>NC_133807.1:26927332-27576499 GCF_043250625.1 Sebastes fasciatus | reverse complement strand
ATCACAGACAATGAGCCACACAGCTGATCTGTTTAGGATGTTATGATGAACACCAAGACCGCGGTGATTGATTTTCCAGACTCGATAGAGAAGTTTCCTTTTAAAAAGTTGCGAAGACAAATGAGGTTTGGTTGTTGGTCGGGGCCAGAGGGACATGCTGATGTAGTTGAAGGGCTTTCTGATTAGCAGAGTGGAGACTTAATGTAGATCCTGTAGGGACAGAGACTTGTACTTCCTCCAACTGTCTGGCTTTAATTAAGCCGACCAGTCCACCAAGCAGCCAGCCAACCAGCTTCTTTTACATCGTGACTTAGACCAAAAGACTCGGATAGTTGCAAATCTAATCACTGGAGCTGAAATGTGCAGAGACGTCAAAAGTGTTCAGCAAACGGTATGAAAATAGTTGCATGCTCACCATGTTTTATCACTCTTACTGTGTTTATTCAATCATTCATGTACTTATTTATCTGCTAACTCTATTGTATAATTTAAAAAAATTCAATAAAATCAACAACCTGGGAAAATTTGACACTAATTTAAGCAGAATAAACTAATGTGATTTTCCTGCTTTAACACATCAGCGCTCGGTAACCTGAATAGGACTCGAATCATTTGCGAATCATCTATCATTTGCATTCCTGCCAAACACACTATAAACATGTTTCCACATGTGCTCATTCCACAGCGGAGCTGCCAAACAGCAGTCGAGCGTACGCTGAAAGGAGGCTTATCGCAGCCTTCTATGATTTTCCTTGACAATGAAATTGTTTTGTTTTGTTCTTATTGGAGTGAATCTGCGGCCTTAGCTACACTCGTTTTACTCCATATGTGCTGTACTGTATGCTGTAAGTTTATATGCACATTTCGAGCCACTATATCCGGGCCTGTCTGATACTTTGCGTAAACTCACAAAGACGAGAAGGTTTGTGGGACAGAATCTGATTAAGCCGTGTGTGTGTGTGTGTGTTCATGTGTGTGTGTTGCGCGGACCTGAGCCCCGAGCTTTGAATGTGTGTGTGGACTTGCAGACCTCAGCTCGGAGATGTAATCTGATTTGCAGAACGGGTCGTTTCACATGACTGGTTTAAAGGACCACTGGCGCAAGGTTGTGCCAGTGTCCCTAACTGGTGTGTGTGTGTGTGTGTGTGTGTGTGCGTGCGTGTGTACACCTCCAAGTATTTATTTGCCTTCACAGATTGCGCTGCAGAAATGTGAGTTTGTTAGTGCAGGCTCCTAAACAGTAGAAAATAGAAAGGTGTTGAAGTTTTCTGTGCGGTTGAACAAACCACAATGCTGCGTTTATTCTGTTGTTCTTGGTTTTAAATGAGATTTATTTTGGGGGGGAAAAAGAGGTTACATGAAAGTAAGGCCACTGCTAATTAACAGTCGATTACACATCTGGAAAAAAGCACAGCTCTGCTTTAGCCTCTGATGCGGGTTTTGTTTTGTTTTGTTTACACATCGCCTATAATCAGAGCTTTATTTTGAACTAATGGACCATCAGAAATTATATCAAATAATTGAAATCATCCTATAGCCTCAGCCCTCTTTTAGAGGACTGCTGGGATCAAATCCCCTGAAAGCTTTGCCTCTGAATCCTCTCTCTTTTTTAACAATGTTTGTTGATGTTTTTTTTCGGGGTGGAGATTCTCTGCTGGACGTGGTCCATCATGTGATTTTCATTGGAGACTGGCCGGAGGAGACGACCACAGTTAAAGCAAGCGAGCGTGTGTTTGTGTGTCATCTGGCCTCGTTAATAAATGCAGGTTGTTTTCCATCTGGGGGTCATCAGTTGTGGTCATCACATCACAGCCCCTAGGAGGTGACGTTTGCGGCCGCGTGCGTGCTCGTCGGTGTGTCCGTGTTGATGCGCAGAACATGTGAGTTTCTGAGAGGTTCCGAGTGTGTGCTCGGTGTTTGTGTTTTCTCTCCCGGGTGCGGAGAGCTCATAAGCAGCAGGACGATGCAGCGGGCAGGAAGCTCTGATCCCATCAGGCGTGTCAGCAGGCGCAGTTTTTCATAAGGCAGTAATCTCACCACACAAAGGGGTGTCCAATATTAGAGAGAATAGAGAGCCCCATACCCCTGAGCTAATCAAGACCTGACCAACCCTTCTCCTGGCTCGCCAACCCTCTAAACATTACCTCATCTGAAGGCTTAGCCTAGCCACATGCTGCTCCGGCCTGCTGGTCTACATGATAACTCACTTAGCTCAGTACGATAGCTAGAGAAGAAGAAAAAAACGGAAATATAAGAAGGGATATAAAAGAAATGGGACCAGCACAACTACCTATGGTGCCTGGTGCCAGGGAAAGGTATTTTAAAAGGGAGAGGAAAGAAAGAATCATTTTACCATGTCCTCCAGAAACTCTGGGAAGCAATTTGCCGGTATTCAGTTTCTCTCCCCGCCGTCCTGTTATTGCTGTTTTCCCCCTCAACTCTTGGAGCCTTCAACCTGAAAGGAGGTTCTTAAGTTCGGGCTTTGTGTCACTTGGAAACAGTGCATTTGTTGCCAAGGTAACAGGTCTGGGACAGTGAAACTCAGAAGCAGAGAGCACCTTTGTCCGTGAGTGGATGAAGAGGGACCGGAGCTGTCAGCGGTCCAGAGAGCAGAGCTTTGGTCTTAAACACGTCTGTGTATGAAGAAACCTGAAGTTTCTTGATCCAGTATCTACCTGAACCTGTTAACCTTATGAAATACAACCAGCACACACCACGTCATTTAAAATGGTACGATGGAAAAGCCACTTTGACCGCCTCCCTACTCCTGACCTGCCAGCTGCTGCAGAGTTCCACTGAAACCTTAGATCACCCCACTCTGTTTTATGTAGATCTACGTCGCATCCAGGTTCGTTTTTTTAAATGTTCTGGAGAAGGTCTTAAGTCATGTGGTCATTATAAAACCAGGTCTGGTTGACCAAGAGCCTTAAAGAAGGTAGTCAGGGCAGTTGAGTGATAACCCAAGCCTGAATAACACAGACCTTTTCCTAGATATTGATGGTGGAGCGACAAACATGTTTGTCACTTTTTGCAGTTATTGTACGCTGCAAGGGTCATGATTATGTAACTTTGAAAAAAATAGGCCTTACAATATGTCTATATGCCAGCAGCCGGTCTTCAATACCAGCAGTTCCCAGCCTTCTGTCCCATTAAAGAAGACCTATTTTGCTTATTTTCAGCTTCATACTTGTGATTTTGGTTTCTACTAGAACATGTTTACGTGCTTTAATTTCCAAAAAAGTGGCTATGCTGCAGCAGCTCTTTACACCCTCTGTCTGAAACGTTCTGTTTGATCTCCTGGCTCCGCCTTCCCAAAAAGCCCAGTTTGCTCTGATTGATCAGCTGGCCCACTCTGTTGTGATGGTCAACCAAACCAAACTCTTCGGACTCCACTCCAGCTCCGCTCTAACTAGCGTTGTTTGAGGGCATGCTAAACTAGCCGCTAGGCAGGTATTATGCAAATGTGTTACTTGGTTCATTACCACGTTACGGAAGAAAAGGTGGGCCTTCAAGCGAGGCGTTTCAGGCAGTTCAGGACCAGTGTTACTGTGGGGGAGAGTAACTCCCTTTGGCGTGGACTTTGCAGACCTTTTACGTGCACAAAAAACTATAACGCACTAAAGGAAAGGGAAAAAGCACAATAGGTCCTCTTTAAACTGAAGCGCTGTGTATATATGGCCCATCATCACTGGTTGCGTTGAATATGAGTGATTTTTCATCCTGTTTTATATGACTAATGTTTAGAGGCACGGAGAGGTAAAATTCTCCAGCACAATTAGAGAAATGTCAGACAAAATCTTGTGTAGCATTCATGTTTTTTTTTCCCATTTTCCTATCCCGTTAATCATCTCATCATTCCTCAACTGAAAGGTTGGAAGCGACTGCACCGTAACCTCATCATACCTGTGAAAACAGAGGAAGGAACTGATTGCTCTCTCATTGTACTGTAGAAAAATAAATATTTGTCAGAGCACGTTTGGGCAGAGCTGGACTAAATTACATCTGATTTCTCAGGGTTTTTTGTCGACTTGTATGTTTATTCTTCAATGAGCTCCTCTCTGAATCATTTTATGCTTTATCTCTTTCAGATGATCTCAGGTGAGCGCCGAGAAGAGGCTGAGTAATGGAAACATGACCTCAAGAGATTCAACAGGTAGGGATGACTCTGTTTTTTTTTCTTGTTTGATCCTCATTCAAGTGGAATATATGATCGCACACGGTGCCGCCTTATTATGAGCTGACAGTTGCTATAAACAACCAGAGTATGGTACATCCACTGATCAAACAAAGGTAGCAGTAATTCACATGTATGTGAGACAAGATCAGGGTGGTGGCACTGGCTTCTTGCTTCTTTTTTTATTTTTTTATTGTGTAACTCAAGTCATGACAGCACGGTAAAGAATGCAGTGGCACAGAGATATCACTTCAAACACGGCGTCTCTCAGGAGCCTCAAATCCTTTCAGTGGAACTGAATGAAGATATGCTTTGATGGCCCACCACAGAGTCGGTGGCCTTCAAAGAAACCTGTTGATGGGCTTGTGCGGGGCAGCCAGCGGGCTGAATGAGCGGTACTGTATACGTGCGCCTCTCCGGGTAGCCGTGGGTGTTCTCAATGGAGGTCGAACATGCTTGACCCCAACATGAGTAGTCTTTTTCTGTAGATTTTAGGCTTTTTTTCCCCTCCTGCTACCAGGTTCTGTGGGTAAATGAAGGGGAACTGTGTGTGTGGATGGCCCGGTGCCAGCAGGCAGGTACAGTAGATGTGCTGATGAGGGAGGCCGATAGGGGCCGGCCTCAGTGGCAGGCCCCAGGCACAGACAGGCGTACACGGGCAGGCAGAGACTCCGAGGCAGGTTGGGACCTGGTCCTGTATGCTGATGCTGCACTACTGGCTCTTCTCCAAGGTGAGGCATAGGAGAGAAACGTGGGAAGGGAAAAACCAGAACAGAGGGCACATGGAGCGATAGAGAAAATCAGGTGAAAGGATGATTGTTGAGCCAAAAAGATGAGGGTAGATAATAACAGAGAGTGTTAACAAAAAGCAATAGAGTGGCTTTAGGTTTAGGGGAAGCAAAGCTGGAGGGAGATGATGATGATGTGTGAGGCCCCGGGGGGAAAATGAAGAAAGAGCTAAGCGAATGAGGCCTCGTCCTGTACGCATGGTGGAACGTGACTCCTCGCAGGTAAACCAACTCAGAGGTGCAGACAGGCAGAAAGAAGATGAGAAACTCTGATGGATGACTACGTTCCTTCTGACACGTCTGTTCCATCCCCAGGCAAAGAACAGGTCCCGCCACTTTGGCTGAGTGGATGAGTGTGCGGGGGCAGACAACGACTACGTAATGTCATTTCGAGGGAGGTTTGTAAGCGCAGGTAAAGCAGACTGCGGGTTGTCGAGAGGCCACCTACCTGCATTACCTCACCTCTGACGTCGTTGTGAAAAAAAAAAGCAGCTGTTGTGCACTGATCAACGCTGCGCCCATAAGATAACAACATCCAACTGTTGTTCCGGATATAAAACAACTTTCGGTAACACTACATTTTACAGCTCCGCAAATTTCATAGTAGATAGGTGATAATTAGCAAGTAACCTAAGGGAAATGTTTTTGGAATTACTGCCAAATTACCCCAATAATTACCTAAAAAAAAATACTTTATTATAAACATTATTTAATAATTATATTCAGCTATTTCCCAATAGCTGGTAATTTATTTAATACATTTCCAGGAAAAGAATACAAAGTTAATTGATATACTTTATTTCCATGTCTGCTGATAAATAGATAATAATTAGCAAATAACTTCTTTAAAATTTCTCCAAAAACTCCCTGAATCATGACGTCAGTTACCAGGTTACATTTGTGTCGACAATAAGTCACACAATGGTGAGATTTGTGCCTGATCAGAAGTGTCTTCTATTAGTTTTGGTCTCCGATGAAGAGCAGCGCACAGCCGCTTCTCAAGCCTATGGACCCTATTTTAACCATTAGATGCTATTTCAGCATATAATTATTAAATCATGTTTATAATAGTCATTTATAGTAGTAAATCTAGTAAATCGATAAATTGAGGTAAGTACTGCAGTAATTTGGCAGTAATTCCAAAGAAATTTCAAATAGTTTACTTGCTAATTATCACCTAATTACCATGAAATTTGAAAGAAAATGAAAGTGCAGTTTTCTCATCTTCTCCGTCAGCTGTTCTGCTATTCTTGATAAAAGTGATATTTTATTTCAACGCGTTCTCATCCCAACTCGTCAGATACTGACGCTTCATCAGAACCCTCGGCGTTACTCTTTTTGGGCGCAGTAAACACGCGCTTAAAGTTGTGAAGTAAACAAAGGCACATGCTTAGGTTCAGGTAATAAAACCACTATAGTTAGGTTTAGGAAAAACATAATTGGGTTTAAAAACTACTACGTTTGTACAGTGAAGGTCGAGGCAGACAACAACTACGTAATGTCAGAGCCGGGTTCTGCCCAAGGTTTCTACCCGCTAATGGGGAGTTTCTCCTTGTAGAGTACGGTCTAGACCTGCTCTATATGAAGAGCGTCTCGAGTTAAAAAGAACGAACAGCTGACGGTAACGTGACATGAGACACAAACAGCGGTCTACTGGATGAAAGCCTTGTGTTTGTTGGACCCATCCACCTCCACTCCCACCCACCAGTGTACCTTTTTTTTTTGCTCATAAAGTTAAATCACCACTCTCCCGGCGCACTTTCCCATCGCGTTTAATATTGACGCAGATGGGTTTACATTACAGTTAATGGAAAGCTCGATGCATCTCAAACCGGAAACCTTGAGCATCAGTACTGAACGCAGACGGTCGTGACAAAGTGTCTGTATTTGACGCCCTGGGAATGAGAATAGGCTGTTTATTTCATCGAAATGACACATTTGTTCCAAATCGAGACCTTTCAGGCCTGAAGTGATACTAAGTTTGACATCTTAATTCTGGTATTTGACTGCAAAGCGGCTTTCCTCCAGCTGCAACGTGAAAAGGCTCAGTGATTCGTATCCACACTGCTGGAAGCAAAAGACTCTGCCACCACTCATAATGTGATAATTTCAGCTCTTCATCTGCAACTTCTTTTTTGTGCCAGTTTGAATCCTCAAGCCCTTTTTTTGTGTGGAAAGTTTGTGAAAGCAGCTAGATCTGCTTAAGGCATCAGCGTGTTGATCGATTCTGGATGTTTTATGAATCTCTGGTTGTTTTTAGTAACTTCACTTAACAGTTTAACATTTAAAAAAAAAAAAGGAAATGTTGCCAGAAAAGATTAAAACCTCTAATTTTCTTTAGTATGAGAAACATGTGTCAAGCTTCAAGTGGTTGTTGGCCTCAGTCCATCATTAGTTTCTGTATTATGTTTCTAGGATCACACTAAATCCTGGTTTGGACCGCGGACTAGCATCCCCTGCAGCAGATGTTTGCTCCTGGCATGGCTGCGAACAGCGTGAGCTCCACCGCTGACGATCCAAAGCGCCAGCAGCTTGGACTTGGGAGAAGCTGTGACATAAACTCAGCGGGACAGCGGAGTGTATTCCGCTGCTCAGACATTATGGAACAGATCAGTCAACACCGTTTGGAGAGGCGCTCGATAGGAAAGTCCGTGAATACGCGTTTAGCGTAGTCGCCACAATGGATCTACACATTGTTTGACTTTTTCTAAATTGAACCTGGATTAATATTTTCCCGTATATACATCTGCTTTTGATATCCACTGTTTATTCACGCTGTTGCTCATACACCGCAGTTGTGACATTATACTGTGTTATTCTGGATACAGTATCAACAAGCGCTGGAGCTGTAAACGGAAAATAATCAGATGTTATTTTCATTTTTAGGCCTATTTTTACAGACTGAAGGCAGCGCTTGCACCAATGCAGTGAAAGTGTATCTTGTGAAGAGCACAGGAAATATTTCCTAGAATAAGATAATAATAAATTATGATCAAGATATAATCTGACATCTTCTAATTGCGATCACAAAGAAACCATTTAATCAAGGTGCAACTATTGACATATCATTCTGACACATTGGCAGCTTTTGCTATTATGTATTATTAATCTTGTCAGTCTGTTTGTTCTGAGAATGATTTATATGTCCCTAACTTGTGTTGTGTCTGGGAAACCCAATTAAAAGCAATAAAAAAAAGTGTATCCAAGCTACTGCCTGTTTGTTTTGTTTTCGCAACTGCAGATCTGTGAGATTAATAACCGATAAAATGCAGACAACCACGATGTTCGTTATGTGTGTATTAGTCATTCTGGCTTCAGTACTAGTCGGGCCAGTATGTGCTACTAGGAGGATTAATGTATCACTCTTTTCTTGTTTTCACTCTCCTGCACAGGCGAATGAGAAGCAGAGTGAAAGTGAAGGTTAAAGTGAAAATGGAAAAGCGTGACATTTAAATGTTGAACCGTTATTGGAAATCACAGGGTTTTACTTGACTAATACCAGTGTGAATAATAGGTCATTTCTGAAGTGGTATAAAAAGAAATTTACTGCACAAAACAATCATTTACTTTAATCCCAAGGTCCTTTTCTACATGACATCATGGAAAATGTGTTTATTTTACTGCTGAGTTTAGTTTCTGTAAACCTCGTATGTATGCATGTTGACGGAGAAGTGCTTAATGTCACAGTGCGGGTCACAGTCGAGGTCGACTATATGACTGAAACTGCAGGGAGTTTTCGCCATTTTGTGGAAGAAAATCCCCAAAAAGACATTCCAGCGTACACTACAAACACATTTATTGTTTTCTATAAGTTTAAGTGAGTTCAACGATTCAGCAGTGACTTCCCATTCAACTGTCTTTCACTGTCAATTTCAGCTGTGATTCAATAAGGTTTTGCTCAGGAAGGGGGGAGCTATGCGGGCCCTGCGGGGGATGGGACGTGGGTTTCGGGGAGCTCGAGGGAGCTTGAGGGAGCGGAGTTGCTAAGGGGGTAATTATTCCTCAAGGGGTTGCTTATTGTTGTCTTTCTCTGAGCGATAAAACAAAGCGGACTCGGGCTTTGCTCAGGCTTTTATTCTGGCGCTTGACAATGTCCTGACAAGTTGTTCAAAGCGTCATAGGGATCATATTAAGAATCAAATTTGCGGGGGTACGGGGGTCATCTCCATCGGTAAAAAGAAAAAGGAGGTGCGAAGACCCCGGCGCTGATGTTTTTGGAAGTTGAGCTTCATGACATCTTTATGGCCCTGCTTATGGTCAACAACATTAGCATGTCCACAATGGACTTCCCTACTTGCATGCCTCCCCCTCTTTTATTTGCCTCCCCCCCGCCCCCCGCTTTTTCTCACACACATACACAGCTCAGGGGAAAAATGACCTCTCTGCAGCTCTCAATTCACTGCACTTCTATAGCCCTGAATGGACCGGCTCAACAAAAGGTGACATAATTTTCTCAGGGTTTGATTGGCCCCCTCCGTGCCACAGGATGACATCATGTAACCCCCCCCCCCCCCCCCCCCACCTCCCTCCACCCCAACACATCACAACCTACCCTCCCCTCCATGTTCTGGGATGCTGGGTTCCCAAGACAACAGAGGCTGTGGGGCAGGATTTGGCAGTATGTTGCGGCTCGGCCTTCCATAATGAGCTCAGGCGGCGTTGCTCTTGTGTTTGCGGTAAACAGTCTTGGTGGAAATGATAGAGGGAGACGGGGAAAAAGGGGGAGGGATGAGTCTTGGATGTAATTCGCTCTTCATTCCACCTCTCCTCTCTATATGGGGAGCGTTGATGTAACTTTCTGCAATAAGGCGTGCATTCCAGCGAGAAGTGTCAAGCCACAAACTTTTAACGTCAAGCGCGAGCTTTGTGTCGGCCGCCCGAACTCTCGCACTTGAAGCTCCGCCAAGTTTTGGTGCGAGTTTCATTGTGTCTCACTTTCTCTCTCATGAGGTTCAAGGAGGGAGTGTGTTTGTGGGATGGAAGAAAGGGGGGCATTTGAAGAGGGATGTGGGCTCATGCACAGCCCACAAGCAGTGATTAGTTTTCTTTAATTAATGAAGACGAGGATTCACGCCTGCTCTACTCAGATTTTTTTTAATTAAATTTGAAAATTAGAAATCAAATAAAAAGGATGTATGACATGTTTTCACAGAACTCTTTTTTTCCCCTATTTCTCTACGCACCCAGAATATGAAAAAGGGCAGTGATCGGGGTGTTCCTCCATTCGTCGGTCTGACGTCAAGTAACAAACCCTGGATTCTCCCACAGTATCAGAGCCAGAATAGCTGTTATTGGCTGCCTGTAGTAGCTCGGCTCGGTACAACCTGTGACCCTGACTAATAAATGCCACTTTTCACGCTGGTGTGCATCCAGGACCATTACAGGCCCAGCACACCAGAGTATCACACACATACAAATGGCCGTTTCCCCTTGGAATTGTCGTTAATGAGGATAATTTGAAGTGAGGTTGACATGCGGCCCGGAGCCAAACCTTGTTGGTTCCCAAACACTCCTGCAGCATAGACGCCTCATAAGCACACTCCAAACCATTTCCTCAAATTGGAGCTGCATCCCAAGAAAAAAATGACACAATTACTACTTGGTCTTGGAGAATGTCCACATTTCATGTTACACATTGCATTAAAGAGTCATTTGTGACGCACGGTAGTGCTGCTACATACTGGTTTTAATGGAAACATATTTTTTTGCTCTTCCCATACAGCTTTCTGTCTTTATCTTGTCCATCACGCCAAGTCTCTTAGCCACTTTAAAGTGCACCTCTTTACAGCTTTCATGCTTTCCCTTTCTTGCCGTTCCTTGTGGTGTGATGTGATTAACTGTGGTGTGCCGGGTCGGCCCCTCCTTGGACCTCGTTTGGAAGGGAGCGCGGCTTTAGTGGGTTTTTGAGCTTGGATGAGCGCTGGCTGGGTATCGGTTACCTCTGGCATGCCGAGGGTGCGTGGGCTCTCAGTGGCCATGACGTCGATCCACTCAGCTCTGCTTGCATAGGAGGAGCAAATGGTGGGAATCCACTACTTTCTCTTTTCTCTCTGTATTTTCCACAATTGTTCTTTATAGAGGTAACCTGTTTTCCAACAGGTTTTCACTTTCTAATGTGTCATGGGATTTACCTTGAGTTTATTATGTGACCATATTTTCCCAAGTAAGAACTTTATCAATATACCAACAATGAATTGATAGTGACATTAAGGTTATGTACTTCCCTAAAAATCATAGCAGAGTTTCTGGTTTATTCGTGGTGACGGCCTTGATTGGCATGGTGACATAGATGAGGCAGTTGCATGGGAAACCATCTCTCAGTCTGGGCAAGCACCCTCTCTCACCCTCTCCATCCCGCGCCCCTCTCTCTCTCTCTCTTAATCCCCATTGAGAAGGGGAAGGGGAGACTCGGGGAAGCAGGAGAGGATGAAGAGGAGGAGGGGAGCGACAGAACAGGCCAAAGGCTCCGCTGACATCCATGGGAATCTGCAGATCCATTCACTCGTAATTATTAGCATCAATGCAGAGAGGCAGTGGCAAGGCGAGGGGCGGGGGCAAAGGGGTGTGGGAGAGTTTTTTGGGGGGTGGGGTTGGGCGGGATGGCGATGAGGGGGGTGTCAGTCCAAGATGGAAATCAATCACCAGAAGAGGTTGTAATGAGAGCGAGAGAGAGGGGAGTGATACTTTCAATTATGGCGATAAGATGATGTGAGCACAATTGTCAGCGCAGCATTTCCTCTTCCTTCATGTCTGGTCTCTGGAGAAGTGATTACAAGAAAAGAAATATTTATAGACAGAGGAACTACAGAGTACATGATCAAATGTGAAGCCAGTCGTCATGAACATTTTATCTGGTATTTAGTCATTTTTTTTCCTTTGGTTTTTATGTTTTTCGACACACATGACTAATGAACTACAGTCAGTAATCCTCATACTTTAGCATTTAGACTTAAACCTGCAGTAGGCAGAATGTTTTTGGCATCATTGGGCAAAAAAAAGAGATAACTATAACTAGACTTCTGCACCTCTTCATGGCTCTGTTTTCAAGCTTTAAAAATCTGGCCCGGGACGGGAGACTTTGGCCAATCACAGGTCATTTCAGGGAGAGAGCGTTCCTATTGGCTGTGCTCCGACTGGTGGGCGGTGCTTAATATTTCCTCAACTGATTTCAACATCAGCCGGGTCACAAACTTTATCATTTTACAGCTAAACAGTACACTACAAGGTGATTTTTAGGAGAGAAATAGGCATTACTGTAACAGAATGTTGATTCATATTTGATCAGCGCTGCCTTGTTTGACTGTTTGATCGGAGTTTGGAAGTGATTGACAGCTGCTCAGAGACGGCAAGGCTCCAGCTCAGCTCTGATTGGTTGTTTTCCTCCGGTCTGTGAAATCTTGCAGATGTCATTAGGAGCACCGGAGGACACAGAGGCACATGCTTTTTTTCAGATTACCTGTCTCATGCACTACTGTCAGGATATAGTGACCGTTTTATAAAAATAACTTTTTTTCCTCCATTTCTACCCACTGCAGCTTTAATTTATAGCATTATTTTTTTAATCGTTTGCCTCCTATGAGACATTCGTCATGCACGTATATCACAATTTTTCATGCGCATGTGTGAGACGGTAAAATAATTCATGTGCACGTGTGCTTCCTGTCCGTCTGTGTGAAATGAAGGGCCAATGTGGATGTTCTCAAGTCCGGCATGCCAACCCTCCGTCCCCTCTACATCATACATCACCCTGACAGGCCATTTCACTCCTGGATTCAGAATTCCAGCTGAGCGACCACCTCAAACAGTTTGGCTTGTCCCCGCTCGGTGAGAACGTCACTCCCAGCCCGCTGAACACCACGTTTGAACTTTTGCCGACTGAGCCAAGTCTGCCCGACGGGGGGAAATTATGACAAATGATTTTTTCTATTTTCTCCTTTTTTTTTTCATTTGAAAATCTGAACACTTTCCAGCAGAGGGTGATTCAGCACAGCAGCTTTAGCAGCCTGACCTTTCACTGATTGGCAAAGAGGAAGGATCAGATTTAAATGGAAAGACACTAAAACTTTTTTAGAGGTGCGCTTTCAGTGTTGCTCATTTCTTCTGTCTGTGAAAGAAAGGTCAGGTCAAAGGTCATGTCAGCACTTGTCCTCTTCGTTGGAAGGTCTGGTGATGCTCACTGGAGTTTACCTTGGGAAACACAGACAGATAGAGATGTCTCATTATGCCTCTGGTGAATTTAGACAGAAGGTGTCAACCTGTCAGCTGCAGGGATAAATGATGTCTTCATGGGAAGCTGTCAGAAAGAAATGTCACAATAAGTTGTTCCGTATTATTTGTGCCGTCGCTGCCAGCACCAGTGGACCTCATCGCTAGGTATATTTCAAGTCTTTATAATGATCTTTTAAGCTTGAATTCTCATCTGAAGTATGATCATTTTAAAGGTGCTATTGATCAGCCACTAGATGTCATATCCTTCTTCCCCCGTCCCATTGCTTTTACTTCACAACATGTCATTGCCAGACACTTACCGTCAATCTCAGCCATTTATCAGTTTTTTTTCACACTAACTGATGACCCAGAGATACCGCGGGATAATGTCGTTTTACTATTGGCTCACAAGCCTTGGTAGAAATGGGAACCAAACGTCAGAGATCTACCAGAGATAAAAAAAAACGTTCATTTTGGACCCGCCAACATTTTTAAAATGATTAATTCACAATCATATTTTTTTTTTTTCTAAATATTTATCGACATAAAAATGTTATTAATAAGATCTTTAAATAATTCCTAATGTTATGTGCCTTTTTCTATGAGAGTTATAAGGAGTGATTACACATTATCTCACCTGGCATTTCCCAGCCTCCCACACAGCAGGAATCTTCTAGTCAGAGAAAGTAGTGACCTCCTGACCCACCCACACAAAGTTCCTTTTTACATGCAGCACTTGAATTTCGTTTCCTGATGTGTAGAACTGGCAGAAGGGTGAGGAACAACGGGAACTCACACGACCATCTATCACAATGATCGCACGGGCAAAGATGGCGGCGGTGTGTTGCTCGTGCAGCGGCATTGTGTGCAACGTGGACATTTCTTCCTGCACACTGAGCACGTAAAAACACAGGTATTGCACACACACACACACACACACACACCCACACACTCACACACATTCACACTCACACATGTAGACATGTATCTCTCACAGCCAATCCCAGTTCCAGATAAGACCTGTCATTCCTGGGTCGATAGCCATCAGCTCTCAGGGTAGTCAGGCCCTGTTTACACAGCCAGTGAGGCCCTCAGCACCAACTGATTCAGTCGCTTCACCCCCGCCGTGCATGTACATACACCAGGATAACTGTCGGACACCCATATTTGCACACAGTCAAGGACATAACAAAGATACGGACAAAATCGACAACCATCTACGCCTTTCCCACCTTCTGTCTGGGACCATTTCAATCTACGAGCGTTCATACAATACGCTGAAAAGTGAAGGAGCTACAGGCCAAATTAAATATTCTAACTGACACACAAACTGCTGCGATGACTGTAGATTTTAATGAGTTTATATTTAGGCTGATAGTGATACCAAGGAGGGTAAAGGTTAAACCCGGCGTGCATCCTGTGGGCAGAAATCGGAGGAATCCAAGACAAAATTAGGACCTTCTTTTTTATCTTGAAACAGAGGATGATCAAAATACTGCAGACTCAGGGTTTTCCTTCACTGTGTGTTTGTATTTCAAAGGCAGCTTTGTCTTCCCGTTCATCCTGCTTGAAATGTAGCCCAGAAAGTTGACGATGTGCGATCTTATCAGCGAGCCCCAGAATGTTCTCGTCCTCGCCAGAAATTCAAAACGCTTCCTACTTCATCGAAAGCTCCGGGGTCAACACCATTCATAATTCTTCAGAGTATATCGTGTTTAATCCATTTCAGGGGGCACTGACTTGAGTTAGACGTTATGTAATTATCAAATTCACACACAAACTTGGTCATTGACCCATTTTGAGACAAAGTTCTTTTTACTGACACATCTAAAAGTTTAAATTCATGTTTTTAACATTTAACTTTTTTATTTTCTACTTCTTATTTTAATATAATTGATATAATGACGTGTCAAATATAATATCTGATTCTAGTCTTTAGTTGAAAGCAACCAAAAATTGTTAATGATTAAGTTAAGTCCAGGTCTAGTTCATCGTAGTGACATCTGTGATGTCTATCTTTATATTGTTAAAGGTGCATGTGGAGTTTTTACATTCAGTCTTACTTGTCAGAGCACATTATGTGTATCCTTTAGGTCTAACCATAGACTGTATAAGGGGGCGTAGTCATCGTGGCGGCATTCATTGGTTTATGGACTGCCTTTTTTAAGCTTCGAGTTCAGAATTTGGCCCGTCGCCATCTTGTTTTTTGCAACCAGAAGTGTCACGAGAGGGTGGAGCTAAGTACAACCAAACGCTGAATAAGACATTTTTAGGTGACCAAAATGTTACAATTAACTGATGAAAACATGGACAACGGTGTGGTAGCGACCTGTCAATCACAAGATAACCACGCCCTTAAGCATCCCCTGCTTTATGGTCTATTTGACTCTAAATGGGACCATAATTTACTAAACATCATGCTGTGTTGAAGAAGACTTGAAACTAGCGATTGAGACCATAAACTCGTGTTAACAATATTTACTGAGGTAATAAATCAAGTGTGAAGAAGGCTCATTTTCTCATAGACTTCTATACAATTGGACTTCTTTTTGCAACCAGAGGAGTCGCCCCCTGCTGGCTGTTAGAAAGAATACAAGTTTAAGAGACTTAAGCATTGGCTTCACTTTTCAGACCCGGAAGTTCCCCCCTGGGTTTACCAGGATGAATGAATTTTTTCTTTTTTTTTCCAAGGCCGATTTTTTGGAACATTTTAAACCTCCATTGTTTACATCCATGTTGTCTTGATAGCTGTCATCTTCTTCTTCCCTGCCTTTGTTGGCACATTGCTGCGTTTCTAGGGGCATTCTCTCCACCTGTAAATTAGTGGGATAGTGTGAAGGCATTGTGTGTGCATGTGCGCCGTTGTTCAAACTACTCCATAGCACTACTAGTGGCCTCAGTACAATACAGCGTGTAGTGGAATTTACTTATTTATGGTGTATATGGTAAAGAATGGTCACCTGGGAGGAAGATTTTATATTGGTCATTACTACTATGGTGACATTTTAATGTCCTCCAAACGGTGATGCTAATTTCAAAGCCAATCAAATCATGAATCATTTTATGGACATTTTCAAAACACATATATGTCGTATTTCCAGAATGTACAGTAAGCTCTGTACATTTCAGCAGTTCAAAAGTGTCTGGACACGACTCAGCAAGTCCATTTGCTAAAACAACACGGTAATTGAGCCGAGCTACTCCCCGGAGTTTACTTTCACTGTGCTAAGAAACAAACATGAATTCACTCATTTAAGGGGATTTTATTTGGATGGAGAAATGCACTGTGCTGGCCTTTGTCCAGTCGGTTTAGAGTTCTGGAGTAAAGTGCAGCAGTAGCAACATATGACACATAATACAACCTGATCAGGAAGTGCAGCACTAAAACCTCCTTTTTTCAGAGCAAAAGGCCAGTCCTTCTGACTATGCATGTTTTGTGTGACACACTCATATGCTGTGGCACGTTCTGATTTTCTGCGGCCTTCATGAACACACATCAAACGCTTACAGTGAGCGGTGTTTTAGGGTGGGTGCCTGATGTGACTGAGTCAAGACTGTGCAACATTTTCCAGCAGTTGGCTCCATGTGTCGTCTCTCTGGGGACGTGTTTCTGTGTGGGGAGAGCAGGACCAGCCAGGGGCTTTGCAGCCTCTCAGCCTCTTCTGAAAATCTGCTTGCTTGTGCCAAAATGCTGCCCAGTGTTGATCACTGTACACTGTTCACCTTGAGAAAACGCAGGAACCTCTAATTGAGAATCTGTTGCTTTTGTTTGTGTGCTTCTGTCAGGTGTGTTTCAATAGAACTTCTTAACAAATGCCCTGCGTGGATGGTATGATTCAGCTCTTTCCGTGAATGCGAGGGGAAAAAAGTTTCATTGTTCTCACTCACATGCATTCCCACGTTGAATCCTCCTGAGAACGGCTATTAGCAAAAAGTCCCATCTACACCTGAGGCAGTTTTAATGACGTTGTCATCTCTGCAGGTGGGTGTAATTTGGCACCTGTTGGGATCAGACCCGGCGGTTTCTCATGGAATATAATGCAAATATCTTCTGGTCTTATTAGAAATCACAATTAGTGTATGAAGATACTGAAGTCCTTTCATTTTCTGCTTTTCTGTACTGTGAGAAAGCAGCATACTTATCATCAAATTAGCCAGTTACACAACCTTTGTTCAGCTCTGATAGACTACACCTGAGAGAACTAAAATTCAATCCGATCACACTGTAGTCATACTTGACATATACTGAGAATCAGACCATTAAAGGTGCTATTGATAACATTCAGCCACTAGATGTCGCATTCTCCCTCCCCCGTTCCATTGCATTTACTTCACAACAAGTCATTGCCAGGCACTTACCGTCAATCCCTGCAATTTATCCATTTTTCCCACACTAACTTACGACCAAGAGATACCACGTGATAAACAACGTTGTTTTACTATTGGGAACCAAATGTCAGATATCTTCCTAAGAGATAAACAAAACATGTTGGACCCACCAAATTTTTAAATGATTAATTCACAATCATAATATTTTTAATATCATAGCATTTTTTTTTTATATTCGTCTACATAAAAATGGAATTAAATAAGACCTTTAAATGTCCCTTACTCTAATCAAGCTGTCCTTTCTGTTTTGATACACGGTTTTGATTTCACCCCCTACATTTATTTAAAGTACCTAGGAACTCCCCGGAGAGAGGGACTTATTCAGTGTAATAGAAAGCGGGGAAATGACAGTGACTTTGCGGTTCAGGATGGGGAAACATTCAGCTCAGCTATCTAAAGAATCCCTCCAGCATAGCAATGTGCAATCGGCTCTCGTTTATGTGTTTACGTCCAGCGAGCCGACGGACATGGGCGTGAAGCTGTGTGGCTTCACAGCTGGAGCCAAGCTTCGCATATCACATGATTAGAGCTCTTGTGATGGCCGTAATGACAGCAGCGGTGGCGGGGTTACCGAGAGGTTATGACCGGCTGAGGAAGAGCCACAGTTTATTGCCACTTGCGGGGGGAGGGGACCAATTTACTGTGACACCACAATGTTTTTTCTGGGTTTCACATCCAGAACTTACTCAGGAATTGGTGTCATTTACAGGCATTATTTACAGCAGTTTTATAAGACTACATAGAAATGGGGAGAATAGTTTGAAATGAACATAGCCTGATTGATAGCAAACACAGAGTGTGGGATGGATGGACGGATGGATGGGTGTGAAAGAGTGCCTTGGGACTGCAGCACATCCTGTCAGCTGAGCTCCCCTCTCTACCTCTCCCTCCCTCCGTTGCTCCTCTTAACAGCTGGCGCTCCCGACTGCATGCGGGGTGATGTGTGGGTTGAAGGGGTCTCTCCTCGGGGTGTCCAGCTGAATCTGGGCTCGGCCTGGAGTGGTGCTCTGGGGTTACCTGACCCTTTGACCCCCGGGTTAACCTCTCAACTTCATCTCTCCCGAGGGCCTAACGCATAGCCATACTGAACGCATTAACCCACTGACCTGCCTCTGTCCTGCTTATTGATACACAGGACACTTCATCCTCACTCAGTACTTAACAATAGCTATTATTAAATGCCTCAAGACGCTCATATGCAAATAGTAAAATATGAGGTATGATAAAGCGTTTGAAGTGACCAGGAAGGGCTCAGAACATGCTGAGTGGACAGTTTAGGGCAGGGGTTGTCAAAGGGGTTTAAGGGACCCCTTAAAGGGGAGAAAAAGTTTCAAGGATCCCTTCATAATCGTATCACCGATTAAGCATAATGCTTACTACCGTTTACACTCTTAGAAACCATTGGAACTATTTGTATTCTAAAACTTTTCAACCTAAATACTTCAGACATGTTTAATAGTGATAAACAGAAACACATTTAAATTTGAGTCGTATTAATACCACTTTGTTTTGCCCTGATATTCCGGGTGCTTTGTAATCAGATGTCGCTATAACTTGGCCGGCTTCATGGTTTCATTCACCCAAACCTGAAGACACATGATGCATTTTTGTCTCCTGACCCTGTCGCTCGATATAACTTTTGTCATATTTTCTCAATTTAGCTAGTTTGGTCTTAGCGTCACTTGACAATATTCAATTCCATCGGCCCAAAGCTCACGTGGGTGGTAGTAATGGACATGATATGCTTGTTTTATTGGCACAAATGTTGCGATCTGTAGATATGACCTTTTTAATGATACAGCACAATTTTCTAATTTATAGCAAACTATTTTGCAGACCCCCTGACAGAGTGCCACGGACCCCACTTTGACAATCACTGATTTAGGACACCGTCACGCCAACAGCAGTCTGTTCAGCCAGTGACTGTTCAGCAGCTCCTGATCGAAGTTAAAGGCTGAGTCTCCAGGCCTGCGGGGCTGCCAGGCTGGTCAGGTGGAAGGCTCGGGGCTGGGTGACTGCCACGGGGTAGCACCACTCCCCCCTCTGTCCCTGATCTGCCCAGCGTGCACAGGACTTAGGGCAAAAGCTGGGGATTATCTCCACTGCACTTCCACCCCTACCACCCACTGCCTCCTTGCAACGCAACACCATGCATTACCTCCCTCCCTACTTTCTACCCTGCTCCTGCAAGACATAACACAGGACACATACACACATACACATTTATCTACAACAAGGGTTCTCAAACTTTTTGGGGCCAGGGACCCTTTAAACGGGAGAACATTTTCCAAGGACCCCCTCTTAATCGTAACACCGATTAAGCATAATGCTTACAACTATTTGTACTCTTAAACTTTTCAACCTAAATACTTCAGACCAGTTTGATAGTGATAAACAGAAACACAATTCAATTTAAATCATGTTAATATTAGAAGACACATGACGCATTTTGGTCTCCCGTCCCCAGACCCCACTTTGAGAATCGCTAATCTAAAGGACATACACATTTAAAACAGTCTTTCTCTCTTGTTACACACACACTGTGATCATCTGGTCACCAGGCAGCCTCCATAACCAAACACTCCTTTCTGTGACATGAATGGCTGTTTGCCAAAGGTTGCATGAACGGAAATGCTTTATTGTTTTTTTTTTATGCAGAATTCAGCAGTGACAGACAGGTAACAATACTCGTTCTTCATGTTCTTCCTCCTCAGTAACTCACCCACACAGTCAGTCATTCATCACTCACTAATCAACTCAGACTGCATTTGCAATGACACGTATAACGTAAGATTGAGATGTCAAGATACTTGTGTTTGTTTTTGTTTTATTTCAATAATATAATAATATTATTCTTTCGGCAAACAAGTTCTGTACGTACAGTACCTGCATGTACAAACATTTCTTTTGACGTGGGTTAAGTTATTTTAAGATTAGCGGTGCAGCCCTTAATTTGAATGTGCATCATTAGACAAATCTTTGTATTTGTTAAGGGGTTAAGGATGCATCCTTGTTGTGAAGGAGATGACAGAGGGCACCAAAAGGCCTCTGCCTTGCTCTCTGTAGGGTTCCTCTCTACAGGACATGTCTTTAAAAGTCTTGTGTTTCATTTCCCCATAACTCACGGCCTACCGTGTGCTCTACCTCTCTCCTGTCTCTTCCACTCTGCATCTCTGCCTCTCTTTCGGTCTTGCACACAAATAACTCGCACCCTAATGAGCTGCCTCTCACTCATGATGTCATGTGTGAGTGTTGACAAGAATCTTGTCTCCGTGTGGGTTGAAAAGCAAACAGTAGCTGAATAAGATGACTACTGATAAGCGGCACTACAAAAGAAAACAAAAAAATCAGCCTTCGCCAT
The DNA here is from genome assembly GCF_043250625.1 of Sebastes fasciatus. NCBI lineage: Eukaryota > Metazoa > Chordata > Actinopteri > Perciformes > Sebastidae > Sebastes > Sebastes fasciatus. The sequence continues at coordinate 27,555,579 of NC_133807.1, read as the reverse complement.
CGGGTGACATCAGCTCCAGCCCGTGGCTGACCCTGCAGCAAAAGGCACGGGGAGATAAAAACCCAGCGGATTCATTAAAAGATGAAGTGATACAGCTGAGAGTAGGGCATATAAAGATGAAGGGAATTACCTCATTATGTTGGAATAGAGATGTGTCCCTTGCAATGATTCAATTATATTCTTTTTTTTAGGGGGTTGCACCGACAATGTGTGCTGCAGCTGTGGGGTGGGACCTGCTTGGCACAGTGACATACTTTTTTGTGTTAACGCTGGGAGATGTATACCGTTCCCTGTGCATTTCATTGCATGGTGTTGCTGATGTTCAGTGACATCAAAATGTTGTATTGGAAGACTTACAGCTTCGTACTGTCTCTCCTCTGTCAAGCTCAGACAAACTAAACAAGCTAAAATGGCCTCCGAGACAGTGGATGTGCGAGGACATGTTCTCACGGCGCTGCCTGCTGCAGGCTTTGGCTCAGACTCCAGGGTAAAGGTGGCAACGTATGTGTGTGTGTGCACGGGTGTGTACGTGCATGTATTTTAGTGGCCGATGGGGGGAGTGGCGGGGAGCACAGGCAACAAATCACGGGCCCGATGCCAGGTGAGATAATGACACTGGCGAACAGAACTTTGGGTAATGGTGGGGCGATAGTAGCTGTGGAAAAACATGATGTCGTCGAGCCATTTTGGCCGCGATCTAGAACCACTGGTTTCGTGGAAGGTGGCGGCTTTAACTTGAGGAGAAAGGAGAGATAAGAGGTTGGAAGGAGGATGTAGGTGAGGTGGAGGGGAGTTTATACGAGTGTGCTCACACACAGGGAGGGCTGTGATGGATGTGATATGGAGGGGATTACGTGTTATTTAGCTTGTTCTTGGTATGCACCTGTGCATAACGCGTATGGCATATCTATATGCAGAGCATGGAGGCAGAGCCTTGTGTAGGAGATTTATCACAGTGCATCCTCCTCCTCCTCCTCCTCCTCCTCCTCCTCCTCCTCCTCCTCCTCCTCCTCCTCTTCCTCCCTCCCCTGAACGCCTGTAAAACCATTTTGCAGGCACGTAGCCACTGCACCCCTCCCTTCACCTGCCTGTGTCTGCAAACACACTGCTGGCAGAAAGCCACGGAGGCAATGTGCAGACCACATTTGCCTGCATGGCCGAATACCCACACCTGACAGACTGAGAAATTACGAGCATCAAAGTAGCAGCCGCTTTGCTCTACTTTTCAACAGCATGTTTATCTGTGTTCTACATTTCTGCAAGAGTAAAAATATGTGGCCATCATTCAGACTAGCAACTCAAAAGGTCAGGTTAGTTCTTCCTCTATATTTTTATCAACCAGACACATAGTAAACCTCAAACAGAAACAGGAAGTATTGTGGGTAATACAGGAAGTTAAGCCTAGAGACCTTAACTCTGTGCTGGTTCAGCAAGATGAGGATTAACAAGAGACAACACATATATCTAGGTTAGAAAGAGCCTGTTGGGTTGGCAGGGAGCATTGAGCAATCCCTTTTGTTCAAAGCTTACAGAGGACTTAACAAGAGCAAACAACCTTAGTCCCTATATATCTTAGAAATGTGATTGAAAAACGCAATAGTGCGTGATGGAAATAGATTTATAACGCATCGTGGGACGTGCTTGCACAAGGGCTAGCCCGATTTAGCCGCTGCACTTTTTACGGTATAGTTTGGACCTTTTGAGTGAGGGCCGCCTGTGGTTTGAGGTGAAACCCAAGGCCTCGCTGTCTAGGTGGGCCTACTGTGTTAGCCTAGCTCTGACAGCACCTGGGACTGGTTAGCATCCTGGCTAGAGCTAGATAGAGCTGCTGGACCGAGTTCAGCTCTGTGGGAGAGGAATAAAAAGTTACAAAGAGAGAAAGAGCTTTCTAATGTAAGCATGACGTGAATGCTGCCGCACATCCCGCGGACACTCTCAAACCTACAAATCAATTCACACATGCACAGACTAATCTCCCTGTTGCTGTACATCACATACAGTAGGAGTAGATGCATCACACTCAGAACCACATTTTAGTGTAAGCAGGTCTATTGCATGCGGCTGTGCAGGGTGTGCAAATAATAGAAAGCAAATGGGCGAGAAAAAGAGAGATATAACATAGCTGTTATGTAATTGACGGGCTCACTTAATAAGGCAAACAATGTTATATGTTTATACGCCATTAGTACTAGAAAGGAATGCACAAATCAGATAAGCTTTCCAACACACTCACCTTAGCACACAAACTTCATCAGCTGTGAAATTAGCTATTGCACACAGAAAATGGGACCAAAACTATGTCTCTAATCTCCTGTAATCTTTCACCTATTGTCCAGATTTAGTTCAAATTTGCACTAATAGTACTCTGATATCTGCCCTACAACTCAAAGCATTATGAATATCAAAATATGTGTTTATTATAAAACTAGAGCCTTATAAATACAAAATTGTCATAGGTTGAAATTTCCCAACCCTTTTTAAAAGAAAGTTACTTTTATACAAGGTAATATATTATGGTATGTTGGCACAGTTCAGGCCATCACATTGATTAAGAAACTTTGCACAAAAGCAATAAAGGTATTGCAGTAAAGCAAAATGTGTAAAGTGAGCAAAAGGCATTTTCTTTTTAATTTTCAAAATCTAAAACTAAACAGTTTTTATCTCTTTTATACTTTAAGCCTTAAAGTATAAAAGAGATAAAAACTGTTTAGTTTTAGATCCCTTAAAGTTTAAGGGATTATATCAAAATAAAATTTCAAATTCAAATCCATTAAACCCTATGGAACTCAATATTTCAAAATGTGATCTCTTACAATGTTAAAACTAGACCCTGCAAGCTCCATTATAATATATACTATTACCACTTTATATACCACGCAGCAGGATAAAGAGACACATTCTGAATTTTGACAGTGAATAAAAGATACACAGAGATATTGGGTTTTGGGGTCGTCCCCCAGGGAAATTTGAATGTTTTTGACTTAAAACTATGCAAATGTATGTAATTTTGGACCATTTTTATTAGGCGATTACTATAAATAACTCCCAAAAAGCTTAAAGAGAAAACCTGCTGTTTTTTTAAAATAATTATTTTATTATTTACACATATCACAGTCTTTGTCTGAACATTTAATTCTCCTGGAAATGTAGCCATCTCGACCCCTCCGAGGGGACATGGATCCCGTGCCGTGCCGTGCCGTGCCGTGCCGTGCCGTGCCGTGCCGTGCCGTTCTGTGCGTCGGTTTGTCCAGATGAAATTGATCAGATTGATGGGAAAAAAAATGTAGGCACCTATTTTTCTGCCCAGCACGTATACTCATTTCTCAGACATTTACCCCTCATCAGTTTTCTTTTTTTCCATTCGTCTCTCAGCAGGATGCATTCAATCACCACTTCAATTCATCCACTAAGGGTACTGTGCCCTAATCCCAAACTGCTCTCACATACGGCCTTACTTTTCACATTAGTGCAGGGTTAGAGCAGCGGTTCCACCTCCACTGCCAGTTGGCTGTGATCCTTGTTCCGGCTCCAGCATCTGCACCAGTGCAGCGGCATGGCAGCTCCGTCCAAAGGGGTTGCACAGACTAAGGGCCCGGGTCAGAGAGAGGGGCTCCTCTCTTGTGACGCAGTCATCACAGGCAGCCAGGGTAAGCCTCCTATTGCTGGATGGATGGGGCGATGTTCTGCCCTGGCCGGGGTTGACCCGACTAGACGACCACAAGCACTTGGCTGGCTCCGGCTCATTTTTGGGACGCCCGCCCACCTCCATGTTCTGTGCTCCATTTGGGCTTTCTTGATCCGTCCCAAACAAAACCACAAAAGTGGAGGGGCTAATGCAGTGAGGTTTGCTGAGCAGCTCTACCCAGCCGCAAGAGCAGTGAGGTCATAGACTGTATGCCCCAGCCTAACGCTTGGCATGATGCATGGGAACTGTCTTTGAATCTCTCTCAGCGCCCCGTGCCTCTGATCCCCCTCTTCGTTTTCTTCCCCCCCTCTATAACCCAGCTCTCAAGGAGTGTCAAGGATCTGACGTCCTAGCACCTCATCATCCTTCACCGTTACGAACATATGGTATCTATATCACGGTCGTATATTACTCATCTTTGAATCTCTCAAGATCCCATCCACGAGTGCTGCACCGGCTTTCCCACACAGCACAAATCATTAGTGCCTCTGCATCTTGGCATCGCAAAATGGCTCTATGACGTGATATGTTAGCTTAACAGCAGGGCTGCCAAAACAGGGCTATATGGCGAGGCAGACAGGATTTCATATTCGGATACTGTTACATGTCACATAAGGGTATCGACTCTTGAGCCAAACCCTAGCTCTCTCAGAAGGCAACATATCCCGCCTTATGTTTCTTAATTGCTGTCTTGTTAAACTCATAAAGCTATTTTTTTTATGAGACAGGCATAAAGAGGCAGAGATTTACTGTGGACGCCGAGGGTTTTGGTTTACATGTTCAGAGACACTGGGACTTCTCTCTGGGGACAAGAGGAAGCTGATAAGTGGCAATGGGGTGCAGTAAAATAGCTGCAAATTTGATATCATGCATGCTGGATCCTGCTTTTGGTCCGACAGCGTTGCCCAGTGCAACAGCATTATGCCGAGCGATTGTAAATAGGAAAGAGGAGAACTTTAGATTTCCTCCCATGTCTGCTCTGCAGTGACTTGCACACAGTAGACTGTAACACTTCCACAGCTCCATTACTGCCTGGGCAAGCTCCAAGGGCAATTTTGTTGTACCATACAGTGTGTTGAATGGTAATATCCCTCCTTGTTGTGCTGCACTTTTATGCAGCTCATGATGAGACACGCACAGCTCGGGGAACGTACTGCTTGTCAGTCATACATTACCTTGTTCTAACACCTTCACAGACACAAAGGTGCCAGTATTGTTTCTATAATGCTCCCTCTTCCCAGGGTTTAATTCTTTATTTTACAGTGGTAGAGAAAAAAACCTCACTTCCTGCATCGGAACGTGTCATGTTTCTGTCTCGCACAAACAGCCCCTTGTCTCGCAGCGCAATTTACCTGTCCCATAGCCATGAGGGCTGTTGTTCCCCTTCGCTTCGTCAGGGCACAGAGCGCAGTTCACTGGGAGGACAGGCCTTTATAGATGTCGTCTTAGTGATACGCAACCACTTGAGAGTGAGATTCAAATTATGGGATGTCATGTATGGCAGTATGAGGGAGAATGGCACAGTTGTTTGTGATAAAACGTCATGCACAAAATAATACAGAGCTGTTAAAATAATCACGGGTTGGACAAAGTTCTCATATGTGCTGCTAAAAGACTACCATTATTTACCGCCCAGCAGTGTGAGTATTGTGCTGCCTTTGCCAGGTCTGGTGCCACAGTAAAAGGTGCGTGAGCCCCACCCTGCTGCGACTGCCTACTGTGTGTCGAAGGCCTCGGGCCAAAGCTAATGAAAAGTGTATGAATATACACTGCTCAGACTTGTTTGGCCTGTCACTGTAGCTGGAGAGTATCAGTCCAAAGCAGCTATGTATCTGATGGCGCTGTGCACGGTGTGTGTGTGTATTATGGTTTGCACACTTGCTTTGGCATACATGTGTGTGTGAGAGAGCAAAGGTGAGCGATTGAGAGGAATAACGTGTGTGTGTGTGTGTGTGTTTCCCTGCATTTCTATGTTGGCGCAGCACGGCACACGCTGCTCCCCGTCCAGTATTTTGACAGTCGTGGCTCGTTAACAGATTGGATATACAGCGAGGTTTCCAAACTCCACTCATGCCTTGAAATGTAACATTTTCATTGTGCGTCACTTGAAAAAGACCTCTTCACTTTCAATTCACCATGAATCTGTCGTCAGATTGTTCCAATTCCCACTTGCTACTTTATGACTACGCGCCTTTTAAAAATTAAGAGGAAAATTAAGAGAGGGGAGAAGAGAACGAGATGAAAGAACTTGGGTGGGGGTGCCACAGTTTTATGATATTACCGTGCTTGTAAAAGCACGCTGGTGATGATTTCACGTCGGTGGAAAAATGAATCATAAATCACGTAGCTGCACTATGACAAATCTCCCTTTTGCATGGCCATGACTTTGCAAATAGAGCAGGATGTCAGAGCATATTAACAAAGAGCTACGTAAGGTTTGACCGATTATACTGAGGGAGATGGGTGGATGTTTTAAGTGTAGAACATTTATTCCTGAACAATTCAAATATCGATGGATCGCGAAAATGTCATCCTGTCAACAAGCACAAATATGACATTACACTGCAACTTCCTGCGGTGTTGTGATCAGTCACAACAGATCAGAGATAGATAAGCAGCTTATGGGCATGCATTGTTAGTACAGGTTTTGTTTACAGTGAGGTACAGCTCTGCTCTTAATCCCATAGGAATATAATGCTGTCTGATTGAAAGGAAGGATGTCTGGATGTTGGAAGCATCATATGTTTTGAGGAATATAATCCGCAGTTTGACAAGTGTGCCCGCTGAGAGGGGGTGGAGGCTTGTCATCTTTAAGTGAGGCAACACGTCAACACATCTACAGGTGCAATACGTCAACGGTGTTATCCTTTGCATTGTCGTAACTACAACAAACTTTGAATGGAAGAGAAACAGCAAACTTTAGCTGATGCTCTGAGCCTTGTGTGTTTTCTTGCTTGCGGAACGCAGTGTTACAATCAAATACACGCAGCTTTTGTCTCTGTGCTGTATCAAAACTATCATGCAAAGGAGAATACCAGGCAAACAATGTGATGGTGGATTAAACATGTGCCACAACATGCATACATGCTTCATTTACCTATTATAGTATACTGCTTAGTGCTTCACAAAGATCTGGCAATTGCAGCTTAACCAAGCATGCAGAGAAAACACAGCATAGTTTGCCGATATGTTACAGGAATCATATGTACAATAGACTAACATGCATTAGCCCAAACCTGCTGTTAGGTGACGCTATTAACGTCTAAAGTGCTATTTCCATTCAGTGGGCATTCATTAGAATTGCACAATGGGCAGAAAAACTGTTAAAGGGATAGTTCGGGTGTTTTGAAGTGGAGTTGTATGAGGTACTTATCCATAGTCAGTGTATTACCTACAGTAGATGACGGTCGGCACACCAAAGGATTCACCAAAGTCACACACTAGCACAAACTAACTAACTGATCGAGGCATCGGTAGACTCTGTGTTCTGCGACGTAAAATTACAGATTTTTTCAATGGAGTCTGGTGGCTTTGGCAACTGCTTCAATTCCCCAACAAAAAGGGCTGTGTGGCTGCAAGAAAAAGCGGTGAAAATATTCTTAATATAGCATAAACTTAAACTGATATTGTTTTTTTAGGTGAGCCTTTCTTTTAGTTGACTAAAATACGTTTTGCTGCCGGCCCCGTCCACAGCAGTACATTGCTTTGCTTCCGTGTCGGTAACTCCTGCTTCTCCAGACTGGGGGCGTGCCGTCATCTACTGTAGGTAATACACTGACTACGGATAAGTACCTCATAAAACCCCACTTCAAAACACCTGAACTATCCCTTTAAGTCACATCATGTAATCAGTTATGTCTTTTTTTTTGTGTGTCCCTCTCACATACTGTATATGCAGACAAACACACACGTGATGCACGCATACATGACAATCAATCTTGATGTCAGAAGTTAAAGGCTCTTGTCACTTGACCGTACTCTGAACCCTCAATTTCATTAAATCATTCCTGTCGTTGGAGCATGCCATTAGCTATTCTTCAGCCCCATTCGCTCCTTGTTGTGCTGTATCTATGCAAACAGGCCACTAATCAGAAAATCTGAGTCATGCAGAACACATAAGCTGACAGCTTGTGCCCAGTAAACTGCGCCGGGTGGGTGAGACACATAAACCGGTATGTGCTACTTACTTTCATGCCACACACTCACACACAAGTATATTTAGCCATGTATTTGCCAACTTAATAAAGAAAACACGACAGTGACTGACAGTGGCTATACCTGCCCAGCTTAACTATGCACCGGGAGAATACAGTATGCACTCGCTACTTTCTCTTTGTATGTTGAAGTCTTTTTTTTTTTTATTCGGTCCTTTGATTCCTCAGATCTGCACACATTTTGTGCAAGAACACTTCTTAAATAGCGGCTTCACATTTCCTCTACGATATCAGGTGTGTTCGTATGAGTACAGTTGTACATTCATGTTACTTTCAGGCACTAACTTGTATCGGATCTATGGAGACGGATGGGGATGACAGCTCTGTTTAGTGTGCAATAATGGGACTGTATGGTAAATATGAGGACATGGTAGTTGCCCGGGGTAGAGTGTGAAAACTGAGGCACCTCTACCTGCTGCTGCCTGTCTCACACAAACTAATTGCGGCGTGTGTGTGTGTGTGCTCAAGTGTGTACGTGTGTTAGAGGCTGCAAAGGAGAGCCTATATGGACAGTGAAAAATGACAATATACTGTGTGTAGGGGTAGGAAGGAGATATAGTATTAGAGAGCGCTTCAGTGGTTTGACAAAAGAAATGTCAAGAGGGGTGGAGAGATGGAGTGATCCCTAATGGCGGGGTGGAAATTCTGCTCTGACACAGGCCTGTCAGCACTCCCGGCAGCCATCTCAGAGCGCTGCCATCGTCATGGCGACTGCCGAATGTTTTCTTTAATAATAGGCAACTGCGAGGCCGTGAGCGTCCCCGTGCACAGATACACTTACTCATACTTTAACGACACCTGTCAGAGAAGCCGTCTCCTCCAAAACCCGATGAGCTCAACGGCTACTGCAAGGAAACGTGCGCGCTTGTGTACGATTATGCACACACACACACACAGATCCCTTACAGATGAGTGCAGTCAACAGATTGGAAGTCTTCATGAAAGAGGCCTGAAGCAAAAAGAGTTTTGACAACGAATCTGTCTCGCTGTCTCCGCTTGACAAAACAAAAGCTTACGTACACTCAGTGGAACTCTGGGGAAGTGAGAGAGGAACAAATTAGCGATATTGTTTGCGGAGGGATGTTTGGGGGCCTGCATCTGATGCTATCGCTGCCGCCTCCCGATTGGTATCTCACCTCGAAGTGATCCTGGGAGATGTGGGACCATGCAGGGAGGGAGGCTCGGTCACGTCTCATTGCCATTTGCTTGATAACATGCAGCTGTATACAGCTCAAAATACCCAGGGTTGGGTCGTCTTGTTGCGTCTGTTGTTTTTTTTTTTATTGCGATGAACTTCCGATGCATGTCTCTTCACAATCATGTTTTGTACCGCGTTGACATAAATATGATAGCTGAAAGATGTGATTTACTCACTTCCATATAAACTATGCTGTCATTATCAAAGTGTAAATCTGCCACCGGCTGACTTCATGTCGGCCTTAGAATAACAACCACAATCATAAAATGCATTTGTGTTCATGTTCCTGTAAGGAAGACGCTCAGATGATGGCTGGTGACTCTACTTATTAACCTTGAGTGCAGAAGGTGCTCATTAAAGCTGAAATTGATATGGCTCTTTATCTCCAGTTGTTTGCCGCTTTTGTTCAGTATGGGAATGGCGCTATAACCCAGAGTGCTTGGCAGCGGAGCGGCGGGTCGTTTTTTGGCTCATGTGGCCTGTTGTGTCTTTGTCAATCACCTGGGCCTGGGAGGAAACGGCTGTCTGCTCGGGCCAGCAACATCCTGGCATGAACCCTGGACAGCTGAAACCATGGGAATGTCTATCGAATAGAAACCCAGGGCACTGTTCTATTATTGCATTGTGCGGTATTACTGTGTAGAAGAGGTTTTCTTATGGGAAAGGAGAACCTGCTGAAGCGTCCCTTATGCGATGAATTGATCGAGATTTGTGGGTTGTCGTGATCTTTGCTTTCATCATTTGTTCTTCCGATCCAACTCTTCCTCCCTGCGCTGGCTGAACCGTTTGATAGTCACGTGCCAGCAGATTTGCTGTTGGACAGTGCAGCTGACAGTGTAAGCCTCATTGTTCCTCGAATGACATGCATTGATAAAGCCAGAAACTTCATGCTGCATTTACTGCCGCGCCTCAATAACCATGCCGTTTTGTGCCAAAACTATGAGGGCAGGAAAGAAAGAGAGAAAGAAAGAAGAACCTGTGAAGCTGAAAGAGATTAAAACCATAAGAGCAGAAATATTAAAGAAGACTTATTATGCTTTTGTGCTTTTTCTCTTTCCTTTAGTGTGTTTCATAGTTTTTTTCTGTGCATGTAAAATGTCTGAAAAGTTACAAAGTCCAAGCCAAAGGGAGTTACTCTCCCCCACAGAAGCACTGCTCCTGAACTGCCTGAAACACCTTGATTGAAGTCCTGCCTTTTCTACCGTAACGTGGTGATGTCACCAAGTAACACAGTTGTGAAAAGAGGTGCTGCAGCACAGCCGGTACGAGAAAAATAACATTAAAGCATGTAAACATGTTCTAGTAGAAACCCAAAAACCAAGTATGCACCTGAAAATAAGCATAGTAGGTCTTCTTTAAGGATGCTGTTGTTCTTTAGCTATATCATACTTGGACTTGTATCATGTTTGGCTACATGACAGAAGATATAATTCTTTTAAAATAAAGTAATATGATAGAAAATACAGCTTCTTCGAGGTCCGCTGATGACATTAAATGATAGAAAGCTTCTCTGAGGTGATGTGCTGGTCGTGAAAAGTAGATCATCGTTGTCATCCTGCGTCTCCTCGCAGGTTATTATCACTTTTCGACAAAGAGATACTCACCTTCAAGCAGAGTGCATCTATGTATGTGTGTGTAGGTGTATTTGTTTTCATGTATCAGCCATAGACTGTATAAAATATGGACATTGTCTCCGTTGCGTCAAAGGTTTCTGAAGAGCGGTTGTGAAGCTCAAAGTGGGTGGCTCCAACCTGACGCGACCTGGTATGGCACCCACCTGTCACTCAAAGTGGCCACACCCTTAATTATGCCTAACTTTAAGCCTCAATATAATTTAAATGGTGACTTATATAAAAATTCACATCCCGTACAGTTGTCTTGAACAGGGAAATTAGCTATAGAGACCCAAACCGTTTTTTGTACCAGGCTGTAAACATGTTTATTTCCGCTGTAAAGTTGGGCATTTTAACATGGGTGTCTATGGGGAGTGACTCCCTTTTGGAACCAGCCTCAAGTGGCCATTCAAAGAACTGGAGTTTTTGGCACTTCTGCATTGGCTTCACTGCTCAGCACAGGAGGTTTCTGCTTGGTATCAGCACATGAATGCGTGTAACTCCTGGGTTCAGATGGAGGGTCATATGCATTTGGCAAATAACCCACATAAAGACATTTTTTTGGTACAGATACAGTAACATGGTTAGTAACTAGCAGCAAGTGGCCAATTAATAACTTAGCAGCTTGGCTTAAAAATACTTTCCAAATAATTTTATAATGAAAAGCATTTGTTCTCAATTCAAGTGCAGCATCTTGGAACCAGTAACAGCTCAATGGACACTGAAAGGTCATTGTTTCAAACATTTGTCAACAAGTGGGGTTGAGGCTTTTAATTATTAAGTTTTCATGCAGCAACACAAACTTCCTCAACCCTCCTCTATGACCTGAACTAGTAATCATGGCTATACAGCAGCGAGCCAGCAATATAGCAACATAAGGCTGGCCAAGGGAGAACACATTACAGAGGAGAATCCATGTAGTTTGTCATTTTTTTGAGGCAAAGCTCAGTCATGATCCTGTAATCACTCTGAACCCATATAACAAAGAACAGACCGTGCAAGCAAATCGGATTCAAAGCAATTTGTTCAATTATAGGGAGCTGGAAAGTGGAAGCTGATACCCCGTATGAGACTTTAGTTCCACTGCATTCAGGAAAGGGTGCTGGAAAAAAAATCTTTGTGCTACGTCCACGACTGCTGCATTTCTCTCATAGCATTGCGCACGGCTGCTTGAGGACTTTGTGACACATTTGCTGTGCTGTTTGTCGTGTTGAGTAGGTGACACTGGTGGAGGCGTATGGACAGAAGCAGGTATAGGCGACGCCAGAGTTACTGTTACTGTACGCAGCCAAGACAGGCTCAGGGAGAATAATGTTCACACATATACAGTAACTAAAAACTGCATCCAAGAATACCAATTATGGTTCATTTTGGAAGTCTAGCTGAGGAAAGCACTTTTCCATCTGCTCTGTGTCTGTTTCTTTATGACCTGACTGTGAAATCAAGTGAAAGATAAAAATAATAAACAGAATAGGATAAGTAAGTGGTAATTGTGTATTACGGAATTTAAGATCACAAAGTCCAAATTTTGAAAATACATCTTAATACTTTTCCTTTTAAAGGAACAGCATTTTTGGGGAGCAGAAATTGAATATAATATTCAAAACAATGTTCTTATTAGTGTATAATCACCTGAAACTAAGAGTCCTTCATATCTACATAGGGAGCGGGTCCTCTTCACAGAGTCCACCATGTTGCCCCACCATGTTTCTACAGTAGCCCTGAACAGACAAACCAAACACTGGCTCTAGAGAGAGAGCCTTTCGCGTTTTTGTTACCTGAAGGTCATCGTAGTTCTCCGACACGCTTGTGAAACTGCGGTAACAAGAGCCGGAGAGCGCAACTGCGCGTTACCACTAGCCGCCGTCTGACTTTCATTGCTCCTAAAGCAGTGTTATTATGGTAAGGACGGCCTCTTAGCGAGGTGAACGGCGTTACCACAGTTTTGCACTCAGCGGCTCACATTACCGCAGTCTTGGAAAGGGAGGAGTGAGCGGAGGGGTACTCAGTTGGTTGCAATCTGCAACCACACCACCAGATGTCGCCAAATCCTACACACTGTACCTTAAATTACTTCAAAAATTAAATTTAGTAATTATATAAACAAGAGTAATTATGTGGTTGTTTGTTCTTTTATGATGAGGATGGTGACAATGTTGATAATGATGATGTCGGTGATGTTGGTTGTGGCAATGTTTCTCAATGCTGGCTATCTGTTAATTATGCTTGTTGTATTTATACCAATGATTTATCTGTTCATATGATCTTAACTGAAATTCAGCATTTTCGTTCTTGTATCTTACCATTGCTGGGACCTCGGTTGTTTTTCCTTCTCGAAGTCCGAAATATTCAGTGCTCCACCTATGTAGGCTTTTTGTATCTTATTGTCTTCCCTTTATATTGCTGCAAAAAATAGTTGTCCTCTGGGGATAAATAAAGTTGAAAGTTGATAAATAAATACACACAATCACAACTACATGGAATCTATTTGAGTTGATGAGTGATAGTGAAGATTTTTCAAAGTATTTTAGCTGTAGTTTCTTTGTATTTGTCTACTTATATTCCAGTGGTAATTACCCAATGATATACTACTATGTACCATGCATTTACCGGGTAAATATTTAGAAATTAGGGGACTGTAAAAGGAAGGGTTACCAAAAATATAACTATGATTAGTAAAGTAACACAGCGAGGTTAATACGGTTTTAGATGACATGTTAACAGGCACAAAATGACTCATATGTCAGAAACACATACCTCACTTTAGATAGGACTATGACGATTTCATTATTTTTTATTTAAAGAGTAACGCCTCGTTATTAAATCAAGAAAACACAGTTCTCACTCGTTAGCTATTAAGTCAGATGTTGCTAATAGTCAGATAGATTTTAGAACGGCTTTAAATGTGTGATTAATGTTGTGTTTTATATATTATGACGTTCTTATTTATGATCATTTTAATTGTGTAAAGTGTCTTTGAGTTTCATGAAAAGCGCTATAAAAATAAAATGTATTATTATTATTATTTTATTACCCTATCATATCCAGGCTCATGTCTTTTCCAATTTGTGTTTCACATGGTAGAGACATGTGAGATGCTTTGACATCACCACTGTGGGCTGAAACCAAACATTATGCACTTTCAGTTCTCTCTGTTTGGTCTCGTCAGTCTGACACGAGTGATATCATGCAGACACATTTTCATTTTTGACCAGCCTCTAAAGGGGAAGTGCGTCTGTGTGTGTCTACATACGCCGTCCTGTCAGTCAGTCAGTCAGTCCCTGCGTGTAGTGACGTGATGACTGTGATGATTTTCTTAGTATTCTGATATGACCTCTGTGGTTTGCGCTTCTCTTTTCTCTGGAGATGGCGGGGAGTGTCCTGTGGCTTCCAGGGGTGCATTCCCTTTACCATGGGGAGTACAAAACTTCACATGCTCCCTGCTGTAGCCTTCTGGGAGTGGTGATTCACAGCTTCTGTCTCAGCATGCTTACTCCCTTGTTGCCGTGTCTAATGTGCCGCTGTGTGGTTGTATGTTTTCCACAGAAGCGCATGGGTTAAAAATTCCCAAATTGCCTCTCAAAGTTGCATTGAATGTGTTTTTCAAAGCTGTGCAGTACAATTTTGTGTCTTCATGCAAAAGGTCAGGGATTTGAAAGAACAGAACTGAAAGACAGTTCCAAAAATCTTTCCCCGTAAACTACGAAAACAATTAAACATCAAAAGGTCACGAGTTATTATGGAAATTCCAGATTCACTTCTTAGATTGCAAGTGTTTTTTGTGGGCAACGTACATCAATAAAAAGCACATAAACGCATATAACCTCATGCATGTGTGTCCAACATATGTGCACATGCACACTTTCACGTGCACCCAGTCACAAAACAAGAAGTATTTAAACCATTGTAAGTTGCTGTTCCGGGGGCCAAATTTATGGTGAGAACACAGCAGAGAGCAAACAAGCAGGGAAGTGTAGGATGCTTCATGAATACTAATTCTGCTGCTATTAGCCAAAAGACTACCACATGAGACAGCTGGAAAATGCCTGATAGCAGAATATATTAAGGGGGAAATTGTTGTTTGAGCAACATCGCAAACCTTTAGTTAACTTTTTTGTCCAAAATCACTTGCTTTTTTAACACCAATATTAGCATATTACGGACAATACACCATTGTGAGACTGTTGTGTGAGATGGTGACCCCGCTGGCAGAGCGCTGCAGTTGTGAGTGGAAAGTGGGAAGGATGGAAGGAATAGGAGGAAGGGGCAATAACAGCCTGAATCGGTGGAGCCAGGAACCTGACAGGTACCCACGCTAGCTCGCTGTGCCAAGCACTGACTTCACTCCTGCTCCTGACTGTGTGTGTGTGTGTGTGTGTTGCAAGAGGTCATCTGTGACAAAAACATTCACTGGTCTCCCCATGAATAATCCGGTTCCTAGATTTTTTGGTAATCCCGTGCCCCTGGGGATGTAACGTTGGGATTAAACCATACTTAATGGATACGTTGGATATGCCCACAGCTTCCACGTTGCGAAGCCAGCCTATAAGAACTGGGTCAACTGCCAAGCGGAGGTGATTAAGGTTTGTCTGTTTGACAGGCGCCAAAAGCCTGACACAGTGAGGTAAACTTAACTCAGACGCCTTATTCCTAATGGAGGTGAAAGATGAAGGCACCCACCCAAAACACATAAGAACTACAGGGGCGGAGCACCCCACCCCCTCTGATCGCTTACACGCGCGTGACCTCCAGCTCTGCAGTGATCCAAAGCTATTACTTTCATCTTGGACCTATCCATCTTACTTTATAAGTACCACTTACAGTATTTTATTGCAAAAATCGCTTGTATGTACAGTAGATTCCAGCTGTGGAGCCAAAGGGTTTGCAAGGTGAGCTCGGCACTCTGTAGTGTTTCTCCGCTGGTTGGAGATAAACTCGATAGGAAATGATGTGATTTACGGACGTCACTGGTTCTCCCCTCCGCTGGTTGTGCTGGATCACCGGTGGCTTAGATGATTGCTGGGTCTCACACTGTCACTGTCCAAAAGCATGACTTTATCTGTCCAGTAAGAGCCAGCAGGCCCACTGCTGCCGCAGGCCTGGCTAGGCTTGGCCGGCACTGCGGTGCGCAGGGCTGCAGCTGCCAGATAGCTACGTCAGAAGCAGACTGATGAGGATAAACAAAATCAGCCCTGATGTGTTTGGATGCAGATTCTAAAATATGTTGACTTGATCAGAATTTAATATCTATGTGTCAATGAAAGTAAACAATATATTGTTATTGGTGATGCATATAATTCCGGTGAATGATGTGCTCATAGCTATCCGGACAGATGGCTTGCAGTGACCTGTCACGGTGCTGGCAGGAGATCGTGATTAGATCATAATGTAGTGTTTTGAGTATCCTCCCTCGTGGTCTTTCGATTTTCTATGTTCCTCGTTCAGCAATATGTGTGTCAAGTACGTGACTTCAGAGCAGATATACCGCAATTATATTGCAATGCTTAATGGTTAAACTTCACGGTTCACGGTTTACTGTTGCTTTCGCTCTGCACGTAATGTAAAACAGGTGAGGGAGGCATGTGTCACTGAGGCACGGCCTGAGCAGCTCGCCAGTTTGGATTGGGCAGCTCTTGCCCATATATCCTTCCTTAATGTGTCAGCCCTCCCTCTCCGCCTGCGATGTCCCTACCCTCACCCCTTTCTCAAGCAGACCTGGTCCATTAATGACATCCATTTTGGGAGGCGGTAGGAGAGAGGCCCTTTTATGTGGCAGCGATTAAATTGCTTTTTGCCTATGCTTAGAAATGGTGCTGCTCTGGGCAGTAGACCATTACGTGAAAATAAACCTAATTATTTTCTGTGCCGCTGCAACCGTGGCCCCCAGACTCCAGCTGCAAACTCAGACTTTTGCTCTGGCCTCAGCTCCTGGGCCTCATGAAGCTCAGCCTTCCCTATATCTATAAACCCAAAGATTGATTCACTTAAGCAATAACTGGAACAATGGTCTTGACTCTAAAATCATAACCATCATCAGATTCTGTCTACTATTTTAATCTGTGACGTGTCCTCTTTCAGTGCATTAACTCCAACCTGATGTAAGCCGGTTTGGGAAAAAAAGACGTACCCAGGGAATATATCTGGTAAATCTTAATCTAATAATTCCCATTTGGGCATGAATGCATATGTAAATGAGGCTGGAGGGGTTGCGTAAAAGGGGCAAATGGTGTAAGTCTGACATGCTACAAACATGAACCATATGTGTTTCCCCTCTTTGTCTATAAATGCAGTCAGATGGCTTTGTTCTTGCAGTACCCCCTGGGAGACGGTTCTGTTCAACCCGGATCACCACTGTTTCCCCCCTGTCCCCTTCCCAGTTCATCCTAGGTCCCTTCAGGCAGCCGCAGACCTCTGCAGCCTGCCGGAGCTTGGCTTCCTGGAAGATCCTCCTCCTAGTGTCCCTCTGCCAGATAAGGATGGTGGGTGTGTGGGTAGTGGCTAGAATAACTCTAAATATCTGTGACCGAGCTCAGAATAACTGCATTATGAAGGGGAGGTGGACCGGAGGAGCCAGAAGGCAAGACAAACCGCAGTGACTGAAGAAAAAGGGGATAGGAAATAGATGTAAATCCACTGCAAGACATTTTGGTCTCAGAAGCCAGGTGGAGCGCTGCACAGGCCTGACCGACGAGGAAGTGCCCTTCACAGTGGGAAACGGGGCTCATTGCTTGGCAGCTCATGTGCACCGCTGGGAATGTGACAATGAGAAAAAAGAGCATTGCATATAAGTCTTAATAATGCCAATAATAATCGCTTTGCACTCTGTCTAGACGAGGAACGGTTAAATTGGGTGTGCGAGGGGTGTTTGGGCGCAGAGGGGGCGGCCACTGCTGGAATGGGTGAGTAAAGTGAGCATTCTATTGAGGTCTTAGTTTGGCTAATCTCCCCCATGTGACAGCACAGCCAGATTTGCTGCCATGGAATGCCACAGGCTGTTGTGCTGGGGACAAAAAGAGACAGAGGCTTAAACTGCAGGGGGGCAACACTCCGTGGTCCTGGAGAGCAGCGCAGCTACGCCAAGAGGAGGAGAAAAAAAAAGTTCTCAGGGTTTCCACACACACCCCTTCCTCTCCCGCCTTCCTTCCACTACCCCCCTCAACATCCCTCCTCCACCTCCGACAGTCATCACCAGCAGCGCGCACTCACCACCAACCCTGACACACGTGTGCGCACATGCACAAACACATAGTTCTCACCCGCTACTGGAGAGGTGTTCTGGGGAGGTGTCCAGCACACATTCAACCAATCTTTCTCTCTCAACCCCCCTTGGTGTTCGGTGCCAACCGCGGTCCCTGTCCTGCTCCGCAGTCATCTTAGGACCACATCTGGTCCACAGCCGTACACAGTCTTCCTATGAATACTAAAACCGTGGCGAGGACAAACAATACAGATCCTGAGGGTGGTTCGCTCATCCACCCCAATATTCACTGTTTTTTCTGCCTTCCTCCTTTGTGGTGCACATCATCTCAAGGGAACGGGACAGAAAACCAGCAGCAACATCCCCTTTCGTTTTCACCCCGCAGTAACAGACTGTCATCGCAGCTATCCATCGTCATAGTTTGTTGTGAATGGTTCCAGTTCAGCTCACTGTTACCCATCTTCTCTGGGGTTTGGGGTTTTTCATGAATTAGTGTCGCAATGATAAACATGATAAGATTTGAACAGTGGTGAGGAACATTTTGTCCTTGTGAGGTAATGTGACCTCACTCTTAAAAGTGAAAACCTCAGGGGACTGATCATTGCAGGGACAATTTAATATACTATATGTGCACTTTGGGCTGGGCGATATTTCAATGTGATAATTTATCGTCTTTCAATAGAAATGTATCGGAATTAAATCATATATCGAGATATTGTTATACACAATTGCGTCATCTAAATTGATAATAAGCACATACTAACTCAAGTTTCTCAGAAATGTCGGATGTGAATTATATTGAGGGTATATTGAAGATTTCGGATTCGTTTCTACATCACACTTTAAAGTCACTATATCCTGACAGTAGTGCATGAGACAGGTAATCTGAAAAAAGTCATGTGCCTCTGTGTCCTCCGGTGCTCCTAATGGCATCTGCAGGATTTCACAGACCGGAGGAAAACAACCAATCAGAGCCGAGCTGGAGCCTGCCGTCTCAGAGCAGCTGTCAAACACTCGCAAACTCCGATCAAACGGTCAAACTAGGCAACGCTGATCAAATATGAATCAGTATTCTGTTACTCTAATGCCTATTTCTCTCCTCAAATGTTTTCAGAAACATCTTGTAGTGTACTGTTTAGCTGTAAACTGAGAAAGTTTGTGACCCAGCAGCCATGTTGAGATCAGTTGAGGAAATACCAAGCACCGCCCACCAGCCGGAGCACAGCCAATGGGAACGCTCTCTGTGAAATGACCTGTGATTGGCCAAAGTCTCCGTCAAGGGCTAGATTTTTTAAAGTCTGAAAACAGAGCCATGAGGAGGTGCAGAAGTCTAGTTTTCTCTCAGAGCACTTGAATTACAATATGCTGAAAGGTTATTATGGAATTTTTGCCCAATGATGCCAAAATCTTTCTGCCTGCTGAAGCTTTAACTGTCAATTGTTTACTGTTCAATGTGATTAACAAATGTGTATATATGGAAAAAAATGTCTTTATGATTTTACTTGAAACTGTTATGTTCATTTTGCACTAAAGTTCTGTACTTTTCATTTCACACAGGAGTATTAAAAAAAACTTTACCATGTGGTTATTTCATATCGAATATTTATTTATTGAACTACCAGAAATAATGCTATATCATGATATATATCGTTATCAAGATATGAAATGACCTATATTGGGATAGGAGATGTTGGCCATGTCGTCCAGCCCCTATATGCACTTCAAATAGAGATTCTGTCAGCCAGCTTCCTTTGCAGTAACTAGAAAGCAACTTGTTTGGGGCTTAGATAAAATTATAGCCTCTCAGGCGATATAGGCGACCTGTGTCACAGATTCAAAGGCTCAGCCTCAATCCCCTAACCCAACCAGCCTTTCACCAACCAGCCAAATCCCCCAGAGCCCCAGATCTTCAGTCTGGGACGGACGTGAGAATCCTTGTCTAGTAGGGGTAAGGACATGCAGTTCTGTCAGTGTCAACTCCACCCCTTCTCCCCTCTTGCCCCCCTCCCCCTCTGATGCTTTAATTAAAGAAATAATCAGGATTTGCATCACAATGGCGCTCAGGGCTCTTACCATTAGTGGCCCGTTTGCCATCAGAAGTCTAATGAAAATGTAACATCACCTAAGCCCTCCTTCACAGATTCTCAGATTAGCCATAGCGGACTAGAAGAGAAAGCTCGGACCTTGAGTTGGTTTAATTCTTTTGTATGATAAGCATCGGCCCCCTAAATCCGGCCCTGCCAAATCCTCTTGAGAGGGGCTAAGTGGCAGAGCTGAGTGAAGAGAGAAGAGGAGAGGAGAGGAGAGGAGAGAAGAGGAGAGGAGAGGAAAGGAAAGGAGAGGAGAGGAGAGGAGAGGAGAGGAGAGGAGAGGAGAGGAGAAGGAGAGGAGAGGAGAGGAGGTAGCCAAGGCGGCCATACCAGGCTCAGGCTATAGGCCAGACCCCTCCTCCCTTTGCTTGCCTCCGCCCCATTGCCCTCCCCCCTCAGCTGTCCCGGGCCACAATAGGCTGAGCATCTTTTGTGGCATTAACGGTTTGTAGGAGCAGGAGAACAATGTATGAGAAGTGAGGAGCGCGGGGTTCCCACACACAGGGCCGACATGTCCTCAAACCCCCCACCCGGCCACCCCTCAAAGACGGCAACCTGCACACAGCTGATCGCGGCGCCCCTCCGTACCCCCCCCCCCTTTCTTCTACACAAAACACACTTTCCTCCACATGCATGTACAAACACACACTCGTGCAAAGCAAACACTCGCACGTAAATATGCATTGCTGCTTTTTGACACAGATATTTGCTCATGTTTAATGCATGAATAAGAATGTATGACATGGGATGCAGTTGTTGATATAAGCTTGTGCACATGCACTTGCACATGAAGTTTAATTGCCTGGTGAGCCCATAGAGGGCCGGGGGAAAATCCTTTTGTTGCATGAAGGGTGAGGGTTTGTCTGGGATCTTGATTAATTTGTACTGTCATATGTGGGAGGGGTCTTTCACCACGGGGGGGTGCAGGGTGGGAATGTCACTTACTCTGGGTTCCTCCCTGTCAAATAGACTGACAGTGAACTGGGGTCTCCATGAGTGAGTTCCAACTATCTGATTAAGAAACTTTTGGCTTGAGCCTCGGTTAATCAGCATCGATTCAAATGTGCACAAATGACTTATCCACAGCCAGAAAGTACAGCCTGTAGATTTGTGTAAAATGGTATATTTAGTCATGGTGAACAAACATCAGAGTTTGAGCGCAGGCCAAAAAACACTTATGGTGATTTTTTTTTTCCCATAAAAGTTTGATTAAACCCCTTTCCTTATGTCACTAATCTTGTTTGTTCGGCGCACTAAATCGTGATATCATTGACATTGATATGATCTGTCTCCTGGAGGAAATTAGAAATTCCACACATGTCACATGTCGATGAATTGTGACTGAGCGAGTAAACAGTGGAAAATGCAGGAACACGTTTTACGCTTTATGTTGAAACAATTCCGTCAATCGTTTGGGTGCACTTGCCAAGGAATATCTTCCAAGACATGACAGAGGTGATGACAACCTTGTAAAAGCTTTGATTATTATATTTTAGAAAGAGTTCCTTCTTGATATTTATTGATTTTTTTTTTTGTTCGCTGACTCATTTAGCTGCACCTCTCTGGGTGTGCAGGAATGCATGGTCACATGTTTAAGCCGAGCAGGGTCCACGGTGCCACACTTTTGCATGCACTCAGCCTTGGGTGAAATTTGTGTGACTGCTAGCACAGCAAGTGTGTGTTTGTGCATGACAGAAAGTAAGCCTGCAAGTGTATGCATGCATGAGTCGTCCTTATTTGCGCTAAACTGGAGCGTTTAGTCTCCTAATAGCTCAACATGCCACTGTCTGCAGCTGCATTGTTAACCCCGAGCAGTGTAATTCCCTCAGGACTGTAGTGTAATTAAACAAGCTACAGAAACATGCAAAATATGAATTGTGTGCATGGTGCCATCTGTTAAAGTGTCTTTCTCATTTGTCCTGTATTACGTGTGCATGCGTTCGGAGCGTGTCCTTGTCGCCCTGTCAAAATGTCATTGTGATCATGTGGAATAACGTGTCCTCGCCCCTCCCTCTCCCTCTCCCCTCTGCTCTTCCCCTGCTCTCTTACCCTCCATCATCCAATTTAGCTGCTGTGCTGTGTGTGGCACTCAGTGGATTCCCACACTCCACTGCTCTTGTGCTGTCAGGCCCAATCAGAGGCCGGATCTGTATTGATTTTCAGCCACCTGTGCCAGGCGCCTCGCTGCTGCAGGGACTCCCCGCTCCCTTCCTCCTCTGCTCTCCGTTCCCTGTCCCCGAGTCCGCCACCGTCTCCCGGGGCAACTGACGCACAGTGTGCAGCGCAGTCCATTTGTCACCAATTGTCAGCGTTTAGCAGGGCAATGATGTGTGGCAAGGAGGGAGGGAGGGGAGGAAGGGGATTTGGGGGCAGGTGGAGGGGGTGGAAGAGCTCCCTCCAATGGGATGAGAACCACATCCCACCATGAAACCCCTTGCAATGAGGACCGCAAATGTGCGCATTTTCTCCTTTGCTCCTCCCAGTATAGTAGCTGGAAGTCTCTAAGTCAGGTAGGCACACTCCCTTCCTGCACACACTCCGTGTGCTATCAAATCTACGGCTGTCTCCTTCGTTCACCTCACAGGATAAACGCTGCACTACACTCGCTGTACATTCCAAATCACCATAACCTGATTTGATTTTCAACAGGGGACTATAGAGTTGCACCAGCAATCTACGGGGATTGCCTGGGGATGGTATTTGTTAGCGCAGAGAGTGAGTGAGTCTGATGTCCTTGTTTGTTTTCCTTAATAACCAGAGACTTTTTAAGAATGTCAAGGGCTGGATGTCATTAGCGGGGCGCGGCTGGTCCCTAGTGAGACCAGGCCCGAGTTCAGCTTACTCACTTCCAGCTCTGAGTCAACAGAGAAGGGGCAGCTTTTCCGCCATCGCAGCGCCCATCGCTAAGCCCAGACCCTGAACTCAGCCAGGACTGAGAGAGGTGCCCCAGTAGGAGAGGAGATACCAGTGTCCTATAATGGATCTGTTTTCATTCCAGGGGAAGTGGTTATTTAAGTAGACTATGGGGAGAGCCCCCTTTTCCAAACATCCACAGAGGGGTTTCATACTCTGAGGGTGAATTGGTGTTTTGAATAGAGGAGAGGCTATCACTTCTTTCTTTCTGTGATGATGGAGTCTGAACCTTCTCTGTCACTGTGAGATCATCTCATATCACTATGATGAATCTCCTTGATTGCACCTTTCTAAGTATACTGGCTGCAAAGGACCACATTTCACATTTAATTTCAGACCATTGCAGTGAGCGGTACCAGTCAGACGTTCAGCTGCCAGGATTTAGTTTGGCAGTGAAACTTAAAGAGACTTTACGCTTCCACCTTGTTAAAATGATTTGACACCTTTCTTCAGTCCAAGGTTGACAAAGAAGCTCAGATTCTTTAAGGATGCCATCCGAATGTGACACCCTGATATTTTTCTTCAAATTTCTGAAGCAAACACGCTTTTTGAAATGAATTCCACATAAATGACTCTTTTCATAGCCTGCCAGGCGAAATGTGTTGACTTGGCCTTGACTTCAGGTGCCTCCAACAATTATGAAAATATGATGGGTGTAATCTTTAACAGTGCTCGGTGTGTGTTTAAGTGCATGTGGAACTGGGGGTGTTTTTTGGCAGGTTGCTGCTCTGCTTGGTGCCACTGTGCATACTGCGTTAATGGACCTTCAGTGGGGGAGGGGGGAGCGTCTCCTGATTGCCCAAGCGCCTTTCGTCTGCCCTCCTCCCGGGCTGCAGTGCCAGAGAACGAGTCTCGGGACACGTTTCGGGGATCAGCTCGTGTAAACACAGACTGACCGTTCCTGGGTCCATATGGAAGAGATCATTGCATAGACGGTGGCGTGACGCCTGTCATAGTGGGGCCATGGTGATCACACATATCCCCGCCCATTCCCCTAAATATCTCCCCGGTCCTCTTCTCTCGAATAGCCCTTCCTAGAAAATACTTTTAAATCTGTCAACAGGGCTCGCAACCTGGCAAGCACTCCTGGTCTTCCAAGCACTGACTGAACTCCCGGCCTCCCTGGGTTGGCTGGTGGATGCTATGAGGACTGTTGCTTAATTCTAAGACCACCACTAACAAATGCTCAACCTGTTATCAAACCTTAAAGATCATCCAAATCTAACACATCCCGCTCTCCCGTGTCCTGAAGCTTAGAGGTTAATGAGCAGCAGTGTAATTACTGTGCTGAGGACTTGCTTCTTCTCATCATGGATGACTGGCTTGGGATTAACTCATTACCCCCTGTCCTGACCGTGCAATTAGGCCTTGCACCACAATTAAGTCTCAATGTCACGCCTCAGTGGGCAGTAGACACAGTGATCACTGCCAGCGCAACATCACTGCAACCTCTTATCTCCACTCTGCGGATGATTGCTGAGCTATTGCGAGTGATTGTAATGACAGCTATTGTTTCTGCAAGTCCTATCCGGTGCATGGTATCGATTAGGTTGGGTGTGTGCGCGCTACGACTCCCGAAGCGTGTAGACGGACAGGCACAGATGCAGAGGTGGTGGGTCGTCTGTGGCTGCTGTCAGGAACATTTTGGGTCTTGCGGAGTCTTCCAGACGTCTGCCAGGGTGGCCCAGGAACAATGCTGCCCATCTGGAAGCAGCTCCTCCTGAGTCTGGACGATCTGATGGATGGGGAGATCTTTCTGGGATGTCCAGCTGAGCCTGCTGACAGGGACCCAATCAATCATCCACCCCCTCCTGTCCTCACTGACGGGCACCCACCCCAACCAAGACCTACAGGTCAAGGGTTCTGTCAAGGCATCTCCAGCTCCTTACACTCGTCCCTTGACCATAGGCGAACTAATTTAATCATGTTAAGTGCGTCTTGATGCTAGGAGTGTTCATTGTGCATCTACTTGTTGCAGTCACATCCAGATTATCATTTTATCTTTGCCCCGGTTGTACAGTACTGTCTGCGCTTTGTTTGGACTGCTGTCCCGGCCTTGAGTTTCTGTATTACTTTAAGTTGGTAGCTCTGGAGAAAAGAGAAGCAACTGATTGAAAGTGGTGTTTTGTGTAAAATGGGGATGTCACAAAAGACTAGTTTATCTGGTAAGATAAAAAACCCATGCGTCAGCCTCCATAATGATCCACTTCCACAGCTCTAATGGAAGCCATAAGAACCAGTTTTCTTCTAATGGCAACAGTAGTGATACCAATACATCACTTCCAGTAGCCTCGCTGTCTGGAAAGTCTTTGATGTACGATCAATACATCTCCTCAATCAAGCCATTTTGACAGCTTCACAATCTATTATCTTGTCAGGATCTCAGACCAGACTGTTAGCGAAAAGCAGGTCTTTCAACCAATCCCCTGCGCTGTGATTGATGGGGTTTCAGACAGATTTTTCCATTGCTCTGGAGACTCCACTTGTCAAGAGACATCTCAGGTTTCTGGCAATAGTCCTCAGTTGCAGTTCGAGACATGTGCACTTACAATATGGAAATATAGAGAGTGATTGATGACAACAATATGTTTTATGTATTGATATTTGATAGCAGTCATGCTGACAGTGCCAAATAGTGGCATTTTATATGTTATAAGTCTGTGTTTCTCCATAAAAAAAGCAAGAGAAAGGTGGAACGACAGATAGAACTAGTTACAGGGCCAACGGGAGGCCTCTCGTCCTGTCACTCATTTGGCCCACCTCGGCACTTGTCAGTCATAATGACAAATGGCAGCGCTTGATGAAACAGAGGGGTTACATTATCACTTCCCTAATGAGGCCGCTCACAGCAGGAGGGGGAAAGAGGGAGCAAGATGGGCAGTACGGAGGGAGAGATGGATAAAAAGGAAGAGAGGGAAGACCACTTTACTGTTGCCAAACACCCACGGCTGCCCAGAAATTGTCTATGGTTATCAATGAACAGATTTGGGGATTGCTGTGGAATAACAGAAGCGTATCTCAAGTGATTACTTTTGTTCTCGATTCCAACCCAACGTCACATTAAAGAGTCTGATCATAATAAGCCTACCTAGGACAGATAGTTGAGCTAAGCCATCTGCTATTTGGAACCCACTTATGGAAAGCCATGTGGTAAAAAAGCAACACATTTAAACAGTAGCATTTCACGAGTTTTAGTCACGAAGCCAGCAGGGACGGAGATAAAGAGGTTTGTTGAAATATTTCTTTTTCATTCACTGTATATTATGTGATTTGTCGGAGCGTTTGTTGTGAATGTAGCGTGGTAGCGTCGGCAGCAGCCGGGCCAAGCCAGGCCGGAGGACGTTCCCTGTGGGCCTGTGTCTCTCCGTGTCTTTATGGCTGGCTCTGGACTTGGCGCTGGAGTCCGAGGGGGAGATTATCTTGGCCTGTCTGCCTTCAGGAGCTCTCAGGGTTTGTGTCTTTGTGCAGCATTAGAGCTGGCTGGGAGTGCGCCCACCGAGAGAGAGGGGAAATGTGTTTGACATACGCTCAGCGCACACGGTCGGGGAGGCTGGAACAGCAGGATACGATTAATGACCACAGAATAAGATTGTTACAATATGGCTTCCCTCACCCCCACCTTCTTCACCGTGGGGCTGTCATATTTCACGGACTTGCCTGCCTCTGTGTGTTTGTAGTGTGTTTGTGTGTGTGTGTGTGTGTGTGTGTGTGTGTGTGACTGTGTTAGGAAGGGGCCCTTTTATCCTCTCTTTTTGTTGTCTCTCTCTGTCTTTCTCTGTTGATGTGGGTCATTGATATGCAACAGTGCATTCCTGGATCTTACAGGAGAGCTTGTTCTCATGGTTATTGTGGAGCACTTTGGCAGATTAGACACAGGGACACAGGTCCTTGGACTTTTGTCATGGTCTAGGTAGGACATAAAAGCTGTAATGCAGAGGTTAACAGACCCCTGAATTATCAGATAGAGACTACAAAAAAAAAAAAAGATTTGCAACTGTAGAGAAATCAGTTTAGTTTCTCAGGTCATTCCCAATCCTTTGAATTTGTGATTCTATGGTTGTGTTTGATATTTATCACTATTAGAGGCAATAATAGCAGTCAAAACAGGGTGCAGCTGCAACTTATCAGTTTGCTTTACAACAATAAAGAGAACCTTTAAAGAGAGGTTCATGGGGAAACCTCAGGAAAAAACAAATCTGGAGGCCAAATGTTGCCTGGGTTGTTGTGGCTCCTTTGAGTGATCCTCAGAGTTTTGGGGTCAGTGCCCGAAGCCCAAAGGGCCACAGAGGCACGGATGTGCAAGGCTAGAGAGGGCAGGAGGAAGGAGAGGAAAACCTTAACAAGGTGTCAAACAGGCCCGTTGGATCTTCGCACATGAAGCACACGCATAGCTGAACCTGCGCTGTGATGTTTGTTGACACGTCTGGGAGAGAATTTAGAAGTTTTCACAGCTATCATAAATCAGGAGAGGGCATGATTTTTCCCAGGGTTTGGAGCTTCATCTCACTTGCCATTGGGCAATACCAACGATGGGCCATCGAAGGCCCACGAACGCCAGCAGGCTTTATTACCATGGCGACCAGTGTGTGCTCTTCTGCAGTTTGATACGAGGGCCTCTCCCTCTCATCTGCTCGGGGTTAAACGTAACAGTGATGCCAGGCAGGGAGAGTGTTAAAAGACAACAAAACGAAGAAGTAAAATCGATCCTGCAAGAAAAATAATGGTTAAAACATGCAGTGTTGCATTGCAGAAGTTTGCTTTAGTGCACATAAAAACCAAATATCTTCCTCCTGATTCTTCTCTTCCTGACGTCTCGTTGGAATTTCACAGCAAGTCACAGAAAGTGACTGAGAAAAAGGCTGAGACGAGGAGCTTTGGCTCTGTACTTGGGCACAGCACTCACTCACTTATTGAAATCCCACTGTGTGATCCTGGAAATTCAAATTTCTCTCATAGCCCACTTCAAAAAGACACTTAACTGGCACCTTTACATATTCTTTCCCACTGTCTCTTCCTCCAGATGTATCAGCTAGTTTCCTCTACTCTTATAATCAAACAAAAACACAACTCCATTAGAGGTAGGCATCTCTTTCTGTGTCTCTCTCTCTATGTTTTATTCATTTAACATGTGGCAGACTTCATCACCCTCACCATGCGCTCACCACACACACCTGTTCCCTACAGCTGCTGCTGCAAGGCACTCTGGGACATAATGCTAATTTCTAAGCCCCTCGCAGAAAAACGGGGTACTGGAAAAGATTCATTTTTTTGTTAGAAATACACAGCTGCCGAATAAGGAAGAGTTTTATCTTTTGAGCTGGGGCTATACTAAACGACAGCCTGCCAGAAAAGAGACACAACCATCAAACAGATAAAACTGTCTGAGAGGAACGGGCATCTGTAAAAACAACTGTTCTCTAAAATTAGAGTTGCATAAAAGCTTCCTGCAGAGAGTCCCCCCTGCACCTCGTTTCAAAGTGTTCCCTTCTGCACACGATGAGGCCAAAAGTGCTGATGCTTCAGAGGTAGTTGGAAAGCACTAAACTGCCTGTGGAGAAAATAATAGGGGCACACAGAAGAACAAGCCCAAAGCCCTCCCCAACCCCCATCCCAGAACTGCTACCAATTAATGCGCTAAAGAGGCCGCACACATAACTTCGTGAAAAATGGGAGCACATGATGCTTGTTTGACAAATCCATTAAATTAGGTCTCAAATTATTATAATTATTCCCCAGATATTTGCTTCAAAGCTGATGCAGATTTAACTTGCAGTTTATTGTCGCCCAGTTATGTGAGCAGTCAGCTGTCTTGCCGCAGTAATCTACCCGGCGAATCACAAGACGCTTGTGTCTTATTAGCCTCTTTAATTAAATAGAGTTAGTGCTTCTGTTTGTTACAGTGAAGCGATATTTGCTTTAATTTTAAGGCGACTCGATGCTGTCGGCATCAGGCCTGGGGTGGGGGGGGGGTCTGCTTAGCGCTCTCTGACAGACTCTGACAGAGCGCTGCGTGGAGGAAATGAGGCCGGTGAAGACCCCATTGACCGTAAGGCATTCTGCCCATATTTCACTAAGCTCCTCTCCCAAAGGAGAAGGCCGCAGAGACGAACCATATCAGAACACATGCTGGGGCGGGGGGGGCAGCAAAGGAGAGAGAGTGAGAAGCAGGGAGGAGAAGAAACCCACATATAAACACACATTAAAGCTGCAGTGGGTAAAAATGGAGCAAATATGATTAAAAAAAGTTATTTTTATAACAACATTTTTTGCTAAATGCCAATATTTGTCATTGTTTTGTGTTGTTAATTTGCATAAAGCAAGCATATCTGCCCACTCTGATGTTAATAAGGGTATTAAATACTTAACAAATCTCCCTTTAAGGTACATTTTGAACAGATAAAAAAATGTGCGATTAATTTGTGATTAATCACAATTAACTGTATGGACAATCTTAATTAATCTCGATTGAAATTTTGATCGACTGACAGCCCTAATCCCATACAACAAAAATGCATTGTGAATTACATTTTGAGGGAAACACATTTTGTCATGGATTACGTTTGTTTGTGACGTATCACAAATACGTTTGTAATGATAATCCGCGGAAGGAGTAGGAAGGAGGATGGGGTTGATGGGTCAACAAAAACCGGACTGACCCCCAGGAGACCGCTGTCCGTGTCCCGTGTGAAAATAAAAGTCAACATTCACTTATTTTAATCATGATGTTTTGATGCATTTTTGTTCTTTTTTTGTAGTCATTTTACGTAATTTACTAAACCTAACAAAGTATTTTTGTTGTGGTTTTTGCAGTTTAGTTGTATGGGAACCTAGGAGACTCACTCCATGAGAGAGAGAGAGAGAGAGAGAGCCTGTAGATTTGTGTGTGTGTCACTTTATGTCTTCGTGGCAAACTCTGTGTGTAATTAATTGGTTAACTGCCAGGTTCAGGACCGGCTGTCTCTCAGGAATCTGCATCTGGCCCTGAACTTTACTTTTACATGTTAGTTGAGGTATTAACTTATTTGGACAAGGGATTAAGTCTCACTGGTTGTCCCGCAGATGGAATGGACAAACATAGGGGAGGTATGTTTGAGATACTGGGCCCTGTAAGTAAAGAAATGGCTGCCGACAATGCTCACTGTAGTCACCGCGAGAACAACTAATACCTCTGTCCCCCCCCACCTCCGAACAGACAAACACATACATACAACTCCTCCCACTCTCGCTGTGATCTGAGACAAGTCTTCAATTGACATTGTTTTTCACGCTGTTATCCAGTACAGGACAAACACGAAAGATAATTATGACCCCAGATAGCAAGCAAACACAAACCTCAGAGCTGTGTTCCTGTTTGCAATTCAGTAGCTGAACAAACCTATAAATAGTTAAGACTGCATGGCAGAAAAATACATCATTTGCAACCACTTTTTGGTTATTTTTCACTTAGCTGTGGTCATATATTTAAAACAATGAAACAACACAGAAGTTGCATTCCTGTGTTGCACGTCAGATAATCTCTCTATATATTTTACAGCCGGTTATGCCTCAAAGATCTGAGCTTATATTCATGCCTTGTGAGGATAGTAACAGATTTGCTGACATGTCGATTTGCATCCCCTCAAACGACCTGCGTCCGACGGGCATGTGCACCGTAAAACGATACCTTCTGCGGAGATTTACCAGGTACAGACGAGGGAATTAGCTAAAGACAAACTACTGTATCCGTGGTTGGTTGCGCAGCCCAAACTTTTCTTTCGGCGTCTTAATTGGAAACAAATGTAGAGATGGATGGAAAATCTCATTATTATTATTGGAGAGAATCCTTTTTTTCTGAAGGACGAGGGATAATAAAGATAAGGATGAGAAGCCTTGATTATATAAAGCTTATAGACAAAGCCACTTGATCCATCATCTTGTTTTGGCTCCTGGCTTCAATTACGGAGAGTTGTCTTCCTTTTTGGCACGTTTAAAAGTTTTTTGATCGTACAGTCAATTCCTGTCACGGAAAATCGGTTGCACATACTGTGATAAAACACAGGCTCCAACTGAGGCCTACATGAGTTTATGATACATCTGCGTATTGTTTGCCAAAAGGCTAAGATATAAAGTGCAGGTAAGCTGCAGTACCATCTCTTATTATCCACTGACTGTGTTCTTCAGCCACAAACCCACCCACCGCCAGCCCTCACCTACCTTCCTCCCAGACTGAGCTGGAGCTCATGAGGCCTCAGACACACTTAATGGGATTATGGTAATATAATTTTGTGACGCTGACCTCGGACCGGTGCCAGGTTTCTTCCACATCCTCAGAACAAAAGGCAAGGAGCTCACCAAGGGTTCCAGGAGGCCGGCCCAGCTCGGCCTCTACTTGGCACAGGCCGACGTCCTCATGGGCCCAAGCGCAAGATGGATGGCCGCGGGGCAAAGTCCCACTTCCTAAGTCTACTCAAACAGGGAGCGAAATCAAACGGTGGCGAGAGGGGATTGTAAACTTAGATAAATATCATTCCCCAGGAGTGAGTTGACTCTGATGACTGTTGTCTAATGTATACAATAATCAATACGCTTCAGGATGTAGGAAATGTGCCCTCCCTTTGCTCCCGACTTGAATCGGCACGTAGTAGTTTTTCAGCTGAGGGTGTAGCTTCCATGGAAACGGCCTTGTGGTCAGCTTGTCTTTCTCAGTGATTTAACAGGGGTTTCCTCCACTGGATGTTTCTTATTGGTTTAAGAAAGGGTTTTATGGACTGGACAATTTAAAAGTAACTCAGTGTTGGGGTCAATTCAAACTGTCCCTGTAGGTAATCTAAACAGAAGGATGGATACCAGTGACTCAAAAGAGCACACAGTAAACTGGCCATACAAACATATATCTGTATATCATTTTATTTTCAGTTTTGCCTTTTTAGAAATAGTTTTCTTTGAAATGCTGTAACAGGCAACACTTACACTCCAGGCAGTCCATCTTGCAATACGCCACAGTGCTGTTTGACTCTTCATCTTGTTTTGTCCCGTTTTTACTTTGTTGTGTATTTTATTGTTGTCCAGTCTCCGCGGGTGTATCACCAGATTTTTTCCCCCTTTCCCTTTTCTTTTCCTCTTCCTTTTTGCCTTCAGAAAGACCACCCATAGGGTTCGGAGGGGGCAGACGTCTCTGTGGAATAATAATGGGGTCGTCCTGGGAAAATTGCCCATGGAAAGGCCTGTCTGAAAAAAAAAAAAAAAAAAAAGAAAGAAAAATTTGGTCTTGTTTCCGATCCTTCTCGGAAACATTCATCAGGGCACTCCCGCTGTTCGGAGGGGAGCGGTCCCATCGTAGGCCCCGATCCACTCGCTGGCTGGGTCACTCTGCCGCTGCTAAGACTTTCTGAGAAGAGGTCAGGAGGCACATGGTGTATAGAAAAGATGCCTACAGATTTACAGTGTGTATTTCCCAGAGTCTGAATATCTGACGCTGCACAGTTGAAATTTCAAGTTAATTTCACAGTTAAAATTCTAGTAGTTGCTGTAATCATTATCATTTCTCTTGGCAAGTCGCTGCACGGAACATTTTAAATGCATCATTATGTTCGGGCTGCTACTGGGCAAGGCTGTCTGCAGAAAAGCCCAACAAATGAGTCACCGTGGTCTCACACAGGGAAAGCCTCAATCCTGATGTCATTTCCTGATTGGGTGACACACATGACACATTATTCTGATGAAACACGATGTAAGTGGCTATCACCCTCCAGCTACTCTATATTTCACACGCAACACAATTGTCTTCTCTGACTATTTTTAAAACTTTTATCAAATCCATACACCATACTTGCCAACATTGAGACATCAAAAATAGGGAGGATTTCAAAACCAACGCGGGGGGTCTTTGTTTCCTGCATTCTGGTGACTTTTAAAGAATAGAAATTGCAAAATAAGTACACTGCAACAACTTTTAATTTTACTTTTAATTCTCAGGAAAGAATACAGAATAGTTTGCTACCCTGACGTGAACTTTCTATGGCATAAAATTCATCAGTTTTTATTAATTCATTCATTTTTTGCCCCTGCTTGAGTATCTCTCACTCACTGAAGGTGAACCTGTTAGGGTTTCTGGACAATATTTGTCATTGTTTTGTGTTGTTAATTGATTTCCAATAATAAATATATAGATACATTTGCATAAAGCAGCATATTTGGCCACTCCCATGTTGATAAGAGTATTAAATACTTGACAAATCTCCCTTTAAGGTATATTTTGAGCAAATAATAAATGTGTGGTTAATTTGCGATTAATTGCGATTAAATATGGACAATCATGCGATTAATTGCAATTAAATATTTTAATCAATTGACAGCCCTAGTAAAATGTATAAAATTACAAGTAAAACAGAGGAACTATAGGTTTGGTTCTTCATGGAAGAGTCCGAAGGAGCTCTTATTATTCCTGAACTTTAATTTTGAAAGACTAATTATTTCCCAGAAGCGATAATATGATCACCTGATTTCAGTTTATCTGAACTCATGATGAGCTGGACTTGCAAATGTAAACGTTTCACATTTTCCCATGCGCGCACGCCAACAACCTGAGAATGAAACAATTGAGCAAACATGTTCTGGTCATTCTCTGAAGCCGGAGGAACACGGACCTGTGTTTACCAAAGTCGACTTTTTTCCTTGTTTGCCGAACAGAAATGTTGGCTCCGTGCAGTTTAACCTCTCGGGCAACATCTTCCATCAGGAGCCAATCACGTCCTGAGTGCCGTGTTACTACTATACGCCTGTTGGAGCCGACTCAGACAGCATCAGGACATTGCGATGACTATTGCCAATGGTTTGAGTCAGACGAGATTTCTTTTACATTAAGAGCTCCTCCTAACAACTGTGATGTCGGTGTTTGTGTTGAATGCGCTCCATAATTCCCTTCAACTTGTTTTTCTGACAGTCTACGATGTTTTGAGTCCTATTTTGAATTCTTCTGAGAAATGTAGAGACCCGACATCTTAATATCTCAATCATTAACACAATTCCTCGGTTTGGAAGACAAGAAAGCGGCTTAGTAAAGTTCCTTACTTTGTGATCCCCCTGATCCACCTTCCTGCTCTCCCCCGAGCCGTCACTAACTGGCCTCCCGTTGCCCTGTTGGGCCCCGAGGCCCTGCTGCCCCGCTGCCTCGCTCCAGGTCTGAGCCACTGGAGATCCAGTGATGGATGGGCCTCAGGGGAGCTCTCTGTGGGAGTCGGGCTCAGGGCTTCACACACTCTCAGTCTTCATATTTAACCAGAGACAGCAGAGTCAAGCCTGCAGTAGAATCACGGTCATACATATTGATATGTTTTATTTTTCCTTTTTGTTTTGCAAGTTTATATAACACAATACTGTTTTAATCAGCGGCAGCAGTTTGAAGCAAAGTTACTGAAGAAGAAGAAGCCGGAGCAGTGATAACAAAAGACAAAGAGGAGCCTGATAAACAACTTCAGACATTTTTATTTTTGTTATAATGGAACACAAATGCACGGGAGAACTGAACAGACATGTCACCAGAGGTAATACAATACAGCTCATATGTTATCAGGTGTCAGCTTGGTGTTACTTAAGGTTAGTTTCCCAATAGTCCCAGGAAGAAACACCAACAGGGCATCAAGTAAGGGTCACCTCAAGTCCATATCAGTCCAGTGACTAATACCTCCAACTAGGGCTGTCAATCGACTAAAAGATTTAATCGCCATTAATCGCAAATAAATCGCACATTTTTTTTGTTTTCAAAATGTACCTTAAAGGGAGATTTGTCAACTATTTAATACTCTTATCAACATGGGAGTGGACAAATATGCTGCTTTATGCAAATGTATGTATATATTTATTATTGGAAATCAATTAACAACACAAAACAATGACAAATATTGTCCAGAAACCCTCACAGGTACTGCATTTAGCATAAAACATATGCTCAAATCATAACATGGCAAACTGCAGCCCAACAGGCAACAACAGCTGTCAGTGTGTCAGTGTACTGACTTGACTATGACTTGCCCCAAACTGGATGTGATTATCATAAAGTGGGCATATCTGTAAAGGGGAGACTCGTGGGTACCCATAGAACCCATTTTCAGGTCAAGGGACCCCCAGAAAATGGCCCTTATAGTTTTCCTCACTAAAATTAAGCGTACGTTTGGAGCGTTATTTAACATTTTTCTCAAAAAATGGATACCTTAGGGTTTCTAGTTTTATATGATACCAGTATATTCACTCTAGCTTTAAAACTGAGCCAGATACAACCTCCGAAAGATCAATCGTGTTAATGCATTAAAGAAATTAGTGGCGTTAAAACAAATTTGCGTTAATGCAATATTGCTTACAACATTTATAAATAAAAGAAGATAGATCACAGAAAATAAATTAGGAAATAATTATAAATGTGATAATACCGGTAAAAATAAAAACAACACAATACCATGTATTCTTATGTATTAACCATTTGGATTAACACTTATAAAATGTACTGATGCAAAGTCTTAGAGAGTGTTTTATTGTTTTAATTGCAAATCAGTGATATTGCCGAGATTTAAAACAATAAAGTTGTGGATATCACCTTCAAATCCCAATTCTAACCGTACTGACATACTGTCATCATCACTCTGTGAATTCCATGCAGTATTGTGTGTTAACATATTGTTTTTTCCCTTTTAGCTGAACCCACATTCCCACAGTGTAGTTACTGTTTTCCACTTTGAACAAACCCCACAGCATGTGAGTGAACCACAAAGTAGTTTTGTTGCATTCTTTTTGTTTTGTTTCCTTCTAAACGTAATCGAGAATGCAGTTTCGAAAGACAGGGTTGTCATCTTAGCATATTATCGTGACATTGATATGATGGCATACAATTAAAATGTTACACAGCATTACTTTAAGCACTTTTGAACCCTACAAAACACTGACATTTTGTTTTAAACTTAAACCTAATATGTTAAACACTTATTGTCGCATACTAAACCACAAATAAATACATTAGTATGATAAAAACTTCTCAAGGACTCTTTCCTTTATTCCTCTTTACACGTGGGTGCAACGTAATGAAAAAATAAAAGCCTGCTTCCCTTTTTTTAGAGAACCCATCAAGAAATATTGAGAGGAAGTCACACAGAATGGTGCCAGCCAGTGTATATGCATAAATATTAAAATGACGTATGAAATGATTTGTGATTGGTTCATCAAAACAGTGTTTAATTGCAGTTCATCTATTTTTTTGACAACTTTTTGGGCATAATACTATAATTATCTCTCCATTTTTTATTGAGTTTTAAGAACAGTTAGTGGACGATGAGTTTGGGGAACTTTTCTAAAAGAAACTGTCCAGTCATGGTGGTGTCACGGTGAGACGAGGTGCAGCGGTGGGTGGCAGAGAAACGCTTCAGTCCAGTTGATGTGAGGAAAGAGACGTCATCGGCGAATGTGCCTCAAGTTTCAACACAAAGCTATAGTACCTGATTGTGTTTACACTGTCACTGATTTATTAAGGGCAGCTCGATTCCTATATTACTTGGCAGGTAATGAATAAACAATATTCAATGTCTTAGTTTGTTTCTTTAAGCCGTGGTGTATACAGGCCGGGGAGGGGGGGGGGGGGGGGGGGGGAGGGGAGGTGCGGACGTACGTCTTCTCAATAGTCCGTGGTAATAATGGACCTGTGACCTCGCGGTCAAAGCCAGAAGCAAAGCCACTGTTCCCAGTACTGCAAAGTATACTGATTCGTTTTTTCACTTCATATTGGATAACTTTACCAAACTGCTGCAGTGGGTCGCCGACAAGCTGCCTCTGATTACTGCAGAAATTAGATTATCTGTGTCACATTATAATAATCTTCTGGATTTCCGCCGTTTTCTAAGCTTATGAGTCGGATGAAGACTGTTCCAAAGTGATTCAGACTCAGTAAATAAAACTTTAATTTATCTTCTGCCACCTTATCATAACTGGGACAAATAAACCTCACTGATCTTTGTCTGACACAGATAACACAGTATGAAACATGCTCATAATTAAAGGCACAAGACAATGACATATTTCTCAGTGTTTTGTTTTTATTGCAAACAATATAATACAAAAGATAAGCTTTTAAGACAATGCCATGTTTACCTACGGAAACTGCATTAAGGAGATGACGAGATGAGAACTAATGATGCATGATATAAAACCAGGAACGCAACGTTTTTTTTTTCAATAACAAAAAGTATCCTGTCGATTCCAGCAAATTCTTTACAACAAAAAAACAAAACAGCCGCAGCTTCCATATCCATTAATTCATTTGTTAGAAAGAAAAAAAGAGAAAACTTCCAGTTTTTCTTTTTTAAGAGAAAGACTCATTATAAGTAATCTGTACATAAACTAGATCATGAATAAAGGAAACATTTACAAATGATAAATAAACAAATTTGTACCACATATGGCAGCAAACTATGCCACTGAAAACATCTCAGTTAGCTGCTGCGGAATTTAAAAGAAGATAATTGCAAAATAGTTATTTTCAAATAAAATTAATGCTAAAGAATAAATTAAGAAAAAAGGTTAGAAAAAAAAAAAAAAAAAAGGACGGGGGCTGTAGGAATGATAGAAGCACGCCAGACTCAGACCTGCTGGCTGCTGAGGAGAATCAGGTCAAAGGTCACTTCCTGCATCTCCTCAAGCAGGAAGTCAGAACTATGCTGTGGTTTTTCGATGCCAGCGGATGGAGGGAGCCTCTCCGCTGCGGCTCCAGAGGCACCAACGGTATCAAAAGGCAGTACCCGGATAAAAGCAAGCATTGCTCGGTTACATCTAGCAACACAGTAAGGCCCCTAGTAGAGTTACATGGCACCTGCTATAGCGTTTCCAACACAATCATTAGAGCTAAAGCAAAGAACAAGAAGTAGAATATTTGACTAATTCACTGATGACACGGTCATATCGTATGGCCAAAATCTATTTCGAACCTGCATCGCTCAATTCTTGCATCTCGCGGGAATTACAATAAAATATGTACAGTACAAAAACTCAAAGCGGAACGTAGGCTGCAGGTATTATAAGACGGCAGTGTCAGTAAACTGATGTACAAAAAATACATTAGTGAGAAGTAAGGCCACTGAGGGTGTTTTTACCCGCTCCTTTAGATGTGTTAAACCTTCAAATCGTGACGATGAGGATGCTGATGACACTGATTATGATGAAGAGCAGAACACATACACAGTACATACTAAAATATTTATAACCAGTATGTCCTCACAGAGGATTTAACTTTTTTTAAAACATTATATCTAAAAAAATATAATCACAATTCCAACCAATACAAAAGGCACTGTTGTGAGCCAATCCAAAGATATATTTTCAGTACTATAAAAAAAAAAAAAAAGAAGTCCTTGACATGTTTTTCTGTTGGCAATGAAGGGCGTGTGTGGCGTGGCGGCGCAGAGGCCAGAAAGAAGTCTATATGCGTGGGGATGGGTGTTGTACAGTCAGTGCTGAGGGGCCGCCACCTCATGGCCTGGAGAGCTGCGTGTAAATGGGCTGCTGCTCCCAGTGCTGCGGACTGTGGGTCTGGGGCACCGAGGGCACCCCGGTGGTGTCGGCGATCGGGGTGTACATGGGCCTCTGGCTGGGGCTCATGTAGCTGAAGGTGGAGTACAGGCCGGAGCCTTGGCTGGCGTGGCTGTAGTAGGAGTTGGCGCCACCTTGGTGGTCTGAATAGTCATACTGTGCTCTTGTGATGGACGGGTACGAGGAGGCGCTGTAGTGCTGCAGGTTGAAGGACCCGTAGGTGACGTGCTGCGGGGAGCCCTGCTGCTCGCTGTAGTGACTCGGGCTCAGCTGCTCTGTCTTGATCTGGGTGGTTCTCTGTTGACCTTGCTGGCCTTGCTCTCCTCCTCCCCCTCCTCCTCCTCCTCCTCCACCCAGGCTGGTCAGAGAGTGCTGCTGCTGCTTGGACATCCAGGCGTGGGCCCCAACGTTGGCCGCCTGACTGACCGAAGAGCCGTTGATGCCGTAGCTGCTGGTGTAGCCGGCTTGGCCCGCTCCGGTCAACCCGGCATGGCTGTGAGGCGGCAGGTACTGGTCGAACTCATCGACGTCGAAGCTCCCCATGTTGGAGATGACCTCGCTGCTCAGCTCGCCGATGTCCACGGCTCCAAAGTCGATGCCGCCGAGCTGGCGGCTGGTGCCCTCCTGCATGGGGCGCCCCTCGCGCTTCAGGTCAGGTTTGCTGGAGGGGAGGTCTGTCTTGGGGGTTGTTGGGGGCGTTGGCGGGCCCTGGGACTGACCTGGTTAGAAAGAAGGCAGAGTTAACCTCACAGTTCAAATTCATGCATGAGGGACAGGTGATGAAGTGAAATACCAGTATGAATGTTTTCAGAAGGTGGAGTTTGTTGGCACTATACACTTGACAGGTGTCTAATCATTAAATGATTAACAGGTGTCTTGTTCAAGGCCCTAAAGGCTTCTAAATATTTGCCTTCCATAAGCAGTGCCACAATGAGTCACATTTGGAAAATAAATTATTTTTCTTGGTGTCTTCATTTAATTTTCTTACCTGAGTGTTCTCCTGGAGAATGCACCTCGCCCAGACTGGACGCAGGAGAATCGGCCTGCTGCAGCGCCTTGAAGATGGCAGTAGGAGAGATGTGGGTTTGCTCTCCGTCCTCTGGGTCGTTTTGTCCGTTCTTGACAGACTTTCTCCGGCGTGGCTGGTACTTGTAGTCGGGGTGGTCCTTCTTGTGCTGCACCCTCAGGCGCTCAGCTTCCTCTACGAACGGACGCTTCTCTCCCTCGTTGAGCAATCTGGAAATAGCACAGAAAATTCACATTAAAAACACATTCAACGAGCACAAGAACATGAGTGATTAAATAGTTGCATGATAGTGCAATTTACTGAATTATTGCATTCACTGTTGTATGTTCTTTCTTGTATGACTGTAGTATGTTTCTTTGTTTTGACGTGCCAAGATGTGAATGAGCTTAAAGCTATAATCTGGTATACGGTGCATCAAATGATGACATTTATGTTTTAAACTCCCTTTTAAATAAAATAATAAATAAATAAAAATAAATATCAATAATTAAGAAGAAGCAGCTGAAACAAAAGTGTGCGTAATCTGAGTCTATACCACTTCTTCTATACTGGAACATAGAATACGGTATCCATAATTAGAAATAAGTAATAGAGAGAAATATAATTTCAAATGCCAAATTCCCAAACTGCAAAGCTCTACGTGCAACAGCAGACAGGTGGTGCATTGCATGGAGGAAATAGTGCGTAAAAGAGCGTGCAAAGTGAACCTACCTCCACAGTTTGCCGAGGGTTTTGCTGAGTTCCGCGTTGTGCAGATGCGGGTATTGATCGGCCAGCTTCCTCCGTGCAGCCTGAGCCCACACCATGAACGCGTTCATGGGTCTCTTGACGTGAGGTTTGCTTTTACTGGAGCCGTTTACACGCACCGGCATGGGCACCAGAGTCCAGTCGTATCCCTTCAGCACCTGAGACACCGCATCTCGGATGCACACCGGGAACTTCTCCTCGTCTCCTTCCTTCTTGTATTCTGCATCCAGGAGGAGGTGGTTGTTGTTGGACGGTCTGGTGTTCTCGGTATCCGAGCCGGAGCCGGATCCGCCGGACGGACACGGAGAGCCAACGGAGTCCTCGGACATGCTGGGGCTGGGAGCGTCGGAGTGACACTTCTCCTGTTCTTCTGTCATCTTCAGGTAAGGGTCGAGGAGATTCATGCGTAAAAAATTAAAGAATCTCGCAGAAAAACAAAAAGAAATGTAAAAAAAAAAGGAGAAAATCCTTTTCTTTCTAAATCCCAAAGTGCCCAAAAGACTGCAGTGACTGACAGTCTGTGAGGGCGCACAGCTTCACTGGCAAATCCTTTTAAAAAGGTCGAAAATAAAAAGTCAAAAATAAAAAGTTTTTGACGCTCCTTGGACTTTTTTCACGATTGCGCAGAGAAGAAGTTTTCTAATGCTCGACTTTGCACAACTGTGACTTTGGAGAGAAGTGTGAATGAGAGGTCTACTCTTGGAGGAGGATTGCTGGAGAGTCTAGAGACACAGGAGGCGATGCCTGGATTTATGTTTGACGGCGAGGAAATGATTGGGGGAAACTTTTTAGTAGGCGGAGACGAAATCTGACTCTGCTCTGCAAAGCAGAACTCAGCAAGCAAGTCAACAACAGCGAAAAACCAGCTCCAGTTGGAAAAAAAGGTGTTTTTCCCCTTCATAATCTTTGGTTTCATTTAAATTTAAGGTGTAACTTCAAGTCTAAAAAGTTTATACTTAAAGAGAGAAGAAAAATAGACTATAATTACAAATCATAACTACATGTTATTATAATAATATGAATCATTTTAATATTATAGTGATATAAAGAAAGATAAAAAATACCATCCTATGAATTTTCTTTGATTACAGACACAAAATCATCCCAATAACTTTCATTAGGACTGTTAGAAGTATAAACACATTGAAGTTCTTAGAGTTCTTTATTATACTTGGTTACATATTTTATTTCTTTTTATTTCAATTTACAGAAATAACAGGCCCTTTTGCATATTTTTCCCCCAGATTGACTAACCTCTTGCTTTACCAACTACATGCCTAAAAATAATTGTGTTTAATTGTTATTTCTTTTCTTGGTTTTGTTTTGGTTTTGAATGTTGAGGTTGTTTTCTCTAGTGTACTTGATGGGTTTGTCTGTAAGCTCATCTACTTAAAAGTTGGTTTATAGACTGTTGTAATTACAAACAGTGGATTGCATATATGAAAACAGCCTTGAAAAAGGGAAAAAAATAAAGTATAAAAAAAAAAAAAATCTTTGTGTTTAAGTTTCTTTTCAGAGGG
This sequence comes from Sebastes fasciatus, assembly GCF_043250625.1. Classification (NCBI taxonomy): domain Eukaryota; kingdom Metazoa; phylum Chordata; class Actinopteri; order Perciformes; family Sebastidae; genus Sebastes; species Sebastes fasciatus. The sequence goes on along the minus strand of NC_133807.1, from coordinate 27,513,831 downwards.
CACCAGTCTGCTGTTTGTATGACATATTAATGGGATACACTGTTTGGTTGATTTATACATTTATACGTTTTTTATCGTGTCTTTTCTAACTCTGTTTTCAGTAGAATAAATGTGGGTATAGTTGTGTAGTGTTTGTTGCACAGAGACAGTTGAGTCTGTTTAAAGGAGCGGTTCCCTCAGTGGAGTCTCAGCGCTGCAGTGACCTCAGTGACCAACAGGGGGAGACAGCAGTCCAGAAACTTGGAAAGGAAGCCTCGCAACTGTTCAGTGGCTGCAATGATCCAAACAAAGTAAGAGAGGATGATACAACACATTTCAATATGTAAGTTTCGGCTCTACATTTATATTTTAAACCTTTCAGCAGACAATTTATTGAAGAGAGATTACAAAATAAAACATGTCTCATTAAATGTGTTTGTCATCGCAAAGAATCAACAAGGGACATGACTGAACACTTCATCCAAATTATAATGTCTTTACATAAACAGGGAGTTTTTTTAATTTTATTTATTTATTTAAGAAAGTTTGATGATTACTCTTTCATTCATGATTTAATTGATGTTGTGATCAGTTGTTTCTAATTCACAACTGCAGGATGCAATATTAAAATCGTTTGCTATTAATATAAGGATCTATGCGAATAATAATGAATGAATGAAAGACTTTATTTCGAACATAAAAATAAATAAAACAGATACAAAATAATAACAAACAAAACAAGAGTAATAGTGTCCGAAAAGAGGTAGGTAGAAGTAAAACTTATATTTCCTTACCCCTTTCTCACTTCTCCTCTAATAACTCATATATCATAGAATGATAATATAATATATAAACTATCCCAGATTTATTTACATCCCAAATTAAATATATGAACAGCATCCCAAGTTTATTTACAACCCACAATAACAATTATAATAATAGTAATAATGATCATAATGATCATGATGTTATTACTTTAACAATACTATACAAGAAGTGCATGGACATTAAATATGATATTATATTTAATAGGCTAGATATTCTTTTTTTTTTTCTTCAAATAGGCCATAAAGTCTGTGAAAAAGCGGATCAAAACAAACGTGTCTCAACACTAAAATCCACTTTGCTGGATTTGCTCCAACACTTGTTTTCTGTGGACAAAGGACACTTTGTTGGGAGAGTTCAGTCACTATAATCCATGTATTCAATTTTTAGAAACCCAATCCGACTGCTAGTTATTATGAGGTGACATATAAGTCACGAAAAAGATTGAATGTTTTCTATTTTTATCACAGAGTTATTGATTTAGCAATGAATTATTTAAAAGTCCAGCGATTTGATCAGTTGCGTAAATGTGTTATTGTTAAGAATAAGACGCTCACACAGAAAATAGTTGTCGTACTTTTTCACAACTACTAATAAGGTGAAAATATTAAATATATATTAATCATAGAAGAGGTAATAAAAAAAGCTGATCACCTACGATTTTAAAACTTTAAGACAACTTAGATGAAGATTGTGTAAAATGATTTGCAAAATTTAAAGAACATATTCCAAAGAAGACATATAATAAATAAATTATATATAATATAAATAAAGAAATTAGTAAATATTATTTATTTATTTATTTATTTAAATATAAGATTTCATTTTTATTTTTTTATATTTTTAAAATGCCTAAATATTTTGTCACATTTTGACATATTTATTTCCGTTATAGAACATATTTGTTCAGTAATAGTCAGTATTCAGTGCCTTTCATTGCTAAAAATAAACATTTTTCCATGAATATCATCTTTCTCCATAAAGAGGGCATTGGTTCAAGGTCTCCTGTGAAAGCTTTTCAGTTTGTCTGGGCCCTGACGTGTTCATTAGAAACAGTCAGATGTACCTGCTGTTTCTGCCCCTTTTCGTATTGGTTGACTGTGGCAGACTGCCCTGCATACAACTAGATAACATACAATTTAGAAATGTTGTTCTTCCAAAAGTTCATGCTGGTGAGAAACACAGTGGATCGGAAAAACTAAAGGGGTGCAAGTTGTTTTTGTTTCTTTGGCAGTTAATAGGTATAATTATGTTGGTTTTGTAACGCTTCAAAGTAACCTGATTCTCTGCACTTGGACTGAAATCCTTGATCCATTTCCCTCAATAAAGTGTAGCTTCTGAGATGCCTCTCAGGGTTGCAGCTCACGTCAACGCAGCGGTCAAATGATACTCTTACTTGGTACAAAACAACACACTGCGTCTCATTAGAGGGTAAATATTTGATCAGTTTTTGCCATTTGAGATATTGCTGAGCTGGAGAGGTGACTGGTCTCAACACGCAGAGGAGGAAACCCAACGATGGCTAACACAGAGGCATCAGAGGTGTGGTCGGGGCATGTTCGCGCCCCCGCAGTGCTGACTGCTGAGGGTTTGAGGTGCCCTGCAGACTGACTTACGGTCGGGGGTGGTGGGGGAAGGGAGACCCACATCCTCAGGGGCCGGGCTCACACAGCTTATACATGGAATACCCGCCTGCAGGCCGAGCAGGTCTTGGGAAACTTCTCAGCTTGACTTCGAGCCATGGCGTCAAAATTTTGAGGCAAACACTGGGGGTAAACTGCCAAATCATGTCTTCCACCTCTCCTAGCTCTCTCAGATTCCACTGCGAATGTCTGAGCAGACTGCCTCTCTTTTTAAAAAAACCTTTAGTGTGTTGTATTTTTTCTTTTGTATTTCTTTTATTACAAGAAGGGTTTGCACTGTGCAAAGAATTCATAGAATTTCAACCAAATACAGTAGTTAAAATGTCCACATCATCACCATGGGAACCATTGATTAAGCATTCATTAGGCTATGTGGACACCTTCTAAAATGCCGGGATCCACGTGTTGTAATAGCAAGAAGTGCATTAAATCCTTTGCTTAAATGATCTGCCATGAAGAATTAGAAGAGTGACAAATAGTGCGGCAGAGGTAGTGGAGGCAGTCAGAGGTGGCTTCAACCACTCACAACTGACATAACACCTGTCTGAGACTTTCCGCAACTAGTGCCAACTGCCCCAGACATGGCAGAAGACTGCAGGAGGGAGAACTGACAAAATACCGTCGGCGAACCATCTGAACTTTCTCTTTTTTCCGGCTGCTGCCACAGTCGGTTCCTCGTCGAAATGGCAGTTCGTTAATTCTTGAAAAGTTCAGGCCGGTTTGGTTGCAGTTCTGCACCCTCGCCCACTGTTAGGTCTCGTGGGGAATGGACGCGCCATCCCAGGTGTTTGCCTAACCAGATCAGAGCGCTTTGGCCACGGGGCGACTGTTGACACATTGCATTTTGCAAAGGGTAACGTTTAAACAGGAATTATCAAGGCCCTGACACCCTCAGAAGGATGGGCTTATATTCCTCGCTCTGACTCTCTCACACCTCCCTGATATCCCACCACAGCTCCCAGCGGGCTTCACCAGTAAGACTGAGGGGTGGAGGCATGCAGACATTTAGGAATTTTAAACACAAGATACATTTTCAGATCGCATATTACGAGATTGATTCAATATATCTGGAAAACTCTGATCAATAAATAAAGTATTCATTTAAAATTGCATGCATAAGCTGCGTTCAAAATGATAACTGTGCAATTATTAATTGACCTGGCAGTTGCCACCTGCCATCATCAGGTTAGATAACACATTAGATAGCTCAGCTATGCCACTAACGAAGTCCAACTGGGAAACAAATGCATTCTGGCCTTCACCCCTGTGACCAGCGGTGTGTGATAATTGCTGCTGCACGCTTTCTTGTATATCTTCTCCTTTCTCCGGCCTCCTCTGGAGATAGTGCCGGTGTGTAATCTCGGCCTTATCTGCTCCTGGCTTTTAGTAAATCGAAACACCTTGGGACCTAGTTGATAGTGTATCTGCCGGGGAGGAAATGCACGGTGATCTGAGAAAGCAGTGAAACCCATAGTTCTTGATAAACATCATCAGCGTCGGATAGGTTTGAGCCTTAGTTTGACGTTTAAACCACAATAAAACAACGTTATTTAAGTGTAAATATTTCAATTTCGTCTAATGACATTTTTTGTCTTGTTAAAACCTTGAGAAGCTGCTTGCATAAAATCCTAATATTCAGCACACCTGAAAAGCACGACCAATATTGAACTCTGCTGAGTGACTACGTGGTACCCTCGATGCCTTCAGGTGAAGTGACCTCTGAGTCGGTTCAAAAGACAATGAAATGCTGTATGAGCAGAGCGTGATCTCTGCAGGTCACTCTCCTGCATTTCCAATAATAGAGCCTGACCTGTAATTATGTCCGAATGACAATGGCCCATTCTCAAAGTGCTGACAAAATGTTATGACATTACCCGGGTCTTTGCAGAGGGCTAATGATGGGCTTGCATCCTCAACGGGGGTCCTCTCAACAGACACTAGCTTACAGGTTAAAATAACACTTATCTTGTGCTGTCACTGCTATTTGCAATGATACAAGATCACATTTAAAGTAAATTTTAGAAAGACAAAATGACACAGTCTTCCTGTTGCAAATGAAAAGTTGAATTCATAAGCAATACAAACACACCCTTGCTCAAGTCAATACACTGGATTTGGTATTATGTTAGCAAACTTTTCTGTGTTATTGACAATACTGAGTCATTGTTCTGACTTTTCACAGAGATTTCAACCACATTTATTTCCAGAGCAAAGAGGAAAAACCTGGTTTGAGCAAACTCTATCCATCTGCTCAGGAGGACCATGACATGTGGTTGAAATCTCCAGAAAAAGCTAGTTAAGATTACATTTTTGTCTAATACAGTTATCTAAAATCAACAATGTACTTTTACACCCTAGAATGTAATTATTAAAGCAACTCACCTACGAAAATGTTGGAAAATTAAATGAAATTCAACATGTCATTATGCTGTAAGTTATATACCCACCTAAAAAATGAGTATCAGTTTAAGTGAACGCTATATTTAGAATATTTTCACCAGTTTACCTTGCCATCAGACAGCCCTTTCCGAAGGGGAACTGAAGCTTGTATCCATCTATGCTCTCGTCACAGCCACCAGACTCCATTGAAAAAAACTGTAATTTTACGTTGCAGAACACCGGGGTTGCCGGTCTACCGCTGCCTTCATCGGTTAGTTTGTTTGTGCTGTTGTGTGACTTTGGTGAATCCAAACTCACCAAAGTCACAAAATAACAAAAAAAACTAACTACTAAACTGTTTTTTTTTTTTTTTTTAATGGATTCTGGTTGCTTTTGGCGAGACACATAGTCTATATTCAAAATATAGCGTACACTTACACTAATATTGATTTGTTTAGGCAAGCCTTTCTTTTAAGTGTCTAAAATACGTTTTGCTGCCGTCCACAGCAGTACATTGCTTTGCTTCAGTGCAGTAACTCCTGTCTGCTTCTCCAAACTGGGGGCGTCTACAGTAGGTAATACACTGACTATGGATAAGTACCTCATACAACCCCACTTCCAAACTATCCTTTTAATAATACTTTAGTCTCAGACTTAGTTAAATAATTTTTAGTTGCTTTATAATTGTGTTTTCCACATTTCCTTCATGACCCATTAACATTATCATAGGAGGCAAAAGTTCACCTACTTCCAAAGTGCATTGAGGAGCATTATCAACCACTCTCAACACTCCAAAACCAACCAACCTTTCTTGCATCAGGTCTGTCTTCTTCTTTTTTTTTCTGAGTAACCTAATAATGAATCTATTTTTAAATACTATGAGTCATCTGACGACAAAAAAACTCCAATGTTATTGAAATGTAATGCCCAGACTTCATGTTTAGGCATTTTTAAGCAGAAATGCGAGTTGTGAAACTCTCTTCCGTCATGGATTATTGCACGGTTGTGTCTGGAGCATAGTGCTGAGTCAGGCTGGCTGACAGTACTATAGCAGCTCCCTGGCACCGCTACACATGAAAAGTCCCATCCACACAGCTCTGGATGATGTCAGCGTGGCACCTCTGCCTGCACACAGAGACACCTTTCACAAAGAACCTGTATGTGCTCGGGTCTGGTCTACGTAATGGAATATTCAGCCCTCCTACCTGTTTTGTATGCTCAGGTGAAAACGAGACTGTTGTTGTCGCCTACAGTGTCATAACCTAAAAATAAACTCTAATGTGTTACTCTACTTCCCCTTCTCACTCTTGTCACCTGCTTATGTTTACATCCTTTTTTTTATTTCTCACTAGAAACTTTTTAGTAGGCCAATATTTAATTTTCCTAGTGATATTGAATCGGTAACAATTTTAAAACATACTTTTAAATACTTACATTTAGAAAAAAAACACATTGCACTATTTCACAAATCCCTGGTGTCATGTTTTTGTCACATTTCCCCCCTCCCTTTCTCTTGTTTCATTATCCTCCCACCTTAACCTGGTCCTTTCAGCAGGGCTCATTAGTTGGGACGGCCGATGAAAAGGGCCATTCTTTCCACACGGTCACCGTGATACGAGAAATACTGAGTTAATGAAAGAGTGATGATATCTAATCACCTTCCAGAGGATAGCACCTGCATCAGAGCCAGGACCCAAACCCTCGCTGAATGCTCACAACTGGATGGCCTACGGGATGTACTTCCTCTGTACGGTTCTACCTTTGATTGCACTTGTTTCAGGGGGAAATGGGAATATCTTGTGTGGTCGAGCAGATCCAGTCCTCTTAGGTGTTTCCACTGGGGATTTCAGCATTAGACCGCGGCATTGGGATTAATACGTTTAGAAAGGGCAGGGGTGAAATGAACAATGGCATACTTCAAGGGCTTTAAAAAGTGTCTTATTACAATGGGGAAAGCCAAGTCTATTCTTGATAAATCCTATTTCAGGGCAAAGGAAAAAGAGAAGGTCAACGAACTGCATTTAGTGACCGTAGGCTGTAAACACCAATTTAAAATTGTCTTCATCTTAATATAAATTTTGACACTCAAAGTCAAGTTGTATCCTATTTTAGGACTCGTTGAGCAAACATAGCAGTCGATATTTTCATTTATGTTCAAAGACAAACATGCCTTTGACCTCCAATGTCTATATGACTAAATGCTTGACCACAATCGAATCACAGCAAGAAGTCAACCAAATCATTTTATACCATATCATCATATTATTATGGATTCATTATATATGATATCAATATTTTTATTAAGGACACACAGTTCCACTAATACTAAGCCCCTGCTCAACTTGTATCATCGAGCTATAGAGTCACAGCACCAGAAGTTTCAGACCTGCAGACATGGTCCAACCAACAGTTTGTATGATATCTTATGAAAAGTTATTTTCAGACTTTTTTTTCGGGCATTTTTATCAGATCTTTTTTTTCTGACATTTTTCAGACTTTTTTTTTCAAACTCTTTTTTCGGACATTTTTCAGACTTATTTTTCAGACTTTTTGTTTCGGACATTTTTCAGACTTTTTTTTCAGATTTTTTTTTCGGACATTTTTCAGACTTATTTTTCAGACTTTTTGTTTCGGACATTTTTCAAATTTTTTTTTCAGACTTTTTTTTCGGACATTTTTCAAATCTTCTTTTTCAGACTTTTTGTGCGACATTTTCAGACTTCCTATCAGATCTTTTTTTCGAACATATTTCTGACTTATTTTTCAGACTTTTTTTTCGGACATTTTTCAGACTTATTTTTCCAACTTTTTGTTTCGGGCATTTTTCCAATCTTTTTTTTCAGTCTTTTTTGTCCGACATTTTCCAGATTATTTTTTTTTCAGACTTTTTTTTTCGGGCATTTTTCAAATCTTTTTTTTCAGACTTTTTTGTCCGACATTTTCCAGATTTTTTTTTTTCAGACTTTTTTTTTCGGGCATTTTTCAGATCTTTTTTTTCTGACATTTTTCAGACTTGTTTTTCGGACATTTTTTCAGACTTGTTTTTCGGACATTTTTCAGACATATTTTTCAGACTTATTATCAGATCTTTTTTTCAAACATTTTTCTGACCTTTTTTTCGGGCATTTTTCAGATCTTTTTTTTCTGACTTATTTTTCTGACTTTTTTTTCGGACATTTTTCTGACTTTCTATTTCGGACATTTTTCAGATATTTTTTTTTTTCAACTTTTTTTCTTGGAAATTTTCAGACATCTTACAGACTTTTTTTGGACATTTTTTCAGATGTTTTTTTTCAGACTTATTTTTCAGGCTTTTTTTCGGAAATTTTTCAGACTTTCTATTTCAGACTTATTTTTCAGACTTTTTTTTGACATTTTTCAGAATTTCTTTCAGAATTTTTTTTTCGAACATTTTTCAGACTTTCTATTTTGGACATTTTTCAGATCTTTTTTTTCAAACTTTTTGTCCGACATTTTTCGATTTTTTTTTCAGACTTTTTCTTCTGGCATTTCTCAGATCTTTTTTTCGGACAACTGTGAAATCACTGTGTTTACGTTAGATGTGTGTTACTTCAAGTTGTCTTCACAATCTTACACCAATATTGGAAACTTGTGGGAGAAAACACAAGTAGTTCTTGTGGCCTCCACATGGTTTTAACATTACACTGAAGTTGCTATTTACTGACTTCTACTCCACCCAGGATTACTTTTTAAGATGGGAGTCAAGCGTGAGTCAACGCAATTTGGAATCAAACTTGACACAAATTTTCCAGTTGAGTTGATTCACCAGTGTATTTTGTCCTTTATATTACTAGTATTATTTTCACTTTCTGTCAATGAGCAATATGAAAAAAACTAAAACAATTGTAAGAGATGATCATACATTTTTGTAATTTGAGATAACAGTAGTAGGAGCCTTGTCTTTAATCTCCCCGTCCTCACGTTTTCATCTCTTTATTTCCTCTTTTTTTTCTTTGTGCGGTCTAATGATCACTTTGCAGCATATTCAGGGGCCAGAAGTGTAGACAGGGAGAGACGTTAGGCGAAATATGTGCCAAGTACAACACAGCGCTCAGGGCTGTGTTTGTGTGTGTGTGTGCCTCCCCTCGCTCCTTCCTCCAGCTCCTTTCGGGTGCTCCTGTGTTCAGGCTGGCTCGGCCACAGCGGGGAAGCTCCATCTAATTGGAGCGGCCCAGCGGTGGTGGCCCCGAACCTCCGGGAGCTAGGCTCGTGCATTCTAATGTTACGCTCGAAGGAAATTGTCCTCCACTATTTCCTGAGATCCAATATTTGAGCGGCTTGGTTACCATTCTTGGTGGGAGAAAGAAAACTGTAACTGGTTTATTAGATTTGCTGCAGAGCTCAGTGTTGTCCTGTCTGCGATAGCTTGCTGCGTCGTGGCAATAGAGTGGGGAGTTCACCACAGGTTAGCTATCTGGCTTACAGTGCCACCTGGTCATTGGTTCGGTGTCATGATAAATGGAGGGATGCTTGGAGGAGTGTCAATATGCATGAATAGCATAGATCATTAGGATAATCCAGTGGGCTTGCTCCAGGTCTGAGAAGCGAAGCTAATGCGGAAGTGCCTTAAACTTGCATTTTTTTTTTAACAGCCAGCAGCGGGCGACTCCTCTGGTTGCAAAAAGAAGACTGATTGTATAGAAGTCTATGAGAAAATGAGCCTACTTCTCACTTGATTTATTACCTCAGTAAACATTGTAAACATGAGTTTATGGTCTCAATTGCTAGTTTCAAGTCTTCTTCGATACAGCATGATGTTCATTTAGTAAATTATGGTCCCATTTAGAGTCAATTAGACCATAAAGCAGGGTATGATTTAGGGCATGGTTACCTTGTGATTGGCAGGTCGCTGCCACGGCGTTGTCCGGTCTGGGAGTTGTCCGTGTTATCCTCTTAGAGCTTTGACCCTTTCACGGTGTGTTTTCAGTTCAGGATAGTTAATAATAACCTTTTGGTCACCTGAAAATGTCTTATTTAGAGTTCGATTGTACTTAGCTCCACCCTCTCGTGTCACTTCTGATTGCAACAAAACAACATGGCGACGGCCAAAAACCAAGAGAGCGAAGGCCAAAATGTCGAGGCTTCAAAAACGAAAGACCACAAATCAATGGGTGACAGTGACTACGTCCAATTCTGATAAACAGTCTATGGGATAATCACAAAATGAGCCAGTTGAATGGAACTTCAGCATGTTTAAAGGTGCTCTATATGATATACAGAGCATTAATATAGCAGCAAACGACTATTTGCTAGTGCATGTGAGCGTGCCCCGATGGCTAGCTCAAGGCCGCCGCTCAGCAATGCTCTCATACAGCAGTTACATCTGATAACGCTGTCGCAACCGATGGCGTCGTCCCATTCTCCGGTTCCCCCCAAGTAAACACTGTTAGCTCTGTCAGCATTGTTGCCGTTGTTTCCACTGTTAGCGCCGAAATGCTCAATCTCACGTTTAGCACCTTTAAGGTGTTCTGACGTACAATTTTAACCAGCCAATCAAAAATGGACATTTTTCCACAACAAAGCTATAAGGCCATGTTCAGACCAACTATATATATATATATATATATATATATGTTCTCATTCACTTCAATGAACGAGCCCAACACAGAGGGCTCTGGCAAATAAAGGCAGGGTTGTGCAGCAAAAAAGCTGAATCAGACTCACACAACACAATCAGTGTCATCTGGCAACCGCACTACGTGGCCAAACAAATATGTTCAAGCAAGCATTCATGATTATTTCGTAACGTGAATGGGGAATTCCACCTTTCATTGATTGACACAAAGGATAAAACGGTGACGTTCCAGAGTTGTAAATGTCTGTCAGTGTATTATATAAACTGCTGTGTTGTGTTTTGACGTCTGATGCACCTAAAAACACATGGATGTGTTTTTCAAACTGGACTTCCTGGGATTGAATTTCATCTTCTCGATGATACAACACACCCACGCAAATGCTCTGCTATTTTTAGCCTGAATGTCCTAAAAATAGTGTCTAAATAATCTCACAACACTGATGACAGAAGAAATGTTTTTAACCACTTCGACTTTCCGCTTTGACACTGTCAACCTCTTGAAAATCGACCATTGTTTCCTCTGGATTTGTCACTGTTTTCAGCCGAGGTAGACTTTGAATAGTGACTCAGGTGTGTGGTTTCACCTGTCAGAGGTGAAAGCAGATGGCGGCTCTTGCTTTGAGTCTATAGGAAGTTCAGAGAGACGTATTTGCACAAAGATGAGGTTTTGTCCCGTTCTCACAGCTTACGCTCAGTCTAGGCGACAAACGGCCTCTGATTCACCAAACAGGTTATCAGGAAGCCATGACCCTCTTATCGCACCGCCATGCACACTCTGTAATTAAAAATCTAAGGTTACCCAGCACCTACACTTCAGCGCACTCCCGTGGCCTCAAACTGTGGCTTCAGCGCACCTCAGTTTGGTTGAAGTCGCTCACTGAGGCCTAACTCTTTAATAATGGGTGTCTGTGCAGATGGCAGACCCGGAGAAGGGGCAGATGAAGTCCGATGGATGGCGAGCGTGTGTGGGGGAGTGGAAAGTTTTGTCAGTAAGCCCCGATCCAAGTCTCTTGGGTCGCCGCTTAAAGTTGTGCGTGGAACAGGAAGGAAAAGGAACACCTCTGCATGTTTCTCGCCAGCTTAAAGATCACAAGCCAAGGGAGGGAGAGGGTGCGACACAAGGCGCCTGCAGTCCCACCGGGGGATAGAATTTACAGTTGAAGGTGAAGGCTAATGGTGAGGGAAAACAACAACATGGAAACATGACAGAGAATACGAGATGGAGAGCAGCATTTCACTTGAGCTGACGGACGACAATATAAGTATCATATCAGAATCACGTTTATGAATGCTGCCATTTGGCCCTGAGGTGGCGTTTGGTTTTAAGAGTTTCTTAGTTTATTTGAGGTAACCAGACTGGATTTGTAAAATAAAATAATATGGAACACTTCTAACCACTTAACAGTCAGGAGCCAAAAGGTAGTTAAGGTGGAAATCCCTGTTTTTAGGCGTGACTAGGGAGACTCTTTGTCCTCGGCGGTGACAGGACATACACAGGCACCTCCTCAACAGGCGCCAGCTGATTTTTATCGCTTTTGAAAACTGACTCCACTTCCCCAACGTCTTGACTCTCTGGGGTTCTGCATATATTTCCGATTTCTTGCAAATGATAACAGGTAATTCTATGTTGGCTCAGTCCAAATCTACCATCAACAGTCTCAGTTATGAAGCTAATATCTCTACTTTAATGTTGTTTTTTATGAAAATAAATATTTGTAAGCTTTATGAACCGGCACTTCCAACAGAACTGCGTTGGATAGAATTGCTGACCAAATGGGACTGATAATTAAATAAATAAAGCAAAGTACAGTTAGTTTAATTTGGGATTTGCCCAAATACAAGCCTCTGATCTGACCTGCAGATATTGTGTCTTATTAATATTCTTTTTTTCTTTAAATAACGAGTCCAATTTTACTAACGGAAAGTTCAATTTCATAGCTCCAGGTTTCTTCAAGGCATATATCCACATCTAAGATACAGTGATTAGATAAATGTTGTTTATTTGTTATGGCAACCATTTTATTTTTTTAATATGGTCTGCTTATGAATAATTTATCTGCTGACGGCTCATGTAATCCTTTTACTGTACTTGCCTGGCATCCTGTCGTGTGCTGAGTGAAATCTGGATTCCATCAAGTCCTGTGTTGTGCATTACAGCAAAATCCACTCTGTGTGTGACTTTTATGAAATCAGACCTCCATTGCATTCAACGGTAACAGGCTCATATCCTTTTTGGAGGACTCCGCAGTGTTAATATGCCAATGAGGAGCCATATTTGATTGCAGGCTGGTAGTTGCAGGCCAGTTATTGCCCTGCAGGCTGTAACAGATACGGTGGATCTCAGGGCCTTTCTCCAAACATTGAGGTTTGGCTGATCTACAGGGTGCCAGCGTGGGTGATGCCTGCTTTCACACATTGGGAGAGACTGCACAAGCAGAGCCAATTACATAATAATGATCTCATCCATGGACAGCCATCCCCACATGACAGCCAGTCTATTACCCTGTTACTGTCACCTTGGGAGTCATGGAATGGGTTGGCATTATTATGCTGTGAAAATTTCTTAAATGTGAACACAAGTGTCTCATATGAAGCTGCACAAGGAGGACTGTGTCAGGACGCCAGTTAGCACTTCTAGTTTCTGAATAGGACTGTCAATCTATTGAAATATTTAATCGCTGATTAATAGCATGATTGTCTATAGTTAATCACGATTAATCGCAAATTAATCAAATTTTTTTATCTGTTCAAAATGTACCTCAAAGGGAGATTTGTCAAGTATTTATTCTCTTATTAACATGGGAGTGGGCAAATATGCTGCTTTGTGCAAATGTATGTATATATTTATTATTAGAAATCAATTAACAACACAAAACAATTACAAATATTGTCCAGAAACCCTCACAGGTACTGCATTTAGCATAAAAAAAATATACTCAAATCATAACATGGCAAACTGCAGCCCAACAGGCAACAACAGCTGTCAGTGTGTCAGTGTGCTGCCTTGACTATGACTTGCCGCAAAAAGCATGTGATTAACATAAAGTGGGCATTTCTGTAAAAGGGAGAATCGTGGGTACCCATAGAACCCATTTACATTCACATATCTTGAGGTCAGAGGTCAAGGGACCCCTTTGAAAATGTCCATGACAGTTTTTTCTCGCACCAATTTAGCGTAAGTTTGGAACGTTATTTAACCTCCTTCGCTATGAGCTAGTATGACATGGTTGGTACCAATGTATTCCTTAGGTTTTTCTAGTTTCATATGAGGCTAGTATCTTTATTCTGAAGAAGTATTTATTTTGCAGTGAAACACATACTAGAACTTTTACCTTTCTGTGGAGTTTATCATAAGCATGAATGTTCATTGTGGAGAGGCGGGGACACAACTCTCGTGTTGACCTCGGTTCATGTTTTATGATATAACTATTGTTTGAGGCGTACTATATATGAAATAGAATTAATATGACTTGCAACTCATGGCATATATAAAATAAGAATGACCCAAAAGAGCTATGCCAATGTATTATTAAGGAAAGTCAGCATGTTTACATAATAATATTTTTCTTCATATGAGAACAAGAAGATTTTTGTTCATATGGTTTAACTTTAAACAAAACGACATGCTATCTATGGCCTGTAAATGGTCTGTGAAATTATGAAACTCTATATTTTTTTCTGTTCTGTTGACTTTCACAGAAGGGGCTTGATCTACAGACATCTGTAATCAAGAGAAATACAGACACAGTCTGACGTCTCAGTCCCTGTCTGTGCCAGCGTTCTGAGCCAAGAGCAGGGGAAACAAAGCAGGGCACAGAACAGCCACGAGGTGCACGTGGCTGCAGCAGACAGCCGCCAGATGAAGTTTACTTAACTGATCCGACCATAAAATCCAGAGTTTGATTAGCGAGGCAGCCCGAAGCAGTCGCATTAGCCAAGGGAAGCCTAATCATCATCATCATCATCATCATCATCATCATCATCATCATCATTGCTGGACTCTTCATTTCTCCTCCCTGTTGCGCTGGACTCGATGCGCCGGCCCCGTTCCATTCCTGTTTTTTCATTCAGCCAGCATCACCATACAAGTGATGTAGTGTCCTTCCCAAATCAAAGTCATAAAAAATGGCCTTGCCTCCAATGCTCTGCACCACCTCTTTCCTGTTCTCCCTCCACCCCCACCGCCCTAAAGCTGTCAGCCCCGGCTGCTGTTCCCCTGAGGGAAAATGAAACCTCACAGCCAGTCACTCAGCCAGACAACTGCAGGCTGGACAGCCCTCGCGGTCTATCATGCTGTCATACGGTTTCTATAACACTCAACAACCGATCGCCATTTTACAGTTGTCTCGCCAATTATTGCTTATCCTTTGCAAAATGCGAGGGATTGCATATGAAAGAGCACAATGCTCTAAAAAACCAGCAACAGATGTGCGTGCACAGGCTGCCTGGCTGAGACGGGTCAGTGAAGCTGCCACTTGAGACTTTGATATAAACAGTAGAGCTGCCAAGAAAACATGTATGTTAAGTTTGAAAGAAATGTATCAGTACAGTGATAAAGAATGGTGTGCCTGATTTTAACTAACCCAGGGGTTTGTTTTCACCCTGCATAGTCCAATGGCCACTCGTGTTGTTGGACCTACTTTTTAGAAATGTTGCCAATACAGAGATCTCAGCAAGTACTTTGGCGATAGAAACTATGGCCGAAATCATAGTATTCCTTTAAGGTTAAAGTTACAATCTGGAAGATCTCTATTTTGTTCTCTTTGGCGGCATCTATCGCGATAAGCGGTAATTGCAGGTGTGTTTTTGGATCCTACATTTGCCACTTGTGATTTTTTCACGGGAATGTCCAACACGTTCTCATCCCACCTCGTCAAATACTGACGCTTTTTCAGACCCCTTCGGTGTCACTTTTGGGTTGCAGTAAACACGTGGTTAATGTTGTGAATTAAAAAAAACGCTTAGGATTAAACAACAAGACCACTATAGTTAGGTTTAGGAAAAAACAACACAATTGGGCTTAAAATTACTAAGTTTGTACAGTGAAAACGTGACCTGACCATGTGAACAAAGGACACAAACGATCAGCTGATTGTGAAGTGAAAGCAGAAACGTAACACGTGGTACACAAACAGCGGTCTCCTGGATGAAAGCCTTGTGTTGTTGGACCCCTTTGGCTCTTTATACTACAGCACTTTCCCTGTGCGTTTACTGTTGCTGCAGATGGGTTTACATTGTAGTTAATGGATAGCCCAGTGCGTCGCATACCAGAGCTAAAGGGTGTCTTGTGCAGCAGTATCAAACTCTGACGACCGGGACAAAACGTTTGACGCCCTGGGAATGAGAACTACAGACACCCTGTTTGTAATAATGCAAATGCGAGGGCTTTCATCAGTGGGCCGTATGCTCAATCACTATTGTGTTACCTCATTCAGTGATAGATAGTGACCGAGATTAAGGTATGGTTAAGGTTTGGCAACTAAAACAGTTGGTTATAGGTCACGGTAGGTAATGGGTAGAACATTTACATGTCTATCAGGGGATGCAAATTTCTGTCCTCCGCATGAAAGATGATCCCCACGCCCTTACCATCCACCTCGTTACCTAAAGGGCTCACTATTTCCTACATTGGCACTGAACGTTGGGCATTGGATGTGTCCAGTATCAAAGTAATTCCTAGGGATAACCTGACAGCTCTATTATCGTCACTACAGCAATAAGACAGGTTGTAGTTCCCTCACACGCATACTTTAAAACATCCATTATTTGCTGACAGTGGTAACAATTTCTTTGACAAAACTTAAGGACAGGAAATGCCAACCATCGTTGTTGACATGATTTGGCTCCGTTACATTCCCCTACAGCCAATCAGATTCACTTAAAGCCAACAGAGAACAGGCCCCGGTAGCTAATTTCTCCGTCTAACCCCCTCCACCAACCTCCCGTGCCTTGCCGCAGTATGCACTTATATTCAATTTGTCAGCCGCTCTCATTAAACATGCAGAATAGAGAGGCCCTCCACTCTGCATTTCAGTGGCACAACTAACCAGGTCAGAGTTCATCTGAGGACGGCTTTCAGTATTCCTCCTTGTGCGCAGACTAGGAAACATAAGGAATACTCTGCTCTGCCAGGTGTGAATTTTGACCTGAAAGAGAATAGATGCTACACACATTTTCCAAGCTCTGAAATCTGATCCAAAAAATACTTTAATGGTGCTTTATTTCTCCACTCTGTAATTGGGTTTAACATCATCAGCCTTGGATTTAAGTAAGCGCCGAGTCCGTCTGCTTAGGTACCGTTGTTAAGTTTGACATTTAAACACAAATACCCTTGAAATCATTTCACTCAGAGCAGATTTGTCTGACGTTTCACAGTCATTAGAAATGCTCACTTTTATTTATTTCATCTCTGTTTTTGCATGGATGCCTTCCTCTTTTATTTCAACCTTTCCACAATTGCTAATTACATTTTATTATTACCGCAAATTCCAAGCATTGACCTCAACGTGCACGCTTGAATCCTTACAAGCACAAAGAAGGGCCACTGCATATGGAGTTTTGTATGGATGTGGCCATAGCAGCCACTTGTGAAGTTAATATGTCCTGTAAAAACACTGAAAGGGATATTTATTACATCTTTATGCATTAGAGGACTTTATTTTATGAGGATTTTATGCTTCCTTGGGGTGACTATAACCTTTAGCTTTATTTTTAGGGGTAGTTTTTATTTGTATTTGCGCAGCTTTTTTACCACCAACCATCCCTTCTCTTACCTTCAAACATCATGCGCCATTATATGCTTTCTTAATTTGTATTATTGAGCTGTATTTTGTGGATTCGGCGCGGAGTGGCAGACAAAGAGACGCTCCTGCTTTGCAGCTTTTTACGCTAACTTTCTCAGCTAATTTTCAGCCTCGCAGGCATCCTCATGCAGAGAGGTTTGAGCTGTAATGCATGTGCTTGGCAGCCGTTTCTCCGTTGGCGTCCAGATGTTGCTTGGCCGATGCACAGCACACTTGTCAAATGAAACCTGGTGACGTTTCAGTGGCAATTATTCTCTTTGTGCTCAAGTGGAACTACACACATGTAGACACACACACAAATACACACCCACAGTCAGGAAGAGATCTGCCAACAAATCTTCATTTGCCAGGAAGTAATTGTTTCCATGTAGCTCTATAAGATGCAAAACTCAACAGATTTTTCTTTGCTAAACAGTTTGAAGGATTCAAATAGAAATTAAATGCGTATAAAAACCTGTAGGATGACTTTATTATATGAATACTTGAATATTCTGTAGTGTTATATAATATTTTATTGGTTCCCGAGTTGACTCCGCACCTCTGTGAAACGATTCAATGTCATGTTCACATCTTCATGGTCAATTAGTGAAGTTTGATCTTTTATATTTCTTTTAAATATGAAGGAAAGATGTCAGCAGCTGCCAGGCTTCTCGTCTTCCTTTACTCGATCCGCCCTGCGGAGAGGAGTTGGAGTTAGCGGTGGAGGAAAAGGGTGGAGTGGGAACGCAGAATAAGAAGGGGTGGTGTGATGATCGGGAGGGGCGGTTTTGGTCTGACATCCAACTCCTCAGCACACTTACTCAGGCTGGTGATGTTTTCCTCGTGTCGGCCTGGAAGCCGGTCATAAAACTTTCCAGTCACTCTCTGTTTGCTTCGTTATTGGGACATTCTGCACAGTGCAGCTCAGTGACTGGCACATTATTAGATATTCTGTCTCTGATATACTGATATCACTGGACTGTAAACAATCACGACTTTACCAGTGTGCATTGGAAATCATTGTGCTCCAACCTCTGATCTCCATTAAATAAATATGAATCCCCAATTCAAAATATTACCAACATCTATATGTATAAACTGTCCATTCGTCTCAACACAGAGGGGACACATAGAGAGTGAGAATGAGCCCAGTGGTGGTTTTATGGCTCCTGGTTTTATAAGACAAGGGTGGGATGGTGGAGGTGAGGAGGAGGAGGGAGGGGAGTTGGTGAGCTTTAACAGGCACTTGGGGTTTGATGGCTGCTGAGGAGCTACTTGAGGAGTTGTGTCATTTTACAGCTGGGGTTATAGAGGCGAGGGGGCTAAATTACATCCAGGACCTCAGCTGTGTTTCAGGCCGACTGGGGCTGCCAGATAGAAATGTGAGTCACGCGGATGATGCCGTCCTCCTGTTGTGTAGGATGTCGGTGGATGTAGTCTGCGTGTGAAAACCTAAATAAACCTACTGTGGGTTTCAGGAAGGGAAATACAAACACCTGTCGCCCGGGTGTCAAACATCAGCAATCAATTAGACAGTCATGGAAATAAGGAAATGGAAATTTAACAGCTATTTTTTTCTGTGCTGGAATTCTTCATAATGTGAAAATTCAAATTTATTGCCTATTTAAAATGTTATTTTTTTCCAAATCTTTATAATTTAGGTGGCCTTAAAACTGCAGTGGGTAGAAAAGTTATTTTTATACAACGGTCACTATGTCCTGACAGTACTGCATTAGATAAGTAATCTGAAAAACAATCATGTGCCTCTGTGTCCTCCGGTGCTCCTAATGGCATCTGAAAGATTTCACAGACCGGAGGAAAACAACCAATCAGAGCTGATCTGGAGTCTGCCTATTTCTCTCCTCAAATGTTTTCAGAAACATCTTGTTGTGTACTGTTTAGCTGTAAAACGAGAAAGTTTGTGACCCGGCAGTCATGTTGAGATCAGTTGAGGAAATACCAAGCACCTCCCACCAGCCGGAGCACAGCCAA
Organism: Sebastes fasciatus; assembly: GCF_043250625.1. Taxonomy (NCBI): domain Eukaryota; kingdom Metazoa; phylum Chordata; class Actinopteri; order Perciformes; family Sebastidae; genus Sebastes; species Sebastes fasciatus. The sequence goes on along the minus strand of NC_133807.1, from coordinate 27,494,635 downwards.
TAGGAACGCTCTCTCTGAAATGACCTGTGATTGGCCAAAGTCTCCCGTCATGGGCTAGATTTGTTAAAGCCTGAAAACAGAGCCGTGAGGAGGTGCAGAAGTCTAGTTTTCTCTCAGAGCACTTGAATAACAATATGCTGAACGGTTATTATGTAATTTTTGCCCAATGATGCCAACAATATACTGCCTACCGCCACTTTAAATATAAATTAATTACATCAAAGGTTAAGGCTGAACAAACACTCGACACTTCATATCACAGAAGCTCAAAGACCTGATGATAGTCGCCCTGAAAACCCTGAGAACGAGACGCAACACTCTCACTTAGCACTTGCGTTTCTAAGTAGTAAATCTGTTTGTTTGTTCTGAGTAAACACCCCGAGCCTAAAAACAGAGGGGCTCCTACACTTTTTCTCTCTGTGTGACGGTAGAGGAGGTGCTGAAACGCACTCATCAGCCTTCTGAAAGTAAGCAACGCACTTGAAAAATAAAAGGTCGCTCTGTCTTTGCAAGAAAGAGCCATTGATTGCTGCAAAGTTAATATTTTCATGTGTTTAGAGTATCTCTTTCTGGAGTTAATGTGCACAGGAGTGTCCAACAGATAGATTATCACCAGTCTCAGTGCACGGGGTTGTCCCAGCTGTAAACCACCAGGAGCTTAGTGCCTAGTTAGAGGTCAGAGGTTAATGTGGTGCTAGAGGCAATACAAGACATTGTCCTAAATATAGGCCTTTATATGGAGTCAGGACTGTCATTTGACCCCAGGGACGCTGGAATAGACATTTAAGAGGTGATTTGTCTCAGTTTGTTGACAGAGGACACTGCTGGTAATTTTGTAATTTCAGAGGGAGCTGTTATTTTCTTCAGATCTTACAATAGAGTGAGATGTCACACTTCTTGACAGATATTTATGTGTTTATTCAGTAGAAATGTTCCCAGTTATTAAGGCTAACAATGGACTAATGTTCCCAATTAGAACGTATAAATAAAGACAGAAGAAGCATCTGTTGGTAATTATTGACCTTGCTGCACACAGCCCGGCAGCGCAGCTTTGATGGAAGCAACACTTTTCTCGCTCAAGAAAAAGCTGGCCCTACAGCAGAGACAATTATCGGAGGCCACGTCCCGTGAGTTCAGCAGCAGCTTTTACACGCGGACCACCTCAACTGCCGTGAAATGCTGGCCTGATCAGGCCTTCCTGTTTCCCTCTGTGTGAGCGCGCATGGCTCAGTGCAAAGCAAGCAGAGAGATGCTACGTGTCGGGATTGCATTGGGTCCCGCGGTCAACCAACTGTGTTGAGACAGATTGCGCTTTTGCTCGGCACTGACATCTCGGGGCGTCTGCGTCTTGCCAAGGAGCCTTCAGAGACGAGGAGGGAAAGGAACTGCCCGGTGAGCCTGTCTCGTCTCAGCGTCCACCCGCTCAGGCCTGCTTTCCGGCCAGGGCTCTTAATTGTGTCTCTGGGTGAAGTGGTAGCAGCCCAGCGGTGGTGGTGGCGGTGGTGTGTGTGATGTGAATAAGACCACACACACAATCACATGCATTCACACATTATGCACATTCACACAAATGCTGTAATCCCGTGGTCTGAATGAATGACCATCACAGTTGGAATTAGACATGACTATTTGTGGATATTAAGTGGTCCGCAGAACTGCAGGTCCCTGATACACACTGGGGCCTAGCAGCAGGAAGACCTAGGATTACTTCTGGTTTGGCTAATGCCTGGATGGTTTAACTAAATGCCCGGGGATGATACCTTTTATAACATGACTCAACTCAATTCAAAAGTGATGTCCAGCATTATGTCAAAGCCAATTTTCAATGGGTTTGGTTTTTAACTTTAAAGCTACAGTCGGTAACTTTGAGCAAATATGATAAAAAGTTATTTTTTATAAAACTGTCACTATATCCTGACAGTAGTGCATGAGACAGTGAAAAAAAAACAAGTTCCTCTGCATCTTCCTAGTGCTCCTAATGGCATTTTCAAGATTTCACAGATCAGAGAAGAGAAGTTACAGACTAATTTAACCCAAATGCAGCATGAGACCAATATATCCTATGTTCACACGACTCATATACACTTATAGAATACTTAAAGGTACTATATGTAACTTTCAGAAAATCCTTGCTATTAATAACACCAATGTCCGTTAAGTACTCAATACGCACTCCGTAGGGGCGAGCAATCATCGGCCAAAAGAGTGACGTGACATTACAGTACAATCATATATCATCGTTACTATCTGTAATGTCCAATCTCCATGACACTAACTAGCTTGTCATTTGCAAATTACCTCATCAACTAACGTTACGAAGCAAAACCGTCCCGAGTCCTTTACATAGAAATGAGTCCACAGGCTGTTATAGGCAACCGAGAAAGTCGTGGAAGGTATCAGCTTTTAAGTTACACAACAATCTGTTCACACAATGACAATACAAAGCGATTAATACATGTAAATTGTTACATATAGTACCTTTAAGTCTCTGTATATATCAACGTTTTTTTTATCCTTTCAAAGCTAGATTTTGGGAATACTTCAATTGAACTGTCTCCTGTTAAGGATGGTGCTTGTATATAAGCAGAGCCAGAAATAGATTCACAGCAAGTCTCCTCCTTCTCGCCTTCGTCAGAAGACTATCCCATAACAGTGATGTCACCAAGTCTTCCTCACACCTAGCCGAAAGTATTCAGCGCTGGCTCAGGCTGACCGCTGTCTGGCCAGCTTCCTGTCTGACCATCGTGGGCAAACACAGAGAGACGGGGCAGCAAACACGGGTGCATCCACCTGTTAACACAGCCGGGTCACGGGGGCCAGACAGGAAGCTGCCTCAGTTCCCTCTGGCTCAGCTCCAGAGGGAGAGAGAGGTGTGTGTGTCGTATAAGGCCACAGTTGAACTGTATTTCAGTGGAGAAGAGTAGCCTGAATATGGCTTCCTGGTATTTTTGTCTTTTGTTCCAGTTCTGTCTCTCACTGCTTTGTGTAATATGTCTTTTACTTTTAACCCTGAAATACAGTTGTAATGAATGACAGTATCATGCCCAGACGGGTCACTACTTTATAGTATTTGGCTCAAACTGAGCATTTCTCAGTCTCCAGTTGTCAGATTCTTTAATTGGGGAAGTCCGACCACCTACGTAAATTTATCTTATGCGTGTGCATGCAGCCGACCGACCACGGTGTTTATGTAGTGGTAATTGGTGGACAGGTGGGATGGAGGCCTGTTGTTTTGCTTAACCTTCTCTGTGGTAATTCAGAACCCGGCTAACTAGACCTTGCTTAACCCCCTGACTTTAGCCCCCAATCAACACATGGATATTAGGCACCGTGTAACCTCTGCCTTTGTGTATCTGAGAACTGGTTTGTGGTAAAAACCTGTCAAAATATCCCACTCTCGTTTCTGTTCGGCGACAGCAACAAGACCTCTACAGTAATTTCCAGAAATCTGTCCAAATTGCTTAAGTCTTAAATTATGTATAATTGGCCCCTGCGTTGGGTTACTGGGGGTAGCCTCCAATCATGTGGTGGGAAGCAGAAAGGGCCCTATAGTCACTTCCAGCTGGTTAATGATGGCCAAACGGGTGCTTACCAACATCACGCCAGTCGCCAAAGGTTACCACGGATGAATATTAGCTCCATGTGAGGTTTATTTTACTAAATGGCACCGGCACTTATGTGTGGCCAGCCACACTCAATGACTATGAATGATTTCACTGCTGGTACAATGCTGACTTGTCTGACTTGTCAGTTTTTCCTGTGCGACACCTTTCCGCATCATTTCACCTTTGTGAATAGCATTTCTATATTTAGGATCCAGCTTGATTTGCAATTGAAGATTCACTGAAGTGGATGCTCCCAATATTTCTCCCTAGGTGAACCCCCACAGCTAGCGGCCGGCCTATGCTATGTCAGTATTATCTTTTTAGTACCTGACTCACCTGTAACCTGAACTCTCTAAATAGCAATGATAACAGGCTTCTCTGCATGGGGTCACACTGCATTAGGGGTCAGGGTGAAACAGACTGTGTCTTTGTGCTTTGCCAATGAAGTTTAGGACCAGGGCTAATCAGGGGGGCGAAAGCGTACACCGCTCCAAATCAGCTCCAGCCAGGCCAGCTGAATTTATCTCAAACTTATTAACTTTGCTCAGGGCTCAAATTGAAACCAGCTCGGGTGCTCACGCTCTAGAGGTGCTGAGTGTGAGAAGTGACAGTATGATTTACAGGCGGAGCCACGGCGCAGATGCTGCAGAGCGAAGGACTGGTCGGTCGGGAGGCAGGGAGGGAGGGAAGTGAAGCGTTTTCATCAGACAGGAAACCCTGTAACTTTGGAGAGTGATTGCTCTGTTAGTTTCAAAGTGACAGAAAAAAACCTACAGGACTGCACAAGTCAGCTAATGATGAGAGCATCACTATCGGCATCAGGAGTCAGTACGAGTGTTGGTACCAAACTCGGCACGTATAAAAAGTTGGTTGGACTGGTAGAAAGCAGCGTGGCCTTGTGGATAGAGAGAGATGACGTGTGTGCCTCTACATTCATTATACTTTATAAACTCGTCTTGCCTTCTTTTATTAGGCAAATATGGTTTGGGTCAACGTATCCTCATACAACGGTTTGCATGGTATTTTACGTAAAGTTATTCCTCATTTTTTGTGCATTTTCCTACAAATGTCCAACCAGTCTCATCCCAACTCATCAAGCCCCTTGGCTTCACTTTATTTCTGGCATCAAAACCACTATAGTTACACTTGGTGTCACATTAGGATTAGGCAACAAAACCACTATAGTTAGGTTCAGGAAAGAACTACTTGGTTTGGCTTAAAATTACTATGTTTGTACAGTGAAAATGACACTGAACGCTGTGAACACAGGACATGCACAAACAACTGATTGCAATGTGACGCACGGGACACGAACAGCGATCTCCTGGATGAAAGCCTTGTGTTTGTTTGACCCATTCACCTCCCCTCACACCCGCCCGAGGTGTTTCTTTTCGCTGTTAAGACTACATCACCACACTCCCGGCGCAATTTACCGGGAGCGTTTACTGTTGCCGCAGATCGGTTTGCATTAACCTATAGTTAATGGAACACCTGGGCGTTTCATACTGGCGGCCATGAGAGAGCCTCAGTATTTAACGCCTTGGGAATGAAAACGGGCTGGAATGTCCAGCAACACATGTCAATTCTTCTCGTTACATGCATACAAAACTTCTGTCTTCACGGGAAACAACTTGCTTAGGTTTGGGCAACAAAACTACTTAGTTATGTTTAGGAAAAGATGTGGTTTGGGTTGAAATAACTCACTAAGTGGCAAAACTTAAGTACGGAAGTTACGTGACTTCTGGTTTCACACGGGGTACGAACACCGGTCCCCTGGGCAAAAGTCCAGTTTTTTGACCCATCCATCCACCCCGTCCTCCTCCATACAATGTGTTTGTAACTCTTTATACTTCCTGGTTTATGATTACATGTATTACATACAAATTGATTTTGTAGGACATATACAAATTACAGTGCATTACTTTTCACAAGTATAGCTACAAACAGTGTATGACACCAGCCTGTTTGGGTAGTTACTTTCTTTCTGAAATGCCTCATGATTTATTTTCCCACAGCTCAGTAGCTGCTGTAAATTGAACTGGCCCTCGGACACTTGTTGATTTCGACCAAAAAAGAGTAGCACTACCTTAACTGTTCTCTGTGGGCCTCTAACAACTGTTGACTAATGATCATGCACAATGGCCTTCATAACTCAGGGTTATCTCACAACACATTTTCTCACCTCTCACACAAATTTCAAGGAAAACAAATTCTGTTTTCTATTTAGTGAGCAGCAGAAATATTAGTGTTTCTTTTTCCTTTAGCCTTAACAAAGTGTGTTTCTTTCTGAAGCTGCAGATGGCACATTCTCTCAGCTGGCACATAAAGTTTCACTGGCTGGCAACAATTTTTTTTATTGTTCCTGACCCAGGCTTCACAAGAGAGTCTCAAAACATATAAATCCTCAGCGATCTTCTCCAGTGCGCTTTCTTATTTTTAGCTACCAATGCTTAGGATGAGCCCACAGATGGCCTTAAAAGAAAACACTTATGAATCCCCTCTTGTTGATCTTCTACCAGTAGTAGTCTGATAGTGGATGTGTGTGTGGTTCTGTGGGAGCATGCCTGTGTGCATGCTCATCCCTCCCCTCTTCCTGGGCTTTGTTAAGCCAGGTGTGCCTATTCTCAGTGCAGCGCCAGGGGAGCCGTGAGAACGCAATCGCCGGCCCTTCTCTCCCTCCTCTATCTGATTTATTTCAGCCTCTATGGCATTTTAGCAAACAAAAGTACCGCTCAATATTGATCTGGATCTCTCCCATTTCCTCGCTCCGCTCCCTTTGTTTTGCTCAGATCCAGGGCTGCTGCTTTAAATCAGGCCCTCTTGACGTTTGCTTAATGTCTAATTAGCCATGGGTGGGCATGGCCTTTGATTATAGGAAGTGCCTGGAGGTGGGGCTGCAAAGACGACTGAATTTTGACAAAACACCACAGACTGATCAATCATTGCCTGACACATTGTTTTGTCCTTAATTTCAGAGTGCTTGGTTTAGGGATATGTCCTCTTGGTCACCTTCTTCTGGGTTCAAACGATGGGATTTCCTCTCACCGGCACATGTGCCACTTTTCCTGGGCCATGATGCGCGTCTCTATAGATCCACTTACATCGACTGCAGGGTGTACTGCGATCGACTCATCAATCTGGAGTGCACTGAGTTGATACAGAGAGCTAAACCTCATTGTTAGTGTTTTTAATTGATCTAATTTGAACAATTAAAACCTTCAATAAAGAGTCTCACTGCCTGATAAGCTCTGTTTACAAATATTTTGGAGAAAAAAATTAGATTTTAGAAGTTTGGCAAATTATTTTTACTATTATATGTGCCTACATTTTTTAAGGTTTTATGGTCTTAAAAATATTTTGTATTGCTAAGAGGTTTTGGATACAGAGCCTTAGAAATAAAGCTTTCTCACTCCGTCTCTTCCAGCCTTCAAGGCTTCCCCCTTTATCCCAAACACTGGCCAGATGGCCGGAAAGTTGACTTTATTTAAATCTGGTAATTCCGGCTCTTTTCCTACTCCCCTCCACCCCCACACACACACAACGCCCTGCTCCCACCACACCGCCACTCCTCCGCCTCTCTATCTCCTCTCTGAAGATCACGGCAGTGGTGTGCCAGCGGGTAGCAGCCTCAGCTTAGAGTGGACATGTGAGAATGACACAGTGATGACATGCTCCTGCGGAAGGGATTAGAGGGTCGAACGCTCGCAGAGAGAGAAGTGAAACATTGAAAACAACAACTGGTTTACTCATGACGGAGTTATGAAGAGAGATATTTGTTAAATGATGAACGCGATTCTGTTATCTTCATACTTTACATATTTTGCTCATGATAGATGATGATGATTCCCGGTGGGAAGAAGTAAACAAAATCGTTGAAACCGTGCAAAAATCTTTTGTTAGGCAACTTTTTTTAAAGCTGCGTCGGGTAGAAATGGAGCAAATTCAAAAAGGTTATTTTTATAAAACGGCAATAAGGTAATCTGAAAGAAATCATGTGCCTCTGTGTCCTCCGGTGTCCTCCTAATGGCATCTGCAAGATTTCACAGACTGGAGGAAAACAACCAATCAGAGCTGATCTGGAGTCTGCCGTCCAGCTGCCGTCTATGAGAGCCACGAGTCAATCACTCGCGAACTCCGATCAAACGGTCAAACTAGACAGCGCTGATCAAATATGAATCAATATTCTGTTACTGTAATGCCTATTTCTCTCCTCAAAATGTTTTCAGAATCATCTTGTAGTGTGCTGTTTAGCTGTAAAATGAGAAAGTTTGTGACCCGGCAGCCATGTTGAGATGTGTTGAGGAAATACCAAGCACCGCCCGCCACCCGGAGCACAGCCAATAGGAACGCTCTCTCTCTGAACTGACCTGTGATTGGCCAAAGTCTCCTGTCACGGGCTAGATTTTTTAAAGCCTGAGGCGGTACAGAAGTCTAGTTTTCTCTCAGAACACTTGAATTACAATATGCTGAAAAGTTGTGACATTTTTGCCCAATGATGCCAAAAAGACACTGCCTACTGCTACTTTAAGCGGACTGTGCTACCGTGTCTGTCACACGTCATTACTGCACCTGCCTCTTCTTCTATTTAAACTGTCATTCCACCTGCAGCCCACACTTCAGTGGGTACCTTTCATCTTGCCATCCTCCTTGGAGCGAGACCCCACACTGACAGAGTAATGTCCCTTATTAAAGCCCTCATTAAAATGAGGGTCATGGGTCAACCAGCCGGCGACAGGACATCAGGCTGTCATTAAGGCTAATTGTTGGCTTGTGATCATCCTCCGTCCTCTGCAGTATTTTATACCCCACATTCTTTTTTTTTTTTTCTCTGTATATTCAACACCTGTGACTTTCAAATTGTTGTAGTGTTGTCACGATCCTGGAATTTTTATCTTTGATACAATACCTAAAATATTGATACTCAATACCATTTTTGATAACACAGGGAAAGATTGACACCACATTGAGGTCATAACATTTGGGATTTTTATTTATTATAAATAGCGGTGTGTGTGTCAACTCGCTGTCGTAGAAAAGAGAGAGCAGCTGGTACCCGTGCATCGATACTGTGGAAAATGAGTACTGAAACTGTTTCAAATATTCAGTATCGATATGTATTCAAACCTCGATATTTTTGACAACACTATTTACAAGAATGCTCAAAGAGATCTTCTGTTGCATGAAGTCCAGTGTCCAAATTTACAACAAAACCTCTGACATCACTGCGGCGTGCCCCTTGTGCTCCTCGTCTATCCCAGTTCTTCCTGTGTCACCCTTTCAATGCTCCCCACCTCAGCAGGTCTTGTCTTTTAAGCGACCCCTTTTCTGAAAAGAGAGTAGCCCACTTCAGTAGTCCTCCACTGTGTGGCCACCTGAGAAGGAAACTGAATATAAATCCCTAACAATGGGCAGGGTGCTGGGGGAATAGGCCGAAACGGCCATTTAGCAGGTGCACCTTCGTGGCCTCCACGCAGTTCCCACACATATCACCGAGACCGGTGGCCTGCCCTAGAGAGTACCCCTGAATCGCCGTCCAAGATCAAGTAGCGATCAATTAATGGGAGAACAAGGCGTCCGCTGGGGGGATGTCCAGTGTCCCACCCTCCCCTGCTTTGACTCATAGAAGTGCCCATTTGCAACTCTATCTGTGTGGCTGCTCCATGTCAATGCGTGTGGGGCTGGGGGGGGGGACGGAGATATTATCGGGGTGACTGTGAGAACCGGCGCTGGCATTTCCACCTTTGTTTGCGTGAGCGAGGGCTGATTGGCGGCGCTGTGATGAGGTCACCTGGCAAAGCAGCAGGGGGTCCCATATCTATTGTTCACCTGAAACACAGGGATGAGAACTGGGGTGGGGATGACAAATAGACTCTGTGAACGCACATTAGACAGGTGAAGGTTTTCAGTACATGGGAAATAATTAATACTTTCCTCTTACATAACATCAGTCCGACATATGCAGCCAGCTATTTGGACTTCAGGTCGTATTTGACATTCCTTTCCTATCTGTTCAAAAGAAAAAAACATGTTTGCTCATGGGTGACCGCTAGTGATATGCCAGCATTGATCAGCGAGTGTGACTCTGCTAATTGCATTCTTGTCCATAAGCAAACAGACTTAATCCTGGCCACTGATAAAGTCATGGAGGTAAATCATACCAGGAAAACACTGTCTGATTAAATTAATGCTGCACTGATATACTTAAAGGGATAGTTTTGGTGTTTTGAAGTGGGGTTGTATGAGGTATTTATCTATAGTAGGTGTATTACCTACAGGTAGATGAGTTTTCAGACTTTAAAAAATTTGACCAATCACAGGTCATGTCAGAGAGAGAGCATTCCTATTGGCTGTTCATTCAACGGAGGCGGCTGTCAATCCCTTGCAAACTCCAATCAAACGGTCAAATTATAGGCAGCGCTGATCAAATATGAATCAATATTCTGTTACTGTAATGCCTATTTCTCATCTCAAATGTTTTCAGAAACATCTTGTAGTGCACGGTTTAGCTGTAAAATGAGAATAAATTAGAAATAGAAAATAAAAATAGCCTTTCTTTTAGGTGTCTAAAATAAGTTTTTCTGCCGTCCCCGTCCACAACAGTACATTGCTTTGGTGTCAGTGCTTCTGTCTGTTTTCGATGCTGGATGGTACGCCGACCTTCATCTATTGTAAGTAATACACCGACTATGGAGAAGTACCCCACCCAAACTGTCCCTTTAACAACCGATAAATCATATACACTACTGATACAGTGTGCCTGCGTATTCCTAAAATATCCTCTTCCTGTGTTAAAGTATAGCTCGGGTCCATATACCTGTAGGTTTCACCCACAGAACACATGCTGACAAGTTTGTGTCCATATTGTGGGTTTTCTTTATAAGGCTGGGAATGTGGTAAAAAGGGTATTCATAGCTTTTCCAACTCAGGCGGCTCCCCAGCGACAGTACAGCCACCTCTGAAAGCCCCAGCAGTGAATAAAGCTGTAAGTTATAAACAGCCTTATATAACTTCACACCCTCAAATATCATTGGAACATTTTCTTTACCTTTAGGTAACCAGTGAGCCTCATTAATGCAATGATTGATGGCTAAACTGTTCTCTCAAGGATACTTTTTTTAGACGGGGTGTAAAATCGCAGTGAGAAAAAAAAATATATAGGGACACACGACTCATATAATGTATGTTCTGTAAGAATTTGTGGCTAATTTTATTATCAACACATATTTCTTGGCGTTCACGGTGAGGCGAGGAGCCTGTTCACCTCTTCACCCAGCTGATTAAATGGATCCTTTCTTTCCTTTCCCTTCACCACCATGGAGTGATGGACACCTAACCTGCAATTACTGTGGCCAGACAACCCCAACAAACTAGCCTGTAATCACCACTATCAAGCAAAGCGGGAAGGGAGAAAAGAGTCCTGAGAGGAACCTGGTCTGATCCCCACCCCCCCCTCCACCCTGTTTGCCCACCACCCCCTAAGACCAAAGGAGAATTGCGAAAGGTATCCTGCATCAGTAAACAAGGGAGGTCTTCAGGTCTTTAGGGGGCTTCCCTCTGTTTTCCACAGAATCAAATTATGTTAGAAGCTCACGCAAGCGCTGCCCACGGCTGTTATGACAGCGAGGTAGATACTCTCTCAAACCACCTGTGACACTGAGCCCAAACACGACCTTTTAACCCGGGGTCACATCCACTTCACCACATCCAAACCACCGCACAAGATCAGCCTCTTTTAAATATTTTAATCTATGAATACTAGGGGTGTAAGAAAATATCGATACACATGAGAATCACGATATTATGTTTTGCAATACTGTATTGATTCTCCAAAACGCTGTATCGATTTTAAATTTACCTCTTAAAAATTGGACAGCCCGCTGGCTGACCTGGCCGCTATTCTGTCTTTCAGAGGAAGTAGCAGGCTCAGTTTTAAAGCTAGAGTGGAGATACTGCTATCATATCAGAAACTAGAAAAACTAAGGAATCCATAGCTAAATAAAGCTCCAAAGTTAGGCAAAATTTTGGCGAGGAAAAACTGTCATGGCCATTTTCAAAGGTGTCCCTTGACCTCTGACCTCAAGATATGTGAATGAAAATGGGTTTTATGGGTACCCACGAGTCTCACCTTTACAGAAATTTCATGCAGTTTTGGGCAAAAAACAAAACATGCATGCAAACGTTTTTTTAATTCAGTATGAATGTGTTATTTTCGCCTATTCTAAGATGGTGTATTTGAATATTTCTGCATGCTGGGGTCCATATCCGATTGTATTCATGTGTATGATGTTAGTCCCCATAGTAGCCAGTTTACATATTGACTTTTTTTTACTCAGATTTTATACATATACTTATACCATATACTTATACCAGTTTTCCTAAAATTAGATTTCTTTTAAAAATCGCAATATTTCGCCTTGCTTACAGTATCGCATATGCATCATACAGCCCTAATGAATACTATTCAAGTGCACTGAACTTCCCTTAAAATCTAATTTGGTGCATGTCGGATTTGAGATATTTTAGCTAAAATATACATGTTGTGCATTTACAGAACACCCCACATCAAAGTATTAATCCGTGGATAGATCTTTACAGTCATGTGCCTAATATATTTAGCTTTCTGTTTTTCTTCGGGGAGCAAACTTGATTTCTCGGTTCATTTAAATTTATAAGAGTCAAGCAAATGGAATATAGATATATGTACTTTTTTGGAAAAGGGCAGTTTTATGGCAACAAAAACAGAATCTGTGGTCTCAACGGTCCAGGTTTGATGCAAACGCCTGTGGAACCTTTTATGCAACCTGGCGTCCAGGAGATTTATGAAAATATTTTGCTTTCCACCCTTTTGAGCCTTTTAGCCCTTGCTAAAGGAAAACTGCTAGCTCCAAGAAACCACACAGAAGAACGAAAAAAATCCACAGGGTCAAATGTCCTGAGTGGGCCATTTGCCAGGTCTGTTCCACAAGCAGGATGCTGCTCACACACAGACTGGCTCCAGCCTCCCAATCCTGCAGAAACATATGAAAACAGAAACAAATCCCACCACGAGGGCCAGCACCAGTGGTCCATGAGAATATAAGAGGCTGTTTTAGTGCAGGAACAACGCAGATCGCCCAAGAAGATTAGCCTCGGTGCTACAGGGCCTCGTGTAAATCTCCTTCTAATTGGCAGGGGAATTTGATTTGACTCATGCACTGTGAGAGGCCAGCGCTCATTATTGCTGCCCAGTTAATGCATAAACAGAGGTCTCAGCAGGTCCCCACTAAGTGGTAGCAATGATCAGATAGCAGCCTCTCGGTCTGAGAGTTTGCCTTTACAGAAGTTAATTGTTCTTATTGCAGTGAGCTCAATCTGTCAACTTTTAGAAACAAATTTAATGCTAAATGAGGTCACACTATATCAGAAAGCACTATATCTGAATGTGGGTCAGTGCCAGTGAGGGTAAACAAAATGTATGATTTCCACTTGATATAACACATATAACATGGAATATCAAAGTGATTTCAAATATTAAAATGTGTTGGATAATATTTAAAGGCTATGCATGGAGGATTAAAGGCATAATTTAAAGGGGAACACCTCCTAAATTAAGAATTACAATATGTTATTTCCATGGTCTAGTAAAGTTCAATCAATATGTGTGAACATGAGCTTCTCTCTCTCAAAGCCAGAAACCAGAGTAGTAAGTCTCAAACTTGTGATGTCATAGGGTATAAAGTCTGGAGCTGCTCCATAGACAATAAATTGGAGATTGACTTTATGAACCCACAGAGTGTTTGTTTTCTTTTTTAGATCCAAATTAGCTTTATTCTATTGCAGTGTTGTCAGTTGTGAAACAAAAAAATGATCCCATATACTCAGATCCTTCCCCTGGGTGCTGTCAGTGTCATCTACAACATCTCTCCCCATTCATTGTCTATGGAGCAGCTCCACACTTTACGTATACCCGATGACATTACAAGTTTGAGGTTTAGCATTCTAGTTTTTGGATTTGGGAGAGAGTTGTTCATGTTTGCTAATATTTTTGGGCTGTCTTAGACCATAGGAAAAACGTGTGAAATTCGAAAATGGGCATAGTTCCTGTTTAATGTGCTTGTTTTGTAAGTGACATTCTGACATATTTTCCGTATTTATGTTACTTTGTTTCCGTAAATATATTACTAATTTATTTACTTATTTTAAGCCCAACCATGATGTTTTTCCTAAACCTAACTAAGTGATTTTGTTGCTTAAACCTAGCTGTGGATGTTACCATCGTTTTGTTGCGTGGCGTACAAATGACGCAAAAATGTGTCCTCATGACACGCGGAATGTCCTTGTAACGTTGTGTCATTCATACGCCGCTTTCCCATGAGATCGGGTTGATATATTTATATTACTGATATACTGATATATATATTGCTACAGTACAATTATAGATCCTATTTTTTATTTCCCTCTCCCTTCATTAGCACATCAGTGCTCATTGTGAGGCAATCCCTGTTGGTAACAGATTACTATGAGTGATTATAAATCACATTTTGCATGATATTATCTCGCCTTTTCATTCTGCATGAAATAATTGAGAATTTTAGACAATGTGATTATCTTGATGTGGATGTAAAAAAACATCTTGAGCAACTTCCTTCCGGTCTTAAACTGACAGAGTGTCATCAGCGGGATGAGTGGGAATGCTTTTGTTCCCGTCCGTCCACCTGCAGTGGGCCAAACGGGTCCCTCAGTGCTCTCACTGTGATTATGGGCACTCTCAAAGAACAAGAGTTAAGATTGGTTACTAATTTGACAAAATTGAGGCCAGTAAGTAGCATGACCCAGCAGGGTCAGGCCCTCCGGTTATAGTAGCCATCATGCTGAGTCTGCCCACAGGCAACAGTAAGGGTCACAAGGGAAGACGGAAGCAGCTCCTGGAGACTGTAGCGGAGCCAACCACCCACCCTTGGGCTCCGTGGGGGTGGAGGGACGAGGGCACAATAATCCAGGATCCATTAAAGTGTGACTGATGCCATTCTTTTTGGGGTCTTATGACTGGATATCTTGCCTATATGGCAGCCGTGGGGATAGTTGGCTTACAATGCGGGACAGACAGACCCACAGCAGGCTGCAAGCGAACCAGACACTGACCTCACAGTGGAATCTACTTTGCTGCCAAATTAATTTTTCCATTTCACTAATGGGTGTATACCAATAACTTCTTTAATATGACAGCTTGTCAGGGTAGCAAATGAAAGTCAAAACTTGGAAGCTCAATCAAACATCGACAGACCCTGCTGTGAGCTGAAAGGTATCTGTTATGAGTTTATTTAGTTTGTGTGTGTGTGTGTGTGTGTGTGTGTGTGTGTGTGTGTGTTACATTCCTGAATACATTATCTGGAATTAACTGTTCCTAAGTACCATGTAGAGCATTACAACATGCAATTTATTTTAATAGTGTAAACAAACAAGGTTTGCTGGAGCTGCTGCTTGTAGTACGAACAGCTCATGATTAAATCTGTAACAGTGGGTGGCATATCCTACCTTTCATCACCGGCCAATATTCTACGTCTGGCCCCAGATTTGGCCCAAGATGAGGGGTGACAGGAATCAGGATAAGACTCGCTGACCACTAGACTGAGGACAAAGTCCTGAAGCCCAAGGCCTGTAGGAAACCAAATCCTGGCTATCCCTATGTGAAAAAAATACATTTGATTATTAAAAACTTAAAAAAATGTAAACTTAAGTTTTTATTAGAGCTGTCAAAGTTCGCGATAATAACGCCTTAACGCAGATTCATTTTAACTCCACTAATTTTTTTAATGCATTAATGCAATCAATCTTTTGGAGGTTGTAGCGGGCTCAGTTTTAAAGCTAGAGTGAAGATACTGGCATCATATGAAACTAGAAAACCTAAGGAATCCACTGGTCTAGCTTGGTGCAAAGGAGGTTAAATAACACTCCAAACTTGCGCTAAATTTTGGTGAGGAACAACTGGCCTGTTGCAGTTTGCCACGTTATGATTTGAGCATATTTTTTATGCTAAATGCAGTCCCTGTGAGGGTTTCTGGACAAAATTGTCATTGTTTTGTTTTGTTAATTGATTTCATATGATAAAAATATAAATACATTCGCATAAAGCAGCATATTTGCCCACTCCCATGTTAATAAGAGTATTAAATAATTGACAAATCTCCCTTTAAGGTACATTTTGAACAAATTAAAAAATGTGATTAATTTGCGATTAATCGTGATTAACTACGGACAATCATGCGATTAATCACAATTAAATATTTTAAGCGATTGCAGCCCTAGTTTTTATGCTAATGATGTTTTAATTATGTATTTAAAATACTGTGAGGAGCTGCAGAACTTTGGCACGATGTGCCTTATTTTATAATTAAAAGAGTGTTAGCATTATCTATTCACATCTCACTGCGACTTATATAGGAGCAAAACTAGTGAGGCAATAATACTGTAAATCTTTGTCTCACCAGACAGCATTAACTTTTACAGCACAATGAAATTCATTATATAATGCCACACTAAATTGGCCGCCTATTATTTCCTAACGTCTTTACTTTTATGAGAATTCCTCCCAGCAGGATCA
Organism: Sebastes fasciatus; assembly: GCF_043250625.1. NCBI lineage: Eukaryota > Metazoa > Chordata > Actinopteri > Perciformes > Sebastidae > Sebastes > Sebastes fasciatus. The sequence goes on along the minus strand of NC_133807.1, from coordinate 27,478,450 downwards.
CAACCCGGGGATCTGCTGCTTAAGCAGCTATATGGTCTCATCCCTGTAAGCCCTGATAAAGGGGGTTTCTCTCCACAAATCCTGTTTGAGCCAAGCTGTGCTGCGTCGCCCCCAGATGATCATTTCAAGCCCCGAGGAAGCCGACAGGTCTGCCCCGTCCCCAGACGGTCAGCAGAAGTGTCTCTTTAATGGTTAATGTGCCCACCTGTGGTGCCCCCTGCGTGAGCCTTATTGCTCAGGTCATATTGAGCGGACGGCTGGTGGGAAGAGATGCTCCGGGCTATAGGCTGCTGCACAGGGTTGTGATCCCTTTTACCAGAGGTGTGGCACCCCACCGACTCAAGGCTTTATGCTATAAAGCACGGACACTAATTGATTGAATATGCATCACATGAAAGTCAGCCACACTGGTGATTTATGCCACTCTCATGTTGGTACTACAGATTGAAGATAACAGAGTTTGACTTGGACCGTGTAAGAGAGTTGAGATAGTTGCAGGAGTAACTCTAGTAGTCTGATCACATCATTAGGCGTTGACCCTCCTGACCCCAGACTCCGGGAGACCGAGCTGTAACCAAGGGAACTGATGCAATGATGAGAACCTGAGGGGGACCCGGTCTGAGCGCTGAAGCCACTGGTGTAGATAATGCTAATGAACAGTCATGCAGTGAAACAAAATGGCTTAATTGTACTGGATTCATCTCGTGCTGAGCCACAAAGGCTAGGGGGAGGTTACGCTTCCAAACGTAGATTATTGTAATCCTCCAGTAATTACTGAGCCACATCTTCTCATGGGAGCAGTGGGGCACATGAGAGGACTGGACTCTGCGTTCTTATTCGTTATGGCAAACTGTTGCAACCAAAAGCTGCACATTTCGTGTCACTCAGACAATGCATATTTATGTGGTCCATACAGAGCCCGCCGAGGAGATAGGCAACTGTGAAAGTGCACGTCAATGGAGCTGAAAGCGCTGACTGCTTTATGTTGTATCTCGGAAAGTTAGCGCTATAATGTGTTTTTATAATGCTCGCCCGCGCCACAATGGCCTTCGCTTTATGCCTTTTCAATGCCTTGAAAATGTTACGCTTCCATTCTCCCTCTGAAGCCACAGAAAAGCGCACTTGGCCGGGGCCAGCCCCTTTCTGGCTTTTGACAGGAAGCTCATGATTTTAAATGTACGGCTCATGCATAATGAATGAGGCTGCACAGGATGTGAGGGCAGTGCATCCAGAGAGCACCTGGGCCAAACAAAGATGCCCTTTCTGCCACGGGATTTGTGCCCTGGTACCCGCTGTCACCAGCGCCCGGCTCGCACCCAGCTGCGAAGCATTCAAGCTCGCCACGCACATTCATCTCGTCAAAGTTGACTCCAAAAAGTGACACTGTCCACTCAGACATAAAGAGCTCTTTATGGGGTTATTAATGATGGGCTGAAAGCTGTGGACAAATGTTTTTGGAACAAGTTTGTCACTGTGGCTGAGCGTCGCTTTGTTTTAGAGCCATGCCAGTTCAGTCGGGGTGCATTCCGCTGCGATGGCGGCGGAGCGGTCTTGTGGGCGCTGAATAATGTCAGAGGTTAGGAAGCACATCTGATTGTCACAGTGTTGCAGTCTAGTTTGTCTCTATTTCAAAAGTCATCGCTTTAACAACCTTATCTCAACAAGTTGCAACGACAACTTGTGATTATTCATGCCGCTGACCTTAAGTGACAAGTGATCATCTAAATGAATCTCGCAGTTTGACCCCTGCACATGACACAATCTTGTCTGGTCCTGTTTCGTAGACAATGCCAATGAGACTGAAAGGAATAATTAGCATCGTCTGGGGTTTCATTTAGCCTCCGTCTGAACAGATGATAAATGATTAATATATGCATCCCGCAAGACACAAGAAAACAAAAACGCCTTGGTAGATACAAACAACCCCACACAACAACAATTTATTTGTGAGCATGTGAGTGCGTGTGTGTGTGTGTGTGTGCAGACCCAGCCGACTTGGCATAGAATGACCCAGTGGCATTGTTGCAGTGTTTGCAGCCTCAAGCATGGCAAGATTTATGCCGACGGGGGTGTGTTGGAATCCAAGCTCTCTCATCCAGCCCAGCTGCATAGAGAACAAAACCAAAGGCCCAGCTGCAGATATTAGCATGGGCAGTCTCTCTCTCTCTCTCCTTCTCTCTCTCTCTCTCTCTCTCTCTCCTTCTCTCCCTCTCTCCCAGTCCATGTGCCCCCCGTCCCACAACTCTGTCACATGCCCACAGGGCTTTTGTGCCTCACTCTGTTGTTATGGTAATGACTCGGCCCACAAGAGAGAAGAAAAAAGGAGAGATGTTAAAAGTTGATTGCAGACAAAATTGAAAGAGGGAAAACCAATAGGAAACAAAGAGGGGACGACTTATAAAAGAATTCTTAATTAATTATTGAGTTCCGCTTAGAAAGTCAAGTCAGTGTTGCCGAACAAAAGCAACACACACACACACACACACACATACAGCCCCACATGAAATGCAAACAACCCTTTCTTGCTGTATGACTTACATGAGGACTGGACATGTAAATGTAAATAGTAGGGTTGCTAGAGTGGAGATTCTCATCCGTGTCATATGAAACTAGAAAACCTAAGGAATCTATTGGTACCAACCATGTCATACTAGCTTGTCGAGAAGGAGGTTAAATAACGCTCCAAACTTACGCTAAATTTGGCGAGGAAAAACTGGCATGGCCATTTTCAAAGGGGTCCCTTGACCTCTGATCTCAAGATATGTGGATGAAAATGGGTTCTATGGGTACCCACGAGTCTCCCCTTTACAGACATGCCCACTTTATGATAATCACATGCATGTTATGATTTGGGTTTCTGGACAATATTTGTTTTGTGTTGTTAATTAATTTCCAATAATAAATATATATATATATATATATATCCCTTTAAGGTACGTTTTGAACAGATAAAAAATGTGTGATTAATTACCGATTAATCTGAATTAACTATAGACATACATGCGATTAATGGTGATTAAATATTTTAATCGATTGACGGCCCTAGTAAAGAGTATTAAATGGGAATGTGTTATGTAATTGTGCAGGGATGCTTGTTTTCTTTTATTTCTCTGCTCTCGTCCACCAACCTGGCTGTGTTCTGTGGACCTATAGCAAAGATTACATGTGACACTGACCATATGGCATCAGTTACCAGAGAGAAAGTAAAGAGAACCCAAACAAAAATCTCTTTTTCTTTCTTTTCTTTTTTTTGTCAGCTGTGACAAAGTCCAGTATGTAGCGTTAAAACACAGAAAGTGTAACTGGAGCAGAGAAGTTTAGTATCAACTTAGCAAAACTGCCAAAGTGGTGCAAAGCAAATGAAATGCACTCCCGCTATTATTATCATTCCCACCTTTTCACCGTGTTTTCGTCTAGCCTCAAAGATCCACTGGTGCTTTACGTGGCGAGACCTGCCACAGACTTGGCATGTGTATGTGTATGTTTGAGGGTAACAGGCGAGGTCTCTTTCAGGTCTGGAAGCTCTCACTATAGTTCCCCCACACTCTGTGGTCTAACGTATAATGTTCGCTTTGCTGGAGAGCAGAAGATCTCCTCAATCCCTTATATTGTCTCTTGAGGCACTTAATGCTTTCTTCTGGCAGCATACGCAACACCAGCCTAACCAAGCACTGGTTGACTCCTTCTTCGCCACACACAACCCAAACACACTGCTTTTTCCACTGCCCAATCACCCGCTGCTAGTTGGCAGGTCGGACAACTCACTTGTGCCACCGCAGCCCCGCTGTATTACAACGATCAGACAGATGGCTGTATGAAAAGGGGTCTCCCTCTGTGTGGCCTGAAAAATCCTGGCAACTGACGACTACTAGATGCCACGATCGCGGCGAAGGGGGACTGTTTTCAGTCTCCTGACCTCACTTATAGTCAATGTATGCAAAGTGTCACAGTGAATGTGATGTATATTATGCACCTTTCTGCCCAGACATGACTAAAGATTTCCCATTTGTTCAGTCTGACCTTTTCACCAGAATGAGTGCATTTGAATGCATGTTCACAGCCCCGCAGACGTATTCTCACATGAGCATGCTATATTGTATGTGGCACCGGCACATAAACACGCTCATGCACAGATGCATGCATGCACACATACTGTAAGTACATAATAATGTGCTTTCCCGTAATGTTTCGGTGACATAAGTGTTTTGACAGCAGATGTGTGTGCAGTGTGGACTTTTATTTTCTTCTCTTCATCCAGTTTCTACCTCTTTTCTTTCTTTCTTTCTTTCTTTCTTTCTTTCTCTGATTTTGGGAATTCCCACACACTTTCCTACATGAATTAACACTTTTGCAAATAACCATGTTCTGACACTTTCTTTTAGCTAACCGCTTAGCCTTAATGTACAGTAGTCAGACATTTTAAGCAACACAATTAGATTAAGCAATTACATGTGTCACTCATTGACTGTTTATTGACCTTAGATAGGCCACAGGGATAGGGAGAAATCCATGTTTTAAAAGCATACCTTGGCTAAATTCAATCCATTTCCTAATTCTGAGGTATTTATCTGTTGGCGTCAGCCGGGGACACTTAAGTCTTGTGGGGCAACGTTTGTCAAAATAAATTTCCCCGTGCATGGCTAGTGGAGAGTGACAAGTGTGTATTTAATAAACCCTGATTTGTTTACCGGCTGAGCACTTAAGACCATAGGCTCCCTGAGCAATGACAGCTTGGACAACAGTCAAATGCATGTTGGGATGCAATGTTACTCTCCGTGTGTACATTGGAGTAATGAGACAGTCTTGAACATTCATTATATTCTGGGCAGGTTCTGGACGTTGGGGATGAATGGGACTCCCTCAGCAATCAGTATATACATGAAGCTGATGCAAGACCTTGCATATTTGGTTCAGTGCTATGATGTTGGTTTCATATTCCCAGTCCCTTCCCCTCTCCCTTTGTTTCACAGCTCTGAGTTTGGACTTTGTTCTCACACTGTTCTTTAGACTCTCAGGCCATAGCAGAGATCTCTTGAAGTGGTACGAGCGCTGATAAGAGAACACGCCAGAGAAGTTTCCCATCGTTGATGTCCCTGTAAAAATGCAGATATATTCTGAGAGATGAATATTACATGTATGCATACAAAATGTTAGTGGTATTTGAGACCATTGAGACTGATAGGATACTGCTTATTGCTTATATGGTACCATGCAGGCTAGCAATAACAAAATGTTTACCTTGAACAAATAAACTAAGAGAAAGTTATTCTTTAATGTTCAGGAAGTCATGCTATTCATTTTGTTAACCATTATTAGCAATGTTACGGCCTCATTGTGACCTCCTAAAGGGCAGCATTTGGTTGTCAGTCCATCAAAATGCATAGTCTTCTGGTGCGATGGAACATATACTGTCATAGCTCGTATTTGCATTTTAAAGGGGACATATCATGCTCATTTTCAGGTTCGTATTTGTATTTTGGGTTTCTACTAGAACATGTTTAAATGCTTTAATGTTAAAAAAAATACATTATTTTTCTCATACTGTCTGTTTGAATATACCTGTATTCACCCTCTGTCTGAAAAGCTCCGTTTTAGCGCCTGCCTCTTTAAGACCCTCTCTCCAGAAAAAGCCCAGTCTGCTCTGATTGACTTGCGAGAAAAAATATGATGCACCTTTGCAAAGGTAGTTCTCGTGCTGTGGGCGATATATTCTAATGAGCTTCCATGTGACATAGGAAGGGGAGCCAAATCTGAATGACTTGTTGAATCACAGGTTTTCTGATCTAGGCAGCCTACAAAAATCTGACTGGGTTCTTATTTCAGTTTGTGGGTTGGTAGACACTCCAGATATCCACATGTATTTGCACAAGCACCAAAAAAAGTGAGTTTTCCATGATTTGTCCCCTTTAAACTTTTCAACTAGGCATGTGAGAATTCATTTTCTTACCAATCATCAACTTAACATCAAATTTAAATTGTTCTAATCAACCACATTTCGTAATATGTCGACCACATTACATAATGCTTGCAGCACTTGAAACGGAATTCCAGTGTTGGCAAACACAAGCCTTTCCACACCGCCCAGTTAAAGACAGATAATATTCAGCAACATGTGGAGGGCTGACCATTAAGCTGCCCTTTCACTCAGGAGGACGGACAAACAGGAGGAGATTTACTGCTCTAATCAAAGCCCTGCCGGCTGCTGGAAATCGACCGTGAATGACGTCATCAACCTGTCCTCGCACTGACGGTTTGATTTATAAAGCATGCAGGATGCTCGGGCAAGAAAAAAAGAAACGCTTTCACAGTCCTACGCAGAATGTGCGGTGTGAAAATTCTGACCTTGTGTTTTGTTTTTTGTCCTGTCGTACATCAGGTGTGTTGATTCTCCGCTTTTTGTCTTGGCAAGGCATAAGGAGAGTAGCTCAGAGGTAAACCAACTTATTTGCTCTTATTTTCTGAGACCTAAAGATTCAATATTTATGTAGCACTGTTTCCACGTTTGAGGTAAAGCAAGTAGGATCATATGTTCCCTGTATGTGATGATGATGGTGTTTACTTGGTGTCTGTGCAACATCACACACCGGCTCTCCGAACACCTTTATCCCCTCTAAGCATACAGGAAGCCCAGTAAACGCTGTCTTCAAGTCCCTGGGTGGAAGAAGACTAATTTGGTTACTTGCTATAGGTTGATGGATGGATTGTGGTTAGTTTGCAAAAACAGTCATGCTTTGGGTTTTAATAAACAACCTAGGACCCTGGAGGAAATACTTGAGAAGCCTGAGATGAGATGGGGGCCCCGTTTTCGCCCCGGTGTAAGCACCTTCTTGGAATCCAAAGATTTTCAAATTGATTTTCAAACTCTCAGTGTGAAATTAAAGGTTTGCTGGGTCCTATTAAGTAAACTCTCACAAGGCATAAAATGCTCTCAAATTGAAAATGTGCTTTTCCAAACATTTGGAGCAGCACTCAAAGATGTCCTGAGGTGGTAATGAAAGGAATGTAAATGGATAATGTTTTTATGGGACTGTAGTTGTGTTGGACTCAGAGCAAACCAAATACCGGCCAAGTTTTCCTGGCAGGAACCTTTTATTGGGATTCAATGATAATTAAAAACCCTGACTTATGCATAGGCGTACTTTGTCTTTTAGAGTCCAAGTGTACATAAAGGGGAATTAATTAAATGCTAGGCAGTTTAGTGTGGCGCCATGGAAAGAGTACACAACTTCAAAACATGCCAGATTCTAGATGAATCAAGTCGCGGTGATCTGTCATATATTGCCTGGTTCTGACAGGACATATACAGTTTCAGTGACGTGGCTGAGCGATTGAGACAAATTGGGCGAAGCTCACAAAGTAAACACAGGGGAGTCTCGGGACATTTTTCTGGTTGTTTTTGTTTTTAAATCTGTGCATTGCCAAGTAGGTTGACCTGCGTGTTCTGTAAACAAAGGGTTTCATGTTAGAGCTCATTTGGAGTGCAGCTTTTAAAAGAGGAAGTGTTAGCAGTGAAGCTAGCCAGCATGGTGCCTTGGTGCTTAGTACACTGCAGCTCATTTCACATTCGGCCCCTGAAGAACAAACATGAGATGACATATTGTATATGTCATGCAGCAGGGGGTTGTTTTTTAGCTCCTTATTGTAAAAGTTTAGTTTGAAATGTTTTTTTAGCATCATACACTGTTGAGTAGCATTAGTATATCACACCTGGCAGGTGCAGAAATTGGCTCTCATACACCGTTCATAGCTATACCTATAAAAGTAATGCACTGTAATTCGTATATCCCACGAAATCAATTTGCATGTTATGCACGTAATCGTGAACCAGGAAGTATAAAGAGTGACAAATGCCGTGTTCGGGGGAGGTCGGAGTGGATGGGTCGGTCAAAAAACACCTGACTTCTGCCCAGGAATCCGGTGTTCGTACCCCGTGTGAAACCAGAAGTCCACGTTTCATTTGTCACGTAACCTCCGTACTTAAGTTACACCACTTTTGGAGATATTTTAACCAAAACCACGATCTTTTCCTAAACCTAGCTAAGTATTTTTTTTGCCTAAACCTAACCAAGTTGTTTCCTGTGAAGATGGAAGTTTATTTTGAAAAGACTGTATGCATGTATGCAGAAATTGACACGTATTGCTGGACATTCGCAGGGAAACGCATGAAAAATGAGGAAGAAATATCATACGAACCGTTGTATGAGGATACGTTGAACTGTTAGGAGTATTTTCAATTCAACTCATTTTGAGCTCAAAATAATGTCATCACAAAGTGTGTCTTTTTTATAACAAAATTGACATTATGTATCATATTTATATATTTAAAAATAGTCTCCTCAGAAGTGTAAAAACCGAGAGGTAAGAGGACTTGTGTGGCTTGAAGTGTCTGATTGGGCCCTCAACAATGATTGTGGTCTGAATGGCTTCACAAAGCCCAGAGCCAGTTTGTTTAAACCAAACTAATCCAAGCGTGGAGGCAGGACACTGAAATTGCAGGCCTCCTGAAAGGCGATCTGGCAGCAGAGCTATGGTCCAGGGGCTGAAGTTTACATAGGATAAATAAAAATAATGAAGAACAAAATAACAGAGCTGGTTGCCAAGCAACCATGCATTTATCAATGTTATATTTATGTGTTTGTCATCGTGTATTTATCTATACCGTTGCTAGTTTACTGCTTGTGAATGACCATTTTATATAAATAAAAATTTGATTTATTTGATATATTGGATTGACATTTCTAAAATAAAGCCAAGAATGAGAAAAATAACAGTTAATTTAAAGTTTTGAGAGTCCAAATATAAACATAGTTAGCATTTCTTTGACTGCATACCAATAGTGGCAAATTAATTAAAGGCTGAAAGAAATAAAACTCTCTAGGAACTCTTCATCATTGGGGTGACTTCACTCTCTGTCCATTAGACGATTAGACCTGACAACCTTGTCCTGCACGTCTGCACCAGCAGTGTGGTAATCAGCAGTGTCTGTGCAAACCACAGTATGGATTTCAACCCTGGACTGCTGAGGACTTCCATTGCTCACATGTGGCGCAGAACACCTCTGCCAGGCCTGTCAGTTCATGTTCCAGGCCACCGCTGCCTAAATGGATCCTGATTGGCTATTTGGACAGGGAATTGTGCAAAAGGTTGACATATGAATCACTGTCGCTCCGTTATTTCACACTGTAAAGAGAAACATTAGGAGGAAAAAAAAAAGCTATCCATGTAAGCTACATGAAATCCAATACGCCTGAGTTGACCTTTTTCTTCATGTTTAATCAGGATTCATAAATGAGACTATTAATCTTTATTTCTATCATGGATTATTATGACATTTTGATATGATCAATGCTGCTGAGAGCCTGAGCTGATTTGTCTGAATGTTTTTACTGTGAAGTCTGGTGCAAGACAGATGAGTTTTGACATGATGACGTCACCTCAACCTTCCCAGAGTTTTGTCTACCTGGCATCCTAACTACTGACATACAACAGCCATCGAACCACACACGTTTAGGAGCCATTTCTGTGTAAGCAATCTGAAAATGATAACCATAGCTGTATAATCGCAATTTGTAATGACATGGAGGGATACGACTCTGACGCAACACGGTAGACTTGCTGTGGGCTGTCTGGCTGTGTATTGTTGTAAGAAGCATGACCTACAGCCTCATACGCCTTCTAAATGGTATCACCCAGGCAATGACCCAGCCAGTGAGCCACTACAATGACTGACAACACAGCAGTTGTGTCATCACTTACTGGGAAGGAAATTCACTGTAGACACTGACGCCAGAATGATCAAAACCATCCACACCCAAAAACCAAGCAATTCTTGCAGGAAGAATCAAAGGTAACATTACACATTCTCCTCGGACACAAAAGGCGCTTTCGGACCCAAATGTTCTGGGAAGTCCCTGAGAGGAATTACCCCGAGAACTGCATACCTTTGGCGATTGGCGAGCGGCGAGCTTGCTACGTTCCACAAGCTCTCTATAACTTTTTTAGTGATATTAGTATAAAAGAACTCTGTTACTTGCCACAATCATATAAACATAAGCAAAATAGGTGTCATGAAAGTATCTTTTGCGATTTCGGTTCGGATTGGCTATCGTTCTTCGGCTCAGTGGGTTCTTTTTGCTACTGGGTTAGACTTTGTTCTACTGGGTTAGCCTTTGTGCTAGTCGGAGTGAGCAGTAGTGCTCACTCGTTCTCAATGGTTGTGTTCTCATGATCGAGTTATCTTCTGCACTTCGCTGTCGGTCCCTTTGTCCGTGTTTTCTTCCATTTTTTACATCGCGAGCTGTTGTTTAAGTTTTGTGTCTGTTGTTTACACGGTCGTGTCTAGAAGAAAGCCTGCAAATTGCGAAATTTGATCTGGGATCTGCAAAAACTTGCAAAAACCCTCGCGAGACTCAGTGCCCGACGACCTAACCTAACCTTAACTATTCTAGGTCAATGCCTAACCTTAACAATCTTGCAAGAGTTTCCCCAGTTTCCCTTTTTACTTCTAGCCACTACCTGTTTACACGGCTAACAGGTTTTTAAAAATGCCAGTTGCCGGTGCTGAATTGACTCATTATTTTGACCTATCACTGTACACTTACGTCACTCACGGTTCCTATTGTGCTGGGAGAGTACCTACTCCGACATGGGAGCTAAAAAAGTCCCTCAAAAAGGCGTTCTAAGATCTACAATTGTTCCTATTTATTCAATAACAAGGGGTTCTTATAACTATGAAAAAGTTCCTCCTGTTCGAAAATGCCTAAAGTCAGTAATTATCAGCCAGCAGATCCAATGCCAAATCTGTGTGATGGAAAAAACAACCTTGTTGCATTTCCTCCCAGAGTCCGGTTTGTGTGCAGGTGGAGCCTCTGTTATCATTTGGATAGTCGTGCTCGTCATTGTTCAGGTCCCGCCACAGACTCAGGTAGTGTATCATGTTTATAGGAGCCAGCGGGGGAGACGATAGTACTGGAACATCTTCGCCTTAAAGGCTGGCATTTCCTGTTGCAAGGGAAGGAATGTAGAAATACGTGTTTGATGCCTATGATTGTGATTCAGTTGCCAGGAGAGACATATTCCAGTAGTGGTGTCAGAATGCAGAACTGCCACTCTGTGATATGACAGCGTGGAACGTGAACTGTCCAGAGTTGGGCGCGCACTATATGATTTCTCGGAAAGTAAGGGAAACCGTGTGTGTCCCGAGTCCCACTGATGGCGCCGTTCCTCAGAAAACAAGTTTCTGTATTGCCTCATGTAACACAATCGTCGACAACAGCTGCTAGAGATAGACAGCCTGTTTTAATTGCATTCGCACAGGAAGTGGGTGGCTAGTGATGGCAAGCTGTGGCAGACAAAAAGACCTTATCCGTCATGTCTACCACTGTATGTCAGCTGAACATGGTGTGTGAGAAAATGATGCATGGTTGGTACATGTAAGATTGTCTTCCAACACTGCAAAGACCCTGAATTGGTTGACTTTCCAATTAACACAATGTTGGGTGGGAAGCAGGCGAGTTTGTGTGTCGGTGTAAAATTCATGTGAGGGAAATGACAATATGTTCTCTCAATTGGATATCTTTCTCAGGAGTTTCCTCCAGTTTAACCAGCTCCCTCTACTGTGCACAGTCTCTCTACCAACAGGGTTAACAGGGTCCTGACAAAGCTGCCTTGCAAATTAGCAGAGGTCAGGGCCGAATTACAGAAACTTCTTAACTTGCAGATCCTATCTTAACTGTTTGGTAACCATGGTAATTAGAGTTAGGACCTGATTTAGGAGAAAGCCTTTACAGATAAACAGTTCCTCAGTCAATGTTCCTATCCTTACTTATGATAGGAAAGGTGTATTACGCAAGCATCCTAACTTCCCAAAATCTTAAATAAACTCTCCTTACTTTAGGATAACCATTAATCTGTCCATAACTTTCACTTCTCCACCGCTTTTCTTCTGCTCTTTGGCTGCCTCCCTCTTCGTATCACTTGTCAGTGTGGCATCAACGCGCCGTTGGATGCCGGATACGGCAGCGACTGTGTCTGTTATCTTAGTCCACTCTCTTTCTTACACCTAACAATACCTAATAAAACGATAGCATTGTTGTAAATTTCCCAAAAATAACATATTTGGATTTCTATACAGATGTCTGTCTTGAAGTGCCCGCCGTGGTTTTTGCTCCATTTATTGTACGTTTCAATGCATGTTTCAGTATGTTTCAATGAGAAAAACTGGTTACAAAGTTTTTTAGCTTGGCGAGATGAGAAAAGTAGCATCGGTTGCTAGGTAACAGACATAAAAGTTGATGGGATGTTGGATTGAGTATTTAGGATTTTCTAACCTGAGATAAGATAGGATGCATAAAGTTAGTTAGGATTTGTTTAGACTCCTATCTAAACTTCAGACTTAAGATAGTAAGTTTCTGTAATATGGTTGTTCCCATTTAGGGCAAATGACCTGCTTTACTGTTATAGCATTGTTCATGCATCCCAAAGGCTTGTTTTTCCAAATAAATCACTGGTCTCTGGAATTCACATTTCACAAGAAGCTGACAGGCAGGGGCGGTGAGAGAGTACACCGACCGAATGAACAGCTTATCACCTCTTAGAGGCTTATTGGCCGGTAGCTGGAGAATTTCAAAAGTTGCATTTTCTACCGTGAACATATGCAAGGTCAGGGGAGTGAAACAGGAGCCGGGGGAAAATGAAACAATCTTTGCTTAGTGTTAAAAAATCTGATACAGAGGGAATCCTCTATTTTGCTGAATGTTTCTGGCATCTTGTATTACATAACGCTAGCATACAATCTAGTTCTACATATTAATGTGATCTGAATGGTGCGCAGATTCAGTTTGATTTTAAATAGCTTGCAGTTATTTTCCGAGTCCTTTTCGGTGCGAGGCCTTACTTGTACGGAGTGATTTGTGGTTCCACTCTCGCACCAATCAGGGAGCATATTCATTAATTTGTATATTTACAATATAGGCAAAGCAAAAGGGTGCCCCATGTTAATTAGCCACTTACAACAACATTGCTTTTTAATGAAGCGTGCATCCACCAGTGTTCTTCGGGCTACTGTTTATTTAATCTCTTCATTGTAATGAACCTCAGATGCCTCATGTTTACACCAGCAGTAGTCAGTGAATGTTTTTCCTAATTCCCTTCAGCTCAAGGTAAAGTAAACCATAGATGTTCACCGTGTTGTTCCACTGGAAGACTTTTTCCTGTAATTATGCTGAAAAATCAAGTTGGCAATTATGCCATGTCCACTTAATGTACAGTAAATGCCACATTGCTACCAGGGGTGATGACAGTGACATCTAATTGTAATTAGAAGCAGTCGGTGAGTTGCAGACTAATCACTGTGGCCTTATATAAAGCAGCATTGTAGATCTCTCTTCTTTTAGTTAAATATATGAGTGTGGGTGTGAAATATATTTGATGTTATGCTGTAATATAGATGTCACAGGGCTATTCTTTGTAATTGGAGGGACCTCTCTGACTTCCTGCAACCAACACTGGTCGGGTTACGCCAAGGGGCGTATGAAGATTGTTATCATCCGGTGATCCGTCAGAGTAAATAGGACATCTTCTATACACAGGAAATGCATGCATTCCACATGAACTGAATGGTCAAAATGTCCAGGACAGCTGAGGATAAGTGGTTCATTCTATGAATGGAGAAATGAGGGGAAAGTGAACAAGTATTGTTTGGCCTGCAATCTGTCTTCGAGAGAGAGACAATGCCCCTTTGATTGTAGTCTCCGTGGCCCCGAGATTCAAGTTCAATGCCAAGGAATCAATAGGCTGTGGCACGGGGGCCCCAGTTGTCAGAGGTCAAATGAGTGGGAGGGTGCGTCGGGTGTGAGGGGGGGAAATGGGAAGTAGATGTGTTTTAAGGTCAGACGGAGAGATTTCCCTCTGAAAGAAAAGAGAGAACATGCAGCAGACTGGTGTAAGTGTTATCTGACCTTTGACCCCAATCATCAAATATGCTTGTGACCATACTCGGTTTTGACAGGCGGTTAAATTAGCATCAAAAGCCAAATAATTAGCACGATCAGGTGCAGACTACCTGCCTAGTAGCATAACACTTTGACTTTTCATATTTGTTTTCACATTTTCCTCCAGCATCAAAGCATTCCCTTAATTATTTCAAATGACACAGTGGCATCCCTTTTATAATTTTTAATAAATACATTGAATTCTCACTGGCATTGTTTCTGCCATTTTCTGTCTGTTCTTGCTTCCTTACTCCTTCATTAATGTGCACATCCAGTAACCTGACCCCCTAGATGGTTTGTTACACAGAACCATCTGAGAGGTCGTCATTGGAAACTTTTTGCAAAACTTTCAAAAAATACTTGGCAGGTGATTGGATGAACCATCTGTCAATCAAACTCTTACCGAAGCCTGTCGGGAGAGGAGCGGAAACATCTTATCCATCGAGAAAAGCCTTCAGTGTCGTTCTTTGCTTTTCTTTCAATGAAGAAATACTGTCCAGTTCTGATGAAACTGATGTTATTGCAGCAGCTATGCTAACCTCTTCTGGAGGCACCATTGTTGTTTAGAACGAACAGTCGCCTCTCTGTGTCGTCAAACACACCAACAGCCACGACCCTAGCTACTAGTAGCTCATCATGGGACGCTGATTGGTTCGTACTCTGGCTTGCCGGACACAAACACATTATTTGAGGCCTGACAAGATGGATTTTTTGCGTGATATGTGATCCCTCGACATCGCAAGAATCCAGCTGCTGTGCAGGTAACACATCCAGTTGCATGACCCTCGCTGCACTGACTAGATTATGCAGTAAATGTTCCTTCTGATATTGTGTGCAGACTTTGTCTGTCTGGCAAGGTGTCCTATCAGTCTCACTCACTGTTACAGTCAAATCTAGAAATCAGGATGAATACTTTGTGTCATTTATTGTGCTCCCCAACAAACTGATAGCAGTTCACTATAAAAAAAAAGTAAACGTCGGAAAGCTTAAAAGGACATTGTCAAGTTTGCACGGCCTGTTTAATTGTAATGTGCCTCGGTTATGTAAAATGACGCTCCGTGCACTAAAGGGTCTGTGAGACAGCCCCATAATGAATCACTCGTGGTCTGGAGGATGTATCGTCTGAGTATTAGCTGAGACAGCAGCCTAATACTGTCTGTGTCTGAGATTGTTGGCCTCCGGCCCGCTGCACTACTGTCTGGAGGACGAATATCAGAAAGGAAAAGGCTGAACGTCTGATAACTGTCTGTCTGTGTGTGTAGTCTTGAATATGTCCCATCTCACACTGCAAAATGATGTCTTTTTATTTACTTTATTTTGCATATATACTTGCGTTTAACACAAGGATAACCACAAATTGCTTCCAAAATTATTTTATTTTTTTCAGTGTACAGAAAGAGAAAAATACAGATCTCCAACCAACTTGTTTGAAAGCTTTTAAAATGTTTATTTTTACCATCCATTAACAGAAAAGTCTGATTAGGTTAAAACATGATGACTCTCCTTCATGAAAGGTGCTTTCCCTGATAATAAAAGTTGACAGGTGAGGGATCTAATTGCACCCACTTACTGTACAGACGAAGGTATGTGGATGGGTGGGTACATTCATAACACGGCTTTAATTATAGTGTGTGTGTAATAGTATGTCTATTGAGTCACATGCAGTGTAAATGCAAGGACCGGCCTATGGGGGAAATTAGCTATTTTTTCAACATGACGTGTGATGTGTGACAGGAAGGATTTGCGGCAGGAAACTGCCAGTGGATTAAAATGTGTGCGGAGTAAAAAATATAGGGCTAATTTTTTTATATTTTCCCTTAAACACGGGTCCAAATGAGAGTGTTGCCACAAAGGAAGCCACAGTGTATCCTCAGCACACCCACCTTGTAACTAAACGCCAGGTCAGACTGTAAGTCTCTGCTGGATCAAAGACTGATTCTGTTGATGTTACAGAGACATAAACCTGCATACTGAGTCATGACTCTCACCGTGAATCAGCAGCCTATCAGCTGAGAATGGAAAATATTTGACTTTGGCTGTGTTTATTTTCCTACAATAACTATGAAATCATTGTGTTTGTCACACATTTCACAGTTGTTGAGAGTCACTCTTGCTGCCTCTCTATGGCATGCACTCTGAGTTTTTCTCTATTGTCTGATACTCAGATAATAGGTTCAACCTCCAAACCACACTTGAATAAACTTTGTGGGACTTGTGGAGGAATGCTTCGTTGCACTGTCATCCGAAAGAGGAAATGTAAAACACATGAAACATGAAAAGGCTGTAATTATTGTCTAAGAGCTGTGGTGAGGTTGAGGAAGGTACACTTTGTGTCGGCGGTGAAGGATGTTTCATTTACTGAACTCTCCGTAGGTTCATTGGTTCAACTGGGGAATTTATTTAGTAACGTGTTTTTTTCTAATCAAACTTCGTATTGTGACATCATTTATAATCTTTATGACTGATTTTGTATTGCATTATTAACTTTCCCTAAAATAGCATAGCCTATTTATAAACATGACACTGTAAATTATTTTCTTGGAGTGGCTCACCTATCAGAGTAGATTAATGGCTTAGCCCGTGTTGCTGACATGTTAATTATACTAAAAGGAAAACACAAGTTGTGTTGGCACCAAATGTGGAGAAAGCTGTGAGTTGCACAGCAGAAAAGTCAGTTCATGGACTTCCTAGATCAACATGTATTCCAACTGAGTGACATTAGACGTGATAGCAGTACAATTACTGATTCAGTACGCTTTTAAAATGGTGCCTTTCCTTTTATTCTGTGTAATTTTATAGTGAATTTCAGGCAAAGTGCATGATAGACTGAACTTAAGCGAACTGAATTAAAAATCTGTAGCTGACAGATGATACAGCCCTGTCGCATGAAAAGGTCTATGAATGACATGATAATTTGCAAGGCATTTAGCGTAACAAATCTCCAATTTCCAATTGATTATAACACATATAACATAGAAGCGATTTCAAATAGTAAACTTAGTTGGATAATGTATACAAAGGCTATGTACGGAGGATTAAAGGCATCATTTAATGTGCTCCAAATGCATGTGGATATATTCAGCCTGGTTGCACAATAAGGCATACAGTATGAATGACAGGTAATTTGCAAGGCATGTAGAGTGCAATAAGAACGCCATTCTTGCTTTTTGTGTGTCATTTGTACGCCCTGTAGTCTGTACTGAGTCCAATGTAAATGCATCTGCGTAAATATGCCACGCTCTGAGCTGCTAACGTAGAATAATAAGAGAGAAAGACTGTTTATGGCGGGCGGGCAGGAAGGGAGAGAGATGGGTCCAAGTGTTACGTTAGTGACATTTGTGTTGTGTTTTTTAGTGACGTTTGTGACGTGTTTTTGCGTACTTATGTTATGTTGTTTCCCTATATATTTTACTTAGTTTACATACTTATTTCAAGCCCAACCATCACGTTTTTCCTAAACCTAACTAAGTGGTTTTGTTGCCTAACTGCGGCCGTTACTGTAGTTTTGTTGTGTGGCATACAAATGACATGCACAAAGCCTGAAATGCATCCTCATGACACGCAGAATGTCCTTTTAATGTCGTACTATTTATATGCCTTCCCGTGAGACCGGGTTGGATCATATATTAACAGTCATTTCATGATGCAAATGAATGAAACGTCCCTACACTGGCTGAAATCAGGACCAAAAAACCCTCTTAAATGTTAAAAGGACAATAATTATTCAGCACAGACATGACTCCATGCATTAGCCTGCATTGTAAAATACAAATCTGCACTCATGTGCATGTACTGTACGAGTTGAGAAGACTCCATAAACTGAGTGACTTAACAGAAACCTGCATGTGCTTCTATACTGTTTCTTTATCTGACTCACCCTGGCCAGGAATGCCATTTCGTCAGAGGCGGTGGAGACCAAAAGCTGTCTGAAGTTCATGTGAAGGAGCTCTGTTAGTCAACGACGGTTGTTTTAATTGAGCCCTACTTTGGTGTCAGACAGGAAAATAGTTTATCTCTTTTCCCACATGTAGAATGTAAAGTGAAGTCACTTCAAATGAAGGGAGCTTGTGTATCATCATGTCATTAATCACACTTAGTTCAGACATCACTGTCTCAATGATGTGTGCATTTTTTTATCTAATCTTTATCATAATAGAGCTTTTATTGGTCTAGCCACAGTTATTACAGCTACGTTCTTCAGAGTATTATCAGCAATGCTACACTGTTGATCAACAGGCTCTGAGGAAAAGAGAGCAGTCATGACAGCGTGGTGTCACAGGAGGGGCCAGTGAAGTGGAGCCAATAGATGGAGGGACTATAAGAGCCGATGGGTTACTTCAGTGCAGAGCTCAGCCCACATCCAGCACCGTTCTCTTTTTTGAGGTCACTCGGTTGGCATTCCTCTCGCAGAGGAATGCGCCTCATAAAAAAACATTACTGATTGCTCAACTTTGACACAGGACGTTCGCTTTACTGTAGCAATACTCGTGTAAAATGGTGCTTGTAAAATAGTTGTAATCCTTTGATGCTGGCAATTAGTTGGATGGTTATTCTGTTTGATCAGGTTTGCATGTACCGGTTTGAGATTTCATTATAGTTTAATATTACTGTTTTTCAATTCTGCAAGTAAATATTTGATATATTGTTTTGCGGTATTTCCGTAGACACCACGAATATTGCTATACTGTTTTTCTGATTTCATTTTTGTATGATTTTAATATGTGCGAAACAACTTTAAGAGGAGACACCGTGAATAGGGTAAAAAATTAACAAATCGATACCAGCACGAAACCTCCAGTTGATTATTTACATTAAGACAATTATTTTTTGTATTAAAAGTTTTCTCAAATGGTATGTTTAAATATGCAAATGAGGCATTGCCTTATTAAGTATGTGCTAATTTGCATACATTTCCAGGACAGAAATCTGAACATTGGATAAAGCCAGGTTCAAAATTATTTTATTTTGAGACATATTAGATTCAAAGATTCTTACAGAGGGGGATTTTGCATATCTCTTTTTATCACTCCATAAATAGGAAAATACTGTCAAAACCCATTAAAAATATATATTTTCGCAATTTTTTTAGGAATAAAATGTTGTATATATCAGGCTATGAATGATATATGAACAAACCCCTCTGTGAAAACCTTCAGAATATAGATAGGAATGAAACTGGAAAGTTTGGTGGATGTAAGTGCTACTGCGGTGAGAGTGAGAAAAACGTCATTTTGAGAAAACAGCCTTTAAAGATATGTATTGTAAAATTCCATACATTTTGTAAGACACTACAGGTGAAAAGGGTAAATAAATAACTAATAGATATCATCATGAAACTTCCCCAGTTGATTACTTACATTTAGACAAATATATTTTTGTATTACAAGTTTTCCCAAATTGTATGTATAAATATGTACATTTGGTGAATTTAAATGTACAGACACAAACAGACAAAGTGTAAAAAAAAAGATATAAAATAAACACCTAGATGTGTATTTTGGATGTTTTCTTTCCACTAGTCTGAAAGAAGACATATTATGGAAGCAAAATAGCCCAAAATCTCAAACTTTATATTAATTTCAGTGTATGAAAAACTGAAAAATGTCTACATAGATACTTTTACTAATTCATAGCTGATATAATATTACAAATTGTTTAATCCTAGCGGAGGATCCATGCAGGTGATACGATCTGCATATCATGACAGACAGGTAATATATATCAACAGGATCTGAGGGGCCTCTTGGATCAGAGAAAAGCAGATGAGCCATAATCCAGGGATCAAAGAGGCACATTCCAGGATAGTCAGAGCCGTCTACAGACACGCTCTCTGACCATATATGTCACCACTCTGTGTGATGTCCAGTTTAAAGGTGCATGAACCGAAGGCTGGTAGACAGCGATATCTATAGTACTGTATCTACAACTGGTGTGAGGATATTTCCTTTTGTGCTTAGCAGGAAAAGCTTTTTAAGGCCTGGTGGCCATTGGCCCCATCATATACCATGTTTTGTAGATTTGAATGTGACCTGGAGCTTTTGCTGACTCCCACTGTTTTCTATCTCCCTCCAACTGCAAAAATGCAAAATCTTACCAAGTGTATTTGTCAGATAGTAAAAATATCTCATCTCTTAAAATAAGACACAATCACCTGAGAAGTAACATTTCAGTGAGCTGAAATAGGGACTTTGATTTTAGTCGGGCTGTCAATCGATTAAAATATTGAATCAAGATTAATCGCATGGTTGTCCTTAGTTAATCGCGATTAATCGCAAATATGTCGTGAATCCATTTCCATTGACATATCTCGAGGTCAGAGGTCAAGGGACCCCTTTGAAAATGTAAATGTAGCATAAGTTTGAATCGTTATTTAACCTCCTTCAATGAAAGCTAGTTGAATGGTTGACACTAATGGATTCCTTAGGTTTTCTAGTTTCATATGATGCCAGTACCTTCACAAGTTGCGTTTATGCATTAAAGAATTTAGTGGCCTTAAAACAAATTTGTGTTAACGCATTATTATCGCATTAACTTTGACAATCCTACTTTTTCAGACAATGCATCTAAGTGAAAAAATACCACTATTGAGCGTTACAGGATTATTATGACACACAACACTTCCTAAGGCTAGTGAAATACAAATCAAAATGAGTTTTTTTACCAGCTAATTTAAAGATCTCTTTTTATCTTGAAAAGCCTTAATATAAAATCTTATTTCAAGAAATCTTACCAAGCACATTTTCACGTGTTCCATTGGCAGATTTTTTTTTTTTTACTTATTACAAGCAAAAACACCTTGTATTCATTTAAACTGATTTTTGATGTGGCCGTTTTGTGAATTCCCTTCAAAGAGATCCAGCATTTTCTTTGTTCCGTTGGTTAAAAAAGAAAAGAAAAATAGAAAGAATCTATTATTAACTGATGCTGAAGAGTATTATACCCAGATAAAAGCACAGGTGCAGAGAAATGCCTGTTGACTGTTCTCAGTATCTGTTGGTTTAAATAAGCAAATCAGCATATTCATCCCCTAAACCTGGAGCTCAGAGTTAACCACGGTAATATATTTGCTTAGCTGTAAATCAAATAATGATCTTATCTGTGTTTGCGCTGTAGTTCTGGGTATTTTCACTCTTGCGTTTCCTTGTTTCACAGAAACCACCGAGTGCACGTTCTCTCCTGTAAAACATTCAAATTCATTGATGTTACTCGGGTCATCGTGCATGTAAATCAGGTATGATAACGTGTAGTGAGTAAACAATACGAAACACACAGATTGGTTTATCTGTTTTCAACTTTTAGATTAGATTAGATTTATTTCCGACATGTAACAAATTATAAGGAAACAAAACAAAAATAACCAATAAAATGAACAGTAAACGTGTACAGGAAATTCCAAATAAACTATATAAATATATGTGCAAAAAAGGTTTATGCATGACTGTTTAAAGATTTGAATAAATGATTACAGGTGAAAGTTTAAACATTAACAAAGTACACTTTTCCATGTTGTTGAGAAAAAAAAGAGGGAGAAAGGTACATGCCAAACGGACATATATTTACATAGACAAACACGGGTGACAAACAAATCATGCACCTGTTTCTACACCGTCTCACCGACTCTCCGAAAAGATCAGGAAAAGTAATAGCTTTTCATGAACGGACTGGTTTCCAGTTTAATTTAATCTCTACACAGTCAAAGAATTAAGAGCTGGCTGCTGCATCGGCTCCCGAAGCCGATGATCACTCCCCCAGGTCATCAATCATTCCTGTTGTACATGATAAGTAGGCCCCGGAGAGCTGGAAGTCGGCTACAAGGTGAAAGTCAACACTAAAAACATTTTGGCGGCCGGGAACCTGAAACCAACCTGACACCAAAGTGGCGTGCACCTCCTCGTTTATCCTTCCGACCCGGCCGCCCTCGCTGGGGATGATAAAGGCCTGGAGGCTGTAATGCTTTGCAACCTCTGATCTGAAATCCAGTCTTGGATACCGTCATGGAATTATGTTTTTTTTCTTTATAATATCTCGTCCTTTTCAACCCCTGAAAAATCATCAGTGACATGGCTCGTGTTATTCTTGCACATTTCTCTTTTCCCTAATGTGGCGTAAAAGGCTCCTCTGGCTGAGCACTTTGTGTTGCTGAAAGATGAGCTCCTTTTAACTTGAGATATACCTGACAATAAATATGTTTACAGGAAGTTATTTGTTATCTTCCCCATTATGAATGTCTAACTAGTCTTCTAGAGTAGATACATAGATAGCAAAAAGTCTCACAATGTCAATTTGTATGTCAATATGCCATCGCGTTATCATCGGGGACGCTTTCGAATCTCAGTGAGGCTTTCCTGGTTAAATAAAGGTTAAATAAATAAAATAAAATAAAATAAAATAAAATAAAATAAAATAAAATAAAATAAAATAAAATAAAATAAAATAAAATAAATTAAATTAAATTAAATTAAAATAAATTAAATAAAAATAAATTAAAAACGTAAAGTTTATGCAGTATTACTGCTGACTATAGTAATTGTTTTTATTACATACCGTTTTTTTTTTAAATATCAATAGACACTAATTTTGAACAGATAACACTAGAATAATTTAAAAATATCACCTACGTTTACTCTTAAAGTGGTCTGACTTGGTATCAGACCACATAAACAAATGTGCATACATATCGCATATGTATTAGTATTGCATATAAGTATTGCATATATACACTCTTGTACTGTATGCGTGCACACAGACGGGAGTAGAACATGCAGAAAACATGTAGCATGGAAGTCTATTGGTATCATGTATGTATACATTTATACATTTTCAAGGGAAACGGATTTTTTCCCACATTAAGGTCACAATTTTAAACTGTTTTAAACACGTGGTTAACGTTGTAAACTGAAACAAAACAAAAAAAAGCACAAAACTACTTGATAAGTTTGGTAAAAAAAAAAAAACAACATATTTTTTTGCCTTAAAATGATTATGTTTATTACATTATTAAGCTACGGACGTAAATTAAAATAAGTGACTTTTAGTGTCACATGGGACACAAACAGCGGCCTCCTGGGTGAAAGTCCTGTGCTTGTTTGATTCATCCACCACCCTGACCTCCTCCCTTCATAGAGTCCCGCAGACTATCGTATTTGTGATACGTCATAAAACAAATGTAATTTGTGACAAAATCCTTTTTTTCCTTTTTGTATGGGAACGTAACTTTTAGGAGACACGGATGGATAAACACACTTGTGACAGAACAGAATTGTGATGCATGTTGAGTAGGACGATTTACAGTTGACAAATCAACGTGTCAGTATTGATCAAACTATGTAAAAGTGTTTCTGAATTAACTCACATTTGTTTTGGCATATCTGTACTGCAGTTTCTTAACTTATCACCCATTATACACCGATACCAATATATCTACAATGAGTTAATATCGGCCGATATGTCGGCCTGGCAGATTT
Organism: Sebastes fasciatus; assembly: GCF_043250625.1. Lineage (NCBI taxonomy): Eukaryota > Metazoa > Chordata > Actinopteri > Perciformes > Sebastidae > Sebastes > Sebastes fasciatus. The sequence goes on along the minus strand of NC_133807.1, from coordinate 27,454,995 downwards.
ATTGGTCTAGCTCTAAAACAAACACATACACACTGATACACACAGAGGACCTTTGTTTCACACCAACATACAGTTTTCCAGCAGCTCCCATCCTCCTAGAGTCCGAGACAAAGGCTTTTTAAGGATTCAGGGATGCGCTGCTGTTGCTCACCCAGTGTGACTTGTATTTCAACTCTTGCACAAAGATCTTTTTCTTCGCTCATCCAAAAAACATGGTGTGTTCACGCAGCCGTTCCGACGTGTTTACACTCTAACTGCTTCGTTCTAATGCTTTAGACATTTTAACACAAAGTCAATAGATGGTGCAGATAGCAGTTTTCATCAGGGCTGGGCGGTTGTGTATTAATGTTGACCTGTCTAACTCTGTGACCATCATGCAAATGTTGCTTTGACTGACGAGAGGGACTCACTTTGGTTCAGCTAAGGGACCTCACACCGAACAAACAGCCCTGCTATAATCTCCTGAAGTATTTCTGCTTCCACGAAACAGCTGGTCTACAAGAGTATCGTTAAAATCATTTCTTCAAATTACATTTACACTGTCAAATTCCCTGGCTATTATAAATGTGTTGCTGTGTATTTCTTGGCCACCGTGCAGCCGTTTGCACTTCCAAAAATGCAAAATAAGTGACGCTAAGAGCTCACTGTTTATCATGTGGCATCAGTCCTTAAATAAATTGATTTCTCTCATCAGCCTGCTTTTCCTGTTCATTAAATCTGGAGTCAGGCTTGTTTATTTAAAACTGGTGAGAAAACACACGCAGCTCGGTCGACTCCCTCCGAGCTATGAGAGCGAGATGCGGTGCCTCGGCCCATGTGAAAGGTCTTTTGAGTCGCGGCCGTGTTGTTTTTGATCCCTCTCTTTCATTCCTCCTCCTAATATTTAGAGGGATTGGCAAAGCTGTTTACCGAATGCTGCACGTTTGACGTAAGCTTTAGTGCAAAGGGCACGGCTGCAGCCACACCAGTAAAACCAGTCTGACCACAGAGGTCCAATATAAATCAATGGAGTCATCTGGAGGGCATGATGGCAGCCTATCGGGCCCAATGAATGTCAGCTGGCAGGGATACTTGTGCTCGTTTACACAGAGCAATACTTTTATAGCGATCAACTCATGAAATAGTAAATCCACAAAATGTCCAACATACTGTATATTTGCGAATATTAATATTATTTTTTTAGTATTTTATACACCTAGTGGTACAAACAGAACAAGAAAGATAAATAAATAAATAGATAAATGGCAAAGAATTTAAATTTAAATTAAATAAATAAATAAATAAGTAAGTAAATAAATAAATAAATAAATAAATGAATAAATAAAACAAAACAAAACAAAATAAAACAAAATAAAATAAAATGCCACTGTACATCCTTCCCATCCGATCCCACTATAATCCCAAAATAAAATAAAATAAAATAAAATAATATAAAATATAATAAAATAAAATAAAATAAAATGAAAAAAAATAAAAAATAAAAAAATATATATGTATATATTTTGAAATGACACACCTGCTGCTGATAACGAAAATAGCAGGAAAGATAGCACAACACCTTGCCTACACCCTCTTCCTTCATAGGTATTCACCAGCTTTGCCCGGGGTTGTAAATCTCGCCAAGTGAGACAGCTTGCTGGAGGGAATAGTGGACAGAATGACTCCGAGAGTGTTTGCAAAGATGTTTTGAGTCTGTAAAGCTTGAAGCAGGATGAACTCGGAAGACTCTGTTACAGTGACTGATTGGTGCCTTGGGCTTTCAACTAATAAGGTGCTTTAAGTCCCTGTCAAAAGTTGTTGTGATGAATGAGAAAGGACAGTGCAGCGTGCATTTAGTTTTTCAAAGGTTTTCTATATTTCAGTGGCAGTTTAAATTAAGTTGCATCCTTTTCGACAGGAACTGATAGCTAAGTAGCTGCAGCGCCTAACAGGCATTAGAAGTGAGGCTCTGGCCCCCGGGCGTTAAGACTTAGAAGAGGTGTTGTGGTCCCACCTGTCAGCTGGCATCTGTCACCGTGTGGTCAGCTACTGTACAGCTTGGCCATTATATACACGCGGCTCGAACCCGCAGAGGCCTGCAAAGTACACATTGTCGTGCAGTACAAACAGACCACTTCCTACAGCACCTCACCTACTGCATTACTGTGCCATCCACTCTGATTTACACCACTGCTATTTATGATATTATGTAACAGTCACTGTATACCTGCTATTTTTATCTCTGACATTGAGATTCATATTCTTTTTGTTTGTCTTTTAAGGCCCAGGTTTTTTAAAGGGTATACATTTTCACCAGATTTTATGTTTCCATGCATCAAAAAGTTGTTTTGGTCCTGCTGCAACATGACACGTGTGACTGCAATTTTCAAAATAGAAATTAAATGATGAAATTAAACTAAAAAACTAAAAATATTACAACAACATATTAGTCACCCTAATTCATTTCAACTTTGTACAACTCAAAAAAAAAATAGATATTGTAAGATGTTACTGCAGATTTTATTTTGACAACCTTAATGGGGAAATGATGTATCTTACTGCTGCATTTCAGCTTTTTAAGAGTGCAGTGATCTGCTTAGTGAGATTTCATCACTCATGGTGGACAGCAATATTGCTCTGCTCTCAGTGGGAAAAATATTCTTATATATATATTATTAACATGATATCAATATTTAATTTTGAAATATTAGGGTTATCGTCAATACAAGACCGGTATACCCTTAATTTAAATGTAACCTAGCAGAAATTACAGATAAAAAGTTTAATTACAGGTAAAAACCTTTAATAAAAATGTAGCTGTTGCAACAGAACTTTCTGAATGAAATATTATTTAGTTCATGTTTAATATCTGTTATCTGGATTAGTGGTATTTGCTGTGAAATGTTTGTTTACATCAGTGATGGTAGTAAACAAAGGGTGAAACTGATCTGTATTTTTTAAATACGATCATACAGTATGAGAAACCATATGTATTGATATGGTCAAAAAAATCACAAAATTACTGATCGGGCCTTTAAGCTCGATCATGTGTGTGTTCCTTCACGCATGCTCCTGCACCGAGCCGCTCATTCAAACACTGGGAGTGTGTGTGTGTGGTCCATTCCATTGGTGTTTACAGTCTCTGGTCAGAGTGGAGGATGTCAGCGGTGAAGAGTGTGCAGCATGGCACTGGATGTGGGCTCGGAGGATGCCAGTGCCACCGGCCAGAATCGGTGCCACGAGACATGCATTTGTGCCAACCACAGACGCGCAGGAATCCATAGCCTACTGCACCCTGGGAAGGAAAACGTATTCAGATAATCTAAGAAAGGAAGCACAGAAAGCTTATTTCGGCGCCTGCTTCTGCAGCAATATTTCTGTGCTTCCTTGTCGTTGTCTGCACGGATTGCGAGGATTCAGGAAGCTGAAAATTAAAAAACCCCGCTTGGGAGATGTGGGTGACATTAGGAGAGGGAAGAAATGGGTGTCTGGCCCATATTCTTGTTCGTGTCCAGAGCCAGGGGCCTCCATGTACTGCAGCAGTGTGGCAGCACAGACTGTTTCCTGGCAGCTTTCAAACTGCAAACTATTATGATCCTCTACTGCTCGCGTTGTTTGAGTTTAGAGGGTGGAAAAACTAGAAAGGGAGTGTATGTGTGTGTTGGGGTGGGGGGATGTCAAATATTCTCTGATAATTGCTGGAGTGTCCACAAGTCCTGCCTATAAGTGTACTCAGCAGAGGAACCATTCGGCCTGGTTCGTATTTAAAAGAGCCGTCATTTTCACCAGAATCAACACCTGTGTTTAAACAGTGAGGGGGAAACGACTTTTCAATCAAAGGGACATTTGTCTTCAGGTGAGCTTGTGTGCAAACCTCCAGAGAAACACTGTCGCCACTGTTCATCTGTTTAAGACAGATCAGTACAATGATAAAGAATTTGTAATAAAACGGGGTGAATTATATATGTAAAAGAGGCCTTTTACAGCGCGGAGAACTGTGCACTCTGTTTAACAGATATTCAAATGATTTATGATGGTAAACTGATGAGACGGGCCTCATAAACAGAGGCATTTCGTTATGAATGGCTGCTGTGTCATATTATTTCTTTTTTATTCGCTTTATTTGTTGAATTGTGATCCCCTACAGTAGTCACTTCTCAGAAAAGAAAGAAAAAGAAAAGTATTAAACTAGTTCACAATAGCCACTGTACATCCCTCCCATCGCAACCCAACCCCACTCCACAATCCCAACATCCCAAAATTAAATGAAATAAAATAAAATATAAAATAAGAAAAATATGAAAAATGTAATTAAATTAAATAAAAGAATTAAAAGAAAATTAAGAAAATTAAAAATATCCTAAAACTACTATATCATATTAAATATCTCTGTTTCACTTCACAATAGCCACTGTACATCCCTCCCATCCCACCCCACCACACGATCCCAACATCCAAAAATAAAATAAAATAAAATAAAATAAAATAAAATAAAATAAAATAAAATAAAATAAAATAAAATAAAATAAAATAAAATAAAATAAAATAAAACAGAAAGAAGACTTTCATTAAAATAAAAGAAATTAATAATTTAAAGAATATTTATTCCATTCCAACCCACTCCACAATTGCAACATCCCCAAATAAAATTAAATTAAATGAATTTGAATTGAAATAAGAATAACGTTAAATATAAAATAAAGAAATGCTAAAACTAAAGCCACTGTCATATTAAATATCTCTGTTTCACTGATGATTGTAACTGACACACATCACAGTTAAACTCACCACGTAAGGACTCAATTATTTTGAATTAAGCTCCTGAATTAGAGGAGCGTTCTTTAATTGTGAGCAGATCTTTGTTTGCAGCTCCCAAACTGAGGTGCGTTTTGTTCTCAAACTGACTGAGCTATAATGTGCCAGTTTGAGTTTGGTCCACCGTTTCATAACTCACAGTCTCCAGCGGGTTTAATAAGTCAAGTCACCTAAGGAAAGACGCTTGTTTTGCCACCTCCATAAAATTGGTAGGGGATTTTGCTGTTTTTCCAAGCCTCTCTCAGGCCAGTTCAATACTTTAGGGAAACCTAAGCTACTATTACTACCACTTTTTACACATTTGCCTCACAAGTGATGTGGGTTGAATTAAATTGCAACATTATATCTTCAACTCAGGGCTTAGCTTATATAATGTAGGAGCCCGTTACTGGCATTTTCAGACTCCTCAATCAGAGTAATAAATTGGGTCTGATGGCTAATTTTAGCTGAAATCCAATCCTCGACAATAAGTTACAAGCCTTGCGGGACCTTTTAGTCAAACTGCGTCTGGCACTGCCACAGTTGAAAAGAGCCTTTTTAAAAAAATGTCTTTCCCAAAAGTTGCATGTTTTCAAAGCTCACTCCAGATACATGGGTCACACAAATAAAGTGGAGTTTACCATGTACTAACACCTATGTTGATTTGTGCATTTTGGCTCACGTCATCCGCCGTCTGAAACTCATTCACTGCACTTTTTAATGAATTTTTTATTCGTTATCACAGCGTAGTTCTTGTCTGTGCCGACCCCCTTTCCTCACAAGGAGACAAGCGTCTAGGTCAGTGTGATTTCACTGTATGGCCCTCAGTCAGTGCATTAGCAGTGACGTGATCATGATTAATGTTAATCATGCTGGATTTACTGTGTGTTTATTTTATGGCGCAGTTGGCAGAGGTGAGCTCGGCCCATCTACGAGAGCGCCTGCTGGCAGCACGAGGAGGTGGACTGGGGGGATTTGGACGCTGTTTGCCTCGATGCTGGGCTGTAACGCTGGCTTGTCTGAGGACCTTGCGGCTGAACAGAGGTTGTGTTGTCAGTCACGAGTGACTGCAAACGTTTCCTGCTTGCTGAAAACTCACTGATTTCTCTACCGAGGCTGTCTCTTTTGATAAGGAGAAACGATTACATCTCAGCACGCTCACTATTTTTTTGAGCTCAAACAATTGTGTATTGTCTGTGCCTCCTCCACGTCCACAATCTGCAGCGCAATTAAGCTGACATATGCAGAACACTGTACATCACAATTTTGGTGAAACAGCCTGTTGATCCACATGGCTGCTTCATAATCAGCAGCACTGTCTCCAGCTGCTGCTTGGTACTGGGTGGCACCGAGGTGTCCCAAAGACAGTGCAACACTGCCACCATGTTGAACATGTGTACTACAGTGTCACAACAACTCCCCCCTTTCTTTAGCATCACAACATCATTTTGGTTTTAAGGAGTTCTGCTGTGAGAAGACAATAGTTTTAAGCATGCTTAAAGAAGATATTAAGGAGTTAAACTTTTCACCCTAATGCATATCAGTCCTGTATCTCTACAAACCCTGTTTAGTGAAGCAGTAATTGTGATAAACAGAGGTCTGTATGGGAGGTTAAAGACTCTGCGTCAAACGACCTGTATTCCATTTCACCAATTTCACTTTAACACACGTACACTCCAATATTTGCTCCAGCCCTGCCCTTAAAAAACATAGAATAACAGCAAAGGCTCAGATAAAATCCCAGTGTGCATTGTATCTGCCTTGTTTACACTGACGGATTCCCTTACCACTTGTGTTAAATGTAGCCCTCCGTGTTATTCTACCAAGCAAGAAAGAAAACAATTACTGAAAATGAGGCTGCGTTGAGAGGAGGCCTGTGTGTAAAATAACAAAGACGTGCGACTGTTTGGATCTGATAAGCCCTGTCGAGTGTTTCCTCTAATGCCTCTGAAAATAAACAGCTGGGTCGATGAGGTGAATGGAGGCTTGGTTTGGGTCCTAACCGCTGCCGCAGCCCGGGAGCTTGTTTTAGGGGCTGGACCGACCAGGAGCAGTAAAGGGCCCCCGTCAGTGGCTCAGGCGCCGAGTGAGTTAAACAGGTTAGTGTGTTGGCCGTCTGAACCTGCTGTGACACACACACTCCTTCGCAGAAATGGTATAGTGGCAGAACACACACTCACATGTAGAAATACATGTCAGAAACACAGAGCAGCATCCCTAAAGCTCCACTGTGTAGTTCATCAACAAGAGGATTAAGATGCCTGAATGACATACAGTATTGTATGTGTGATGGGCTTGATAACTACTAAAGGAATTCATGCTTGAAAAACACATCGTTGTGTGACACATTCACGTCATTCCTGTAGACATATCTGAAATGTTCTGTCTGTCAAAACTGAATGACATATCTGGTGATTGAGTTCATTGACAATCATATTAGATTAAAGCTGCTACAGCTTATATCTGCTCTGTAAATCATTTGTATTTTTTTGGTTTCGCCCCTTAGTTTTGCATGAATTTGACAGAATACTGTTAGATATTGTGGGAAGTTGTAGTGGTCAGATGAGAGTCAGCTGACAGTAAGCTGTATCCTGAGGAAGGCCTGAGGTGAATGACCTTGTCATGAGGTCAGCAACTGTTGGTCTTTTGTTTACCTGGTGATTCTCTATATAAGACAAGGCACTGAAAGTCCAGTCAGAGAACAACCACATGGGTCTTCTCTCCGTGCTGCATGAATAAAGTGAATTGATTCATCACACAAGAACTAAGAGACAGGCAATCAAATCTTACATGAAGCAGTTACGTCAGTGTTCTTACAAAACTACTACGAAAGGGATGACTAAATATTGATTTCAGCAGGACTTTAAATTCTCAACAAAAAGAAGCACTAGCGCTGTCAATCAATTAAAATATTTAATCATGATCAATCGCAGGATTATCCATGATTAATCGTGATTAATATATACATTAACAAATTAATTTATCTGTTCAAAATGTATCTTAAAAGGAGATTCGTCAAGTATTTAATACTCTTATCAACATGGGAGTGGGCAAATATGCTGCTTTTTGCAAATATATGTATATATTTATTATTAGAAATCAATTAACAACACAAATATTGTCCAGAAACCCTCACAGGTACTGCATTTAGCACAAAAAAATCAAATCATAACATGGCAAACTGCAGCCCAACAGGCAACAACAGCTGTCAGTGTGTCAGTGTGCTGACTTGACTATGACTTGCTCCAAACTGCATGTGATTATCATAAAGTGGGCATGTCTGTAAAGGGGAAACTCGTGGGTACCCATAGAACCCATTTTCATTCACATATCTTTAGGTCAGAGGTCAAGGGACCCCTTTGAAAATGGCCATGACAGTTTTTCCTCGCCAAAATTTAGCGGAAGTTTGGAGCGTTATTTAACTTTTTTCACGATGAGCTAGTATGACATGATTGATACCAATGGATTCCTTAGTTTTTTTTTGTTTCATATGAACCCGCTACAACCTCCGAAAGATCGGTTGCGTTAATGCGTTAAAGAAATTAGTGGCGTTAAAAGGATTTTGTGTTAACGTGTTGTTATCACGTAGTGGTCGAAATCTGCACAGCGTGCCTTTAAAGAGACAGTCCTACCAGTGATCCAGTGTTCTGGTGTTTGTCTCATCTTGCCTCAACATCTGAGCTGACCAGCCAGACCAGGTCTCACAAGTTAGTGCCACTGAATCACCCTGAGGTGTGTGAATTCTGACCTCATTCTCCCTTTAAATGTTTCTAAAAATAGTGTTTTAACATGTCTGCACACCCACACCCACTTACGTCCCCACACCCTGCTGGTGTCATACCTATATGTCACAATCACATCCCTTTAATCCCTCTTGAGCTATGTTTATTAAAAGCTTATCGTAATTTACACAGTTCAACGGAGCATTTAGTTGTTTATTTAGAATAATACAACAAGTGAAAGGTTAGTTGTTAAATCACGAGGCACCACTGTTGTATATGTGTTTTTTCATCACATAGCACATTATAAGATCTTTTTTAGAAGACTAAATAAAAACACTTTCATGATCCAACTTCCTTGACATTATCTGCTCATCAGAGCGAGTGATGTGAGCAAGACAGGGAGAATGTGGGAATTTCACCGTCAAACAGGTAGAGACAAGACGGTGCTGTCAGCACACAGGAACATGAATTCATTCATAAAAACCACAGGAAGCAAAACATGTCTCATCATCCAGACGTGTTGTATCCCTCAACCTGCTCTGATGAGTCTTTCTCTTTATTCTTGATGCATGCAGCTTCTGAGGTCTTAAAAAGTATGTGCAGATTTAATAATAATAATTGCGATAAATTAAAAGCTTATGCTGTTTTGTATACATGCATAAACTATTGTGTATATACACGGAGCCACAGCCACGATAGCACATCAGAACAATGAAATGAGGCCACTGCAGACGTCTGGATTTAGGCCAAGAGACAGAACGCCCCAGATCTGTCGGTTTAGAGGAAAATAATATATACCAGTACAAGACATTGCCATAAGTATGCATAATTCCTTTGTCAGTATGTGCTACAATAATAATGTAATAATATTTAGTTTAATTAGTTAAATGTCGAAGTATTTCCTCGCTCAGAAAAAAAATGATGGCAATATTACTTCAAAGTGTCTTTTGTTTAATTGCAGAGTTTGTAACTTCACAAAATATTCTGCAGTACCAGCTGACAGGAGAGAAATGATGATAGTCGGTCAGTAACACTCTTCCAGCAGCATGATTTTGAGGAAGTTTGGAGCCTCGGTTTGGCTCTGATTGCTCGTTTGAGTTCATGGGCTTAAATAAAGACACTTAATCACAAGTGCTCAGCGCAGAGTTTTTCCCGGACTGTGCGGGACTTTGCCAAGACCTCAGGCAGTCACATCTCTGGATTGGAGGAAAAATATTCCCCTCAGATTACTGCGTGACTCACAAAAACAACCTTGACAGAAATATGATACGCATATCATTTAGATATTAACATTGACGTGGCGTTTTAATGCCAGATTTAAGTCAAGCAAAAGTCACCTTACTACGTGTGTTAAAGGCACAATGAGGAATTTTACAACCATATAAAGTTCAAGTATATGTGAATTAATGTGCGTTTCCATCCACTAGTGTTATTTGATTATTAGGGGCCATTAAACCATTGCGGAGGAAGTGGGAGCAACGAGATGACGTAATTAAATAAGCATTTCTGTTTGTTTCATGCATGAATTTGAGTCTTCTTATTGGTCCAAAACATATCGTCTCAAGATTTGGAGGATGTTTAATAATGATGCCTTCAAATGAAAATCGTGAGCTCGTGTTTAAATCATGGGAAGTTGTGTACATGAAATGCGTGGCGTTCAAGTGATTAAGTAGTGAGAACACAGCAATATTAACGTTACTGTTGGCATCTAGAAGCCAATTTAGCAAGCTAGCAAGTGGGTAACATAATGAAGGAAATGTATAATGAAAGAGGAAAAAGGACGTTGGGAATATCAACATTTTCCTCAGACATATTATAGTATTACAAAGAAAAACAATATACAACTAAAAATACAATATATTTACCCATAATGCACTGAAAAATGAACTTCCACGGCCTCCGAGATTTCTGACAAACACGTCGCAACTCGTGAGCTTTCCGAAACTCTCCACTTACGAGGTCGTGAATACCACAAGTTCATATGGACTCTTCTCGTGAACACAGTTAACACGACCCGATTTGAACGCACCATAAGTCACATCCTTCATGTACGTCATGATCAATTCGCTTCCATTGCATTTTGTTGCATTATGTCTTTATCAATTAAACATCTTTTTTCCACGTCAGCGTAAAAGCATAAAAATTTAGTACACAATATTTTGACTTTTTTTTTTATTTCCAGCGTTTCCACTCAGGATCTTTTGATGCACAAATTGAAAATGCGCATTAAAACACAAAGAATGATATGAAGTAGCAGATAACATGAAATTCAACTTGTCGTGTTTTGTTACTGATTTATAGCTGCAAACCAAACATTAAATTAAGAGCCAAAAAATCAAGGAGAACAACGTACTGAAACTGGCACATTTTATATTATGCTATATGTTACACATTTACATTTTAAAAAAGCAACACTTACTTCCAGAGCAGCCCACATTAACTGGCCGATCGGCGCTCACCGAGCTGATTTTCTTTTCGAATGGAAGTCAATTAAATCTCACAACAAATTTCTGGTGGTCCTTTTTTTATTGTCCTGACACATTCTACATAACTGTTTACAGGGTGGGCAGGGCTGTCTGCCCACACCATATAAAAACGGCTTAACACACCTGGAAAATAAAATGCCGCTGGAAAACGCATGTCTTCCAGGGCAACATAAAATCCGCCACCTCTACTCACGACTAATTGGCTGTTAACACTGTTTTAACAAACCTGAGCTGTAGGGTTACACTGATGTGCAAATGAACAGGCGTCATTGGAAGAGACGTCAAACCAGTGTTGCAAAATGGGAACCAGTATTTATTTTATAATGACATCACTACGGTTAGTCAAAACAAAAATGATTTTTCATAGATAGTTATCTGTACACCTATCTGTATCTGTACAGTGTGTTCAGGTAGGTGTATCGTATTTCAAGGTGTTGTGCAATTCCAATTATTTCACAATGGATATTAGAGTAACCTGGGTGTATAAAGGTCAGTTAAAGATTATAAAAATAGGGATTAAAACTAAAACTTGAATTGTTATCTTCATCATCTTAAAGTTTTGCTGTATATAGAGAATTGTAATGTTTGTTTTTTATGTCTTTGCTATAGGGATCGCATTTACTCTCGACTTCCAAAAGAGCCGTTTCTGTGTCGACAAATGCACAAATCTCTCACTGTCAACATGTGGGGTATTGGATGCACATGACCAGCTGTATATAATATCAAATGTACTGTGTAATGGCAGCATGTACTGCTAAGTCTGGGAGAAAACGGGTCTCCCGAGTGCTGCTCGCTCGGCACGATGCTGACGTGTCCGCTCCAGTCTGAATACTGTACGTGCAACAACGTCTAGCGAACAATTTCAGTATCGAGAGTTTAGAAAAACAAACGAGGCAAATCAGAGCCAAAATAATATTTATTTTCCCAGGTTTATTTTTAGGAGATTGTGACGCACATCAGGTCGTAAAGGTATTTCTTTCTGTCAAGGCATCTTTTCTATTCGTACACGGTGACAGAACAAGTTCTAAGAAGAGAAGAGCAAGTTACATTCACTGAAAGGGAATTCACCCAGTACAGGAAGCTGGCCAAAAGACAAGCTTCTTAGTTTTCACTAAGGCGTCTAACAAAGCGGTCCAACCGGTGGCTGTCTGCAGTTAACATGTTGTTTCACCCCGTCTAATATTACAAGGTATAATTACAGGGCAAGACATGTTTTCTCTGCATTAAATATATGGCTTAATTATCTAACTTTACTGTACAATATATCACACAACGCTCTGCATAATTGGCGAAAACAGGATTAAACATAATACATAATCACGTAATGAGCTGGCGACTGTATGCAGATGGATTTCTGAACATGTAAAAGGGATACTGTTGCACAGCAGGCAGGTTTCTTTTCTTCTTTTACCCCCTGTGGGTCAGTGGGAGTGTAAATGTCACTCTGAATTGATGAACTGCCTACTGAGGTGACTTGTCAAATAAAGATTCTCAGTTTCGGCAAAAAGACTAAATGATCCATGTGATTTGATCTGAAGCGTTGATACAAATGTCTCTCATTTCATGTCATTGGTGGATAGTTTTGAAAGCCATTTTCGGTTCAAGTTATTGTTAAAGTTAAAGAAACAACAATGGGAACAATGTTATTTTAAAAGGTGAAACCAGTTGGTTAAAGCTCGTTGAGACAAAGGTCCTTTTTAAGATTATACAAAGTGCAGGTGACCAACTTGTATCCAAGTCATGTGGCTGGCTGTCAGGCTCCAACCTGAGGCCCGGCTGATTGTTAACACCCCACAGTGAGACCTGTTGCCCCGGGCTATTAGTCATCCTGACAAGCATGGCGTATGTGCCACTCGCTCTGGTCATGACACACTTGTTTCCACCATCTCCACGCCTTCACACGCCGCTCCAGCTCTGATATATTCCTAACGCATAGTGGCAAGAGTGACACAACGCCACTGAACCAAAACAAGCACCTATCAATTACTGATGAAAGAGACCTTTTACCTACTTTTTTTACAGCATGTTCAGAGTGTAGGGCACGGATGGGACTTAAAGCGATGTCAGCGCTGAAGGAGAAAGAGTTTCGGCGTAGAGCAAACCTGCGAAGTTTAGTAATGTAATATCAAATAATCATTTCAGTTGCTAGCGAGTAAAAGAAATATGGTTTTCAGCACAAAAAGGATTTTATGAATCGTTATGATAACTAGAAGTAGTGAAATGGTGTAATTGCACAATGAAACTAAAGGTTTTGTGTGCCTAAACTAAACTATTAGCCACAAATTTACATGACAAAAAGATGAAAATGGCATGTTAATATTGTACTATTACTTTTAATCCTCATTGAATTTCATAATGCATTGTATGGCAACATAAGAACACATATGATTTGTTTCCTTAATATATATATATATATATATTTATATATATATATATATATATATATATAAATATATATATATATATATTTATATATATATATATATATATATATATATATATGTATTCATTCTGCACGAATTTGTGCACATTTTACAAAATTAAAAGATAGATATTTATATATAGTACTAATGATTAAATGATAAATATAATAAAATAATGAATAACAAAAGTATATTTATAATATATATTTAAAAGTACATCTTTCCTTCTTTCTCAACGTAACATATTTAATTAACTGTATGCATATTAGTTTCTGTTCAATGATTGACAGAAAAGTAGCCTAATAATATAAATATGATCTATTAAAAAGATGATAAAAGCCCTTTGAGACTAATACTTCAGCTTCTCTCTGCTTACAATACTTTATCCTGTCTCAGGTACGTTCACTGACCTGCCTACACAAAGGACATCTTGAGCATGTGGATTCATCTTTAACTTTGCGAGAGGAGGAGACGCCGCTATTAAAATTAAATCAATCTGATTTATGCCGCCATCGATACACTTCATTTGCAGGTCCTAAGTCTTAAAACAGCCTCGGGACTATTGTTTTTTGTTCTTCTGCATGTCACGCTTAAAAGTTGACCTCTGAAGGGCCACTGCGTTAATGTTAAAAAATTCCCAACCTTGGCTTGTTATGTGCAGTTTTGTCCTTGGCGTTACTCGAAGTGAGGGCACGCAACAATATTAATGTGTCCTTTCATCCACACACTAACGCTGTCTTATTTTGAGGTATAATCCGTATCTTTTGTTAGGGTTTGTGACTTCTGTCTGAGTTGCCATTCAAGGCTTAGCCAGCTGTAAGAAATATAAGCGGTGATTTAATATTAGAGCAGACGGGGATTCAGGACGCTGTTAAAGCCATTAAGAGCTTTTCTCTTTTCTCTTTCATCATGTCCAGGACAGGAGGCCTCCCATCGGCTGCTGCAAGGAGGAGACGGCGATCAGCGGATCAAATTTGGGGGCCACAGATAATGTATGTGGTTAATTTACAGCTTGGAGGTTTCTTAATCTTGTCCTGCGCTGGTCCTGAGGTGACAAGCAAAGCTGCGTTCAGAAACTCTGAGGTGTAATCAGCAATCAGAAAAAGGAAGCCGGATGTCAGGCTCTTATAAATGGTTTCCTCGGAGGAGTTTGATTTACTGTCCCCGAGCACAGTTGAACTTACAGTGTGTGTGTGTGGAAGCGGTGAAGGGGAGGTATAGAAGATCTGGGTGAGCACAGAACTACAAATTACATTTCAAAGAACAATAATCCAAAATCAACTCCAATATTTTCACGTCAGAGGAATCGATTTATGCTGGTTTAGTCGGTATAAACCATCACAAGCACTGGAGGTCTTGCCCTTTGACCCTTGCTATTCCCACAGGGAAACACATCTGTGATGACTGCGATGGGAACGGAGTGACGTGAATTTTGTGAGCTCTTGTTGAAACATATAAAGCCCATTTTAGTTTATATTTATTTAAACCCTGACAGCTGCAGAAATTATTGCTCTGCTTGTATTTCATGATTTTAAAATATAGTGTTCCTATTTCAGTACTTTATTTTGTATGTGTAAGTGTAATATTGTCATTATTTCTCCTACTTTCTTGCGTTGAATAAACCGCACGAGAGCTGAAGCTTCCAAATCCTTCCCAAAGTACTGAATTTTGGTTTCAGTTAAATATTTTCTTTGGCCATTAAGATATTACAATATACAAGTCTCTTTTTTACCTAACCAATAGAGTGGTTAATTATATCTGCTGTATTGTGTACATTATTGCTGTATGTGAAATAGTAGGCAGAAAATGAAAATACCACTTTACCAGAGGGAGGCTGAGCCTTAGATACTGTAGCTGTGTTTTTACTGTTTTTATGCTCTTTCCCTTCCTCTCTGTCCATAAAATTATAAAAAGTTATTACCATCCCTCTCTCTCTGGCTGCCTCACAACAACACTGGCAAAAGCATTGGGTTTTATTGGGTTCTTTTGATGTCTTTTGACCCACGCGGACCTTTCTGTATGAATTTAATTGTGCCTAAAGCAGGTATATAGGGTTTACAGTACAAGCTTATAGCCAAAACAGAAAAGATGAAATGGAGGACAGTCTTAAACAAAATGGACCGTGAAACTGGGATATAAAGTGTTTTATTACTGTTAATAAAACTGGAAAGAAAGGACTACAAATACGAAAATAACCGAATTATCTGGAGTTCCAGAGTTGTTGAATTGTGTACATTGTTTTTTATCCAATTCTGGTTTATGCTTTTCTTCTCTTTTGTCATAATTTACACATAAATTGATAGAATTTTTGAAGATGTGATGATTTAAAATGTATAATTTTAAATGTTAGTTATTGCCGATATAGCCCCGGATTATGCCACGCAGAGTTTTGATGTGCCCGTTCGCAGTCAGGGGGTCAAATCCCGTCCTCATTAAAATGTTAGTCTTCGCGACTAAACTGCAATAAACAAATCTCCGCAAATCCAGAAACACATTTGCAGATAACTTATTGGTCTGCGGATGTCACGGCGTACGCACTTATCCCCACATCCTCCCTGAGGGACCTACACCAAAGTGGAAAAGGGGCACATTACTCACATTTATGGAAATTATCTGGGAGAGCACTCCCATGGTGCTCGGGCCTCTCAGCGGGTGCCATGCAAACGCAGACGATGATCTCTCCTGCAGCTGCCTAACCAGGACAGACCTGGGATTCCCATCAAAAGGCCACTGTGGGGTTTCCAAAACAAAACGCAGCAAACATAGTTTGATCACTCCTGTTGGGATTGGTGTTGATGAAATGTGGCTTAATTGAGGGATATGGTGATGAGTTTTTCCTCTGCAGCAACAGCAGCAGCTACAGGCGCTTACAGGTTGAAAGAGGGCCAAGGGCTGTGGATTAGATTCACTTTGGAGTCAATGTTATCAAACCCCCGGCCCTTATTTGACCTCTGGATGCTTCTTTTAAAAAGTATGACAAGTCATTAAAGATCAGGATTTGAAAAAGTAGCTATTGATACAGCCAAGTGCATTACACATTTGGGTTGGATGTTGCAAAAGGACAGACTTTCTATGACTAATAAAGAGTTTTTACAGTAATTCCAATAGCTACCAGCACACGCAGGCCTCTGAACTCTCAACTCGCTTAATTTGGTTGACATCATTCTCATTTATTAGAAATTAGTAGAAGTGTGTTTTAACGGTTAAACTGCCCTCTTCAAACTGGTGATACATTCACTCATTCTTTTTCTGCTTTACACTTTTTGATTCTTCTTAATTTTATTACTTTTTTAGTTGTCTAAACAACATTTGCCTCGACAAAGAACAAATTAAAACAGCCGTCTTAAAGGGGAACACCAACCAAATTAAGAATTGCAATATGTTATTTACTTCTGTGTGGAGTTTGCATGTTCTCCTCGTGTTAGCGTGGGTTTCCTCTTGGTTCTCCGGCTTCCTCCCACAGTCCAAAAACTTGCAGTTCAGATTAATTGTTGACTCTAAATTGCCCGTAGGTGTGAACGTGAGCGTGAATGGTTGTCCGTCTCTATGTGTCAGCCCTGTGATAGTCTGGCAACCCGTTCAGGGTGTACCCCGCCTTCGCCCAATGTCAGCTGGGATCGGCTCCAGCAACCCCCCGCGACCCTGAATAGGATAAGCGGTTACGGATAATGAATGAATGAATATGTTATTTCCATGGCCGGGGAAAGTTCAATCAATATGTGTGAGCATGAGCTACTCTTTCTCAAAGCCATAAACCAGAGAAGTAAGTCTCAAACTTGTGATGTCATAGGGTATAAAAAGTATAAAGACGATGAATGGGAGACTGATTTTGTGGTCCCTCAGAATGTATGTTTTCTTTTTTTTAACCGAATGAGTTTTGTTCTGTTGTAGTGTTGTTAATTGTGAAACAGAAAATGATCCCATGTACTCAGAACGTTCCCCTGGGTACTCTCAGTGTCGTCTATAACATCTTTCCCAATTCATTGTCTATCAAGCACACTTTATACCCTATGACATCACAAGTTTGAGGTTTAGCACTCTAGTTTTTGGATTTGGGAGAGAGTTGTTCATGTTTACTAATGTTTTTTGGGCTGTCTTAGACCATAGGAATAACATGTATGAATTTTGAAAATGGACGTAGTTCCCCTTTAAGTCAAATTCTGAATGACTTCAGTTTTCAGGACGTGACACAGACTAAGAACCTGTTCACAGTTATTACAAGTAATTAAATCTGTCAATACGGTATCAGGTATCCTTTAGCAGGCAGCTTATCATGCGCCAAGACAAAGGTGACTGATGTAGTTATGTTTTTAGTCTTCTAATCGTGATTGATGGCTCAGTTCGTCTGCTGGGCTTCACTTCAAAGCCGACGGAAACTGAATTGAGACTTTGTCTGCTGTCAGAATTTAATGCTTGGGTTTATGGTTTAACGGTAATTCCAGAGAGTGACATAATAATTTACATAAGACTACACAGCTTTAACGCAAGCTCAAATATATATCACATTCATAGAATATCTGGCATGCCAAATAGTTAAGTTAACCTTTTAGTTTAAGGTTTTAGGATGGCGATAAGTAAGTATAAGCTGTGTAATTATATCATATAACCGGTTCTCGAGATGAATGGTGGTGTTTTTTTTCTGCGCAGTTGAAATGAATTAATGAAGCGAGGAAGGCCCAGACAGGCCCTACTGTATATGACGACGGCAGGTCACCCTTAACTCTGGAAAAGTCATACTGAGACGCAACCGAAAGACAACAGCCAAAAAGAATATTTACACAAAGGCAGTGAATTACCGTTTTGTGTGGGTTTGCCTGGGGCAGGCCACTCTTCTTGAGCTTAAATCAAAAGCACACGTAATGAAGTACGCGTCCAACTCATGACGTTTTAACTATCAACACTGAGCGAGCCAACTGTGAGCATGCCACTGATGTTGATGAGTTTTATTTATTCTCTTCTGCTACGGTGTTACAAAGGGAGATAATGTGTCATAGGAAGCACTTTAAAGGAATATTTCACCCACAAAATGATCATTTGTATATAAATTACTCACCTCGTGTTGCCTTGAATTCTTAAAGTCTTGCATGCCTCCACGGTGAACGAAGAATAAAAAAACTGAGAAAATTCTTAATGAATTGAAGTAAATTGTTTAACAACAGCAAAGCTATATCAAAACATCTGTTTAAAACCTTTTACACAACTGGTAGAGTACAATCCAAGTTTAATTTATCCAGTCATATGTTCAGCACTTCCCAAAAGCATCTTAGCTAAAACATTACTATTTAAAACACTTCGGAGGCACGGACGAGTATTGCGCCTGCGCAAGTGTCAAACTGTCAATGCAGAAGTGTTTTATGCGTTTTCACAAGCCAACATTTAGTCAGCTTTAATCAACCCCTGGTGCAGTTTGTTTGGGCGGTTGTGAACGCATTAATCGTACTCTGGTGCGGACCAAAACAACCGGACTGAGACTACTTGCTCGAGGTGGTCTCAGATCGTTTCCTATGGCGAGCCAAAACGCAGGCTGCGTGGGTATTTGTTGAGATGGACACAGGAAAAAGACAGGTTAACATGAGTGGGAGAGGACTGACCTGGACTTCTTCAGAAGCATGATGTTTGCTTGACATCTGGGCCGAAAAGAATGTACAGAATATGTTAAATAAAGTCAGCAAAAACAGTAACGTTTAGCGTTCAGAGTAGATCAGTGCCGAGTCAAATTGAAAAATACTTTGACAGCATCTAAGTTAACGATTTCCTCCATAGAAGTGGCAGCTCTCGAGATGAAAAAACAAAAATTCACTCCGTACACACCCCTTAGCAACTTATTTTTTGTTTGGTCCACTTTGATTTGTGCACCATGAAACCGAACCTGACCAAACAGAAAAAAAAGCCAAAATTATCAATTTATCTCTGATTCGGAGTAGCCAAACTAGACTATGGCTTGTGAACGCGCCATTAAATAGTAACGTTTTAACAAAGATGCATGTGTTCGTGAAGTACTGAGCATATGACTGGATAAATGAGACTTGAATTATACTGCACGAGTTGTTTGAAAGTTTGTAAATGAATGTTTTCATATAGTTTTGCTGTTGTTAAACGCGGCCCCCGTTTAACTCAACTCATCAAGGATTTCCTCTGTTTTCTGATTATCCACTTACCGTGGAGGCATGCGAGAAAAGTTTTCTTCAAGAATTCAAGGTAACACGGGATAAGTAATTGATATACAAATTAAAATTTTGTGGGTGAAGTATTCCTTTAAGCGTTGAGTGTATTGGCCAAAGTGCCATGAGTATTTCACAGTCAGGGGGGGACTGTCTTAACTGTCGCCATTACAACTAAAGCCGGATGAATCTACGCTGCTTGTCCATAAGATTGAATTCACATTTCCGCCCTCTGAAAGTATACCAATCCAGACTGAGGTGGCCTCTCACTTATTTTTGATGGCCTTGTGTGTGAGTGTATATATCAGCCATCTCACCTTTTTCAGGCTTGGCGCGGACAGCAGGCGCCGATGGAAATGCAGGGTGGGTGCCACTGACCGTCATGCCATAGCGCTCTGGCCTCTCTCCTTTACCAGCAGGCAGACAGGAAGGGTAAAAACCGGGCCCTCACTAATATGGACAAACGCTGTTTCAGTCCGTGTAACCTGAGCGCCAGGGGAAAACGCTGCGTGAATGACAGACATTTCATTGCTGCATGCATCTATTAATCACAGACTCTCACTTCTCCCTATAGTGTTCTGCTATTTCTCAGTTTTCTCCTCTCCAAATGTATAAAAATCAAATGTTGCTTAACAGGGATTTAAAGGAAGTTGAGCAGTAATTTAAGAAAACTATCAAGCAAAGGAAGGAGATCCAGCTTCCCTTGGCATTTTAGAGTGCTCCAGAAATTGCATGATGATTTTGGCAAGTTGTTCAGTTTGCTGTTTTCTTTTTTCTTCAGTTACATGCGCCTTCCCAGTGATCAGATTCTGGCAACCACAAACTCTTCCCAGTGGACATCCTCAGGCTGTATTCCATCCAATGTCCATCAAAACTCTGCACCGAGCGAGCCAAAGACCTGGCCGGGGACCACGCCTTAATGACCAGCAATGTACACAACATGTATGTTGGTTCTTCTATAAATTAAGTTGTAGAGAAAGTATACATTTTAAATATATCCTAAAAAGTAACCACCATGTAAAAATATAGGGTGATGTAGCAATACATTAATGTACTTTCTATTATTCATTATATATTTTGAATGAATTGAAACAAGAAGATAATCATTTATATTGCAATGTACTAACATATAACACTAAAAATTTAAATTGTGGATAAATATGTATAAGAATATAAAGAAATAAATGCACTTTACGGGGAGTGTTGGATACAATATATGGTCCCAAAATGAGAGAAATCTAGCGATACCGTTCTGACTATCAACGAGTCTTAAGACTTAATCAGGTCACAATGCTGCAGAAGCATTGCATAGACACAATCTAAGTGGTTTTGACATTTATTTGTTCTTTTAGCCTGTTTAACCTCCACTATGCTCATTTATACTCATTAATGTTTTGACGTTCACATTAACCTCATTAAACCTAATGTGACGAGTGGCCAGTCCTGGGAATTGAAAGGAAAACTACACGTTCTGTGATCGTATCTAGAAATGATATCACGTCTGGCTGTTACAGCATGGAGTGCATGACTGATATAATATCAAACACTATCATGTAGTCATGTATCTGATCCCTATGGAGTTGCTCCCTCTAGTGGGGCAAGAAGTGCTTGTTTGACCACTCTAGGGATATTTGCACTTAATCAATCTCACATTACTTTTTCACAGCACATAAACACACAGGTTTATGTAAAGTAAATGTAAAGCAAAGAGTTACAGAAGTGTAACCCCCTCTAATAAAACACTACAACTGAATAGGGCTCCAGAATACAAAAACAAAACCTTGTCAAAGGCTTGAGGTTGCTCGTGTGATTCCTTGCCATGTACGCCTATGTTTATATGTGTTATCATGTAAACATGAGTAATGAAAACAATACCGTCTGAGGCCTATTAAGTTAATTTCAATTTAATTGTTCCATCTGGGGAATCATTAATTAGTCAATCAATCGCCCGCTGCTGTGACAGGGCGCCTGGGCTGTATAGGGTGCGATGGAAACCACAGCTGGCCGTATGTAAATGGGAATTAATTAGCGAGCTTACGTTTCAGCGCCCGTATTTGGACTGAAAACATTCTCAGGAGTCCGAGCCAGGGCAGGAGAGTCTCCACCAGCTTGTGGTCACATCCCATCTCTGTCGGACAGAATAATTTCACCTCATTACCTCCGCCGTGTATAAATAGAACTCTTTCCACCCACCAGCTCTTTAACGACATGTGCTCTTTAAACACCTACAATTAACCCCTTGTGACTAGGGCCTTGTGTCTACCCCCATGTAGGCTGGTACTCTCCAAGCTGAGCGTATAGTCCCAGTGGATTACACCCCCACTCTCGCTGAACCCATACACCCCATTCAGAGCTCAGTCCAGTCCACTACACCTCCACCTCAGCTCACGATCATTAAACAGCCATATATCTTGTGTTGTGTTTTCCCTCCAGCTGGATTTATTGGGTGACTGATAGAGTTTACAGTGTGTCTTGAACAGCACGAAACACGTCATGACAATCCGTACACGCATCGTGCCTACCGTTTTTCTGCCACGAAACATGCCACGCGTGTGTCGGCCCACCCTCACACCCACCTCACACACACATACAAGAGATGTTACATGTCAAGTGTATAATTTCTGAGTCTGCTGTAGCATGTCATAAGGCAGTTCTGTCTGAAAAGAGAGGGAAAAAAGAGCCTCAAAGTTTGTGATACGGCTCCCTGGAGCCCACTTGGTAGAAGTTATTTGTGGCAGGTATCCAGCTGATGGACTGTAACATGCTTGACATTATGGCTCTTCAGATAGAAAGATATAGTTTTTTCCAAAGCCACAGGCGCTCCCCACATCTCAATCCCTCCATCATGGAGATTTGCGTGGAGGGTCTCCGCTGGTACACATGAGGTAAGCGCTGCCGTACACAATGGCTCCATTGGAGTGTGAATTATGGTTTATTTCCCCTTAAAGGTCCCTTAGCCGTGAAGCAAAGTAAGTGACATCTAGAGTGTCAATGACTCATCTAAATGTATAAAATTACCCTTTTTAACAAATATAGTTAGTTGATCTAGACTTATTCCAAAATCTTCTTTTTCAAACAAATGAACACACTTTGAAAATGCATAACACACATGTGAATGTATATCCTTAACACCCGGGCCTATCCACACTGCAGTATGGCTGAGATATAACTCCTAGTAACGGACCGGAGCTCGCTTCCTCCCTACGGCAAATAATTCAGTCAAGTGCTACCTTAGAAAAGGTGAAGCTTACAATGGATTTCTCAGATATTCAGCACAGAAACCGCAGCTTTCCTCACCTAGAAAACCACCTATAATCACTGTGTCAGACTCCAGCTCTGCAGTGACCTCAGACAAGTTGTTTTTGGACAGGTACCACACCAGTGGCGGGAGTAGCCCGTGCTAAAACTGGCAGTGTAAAGGACTTTTCTCCAGACTGATGTATGAAAAAAAACACCCTCACCATCAATAATGACCGTTTTTGTCACAGACGTGTGCACCATTGTGATGTTTATCATTTAGCAAATCACTAGCTCACTAGATAACTGTAATTTTCCTCATGTAAGATGTGATGAAGACCTGGTAGTGAATGGTGGGTTAAAACCTGACTGGTAACCATTTTGCTGGATTGGGGAATTACACTCTTCTAGGACCTGTAGAAGTAACTTAAGTCTTTGTTCTCTCTGTTTTGTTTTGTTTTATTTTATTTTCAGCCTTTTATTACATTGATTACCAGTCAATGTGGGCTGATAATGACATTGTTGTGGCTATTTTGGTATGCTTCATGACTACAACTGTTTGTTTGAACTTGTGCTTTGGGGCAGGCATGATGGAGAGAGGAGCAAGAGGGTGAAATATTTTACACTCTTGTCAGACTTCCTATAAATGAAGATCACTCTATAGCTATAACGGTATTAAATTTAGTGGTCGTTGAACTTACTGAGGGTTAAGACTTCTTATCATGTACGTAGATATAGATATTTTGTATTACTAGAGAATCATCTAACTATAAAGCAAGGAATCTCTGTCTGTCTGTCTGTCTCTGGGTATGCAGGTATGTCCTTGAACCGTTTTTCTGATCTACTTCACAGTAAGCTGTTGTATTGCTGAGGACCCAAGGATGTGCAGTGTTGAATGTGTATAGTATGTTGAGTAGAGTATGTCGAAAAAAGTGATACAAAAGTCATAATAATGTATGTCAAAAAATTTCACAAAAAAGTCATGGTGATTATGTCGAAAAATGGCATGAAAAAAGTATAGTATAGTATAAAAGTGTATAATATGCCATACAAAGCATAAAAAAGTCATAGTATAGAATTTCGAAAAATTTCATGAAAAAAAGTCATAGAATAGCAAGTGTAAAATGTTTATGAAAAATGGTCGTACTATAATATGTCGAAATTTCATTAAAAAGTCATTGTATATTATGTCAAAAAATTTCATGAAAAAAAGTCACATAATAGCATGTCGAAACATTTCATGAATAGAAAAGGTCACAGTATAGCATATTGAAAATGTTCATGAAAAAAAGGTCAAAAGATAACAATTTTACCAAAGGGAGTCATGAAATAGTATGTCGACAGATTTCATGAAAAAAAAAGTCACAGTATAGCATGTGAAAAAAAAGTCTGAAAAAAAAGTCTGGAAAAAAAAAGTCTGAAAAATGTCTGGAAAAACCATCTGAAAAAAAAGTTTGCAAAATGTTGGGAAAAAGAAGTATGAAAAAATGTCTGAAAAAAAAAGTTTGAAAAATGTTGGGGAAAAAAAGTATGAAAAAATGTCAGTAAAAAAAAAAATCTGAAAAAAGTCTGAAAAAAATGTCTGAAAAAAATGTCTGGAAAAAAAAGTCTGAAAAATGTCTAAAAACATTTTGGAAAATGTTGGGAAAAAAAGTATGAAAAAAAGTATGAAAAAGGTAAAAAAAAAAAAAAAAGTCTGAAAAAAAAGATTTGAAAAATGTTGGGGAAAAAAAATTATGAAAAAATGTCCGTAAAAAAAAAAGTCTGAAAAATATCTGAAAACATTTTTGAAAAAAAAGTTTGAAAAATGTTGGAAAAGAAAGTATGAAAAAAATGTCTGGAAAAACCGTCTGAAAAAAAAGTTTGCAAAATGTTGGGAAAAAGAAGTATGAAAAAATGTCTGAAAAAAAAAGTTTGAAAAATGTTGGGGAAAAAAAGTATGAAAAAGTCCGTAAAAAAAAATGTCTGAAAAATGTCTGAAAACATTTTTGAAAAATATTGGAAAAAAAGTATGAAAAAATGTCAGTAAAAAAAAAAATCTGAAAAATGTCTGAAAAAAAAGTCTGAAAAAAAAGTTTGAAAAAATGTTGGAAAAAAAATCTGAAAACATGTCCATAAAAAAAAAAGTATGAAAAAATGTCCGTAAAAAAAAATGTCTGAAAACGTTTTTGAAAAATGTTGGAAAAAAAAGTATGAAAAATGTCAGTAAAAAAAAAAAATCTGAAAAATGTCTGAAAAAAAAGTTGGAAAAAATGTTGGAAAAAAATCTGAAAAAATGTCCGTAAAAAAAGAAATCTGAAAAATTTCTGAAAAAAAAGTTTGAAAAATGTTGGTAAAAAAAGTCTAAACAATGTCTGAAAAGGGTAAAAAAAAAAATGTCGACATATTATACCGTGACTTTTTTTCATGAAATTTGTCGGCATACTATACTGTGACTTTTTGTCATGAAATTTTTCGACATACTATACTGTGACTTTTTATTCATGAAATTTTTCGACATACTATACTGTGACTTTTTGTCATGAAATTTGTCGACATACTATACTGTGACTTTTTATTCATGAAATTTTTCGACATACTATACTGTGACTTTTTGTCATGAAATTTGTCGACATACTATACTGTGACTTTTTATTCATGAAATTTTTCGACATACTATACTGTGACTTTTTTTTATGAAATTTGTCAACATACTATACTGTGACTTTTTTTTATGAAATTTGTCGACATACTATACTGTGTTTCAATCAGCTCTTCTCTACTCCTAACGGGCACTGCATTAGTTATTATAATTTTAGAAGAATAACTCATTCAATTCATCAGAATTCATCAGATTACTGTGTGAAACATATTCATTAAGTTAATTAATGTGTTACATATGCCAAGGATCACATTCTTTATAAGAAAGCCATACATTTTACATTTGCAAAAGTTTTGAAGCCAAATCATTAATTCCAAGTTAAGTCCAATTTTTATCCCCGACTGTGATCATGTTGCATGAGAGAGAAGCTGTCAAACCTCCTTATGATATGATGATTTCTACAAACAATCCAGTTTATTATGACAAGCCCGCTCATGAGCCAGGAAGACCGTACCGGGAAATAGCCATGTGCTGAATATTAACATCGTAATTACCATTGTATGCGACATGTCATGCAACCAAGGAAATCACTTTGGCCTGTGTTAATTGGAGTCTTACTGCTCTCCAGATTTGCGGCCAGTTAGTCATAATTTGGCGACGGCAGTCTGATCAATGTCAATGCCCATTGCATCCTAATCACATCCAGATAAGAAAAACAGAGGGAGTCTCACACAAAGGTGCTGACATTGTATTGAATGTATTTTCTCCTATACCGTAACATATGTGTTGAATGTTGAAGATATTTTCATATTTTTGGTGAGATTGATATCAACCATTGATAAACCAGGTTTTGCTATTTAGAACTGGTACGGGTTAGAAAAATACTGATATACTGTACATGAAACCTGATGTGGCCACCACAAGTTTCATGTTATGTCTTAGATATATTGGATTACATATATTAGATTAGAGTTAAAAATATCATATAGGCCAACTATACATACACTGTTGAAGAAAAAATCCTCTACCAGTCTACCCTGAACTACAGCATTTAACTTGAAGTGTTAGCTGCGTGAATATGAATGAAAGTTCATTTTGAATATTGTATAAAGTTGGCTACAGTTTCTTAAAACAAGACACTTCTTTCTTTAGTGTTTCCACATCTTACATCCTGCTAGTCTTACACTGCCTCTCAGTTTCTCATGTCAGACGTAGGTGGGACCATGAAGATATTAGCTTAATGTCTCACTCCAGAAGATGTGGTTTATTTAAAACATTTAAAGGAAGCACATAACCATTGCAGCATTTGGCCTTGCCTTGGATAAATAAAAGGATATGGTTTCTGCAGCAGTGACAGTCTCACATTATATATACTGTAAATGTGTCATCGTGCCTCCGCCTGTGCCCCAGAATGATAGTTTACCTGAACTGATGGAAATTAATGGTGATGTGTCACTGTATCCAAGGGCCTTTTGGTTTATATATTTTGACTTCTGATTATGGTCTGCATAATCACAACCTTTTTTTTTTTTATTCCCTCCCAACCCGTAGCACGCGTTCATGTTGACTTTGTGGTTTTCCTAAATTGGACTCTGGCTCCAGTTGGCTGAGTTTCGATAGCAACCTTTAGCCTTATCTGCCACTGGTGAGGACAAACAATGAGGTCTTTCACTTTCTCCACTCTTTCTTTACCTTTCCACAACTTTAAGTGAAAAGGCTATTTATGTGAATGTGCACTATATGGAAAATGAGCAGATAATATTAAACTTATTACAAAGCTGGCATCTCACAGTGTAAATATGAAATATGGTGTCTAAAATATGATATTTATAACATCCCAAACTCATGAACTCATGAACTCATGAATTTCATTCATTAATGTACGTTGGTTATAAAAAAATTATGTTTGTTTTATGAATATAAATCCTATATTTTATTATTAGAGTTTATCTGCATCCTTTAAGGTATAATTAAATACATAATTCTGTTTATGTATCTAGTTTGCAGGACCTTGTCCGAACATAAACAAACAGTATGAGAACAAATATTAGTGTGCACTGTGTATAAATGTTAGTATTTGAATACTGCTGGTTTACTTTAGTAAGAATCTGTTCAATAAAGATGTTTACTTCTCAGTAAACACTGTACTAAACCCAGAACCTCTTCCATTTATTTTATTACTATTATTATAAATGTTTCTGGCAACACTGAACACTTTGCCTTCTCAAAACAAAACAAATAAAGGGGACAACTTTGCTTTCTCTCCATTGGGTTGACCCTCCTAATTGAGCTTGGTTGAGGGGGGGACATTTCCTCAGATGCTGTAATGATCAACTGACTTAATGTATAGCCTCTCTGATGGATGAGGCCGTGGCTCTACTTCATTGAGCTGAGCCAACTCCTGCAGCACATAGGGGAGGAGATGTGGAGTGTTTTCCTTGGTTTAACTCCTAGGTCAGTACATTTGTTCAATGCAAAACGTCATTATTAATATAACAGGAAAGAAACTAGCCCAGACGTCAGATGATCCCCTGTTAAGTCATGAAGATATTCTTCAAATCAAAATGAATAATAAAGATACTGGATCGGAGGTTACGAATTTGTAACCCTAGTTCTATAAGCAAAGGCAGAGCCCTCTACTGGACTCTATGGGTAATACTCTCCTCCAATACACACACACATTTGCACACTGAAAATGTGTATAAGCGTAGCCGGCCCATCAGGACATGCCTACCCGAATACGTGCAGACCGCAAACCGTTGTCTAGTATCTTATCCTCTTCAAGGTACGGCGTAGGAGCAACAGGTCCCCCTTGGTAGAGGGGTGCTTATAGGACTAGGGTTACAATATTGTAACCTTCGTTCTAACTCACACAGGCTCCGCCTCCTACTGGACTCTATAGGGGTGCAGCCCGATGAATGCACGCCCTGCCGCAACATAACATCGACCCAACCACACTGATCCTGATAGGCTAGAGGTTATTCGCCGCAGCCGCCCTACTTCTTTCAAAAGTAGGCCGCCACAGCGGAGAAGTAGGGGGCCCCAGTCAATCCAGGTAGTACACAACTGAACTGGGTAGAGTCATGGCCTAACCTTGCAGGGGTTGAGAGACAAGCTGTAGACACCCTGCACACACCACATCATCAAGGAGCACAGGAACATGTAGGTATATCATGACCAGAGTGGAGTCAGGTACAACACAACCGACACACACCCCACCCTTTTCACCGGGCTTGTGTCATTCCAGCAAGTACAGACCCTGAAAAAAAGCCATGACGGTCTCTTTCCAAGAGATAGAACCGTATGAACAGACAGGGCGTCAGCCAAGCCCCCAGGAAGAGCACCGGTCGACGATCTGGACTTTTGTAGTGGCCAAACGGCAGTACTGCAACTTCCGTGTCTGTCACGTGATGCCGTTGGGCCCAAAAATACTTTTTCCCATAGACTTACATTGGGAAAGAGACGTTTGTAACTCAGCGGATAATTTTTTTTGAGGTGAATCAACTTCCCAGTACGAACACTCTAATAGCCCTTATTTATAAAATGTAGTTTTTAAAGTTGTAAAATGCACTAATAGCTGAATCCAGAGTTATTTCCCTTCCTCCGTTCATGTGAGTGAGACCCAGACCGTAACGTTGGGACCCCGTGACCGAGTCATGTGACCGAGCGGACGCTACTGCGCATGTCCCAGTTGCCCATGGTCCGCCAAGATACGGGTACTTTTCCAGACGGAAGTCGAGCCATTTAGGCTTCACGCGCCACCGAGCAACTCTCATAGGAATGACCCGCCTCCAACGCTGTATCCAGTTATTTTAATACATCCATGGCGTCAACCATGAGGCCGCTGTACATACGTCCATTTTAAGACAATAAAATAATTTGTTATTTAACAGCACAGTTTTCAGAAACGACAGTATTTAATAGCCTACTTAAGTCTGACTTTATACTTTTCCACATCTTATTATGAAGACAAGTGAGGGCTCACACATCCACATTGACACCTACCTCTACCTGCCACATGTAACAGTGGGACAGCCTCACTGGGTCCTTTAACATGCACTACAATGACAACTCTGACCATTGAGTTTCCCACCGAACTGTAATAATATTCAGTCTGTGTCAGCACAGCATTGTGAAAACAAATTAGGACTATGATTAATGAGCACTTCTAACAGCTCCCAGACTGACCATGGTGATGGGACTCCCAGTAAAGACTGCCTCCTGCCCTCAGAGCTGACGTTAACCCCTTCAGCATCAACACCGACGCTCCCTCGACTCTCATCAATCCGGTGCTGACAACTGTACAACTCATTCTTCCTATCAGCACGTTATAGGCCTCCACTTCCAGGGTGCCTGTCTGCTGTAAGGCAATAAAAAGAAGAAAAAGGCAGAAAGGGTTCTGTTATGAAATGGACTAGGAAAGCGTTGATTTTTTTTTTTTACATCCTCTTAAAAGGATGTTATTAATATGGCTTGTACCCTCCAGATTATTTTTTCATTTTGTTGTTAACTGACAGGGTATCCATACCTCAGCATGGGAACATGCTAACACATAAATAATCAGTGTCCACACATAAACATCCTCGAGCAGGATCCACGTGTACCAACGTACAGCATTTATTTATATTATATCCCTGGTGGTGATGATCCTTCAGCACTTTACTTGAATGCAATCAAACTGAGTGTGTGTCAATATCCGCTAAAAGACACATCTGTGTCTGCTCTATAGTTCTTTGTCTCTCGGTCGTCTCCGCTGATACTGTACAGTACGAGCAAGAGGTAGGCGAGAGCTGGCTGGCAGGGATGGTGTGCTCTGCGCTGACAGCCTTGTTAGAGTTGATGGACATGACGTGTCAGCACCCAGAATGCCCTCAGAGAGCGATGACGGTGGCCTTTACAAGGATGTCTTTCTGCGAATCACTCGCTGGGCAAATATACAAAAACTGCCCATCGCCTGGCAAGCTGGTTGTCCATCAGTGCTCTAAGTCCCTCTGTGCCAGTTTTGGTAATTACAGAACTTAAAAAGGTCCATTTGATATCAAAGGGATGTGTTTTTGCCTCGACTTACCTCTTGTGTTTTTGTGCATCTCTCATCACACAGTAGCATCCATCTAAGGGAGATGAATCCCAAGTGGTCTGCTGTAAACTGCTGTCACACACATCAAAACTTCACTAAATGAAAATCAGTGTACCGCAAAATTAATTCATTAACATCCGTCATCAGTCGGAACATTGAGTGGAACACAACAACTCAAACTGAAAAACAAGAGGGAGTGAAGTGCATTAAAAATAGAGACTTTTTTTTAACATTAGTCTGTGAGAGTGGAATCCAAATCATAAAACAGTGTGAAGCTTTAGGGGGTGAATTATATTGCTTACAATACAAGGTAATTACTCACATTCATCACTCTGGTTATAAATGGAAATCTTTTCCCTCCTCAAGGCAAGCTGTAAAATAATATAAACATTTACCCATAACCCAGCTACTTTATTAGTATAAAACGCACCGTATTTGCTCAACCTGCAGCTCTTTTCCAAGCATGTATTATGCAGTAATCTCCCTATTTTACAGTAATAGGTTTTAAATGTAATAAAGAAACACCAAGGGCACGTTTTGCTACATGGGAAAAGTCATAAATCACAGTGTGTCTGCAGAGTGACAAATTACTGATGTCATCAACACGGCATGCCAAAAGCAGAATCTTAGTGTCGGCTGGTGCACGCTCATAGACTTATATGCTAACACTGCCTACAGCAGGCTGGTAAAACTGTGTGGTGCAAAAAGAGCAATCCTGAAACTGGCATGGTCGCACATAGGTATTTAGTTAACAGTTCCCACGGCTTGAAGCAGATACTCTACAAGGTAGGTATCTGTTTGTATTGGGTATTATGTATATAAATAAAAGACAGTATAATACATCTGGTACTTCTTGGCTGATTTGCTGCTTTTGATAACAATTTTATAATTGAGAGTTTTTTGACAGGTTACAATCTTGGTCTTTCTATCTCTCTTGTTTCTCTTGTGGAGTTTCCTTAAGAGATATTCATTATTTTTCTGTCTGTCTTTGCTGTCAATCAAAAACATGGTGTTTCTCTTATTATGCAGATGACACACCGCTCTACATTTCTGCCTTAACCAAACATCTCCATCCTGTTAACAACCTTGTTAAATGCCAAATCAATGAATAGATGGCTCTGATTTTAAATGCAAAATAAAGATACTTCTTGATTTGATTTTACCTAGGATCTTCTAATACACTTTATTCTCACATATTTATTGATATATTACAATATATTTTTTGTTTTGTTTTCAAATTGCTCTCTTTAAGTTACTGTGAGGAACTTTTAAGTGGTTATGAAACAGTCTCAATTTAATACTGATGCCTCTATATGACCTACATAAGTAAATGAGACCGTCAGCAAAAAGATTGCCTATTTCTATATAGTTAATGCTTGTCATCGGTGCCACCAGGTCGGATTCTTTGCGAAATCACATGAAATCATGCAGGTTCACCAAAAACTCCTTCAGCTCAGACTCCAGCAGCGACCAGCCCATCGCGGACAGACCCAGATCCGGCTTCGCTGCCACCTTCGCCAGTCTGAGCTTCGGCGAGAGGTAGCCAAGAGCAGAGCTTTGCCTCGCTGCTTCACCGTTCCCCGCTGGGAGCCAACACCGACATGCTGGGCCCGCTGGAGGGAGGCACGGGAGAACCAGAACCAGGACTCTGTGGGGCAGACTGTCAGACCCTGTTGCAGTAAAATTAGCGGTTTTATAAAGGGACTCTGGTGCTCAGAAACACTACCGCTTTTGTCCACAGGGACCGCCAAAATCAACACAAAATTAAAGTTCCTCATAGTAGCTTTAAGTTTCTTATATGTCTTTTTCAATGTGACATATTGTGATGTATTAATACATGTTATTATAGTATTATATTATTTTCAAATTTTCAACATTACAAGAACATCCAAAATGACTGCTCTGTAGAGTATTAACTGCATAAATGTATGAACAGTAATTAATACATAGAGTACCCTCTGACACTGTGTTATTAATAGTCAGGCAAAACTTTCAAAACCACCAGCAGAAGCAGAAATGCGCCTAATCCCTCCAACGGGCAAGGGAATATTAAAATGAGCAATCCCACCCTGGTAGATGGTTACAAATGACGAAGAACCGCTGGAAACATTTCCACTCAGCACTCTACCTGCATAAGTGTGACTACTGTACAGACCAGAAATTATACAGAGACAAAAGTAAACATCTCTAAGCAATGTTGACTTTACAGCACACCTCATTTACCATGAAAAAAAAGTTTACTGAATTAAGCGAAGACACGGTGAGAACGGGAAGTGGCGAAAGGGAAGGAAAGCTAAAAAGCAAGAGACATGTATAGGGCCAAGGAGAGATACTGAACATCATGTATGCATACATGAATTAATCTTTTAACATTTATTTAAGAAAGTGTGCGGTTGTATTCCCTGGCAGCGGGCCACGTCACTCATACAGGTGTGAGATCAGATGCATGCTCGCCCACGGCTACTCTCTGCCACAACGTTCAGACATGTTTATTTGGACACATGCCATAAATCCGAAGCTTTCGGGGAGGCAGGGGTGGGCCTGGTTATGGTGCAGGAGGCCTGTCCTGCTCCAATGATAATTTGTGGTTTGGTGCATGTTCGACGGCCTACAAAGAGGCCTCAGACTGCCACTGGCTGGCTGCACCCATGGCCACGTCCACTACAAATAAGCCTAGGACCCTTATTCTGCAGAAGGAAATATTTGTATAATATAAAGTTATTTTCTTGAATTTAGCTTCAGACGTCTTGGGAAACTGTTTTTTAATTTTAAAAGTGTGTATATGCACACTTTGAGGGAGAGAAAGAAGTTCAGTGAGAGTAGGAAGGTAGAAAATTAAAGAATCGGAAAACAATAATACAGCAACATGACTGAAAAACTTGCTTTTAAAATTTTGATAGTGATTATTTTGGGAGTCGTTGGAACCTCCTTTAAGCCTCTTAACCTCTGCTCTCTTCCCGGTCAACACACTCTGGACAAAGTCAATTTCCTACCAACACTCCCTCATCCACTCGCAGTGTTTATAGACCTCCCTCTGAAGAAAAGGGCCGCTAATTTAAAGCTATGCTTGTGTCACCTGGTGAACCTCATGCCCCAGGACCCCGATCGGAACTGCTATGGGTCAGAGGTTACTGTCTGGCCCCTAGCTTATCAAAGCTGTGTTTATTTAAAGTCTATGTGCAGCAATGGACGACAACAAACAGAAGGACCACATGCAATGGAGCATTTGGAGGCAAATCCTCCTTAGGAATACAGATTAGGCGTGCACGTTTCAGAGTGTATTTCTGTTGAGATGTCAGCATTGTCACTCTCAATCCTGGTGACGATGGCTTGCTTTGCTCTGGAATACTGTAAAGTGAATGCTCCGCGACACCTTGTGACATTCACAGAGAACCTGCAGAGGGGCTGAACTCGGGTGCATGTTTACAGGCTTTTCTTGGATAAACAATCTGTCTTGATTGGCACTTACTTGAGTACCCTCCCAAAAATCTGACTTAGGCTTCATCTGATCCACATGCATTCATTTAAACCTGGATAGCGAACAATTTTCAACCTCTGGTGACGTATTTATGGCCAGAATTAACTGTCAAGTTAAAGTTCAGAGCTGTCCAACTACATTCCTAACATTCTCCCACTGCTCAAAGATAAATCTAACTACTTCACACTTTAATCCCACAGCAAAAAATTATGGAAACACTTGTAATACAAACATTAGTCTATAATTATATCATAAATACATCATACAAACAGCTTGAGGCTCCATAGAGCCTGGAGGCCCTGATCTAGACATTCCTCAGTAATTCGTTGAACTCATTTTCAAGAAGAAGAAGCAAAAAGAGATCTGACAGATTTCTCTGGAGACTGTCCAAAGAAAAACAAAACAACAGCATCGGCCGTTTGAGCAAGAGCCCCAAAACGACATCCGAGTGTCAAGCCACCTTGTGGCCATATTAATCATGACAGTAGCATATAGGAGGAAGAAAGGGGACGTTGTTATAAAGCAACAATGTGGGAGGAGGTCGGGGTGGATGGTTGGATCAGCAAAACATCGGACGGTCTGACAGTCAACACCGGGGTTTTTTTCACGACTGTTCCCTAACCTTAAACAAGTGTTTATTAGTGTAACCATGACAACAAAGGTCCCCTAACCTTAACAAAGCACTCATTTTAACCCAAACCATGATCTTGCCTTAAACCTAACTAAGTTGTTTTTGTAAGTATTGCTACATCATAAAACTGATTTATTTTATCAATAGTAATTTGTAACGGTATTTGAATAGCACTGGCAAATGATGTCGGTGATGCTTATGTGTGTCAGTCTAAAGGGCATTAAAGCTAGGGTTGAGAATGTTGAGAAACTAGCAAGAGTACGCTAGATTACAAAAAGATGATACAAACGAAAAACCGAGCCCAGTGTTGCCAACTCTTCCAATGAAAATAGCCAGCAGCTCTAGCTCCAAAAGTTGCTAAATCTAGCGAGAAATTTGCCAAGTCAGCAACACTGACAGTCCAGTCTGTCTTCTGACCACAGTCAGGGGGCTGGAGCAGGAAGAGTTGACACTGTTTTGAAAGACGGGCTTCACTAGATATAACGTTGGTGCTTCCGTGTAGTTTGTGTTGGAGTCTGAACAGTGTAGCCACACGCGAGCGCGCATGGGAAACCAACCCGCAATGATTTATACGTGTAAGAAGTTACAAACAGAACCTTTAAAACATGAGTCTACTTAAATCAACACTATTTTGTATTAGTAGTACTGCAAATCACCATGCATTAGCTTTGGTTCAGAATGATATCAAGACAAACACTCAAATTATCAATCATAAAAAAAAGTATTCTGTGTCTCTCTACATGAATATTAAAATTCAGAGATTTCTAATATTATGTCGGTAAAGCTCAATTCTGACCTCTTCTGACAGATCAAGCTTTGGGGTCCGCCACACACGACCGTACCAGGGCATCCTGAGAAAAAGGTGCAGGCGTTAATCACGCTTGACCCGACTTTGTTTTCCCACCAGTCTGCACTGTACGTAGCCACACATGGTGTCAGGGATGGCTCCCCCGGTTTATTTACCCTCATCTCTGGATCTCTGGGAGCTGTGTGTGGCCTCCGTGCTCCTGTGTTGTAAAGGCACTGCCAGAGGAAACGTAACGTTTTACAGTATACTCTCTACTGGTGACAGATCCAACACACGTGGCCGGCGGAGCTCAGACACAATGAGAGAGATGGATTTCAGACTTCTCTTGGCTGTATGTTAACCTATGGATGTATTTTCTCTTAATGTTTTACTGATGACAACTCGACTGCTAACCACTAACTTAAAAAAAAAAAAAACTTTATTATTATTTTAGATTAGCATATTATATTCCATATACACATGGCATACAAAAGTGCACTGTATAATGTGAAACCTCAGCCTGACCAGAAGCTTAATAATGAACAGATCCATGTGGAGCTCTGCTGCTTCTACACTATATGAGAGGTGGAAGAAAGCCGGCAGTATCAGGTCACCCATCCTCTGTTGGATTGATTTTAGATGATCTCTCCTTCCCGGCCTGCTGTGATTGTTTGGCAATGGAGGCAGGTTTTTATTATGCAGTGGCAGGACTTGACTCCATCTCATTATGAAGGGCAGGAGGGGAAAAGAGGGGAGGTAAGGGTGAGGGCGGGGGGACTGGGATAAGTTCCCCTTTGTGTACACACAAGGAGGTAAAAGGCAGACTGTATGTGGTGGCTGGGGGATCACTGGAGTGGCTCCACGGGTCCTGTCGCGTGGCCCTGAGGCTTTCCTTTGGTTAGCACGCTCAGCCCTCCCTGTTCACAGCTTCAGAAATGTGCCATACAGTATGGCCCACCCATTGCTCTGCCTCTCATTGACACACTTAGAGGGTAGAAAGAGGAACAGCTATGAAAGGGATAATGTACTGTAATGCTGGTCATTTCTTGTAAAATAAACGCTGACAGCAGGGGGGTCTTTTATCGCCCTGAAGGGGTTTATTCCACAACAATGACCCGCTAGCTGTACATTATCCCGCTTATTAGACGGCTGCTTACTTAAGAAATCAATAATTTGACACAAAAATGGTCTGCCAGAGTCCGACATCAAAACTGCGCCCATAGCAACGGTCTGTTATACATAGCAACGGTCTGTTATAAAGAAATAACAGACCGTAGAACGCCGTCATTGAATCAGAATTGAATATTCAACAAAGCTGTGCAATGATATTAAAATAATAACTGTAATTACGAAAATGGGCATGTTTACT
Source organism: Sebastes fasciatus (assembly GCF_043250625.1). Classification (NCBI taxonomy): domain Eukaryota; kingdom Metazoa; phylum Chordata; class Actinopteri; order Perciformes; family Sebastidae; genus Sebastes; species Sebastes fasciatus. Next base: position 27,418,270 of record NC_133807.1, on the reverse strand, counting down.
GTAAGTGCACATTTTATTCCAGTTACTGGGGTTGATCAGGTTATGGGAAGGTCATGGCAAGGTCGTAGTCCATGATGATGTATGTGTTTTACATGCACAATTGTAATGCAGTATAGTAAAATGTATTTTGTTTGGATTTCGCTCCAGACATAATATTCATTTCTTGTTTTATTTGTCGTTTTATCTGTTTAGAGCTAAATGCCAATGAGCTGGTAGAATTGTATCCTTTCCAATTAGGAACAATATTGAAGTTGTAAACACATACATTTGAAAGTTATAACATTAGAGGACCTGCTTCTGGCTATCGAAGCAGCCTGAGTCACCTACTAATACTAACACCCTAAATAAAAAATAATAAAGATGGCTCCAAAACCTGCACAAATGGTATGTGTAGACAGAGGAGACACATGCATTTATGAATATAAGCCGTTATATCAAGTTGTGTTTTACAAGCTCAGCAGCTGAATATAATACGAGTTGGTAGTGAATACGTCTCCTCACCCTGTTTTTCCCTCAATTCTTACACTGCAGAAACCCAACGTTAAGTGTTTTGACGGGCTGTGTTTTACGTTCCCTGCTAACTGTCTCAGACATTCACCTCTTCCTATTCTGGAGGGCATGTGTGGGCACATGTGGTCTAAATTACGATGTTATATGATGCAAAAACACTGTGGCACAGAGAATCAATGAGGTATGAAGCATTGCCACGTCTGCTTTCGGATCCCATCATTCAATCCAGGAAACTGGGCAGAATGCAGCAATTTTTGTGCCTTCCTCAGCACACACCACTTCCTGTGTTTGACTGTAAATGCTTAATGAGTTGTTAGATGCATGTAATAAGTGCAAATTATTATCAAGGGTGTCCTTTTAAAGAGGTTACCTCAGTGTCTGGTGCAAACAGAGCCAAGAGAAATTCTGCATTAGTTGAAGAAGCGCTTCGCCTCATCATCTCCAAATGTCATGCAACAGTATTTACTAACTGATCTTACCCCACAGCAGAGGTCCGAGGCGATGGAGGGGTGGCGATAACATGCCTCACCTTTATTCTATGAGCTTTGGTATATGACGCCCAGCATGATAGTGGTGCTCCATGCAGACCTGCCACCCTCAGCCTGCCTTTCAGCACCTTCTGGCCCACAGAAAGGGCCTCTTTGTTCAGCCTTGTGCTTGTGACGTTCACTCAAGACCATGCTTCCATTAGCAACAGCCTGCCAAATAACCAGGGATTGTGATGGAGCCTAATACCCACTGCATATGTAGTATTTACTTAAGGAGGAATAGAAAATTGTCCCTCCCATAGCGTCCAGACACAAGCCTACTGTTATAACTCACTTTAGTCACACTCGCTAGGCTGATTGACTGATTGATTTCACCAGCAAAGGGTTGCCCCCTTTATACAGTATTTTTGATTTATCATCATCATCATCATTGATAATGGTTCCAATGTTAGACTGTAAACATCTCATTAAAAAGAAATAGCATGAAGCCCAAAAAGATTGAGATCGAAATGAATAATGTCTGAGCAGCAGCAGCAGTTTGATTTAAAATCCTCGGTCCAGTTGTACAATCTTCCATGTAGGCAGATTTTTAGTTGAGCCAGCAGACTTTTTGCAACACACATTCAAGAATTTCATATTTTATTGGAGTAACCCCGAAAGGTGTTTTATTGCACATGAAACGCAACCCTGTACAAACATAATGAAAAGTAAACTTAAATTTCCCAAAAACTTCTCGGAAGACTACAGAAGTGACACCCTGGATTTGATTTGACCTGCGGTATTTTTCCAGCGGGCAGGCCTGATATTCCATGACCATGTTCAAAAATAAAGTATGTCAGTCTCTCGCTTATTTTACTTGGATACGGTGACACAGATTCTCTTATCACAGCTTTCCCTCTACTCACATTGTCCCGGTATATAGACTCCGAATTGAATCCAGCTTCTCAATTCAAACATGTCTCCGAGACAGACTCACCTGCTGAGCCAAGTCTACAAGTATATAGAAATAAAACAATATTCAAACATCTCTTTTAAAATAAACATTTGCACTTGCTCGACGTAGCTGGCAAATGCTCCTCGATGCTGTCTCTATTCGAGGAAATCCAATACACATGTCTCTTCATATTTTCATGGATTATAATGACGGCCATGCGACATCAAATCACCATGTCATATGAACTCACTGGTTTCTATTTAGAATTAAAAACAATCTTTTTTTCAACCCTAATTCTTCTGACCTCACTGTGTGTGTAGGCGCACAGATATACAGCGGCGAGCTAAACACACTTCCAATTAATAAAGGCTGGAAACAGCAGTTGGCCTTTGAGTTTTTATTGGAAAAATTGTGTGAATAACACAATTGGACAAACAAATTCAATGATATTGATTAAAAATCAGTTAAACTGAATGTGCTTAAAAATGAATTATTATGTCCCTTGAAGGTTATTTAAAGTTTTTTTTAAATACCTTTAAATTCCCTGTTTGCTGGGTAAGATATACAGCGTGAGAAAAAGTATCTGGGCGGCACATTGTTCACATACAGGTGCCTTTGTGTGTGTTGACTACACATAGAAAACCCTGATAATATAATTTCAACTGCTTTCTTTCACTTCTGACTTTAGGCAAAAGCAAAAATCAAATTTTAACCTTCTTAGACTGAGGGCCAATGACAAAACTGTGACTAGTGTTGTGTAAATATTCTATCTTGCCGTTGAATGGAGAGGACTGTTATAGGTACTGTAGAATCCAAAGCTACATCATACATATTTCTACGTGGACATTCAAGGAGAAATAAGACAGGAAGAAGCAGAAAAGAGATTACTGTCCCTCATGGCAGGAAGAAACTGCTACTCCATCAAGCCATCAGAGCTGCATGGAGGCCACACTGTACTCCTAATTTTTGGAAAAACGAAAAAGCGATTTTAAAGAGAAGCAGAAAGAAGGGTCTACAATTGGCTCCAAAATCTACAAAACCAACCTGAAACGATTGCATGAGAGTCTATGGAGCAGAGCCTGGATAGTTGTCGGACCCTGGTCGGAGCTGGCCGATGATACGCTATGATTTGCCAGTCTGCGTTCAAGGGGCGGGACTTAGCAAAGGGTCAATTGCATAACAAACCTTTTAGTTGCTGCCTTACTGCCAAATCAATAATACAGAACAAACAATCTGTTGTGGTTTATTGTACAGTAAATACTGTGTTGTCGTCCTACATGTGGGAAAGAGTGACTGAATTTGCAGTGGCTGAGAAACTGTAAGCATGACCAGTTTCACACAAGGCTTTGCTCGTGAATTCCCATCAGCTGATGACTCCTAACAACCTGGAGAAAGTGAGAGAGAAGAGAAAAACAGGGATCATTACTGTATAGACAGAATGACTCAGGGTGGCATCTTCCTTGCTGTCCCCTGCCTGCTATTTTCCACTTTTACAGTCTTTTTTTTGTTTGCTCAACCAACTTGACCTTCATTGAATTTCTAGGGAAAACAAACAAGGTGAAAGAGCCTCATAAAAAGGGGCCTATTCTTGACATGTCTTTTAATAGAAAAAAAGCGAGGGTCATTTTTGTGTATTTTTGTCCGAGACGGGAAACCCTGCCCATCTCTGTTTTTACTGGAACATTTTTCAGGTGTTTCATTGTAAATGTTGACCCTCAAGGTCAGATGCCGACTCAAGACGTGTTTCTGACAGACGTGTACATCCAGAAAGACTTGCTGATCTGCTCAGATAATACACAAACATCGTACAGTAATCCCTAAACACATACTGAAAAGATTGAGTGTATATTTGCAAATCTTAAGTGACAGAACCACCAAATACTGTACCTGCTCTGTCTGCTAAACTGATGACAACCAGTACGTGTGATACAGCCACCCACTCATTTGGACGTACAAACGCAGTACAAATTTAGGCATAATTTTGGTGAAATATAAACGGTGGTTAAACATGAACTGCCTTATTCAAACTTGGGCACGGCAGTCACCACAGAGAATATTTTGGTTCACTTTCAAGACCTTTCAAAAAAGTGAAAGAAAAGGAGTTTGTGTTTGTTTATCGGTGGTAACTGGCTTAGTAACTAACTGTCAGATGTTGAAATCAAGCCTTGTTTTACATGCTTTTTAAAAGTCTGACCACTTCACGGCCAGTCCGACATGCTTGGTTATAAATCGTGCAGGTACTGGAGAGAGATGCCATGCATGCATTAATTTCTCAGGCCCACCGCACACCTTTCCACAGGCTTACACCGAAAAAACAAGGAGTGTGGTCAGTGTTTCCAGTCCGGCCTAATTAAAGGGGAGGAATATGAAACATGTGTCCTGTGCTTACAAAGGGCTGTGGCAACCAAATGCATCACCAAGACAAACACTTATTTCAACAACCAACAGCCATGTCATTGTTTACAGAGAGACATATTATTATAATGAAGAAAGGTTACACTATGAATACAAAATAGAAATTCAGGTGCAATTAAGCAAAGGACATAAAATTGACGGTTTTGCGTATTATAAATAATGCTGATATTTTAATCTAAAATATAGGTTACACTTTATGGTTGATGTCATCACACCAGTCCAGTTGCTGGTAATAATGCACCGTTTAGCTGTTGACAACATGAAGAACATAATGTTGAATTCATTGTGAATACAATCAAATGTTTTGACAATTAAAGAAATAAAATAAATCAAAAACTTTTGCAAATTAAAAAATATATATATATTTTTTGCAGGACATGATTATTATATTAAAATATGTCACTCATTCATCATTAATTTAGTTATTAGGAATATTCTAAATGATAATTATTATTTAATAATCTTTCATGGGTGAGTAAAAATTGTTGTGTGTTAATGTATTCAAAAAGTGTCCATTTTTATAATTTAATTGTATGTGATCGGTTAATTGATAAGCTGTCAACTATTAAATTACTCGCCAATTATTTTTGATTAATCAGTTTGAGTAATTTTTTAAGAAAATAAAAAAGTAAAAGTTCTCTGTTTCCAGCTTCTTAAATGTGATTATTTTCTGATTTCTTAATTTTCTCCTCTATGACAGTGAACTGAATATCTTTGAGTTGTGGACAAAACAAGACTTTTGATGACTTCATCTTGGGTTTTTATCATCATTTTTCACCCTTTTCTGACATTCTATAGACCAAACAACTAATCGATTAATCGAGAAAATAATCAACAATGAAAATAATCGTTAGTTGCAACCCTAAATACAACTAATGCATGAACTAACACTTAAACTGTATCCTCTTAAAATTACCTCAAGAGGTTCATTTCTGAAGCCACGGGGAACGCTGCATGTTGTGTCACTTGTAGTAATTCTTTGACCTGAAGTAGTGGTCGGCCTACGTGTATAATAACTCTATTCACACAATAATAATTGCTGCATGGGAATACCATGGGTAAAGACGTATCAAAAACAATCGGGTAGTGGCAGTAAATCCCTGCCTCTCCAGGAGCAATAAGGAACAGAGGAGCTCAGTGAGAGTTTCAGTCCCATCTGCCAGCGAGCCCATCAGGACCTGGAAACCACACTGCTTTCTCTCGCAAAAAAGTGTCTGGAGGAATGAGGAGAGGGATGGCTCCTGGGAGGTTGTGGCACGACCCGGATCACCTCAGCTCATCTCAGCAGCAGAGTTAGATACACTCCTGTAGCAGAGCCTCTCTGCTCAGTGCACAGTATGCATGTCTCGAGCGTCTTTTTAAAGATATTCTGTAACTCATAATCCAAATGACTTGAAGGGCACTGAATACTGATTATGTGAAAACATGAAAGCTGAGTCATATTGGGAGTGCCATTTCCCCTGTAACACCCTTGGAAAGAGAGGTCGAATCCCATTCGAGCCCCGCTGTGCAGCGAGCAGTATCCCATACCCATGATGAATGAGGCTCCTAGCAGGACGGTGGCAAGGAGGACAGCTCCAATGTTATCGCACAGCGCCTCGAAGCACTACACTTCTGAGGGCCCGCTCACCTGGGAGGGCCCAGCACATTAGGGCCTTCATCAATCACACCCAGGCCAGTTTCCACAGGCAGTAGCATGGACAGGCCTGACACAGCATTAAACAGAGGACTGCTCCCGATATATAACTGGCAACCTCGTGTTCTGACCAGGCAGGGTCCTCTGGTGGGAAAAAGTCACTTTCGCGCAGTTAAGTAAGAAACTGTAAAACATATTGTTGTTGTTAATTTATAAAGTTGCAAAAGCCGGGGAGTCTTTGTTTGTACAATGAAGAAAAGTTACTGTTAATGTAAAATAAACACCTTCTTGTTATGATAATATGGAGGTTAATAGTTACTCAAACAAGACTTCTCATAATTCAAATGGGAGAAATGTGGATTTTACACAAGGCACACCTTTAAACCTTTACAAACCTACTTGTCTGTGCCATAATTAGTCTTTGGGGACTCCCAAATGCCTTTTCATAGAGTCATATTATCCCTGCCGTCGCCGGACGTTTTCAAAGCTCGTGCAATCAATGCAGAGTTAATGAACCCAGTCCTGGGGCTCCTGTAGCCCACTGGAGGCACACGTTGAGAGGCCCCCTATACCTGAGAGATCCATTTAAGGGTGAGATATTCCGAGCGGAAAAGCCTATTGGTAGCCAGGCCACAGTTTATAGGGGTCAGAACAATTGGGAGAAAAGCACACCCAATCTTTCAGGGGGTCCACATGCACAGTAACGCTGTCAACACACAAGGGAGAGCGGGACCCCCCCGAGGGTCGGTCATGGAGCAGAGCCTATATGCCAGAGCCTCTCACCTTCTCTCGTAAATCCTTACAATCTGAACTCCCGCTGAATGTTGTGGGAAGGTCAGGTGTTTGGTGCTCTCTCCGGAGAGGCCAGAGTTGTCCTGTGCACGCCTATTACTGCAGAAAGACCCTTCAGACTCTTGACCTCTTCAACTGCTGCTACTGGTTTCATTTGATACTTAAAGGCAATGCTCCTGAATGGCAGTTTCAACACTCAAGCTGAAAACATGCCTATGGAGGAGAAGAAACATTGATAAAAAAAAATAAAAACTGACTGGCAAGCTATTGTTGAAGAGGTTGTTTTTAAGGCTGCCATCCATTGGTTTAATTCTCAATTTGATTGGCCATGTGTTACTGTTTTTGGTTGGACCGCAGAGCGCCGGCCCTACAGACGCAAAAGTCTGTCACTGACTGAGTGATGAAGTTACACGAATTGTCGGCCGAGTGTTGGTGTTTCCTCATTAGCCGTTGCTTTTCAAAAAAAAAAGTCGGGAACAGTCCTTTATGAAAATGAGCCCGTCCAGCGCAATTCATCCGGCTCACGAAACTTGGAGCGAGCTGTCAAACTGGACGATCTAGTTCTAAAATGAAATGAGATTCAGCAGTGGCATCGCCACTTAAAATGTGGTGGATTGTTTAGACGGCATAACAGAGAATTTCCGAGCATGTTGTTTCCTGTTTGAAACGGCGAGCAGAGAACCAGGGACCAATCAGGTGCATTCCACGATATGGTCACCGATTAAACGGCCAATTGAGTGGAGCAGCGCGTCCCATAGTGTCCTCACCGGACCTGGTGGACATGTAGCGCTGGATTCTAACATTATAGCAGGACCACTGACTATTTGTATAGCAATTTAGCCACAAATTCACATACTGACCGTACGCGGTCCAGCCATATACTCAGTTTTTACCGAGTCTTGTTTTAACAAAACCTTCCACCAAATGGCCAAACCTGTCCAGTGAGACGTCCAGCACACTGTGGTACATTGTGGCACTCTGTTATGTGCTGTGAGCAAGGTGTGCTGTGGTATCTGGCCTTTTCTAAGAGGTGGAGCGTGCCTGTCTGCTGTCTGCTGGTCTGGCTCCGAGGCTGTGGGAGAATAGGAGGGAAAGCAGCTATTTGGCTTGGCCCAGGCGGGACATGTGTACTGCACTACAGCCTGCTGGATAGGTGGATGTGGGCACTGGAAGCTGGCATTGTGCGTACATACTCATTATGACAAGCACACACGCACATGTCTTCACACAGGCTACACCACACACACACACACACACACACACAGACAGACAGACACACACCACCTCTGGTGGATCCATTCCCAGAATATTTTGGAATTGAACCAGCTGCATGTACTGTATGGAGTGTATGCAGCTTGGCCGTTTGGTTTGGCATTGCCAATAGACTGGAAACATGTCATGTGACTTCTGGAAAACGTGGTTCCCACCAGCCTTGTGTCTACATGCCAAACTGAGACATGGGCGATAGAATGCGGCACAGTCTGCGACTATTACAAGCTCCAAAACAAGGTAATTTAAGATACCTGCTGGTGGGTATTATAATTCCTACTTTTGGCAGGAGTATATTTTTGTCATATATTTGCCTTCAAATTCAAGTTTCTCTGACTTCCTTGAAGCCTTGTGTTAGACAAAAACTGTACAATTATCATATTATATAAGCTGCTAAGCCTGCAGCTTGCGTGAGTTGAAATCACTGAGAAACATGGTGCTAATGGGCCAACAAGGTGACCTGGCAAGGTGGCAGTTCACCTGAGCTGATAAACAGGTCCACAGAAACACAAGACTGTTGCCTTACGAGGGATTTACACCAGCAGACTTGCAGGGGCCTACACTGACATTGACAGCTTTATAGAAGCATGACACTGGCAGGACTGAAGCAGTAAAAACACTAAGACAACATACACCTTAGGAAATAATGATTCCACCGGCAAGTATGGTGTTTGTGTGCGTTAGTGTATGCATGGTGTAGTGTGTAGAAGCCACAATTTGGCATACAAAATACTCCATGTCTACATGCTTGTGTTCATGCAAATGCAAAACAACTTGGTTTGGAGAAAGCAACTCCTCTGTTCACTCAGGGTCAAGTGAGCGAATAATTATAGGAGGTGGCCTTCTCTGGAGTCTGTTTATAACTTTAGTACGGGACAGTGTCAGCGGCACAAAATGTCATGCTTGCTTCATAAATACAATACCACCTTGCCTTTCTGAAGTGAGCTAAGAGCGGGGCGAACATATAAGTGACTCCCATGCTACCACAGAAGCACACACACACACACAGAGACAAAGCCAAACAAGACCAACTATAACCAGGCAACACAAATAAAGAGGCATGTACACACAAGCACACATGAAAATACAAACATGACGTCAGAGTCAGCGGCACGTTTGGGCCGACACCTCCTGGGTGACACGCTGCTGTTCGCAGGCCAGGGCTGCGGAGTTAGCGAGCTCCGCTACCACAGCCACAGAGGACAAAGACGGCCTTCATGTGGTGTTCACTCAGCCCTGGAGACTACTTCTGGTTTTGTGTGTCTGGAAATGAGAATGCGAGGTGGCAGCGAGACCCCATCGACACAAAATCAAGCACAGGATTTGACATTTACTGGAGTTTACGCTGTCTTTCTTTCCAGCATACATATACATTTCCTATCCTTTCAATCTGGGATGGGATAATTGCAAAGGAGCAAAGGTACAGTGTGATTTCTCCAATAAACAAACACTGATTTCCCTCCGCGGGACATGGTTTCAGTTTTCAGTAATGACAAAGACAAGGCCATCACCAAGGTAACTCTCAATTTCAACAAGTAGCGGTTTCAGTTTGCGATACACAAAACCTCTCTCCATCTCCAACACCGCTGAGGAGGAAATATTAGTTCCTTAATAAAACTGAATTTTGTCTGGAGGCTGAGCCGTGGGGGCCCTACGAAAACAGATGTTGTCTTGTCATGTTAGCAATACCGCGCGTGAGGCCGGGATCTATTTCATTCTGTTTTTATAATGAGAGGATTTCTCCCTCTCTGTCCGCCGTCTCTCACCTCAGTTTGTCTAGAAAACGGAGCCGCATTCCACACACACTGTCACCTTGATTTGCCGGCCTGATTTGAGGTCTGTTCTTGAGATGACAATATTAATTAAGGGATAATTAAAGTTATGCAAACAAAAGCTCATATTCATATTTTCTCTGCAAAGGTAACCGTATTAAATCAGATGAAGGCGAGGGGTGGCGCCGTATGGCAGACAGGAGGTGTAAGCCGTACGTAATTAAATAACGTGACACCTCTCGGCCCGCTGGCCCACCGTAGGAAACCCTCAACAACATGAGACGCATTCCACCGCATACGTTTGTGTGTCTTGGAGTCAGTCGGCCTTCATTGTTAAAGCGTGACCAGGCCACCAGAGTAGGGGAGGAATAATACAAACGTCCAAACATATGACGTGACTGACAAGAGGGATTCTCCTGCATACAGTGCGGTAGGCAGAAACGTCATATTTGTTTTGATTGGATATTTTTTCAGCATGGCGTGCTCTATATTGGCATGTATTGGCTTTTAACCATCCAAAGGAATTTATAGTAAAGAAAAATGTGTCACCTCATTGACTACGTTTACATGCACAAAATTAGGGCCGCTCAATTATGGCAAAAATCATAATTACGATTATTTAACATGATTACTCATTGACTTTGGAAACATCATGCATTTAGAAAGAACATTTTGTAGCCTACGTTTCAAAGTTAAATGCATCAATCTGGTGCACTCTGAGAGCTAAATTAAGAGGCTTGATCTATGAAGAACTTTGTGCTCTTGTAAACAATTTAATCATCAACACATTGGTTGTATAAATATGAATGGTGATGACACGGCAAAAAAAGTCACACTCACAAAGCACAGTAAATGAGACAGGCTCTGTGGTTGAAGACAGCCAAAGCGCACCGCTGTAATGGAAAGGGGGGCGCGCTGGTTTTATAACACATGACAAAACGAGAGCGTTATTGCAAAACGGCATACGGCACAATAATCGTTTTATGTTGATTATCTTATGTTCATAATCGTTGGACACCATCATTTTTAATTTGATTAACTGCACAGCCCTACACAAAATATTCCAGTTTTTGCCCAAAAAGACAATATTCCTACTCAGCTTGTTTACATGGCTAATGAAAATTAATTTTCCACTAATATCCCTGTTTACATACAGCCGTGCATACTCCGATTAACGTAATCGGTTGCGGACTGGACCGTGCGAACACAGCCTCCCTCTATCATTCCTTCATCCACCTTCTTGAAAAGGTTGGCGTTGCGATATTGGCGCATATCCATAAACCTGTTGATATCCAAGTCTTTCATAATGTTTAGAAGTAAGTGTGTTTCTCCTTCCGACCAGAATTGTGCGCTTTTTTTTTGGGCATGCATCTCTGCAAACTGTCAGCTAGTTTGTTTGTGTACAACGTACAAAGCTGGCCGCAAACAGGCAAGAGGTTGTGTGTCACAAACTACCATAAAAACCCCAGCTGAGACGCATATTGTGAATGTGCTGCGTCCAAAGAATGCTCTTAAAACCTGAATAATATTGGCATATCCCACATGTCTTAATTGGAAAATGCTCCATTCGGAATAAGGCCTAATTCAGAATATCCAAACTGAACATGCTTGTTTACATGACCTGTATCAAATTCTGAATATTGTCATCTATTTTCTTCTTTGACTTGGCTGACAACAGAGAACCAACGGTTGTAATGCTGTGTTTTCATTGCTGGACTGCATTTTAACAATGCAACATCCCGAGGCTGGGCATCTCAGACTAATCACACTGTCATCTATTGTTTCCAAAGTGGGCAACGACTCAACATCGAAAGGCTAAAAAAAAACAGATCCAATAAAGTCTGTTTATGTTTGTGAAGAAAGACCCCAAAGGGGCAGCGCTGTGGTCAAAAACAGATGAAGGCAAATGGTTTGAAGATGCTCTGTCAAAGGGTTTTTGAGACACTTGGAGGTACATGGACTTGACCGAAGGGGTTGCCTTTTGCAGCTATCTTTGCAGGTCTGTCTTTGAAGTGATTCCACCAAGAGTAGTTTGAGGCACGTCAAAGATCTTCCGCTTCTCTTTTCCTTCTCCTTTGATGTGAGTCCAGCTGAGACATCTCTCTCTTTCTTTCTCCGGAAGTGGTAGCGGAGGAAGGGGAGGGGGGTGGAAGCTGCTGGCCTGACTGCAGCAGAGACGGGCTCCATCGTGGTGTTGAAATGCTGTCTGAGCTAGTGCAGGGCTCAACTCTGGAAACACCAAGTGCACTAAATAAAGAGAAGTTGCAGGCCTCTGGCTGTCCACCCACGCACATCGAACAATTTAGAGTGATAAGACGCCAAATGTCCCCAAAGCCTTCCTCAATGAGACTGCTATCGTATCCGTATAAACAGCTCCAGAGACCTGTTCAGATTGTTGCATCCATTCAGTGAATCCAGTGAGGTCAGATGTTATTCAAACGGGTAAAAGTCACTGAAGTCAAAACATGACTTTCAGACAGTGTATAGTGTACATTGGCATGATTATGCAGAGCGTGGATGTGTAAACCAAGTCTGTTGCTGACAGGTAAGGCCTGAATGAACGCACATAACTGGACCTCTTTTCTGTCCATCGTCCTCGGTGTTTCATCAGGGCCAATACTGCACAGTTCCTGTTATGCTTACAGTAATTAGTACATGACTACAAAATCATAACATCAGCAGTGTCAGGTTCCTGCTGCCCAAAATGCTCGCTTCTAAAACAAACTGTTGCTGGGAAGTGCAGGTTTTTGAAACGGTGGTGATGGTGGCGGTGAGTACGGTGGGCGGTGTTTGGCAGTGGCGCGGCCCCTGTGGGTTTGGAGGTCCCCTATGTTTATGCTTTTGTCAGACACTGTGTTGGCCCCCGGGCCAGGCCCCCAGAGGACCCCTCCTGGCCGCTGCTCACGCTCCTGTCTGCTTGCTGTGACTGCTCCATAATAAATAAGCAGCTGTGGTCCTGGACCTGCGCTCTGCATATTCTCACACAACCTACTGTAAATGAGAGGGGAAGCTGCCCCCAGCCCGGCACTTCACACACTTACAGCCAGCCACACTTACTGTGTTACACAACGCTGGATGAGGCCAGCATTAGCCTTGCTATATACAGTATGTGAATCATATACTGGACGCAGTGGTTCACAATTCAGTTCCTGCCTGTCCACATCTTTGTGTTTACTAATGCAAATAGACAGCCCGGTCGCACGAAAAGGCGTACGAAGGACACGATAATGCACAAGTCAAAAGCGTGCAATAAGAATGCCAGTCTTGCTTTTGGCATGTCATTTGTACACCACATGGTCTGTACTGACTGCAATGTAAATGCGTCCGCGTGAATAAGCTTCACTAAGAGCTAGTGACGTAGAATTAAAGTGAGAAAGACTGCTTATGGGTCCAACAAACACAGGACTTTTCAACCAGGAGACCGGTGTCTTGTTTTGTAAGCTATGTTAGTGACGTGTTTTGTAGTGACGTTTGTGGCGTGTTTTCCGTAATTATGTTACATTTTTTACGTACGTATTTTACTTAGTTACTTATTTTAGGGACAACCATGATGTTTTTCCTAAACCTAAATAAGCGGTTTTGTTGCCTAAACCTAAGTGAGTGGTTTTGTTTCCCCCTGCTGGTACTGCACCTTCATACTCGCATGCAATATTCACGCCTTGTCGAGACATAACGTGACACGCTATCTATTACACGCTTTGTCGGGATAATGGGTTGGAATGGTTGACAAAACAAATTTTAAATAATGTGTTTAATGATTTTGGCCTGTAAGAACTTCTTATTACCATTAGGTTTGGTTTCCATGGGTTACTGCGTCAATTTAGCATAAAAATGAGCAGAATTTTAAAGCCGAATTAATTATTATCTACAGAATACCTCTACTCACAATTAAAACTTAATTTCGTTAAATAAACATCTGCTAAAGTAAATGATTCACTTAGATTTAAATAAGATCGGTGGCCGACAAGAAAATGGAAAACGAGAATGGCCCTATCTAGAGCCAGTGTTTGGTTTGGCCGTTCTGGGCTACTGTAGAAACATGGCGGCCGGCTCCATGAAGAGGACTCGCTCCCTATGTAGATATAAACAGCTCATTCTAAGGTAACAAAAACACAACGATTCTTATTTTCAGGTGATTAAACACTAAGTAAAACATACTTTATATTCCATTTCTGCCAATAGATCCCCCTAAATGTTACACACTGTTCGTTCAAGCTTCTAAAACAGTTTCTGTAAAAGTTCCTGTGATTGAAAAGAGGCCTGAATAAAGCAAAATATATTCAAACATAACACCTTTAAGCGAGGAATAACAGCATGAAAGAATCCTGCCTTCTGGACCCATTTACACATCACTGCAACATATATTGCGGTTTTAACACTTTTGTAGAGATCATTAAGCTACAGAAATTTCATTTGTCAAAAAGCTTATTTTTGACACCATGGGTACACTTGCACAAATCTTCAGATCCACACTCCCATGGACCCCATCAGAGCAAGCTGGCTGGAGGGTACTTCCACGCTTCAGAGAGGTATCAAAACCTTTACATCAGCAGAGGAGCCTCAGTCACGGCGCTGAGTCTGAACTTTTTCTGACAGATATAAACATACAGATATAAGTCGGCTCCTCGCAGTCAGGGGGTTCATTTTCAGGGAAGGCCCACAGTTGGCTGAAACCACAAAGCGGTCATATAATGCACATAGAGCATAAACGCCGGTCAAATGGGCCCTGGAAGGCACCTTGGGTACGATTCGCTTTCAGCTGAAGCTTAGAAAACTCTGGTAATCAGGGTGGCTGTGGGGCTAAACCGGACTTATAAGAGGCCCTGATGACAGACCTTCAGTTTAGTATAGCCATGCTCTTCAAACATATGCACTCAACACTTCTACTATATTTCATCAGGATTCGGGTTGATGATAGTAATGTTGACATTAAAACAGCACTGGGTAGAAATAGAGAAAATATGATTTAAAAAAAAGTTATTTTTATAAAACGTTCACTATATCCTGACATTAGTGCATGAGACAGGTAATGTGAAAAAAATCATGTGCCCTCCAGTGTCCTCCGGTGCTCCTAATGGCATCTGCAACAACCAATCAGAGCCAAGCTGGAGCTTTGCTGTCTCTGAGCAGCTGTCAATCACTCGCTAACTCCGATCAAACGGTCAAACTAGGCAGCGCTGATCAAATATGAATCAATATTCTGTTACTGTAATGTCTATTTCTCGCCTCAAATGTTTTCAGAAACATCTTGTAGTGCACTGTTTAGCTGTAAAATGAGAAAGTTTGTGACCCGGCAGCCATGTGAGATCAGTTGAGGAAATACAAAGCACCACCCACCAGCCGGGGTAAACTTTCTAAATTTTTTAAAGCCTGAAAACAGAGTCATGATGAGCTGCAGAAGTCTAGTTTTCTCTCAGAAGACTTGAATTACAATATGCTGAAAGGTTAATATGGAATTGTTGCCCAATGACGCCAACAATATTCTGCCTACTGCAGGTTTAAGTTGCAAGTTAAAGATGAAGAACAATATTTCCTTGTGAACTGAAGGCTGTGTCAATATCATTCTTCTATCTCACCTCTTCACACAATAGCAACATAATAAGAAGCTTGCACTAATATTTATATTATAGAGCATAGAGGTAGAAAAGGCGAGTCCATAGTTGGAAGAAAAAGACTAAAAAAGACCTTTCAAAATCTCCCCACTCAAACTCACACTCTCGTACACACTTTCTATGGCATGCTGTGTGAATACGAAATGCAAAGCAAACTTTGGGCTTGGTAAGCATCATTAAAACGTTGCCGCTTGTTATTGCATGAACCAAACGCCTCCAGCTGTTTCAGTTATTACATAACATGTCAATTCTGTCTGCTCCTCCGTTTATGAGAGCCTTAAATGTTTTAACTGTAAATGACAAACAAAATGTCACACTAACTCTGACAGTATCTGACAGCCTGTATCTCTGTGTGTTTGTGTCTGCAAACCTGACCTGACAGTGCAGACATACTATCATGCCAGATGTCTTGGAGTTAGCCCACGCAGCCTCCGCTGGGGCTCAGGGGAGAGGCCAGACATGGCTGTGTGACGGCCAGAAGGAAGAAGCTTGTGTGGCTCTAAATCCTTTTTGTCCTTCCATGAACATCTTTCTAGTTCGCATAAGTGGAGGTAAAGTCTGGTGCTTAAAAAAGAAAAAACACCCTCCATACCAGCTGATATCTGTCAGAATATTTGATTTGCTTACCAGGACGCTATTATGCAATGGAAAATAACTTCTTATTAATGACCTTTGCTACTTTTCTTCATGTAGAAAACCACTTATCCTGCATTAATCCTTTGTGAATCTAAGATAATTTCTCCCTCAATTAAACTCAGAATGTGGATGTTGCAACACAACATCTGGCGCTTAATCAGCTGGGAGATGGTGTGTATGTGTGTGTGTGTGTGTGTGTGTGTGTGTGTGTGTGTGTGTGTGTGTGTGTGTGTGAGTGTGTGTGTGTGTGTGTGTGTGTGTGTGTGTGTGTGTGTTTGCAGCCTGTGAGTATTTACATGTGTACACTGGAGGAAGCAGGGCCTCCAGGAATTTGATACACCATCCCACTCAGGAAGAGAGCCCGAGTCACACACCAGATAACACTTTGGTAGAGTCGGAGCGCTGGATGTTTGGTTAAAGCCGCATGCATTATGCATGCCCTCTCACTGTAAAAGTAACCATGTGTCAAAAGGCTCCCATCATCGTCACTCCGCTCGACAGATCCGCTTCCATGGTACAGGGGTCCCTCAAGGAGACCCGGGCTCAATATTGGAGGGGAAATCAGTCGTGACACTAATGAGGCCCAAGAAAAATGCTCTGAGATCCAGTCCAATCCTCTTTATTCATAATATTCTGCGGGGAGGTTATTTCGGATAGATTTCATCTGTCAAACGATCTCCTCAAGTCATTTTCAGAGGATGTGTTGTACTCGGAACATATATTGTCAAGACAACTATCAAGCTGTAACTTCTCATAAGGCCCGATGAGACAGATCTCGCTATCTTCCCTCCCATCTGGCTTCTTTCTCCTTTACATCTGCTCAGTTCCTCCTGGGATCGGTTGATGGGTTATAAATTCTCGGCTTGTGTCTCGGCTTGTTTTAGTAAACACAAACCTCCTTTTGCATCAACTCGCCCTCGCAAGATTTTATCTGCTTTGGCGTCTTCTGATGTACAAAAGTTGCCACTGCTCCTCCTTCATGTAGTGGGAATCCGGTGGAGTTGTGTTTGGAACTGCCTCGCCAGCAGGCCGTCGCCTTTGACCTGCGAATAGCAGGAAGAGGAGGAAGAAGCCGAGGTTTGACCCTCAGGGGGCCATTCCCAGACAGGGAATCTAGAGCGCTGGAGGAACATGTGTGGTTTTGATATCCGCTGTGCTGCTGGACAGGAAACAGAGGTGAATGGCACGGGGAATCATCTGTTGATCATCTGGGATATTGGGCTCCACCTGTACCCTATAGAAAACCTTCACGCAACAGATTTACAGCATGTGAATAAAGGAACATTTGACATGCTAAATGGGCTATATTTGTTGCTTCAACGTAGAGCTAAAACAACCCTAACCTCCTGTAACTTTGCAACTGTGGCATCTCCTTTACCAACAGAGGTTATGGACATTTAGAATATAAATAACTGAGTTTGCCCAATATGCTTCTGCAAAAAAAAAGCCAAATCAGGTTTGTTTCAGTATAAAAAAAAATGATGGATGAGCTGCAAATCCTTTGAATATTCAGATTTTTATATGCTAGCTGTGAAGCCGTGTCTTGGTGTGAGGTTGCTTCTATTTTAGTTACAGCTCGGGGGCTGCAGCAGACACTGTGGCGCTGCAAATACCAAGCAATGTTAGCCTGGCTGTGCTGCTCGAGGGGGTTTTACACCTGAATGTGAGAGGGCCCGGGGACGTCAGAGCCTTGTAAGCCAGAAGACCCCCTACAGCGCCTGTCCCAGCCTCAACTGTGTGTCTGCCTGCAGAGCGCCTGTCAAAACAAGAATTTCTTTTGGTGCGGGGGCTTTAAGTGAGTCGTGGCTTTGACAGTGATGAATGGCCTCGTCCATCGAATATGAATTTGCGCCCACAAAAATTACAAACCGAGATAACTTTATTTGTACAACGGAGCGGGCGATAAATTCAAATTCAGCACCTGATGAATTGGCATATATATGATCTGTACTCTGTTAAAAAAAAAAAAAAAGGTCTCCTGGTGATGCTTTGGGGAATGAAACAGCAACAGTGTGGTTTTCTGGTATATAATAGCCTGTTTGCTTTCAGTTCCTTCAAAAGTGATTAGCCTTCTCTACGATAACAAAAGCGTACCTGTCGCTCGCAAGAGAATCACGCTACAGTCGTGTAACGCGATCCGCTGAGCCCACGGGCTGTGAACAGCGGCTTTATTGATTTTTTTGGAGGTGGTTGATATTGTCACATTTAGAGCAGCACGTTGGATCTGTTCTCAAGGAGTCCAGCCATGTGCGCTAAAGTAAACAAATTGCAGGGGGTGGGGTCATGTTGTAGGTTGTGACACATGCAGATCTTGTCAGGATCAGGAGGAGCATGTCGGGTTGATGACAAGGCAGAGGTGGTCAGGAAAACCTGATCTCTTTCCTCAGGGAGGACCGGTGTACCGTGGCTTCCTGTTTAGGGGGACAAAGCCACGGTGTACCTCAAGACGCTGTATCACCTCTCTACCATCCCACGTCAAGCCACATCACCTCCCACTCCACCCCCATCCATCCCCACCTCCACGCGCGCTTTGATTTCCAGCCAAAGCAAACAGCAAACTGCTGGCAGCCGCGGTCCCCCGTTCCCATGGCGACGGCGCACAAGGGCACAGCGTCGGCCTTGATGATTTGGATCTGCAGGGGACGGACAAAGAGGCCAATTCAGAGCCAGCCGAGAGATTTGGATGCAGGCAGAGCTTTCTGCTGGACACTGGGCCTGAATACACAAGAAAGAAAAGAAAAAAAAATCGGCAGCGTGCAAGACTTATCGCATCCAATCAACCGAGTGATATTAACACATCCTGTCACTTGGAGGAGACTTGCTGAACAAAGAGGGCGCTTGTCAGGGTTGGATGGGACCAGTAATAGGGGTGTAATGGGGAAGGATACAACTTCAGCAAGTGTAATTAACTCTGTGTACTGTTGAGAGAGTCATGCTGTGTCTGGTCTAAGAATACAGCAGAGCTGTCACAGTAAAGAGGGTGAGGACGTATGCAATCTTTTATTTGGTTTTAATTTATAGAGACAAAATAACCTAAAAGGTCCACTTACTAGCTTTTTTTTTGGAGAGTGCAACCACATCTCAAGGTGACCTCCAATTGAAACGACAAATATCCATCAAAAGTTACTGACCAAAGTTACTGTATGTCTGACCAACAGGACTGAATTCAACGAGTCCTCATACAACAATTTGTATGATATCTTATGAAATGTGATTCCTAATTTTTTGTGCGTTTTCTTACAAATGTCCAGCAATATGCGTCAATTTCCGCTCATCACATGCATACAGTCTTTTCAAAATAAACTTCCGTCTTCACAGGAAACAACTAGGTTGGGTTAAGGCAACAAAACTACTTAATTAAGTTTAGGAAAAAATCATGGTTTGGGTTCAAATAAGTGCCGTAATTTAAGTACGGAAGTTACATGACAAATAATTCAACTTCTGGTTTCACACGGAATATGAATAGCGGTCTCCTGGGCAAACGTTTTTGACCCCTCCATCCAACCCGACTTCCTCCCTACGAGGTTTTTGTCGCTCTTTATACTTCCTGGTTCACGATTACGTGGATTACAAAGAATTGATTTTGTGGCATATATACAAGCTATTAAACGGTGTCCGAGAACAGCCTGATTGATTGAGCATCATTCTGTAATTATTGAGTGATTTGGGAGAAATAAATGCGGAAGACATAAATGTGCACATCAGATGTCTCTAAAATCAACTTCACTTTTTTCTTACTTTAAACAAGATTTGAGAAGAAATATTAACTTACAGATTTGGACAGTTGCATTTAAATAAATCACAAATCAGTGGCTCTAAGAAATACTGTAAGACCCGGAGACCCTTTTTGACATACTTTCATAACACCCAAACCGCACAGCATGACGTAAATCCTAACTCTAGCCTTGACATGAAAAATAACTCCCAGCTTCATGGAAATAGTTACATCTTTAGTTTTATTTCTTGATTCGTGGACATTGTGCCTTATACCTATTCTAGATAATCAAGGGACTGCCTTACTTTATTACTTTATTGTTGTTATTTTTATATGATACTACATTGGTGTATATTTTCTAACAATTTGGAATACGTTTGCCCGTTTATTTAACAGACAGCCCACCAAATTACTGTAAAATGTTAATATAGTAATAATAATTTGCAATTTTGAAGTATGGTAATAAGTGTAATACATCGTGAATCTCTCTGTGACAGCTTAGTTTTCATGAAACATCACTCAGATCTCCCCAAATTCCTTAATACCTATTAGTTGAAGTTAGTCTAAGTCTGTTAAAGCTCTCAAAAGTAATTCATTTCTTGAACGTCATTTATTTAAAAGTCAAGCAGCCACTGTGGAAACCAGCAGACTGCAACGGGTGAAATGCTTCTTTTGCAATTAAGCACAACTTTCTATTAACGCCTGGGGGAAAAAGGGCTGAGATATGTGATCTGTAACTCAGACAATTTGTGCCAAATAAAACCTGAATAAATCAAAGCCATATTTCAGCGTTGCCTCACCGAGATGTAAATCTGGGTCTCAGAAAGGCTCTGTGGCCTCGCCCTGGGACTGGAGGTAGTGTGTTATTGTTGATTAAAATGGATTATGGGTGAGATTACAGTCTGTCTCCTCCCAAAGTCCGCTCTAAACTAGCCCAGCGCCAGCAGCCCAGGTCACTCTGAAGAGAAATAGACTCAGTGAGAGAGGCTCTTTCAAAGCAGCTCTACAGTCTGTCTGACTGAGTGTGGTTTCAGTGTCACACTGGCTTTTTCTTTTTTATTGGACCACAGAGAGGGAGAGGGGTTGATTGAGAGAGAATGAAAGAAAAAGAAAGAGGCAGAGAGAGGGTGATATATGACACCCAGACAGAGGGAGCGACAGCTATCAATATGTGCCTGTGAACTCGTCAGACCGACCGGTGCTGTCTGCTGGTGGGCAGCGAGTTTGTGGACTGCGGCTGCGGTGACCAGTCCTCACAGAGCTGGAAAGATTGTTTTCACATCTCTACTGGAACACAAGTTCATGCATACATAGCCAAGACAGCTTTGACACTGATGGAGGAGCTCCATCAGTGAATAAACTAGCCTAAATGCTCCAGGATATTCATTCATGAATGAGTCTACAGCCATGCTAGCGGTGTGGGGTTGTACTGTACACATAGACTGCATATAAGAAGTGGACTTAGTCATCGTGATGTCACCCATTGGTTTGTGGACTGCCGCTTTGAAGCCTTGAGTTTGGCATTTTGGCCACTTTTCCTCTCCATTAGACAATGCCCAATGGGCAACTCCGGGGTCTGAAAAGTGAAGCCAGTGCCTTAAACTTGCATTCTTTCTAATAGCCAGCAGGGGGCGACACCTCTGGTTGCAAAAAGAAGTCTGATTGTATAGAAGTCTATGAGAAAATGAACCTACTTCTCACTTGATTTATTCCCTTAGTAAACAATGTAAATATGAGTTTACAGTATGGTCTCAATCGTTAGTTTCAAGCATAGACTGTATATAAGAAGTGGACTTAGTCACTGTGACGTCACCCATTAGTTTGTGGACTGCGGTATTGAAGCCTCGAGTTCGGCATTTGGGCCGTCGCCATCTTGTTTTTTTGCAACCAGAAGTGCCACAAGAGGGTGGAGCTAAGTACAACCGAACGCTGAATAGGACATTTTTAGGCGACCAAAATGTTACAATTAACTTTCATGAACAGAAAACACACTGTGAAAGGGTTAAAGTTGTAACACGGACAACTCCCAGACCGGACAACGCCGTGGTAGCGACCTGTCAATCACAAGGTAACCCCGCCCTAAAGCATCCCATTACATGTCCCTTATAAAGTAAAAAATAAATATCACTAATTTGTGAGGGAAATGTCTATTCTTTGAGTTTTGGGTTGCTGGAAGAAATTAGATAAATAATGCAATGACGACATACATGCTAAAAATCAAACATTCTTACAGTATTAATTTTGATGTTTTTCAAAGTAAAAGTCCCTAGAAGTGTATGATTCAACTTTTTCCCATGGTCTAGTGTAAAAAAAAAAAATCGTAATATTGAATAACAATACATATCGAATCGGCACCAAAGTATTGTGATAGTATTGAATCGGTGTATGTAGGCTGTCTATATGTACTTTTGCCACTGTTTGCAATGTCTGATTATATGCTGAACTGCATTTTGTTGGACAGGTACTTACTGTGTGCAACGACAATGACAATTTATATATTAGCCTACAGAAAGTGCCCTTAGATGTTACAGTTTAGAGAACTGTAAAAGTAAAGAAACCATATTTACCTGCAGCTATCACACACATCTGATTTTGTATTAATTCAAAATTGATTCATCTTCATTGTTAATGCTGCAGTAATATCACAGTGTATATCCCTACAATCACACTTTGTCAAATGTGATTTTTTTCCCCCTAACTTTGCTTTTTGAGTCTTCTATGTCTCCTGTATGTCTCCGTATATTTAAAGGTAGCGCCATGAGATTTAAGGTCCAATTAAGATAACAGGCACGAGGTCATAAAAAAGACACTCACTGCAATTGACTTGATTACCCCTGGCTTAGCTAGAAAAATCTTGAGGGGACGGCTGAAGTGTGTGTAACAACCAGAGTGGTTCTGTTGTCATAAGGCAGTATTTATTTCTGTTTTTAATTAAGGAAAATGATTCCCATCTGTTGAAAGGTTATTGTTGTACCCGTTATAAAAGGCTTCAGCAGAACAGTTGATTAATTGAGCATGTCTTCAGTGCCGCACTCGAGCTCTAGCTGACCAACCAATTATCATAATCCAGGGCTGTTTATTTTTTCTCCGCTGCCAGTCACGACGCGTCGGCTGAGCCGGTGGTTTTACACCGCCAGGCCTGGTGACAGGAGATGCTCAGTAGCCAGTGAGACGGAGGGAGGAGGCAGGACAAGGTCTGTTCAGTCTGTCAGTCATCTAAAAGGCTGTAATGACTGAAAGTTGATCTGTCTAGGTTGGCTGAGCTACCTGTACACTACTGACAGGGATGAAGAAAACACTCACACATTCAGATCACATTAGTTCTGAACTGATTTACTGTATATGCTATGATTTGTGTTTCTAATTTTCAGGTTCAATTTGTGGTCTTTTCATATCCCGAGGCCACACAGTGAGAAGACTTCACTGCTGGTGTCACAGAGATTAACAAGTAAAACTTTCACTTTTTGCTTTAGCCTTCTAGCTTCGCTCACTTTTAGAACAAATACCGTCTCAACAGGCAGTTATAGCCATAGACTGTATAGAAGAAGTGGACGTAGTCACCGTGACGTCACCTATTGTTTTTTTGGACTGACGCTTTGATGCCTTGAATTTGGCGTTTTGGTCTTCGCAATCTTTTTGCAACCAGAAGTGACACGAGAGGGTGGAGCTAAGTACAACCGAACGCTGAATAAGACATTTTTAGGTGACCAAAAAAGTTATAAATAACTTTCATGAACTGAAAACACACTGTGAAAAGATGAAAGTTGTAAGATGAAAACACGGACAACTCCCAGACCGGACAACGCCGTGGTAGCAAAATGTCAATCCCAAAGTAGCCACGCCATAGCATCCCCTGCTTTATGGTCTATTTGACTCTAAATGGGACCATAATTTACTAAATGAACATCATGCTGTATTGAAGAAGACTTGAAACTAGCGATTGAGACCATAAACTCATGTTTACAATGTTTACTGAGGTAATAAATCAAGTTAGAAGTAGGCTCATTTTCTCATAGACTTCTATACAATCAGACTTCTTTTTGAAACCAGAGGAGTCGCCCCCTGCTGGCTATTAGAGAGAATGCAAATTTAAGGCACTTCAGCATTGGCTTCACTTTTCAGACCTGGAGGGTGCCCACTGGTTATAACTGGGTGCATTACTGATGCATTCATTGTATGCATTCTCTAATGGAGAGGAAAAGTATGGCTGTGTTTACCCATAGCTCCTGAAAACGTTGGAAATGTTCAATCGGCTAAAATAGTAACATCTCGTACTTTTATTGGCCAGAAAGCAAAAAGTCAGGTTTCAACAAGGCTCTCTATTTTAAAGTAATTTTGTAAGCCACTACGTTTAGATGACACATTTGCTGTTTCCCGTTCCAACCAAGGGAGCTTAGTCACATTATGGTAACCAACGTTGCTGCGGCATGTCGACAAACGTCGAGTGCATTAATCAAACGTTGCCCACAATTGTTTTGTTTTCCAACAAAATTAGGCATGAACTGTATGTCTTCTATTTAAATTTTTGGCAAGAGAGAGTAAATGTCAGAGTTAATAAGAGGTTATCGGGAAGGGAAAAGTAATTAAACTCCCTCCCCTCAGAATGAGTCCTTTTACAGAACATGCTGGCGGATATTTCTCCCTTTTCCTCTGTCTAGACACGCAGGGCAGGACTGCAGCTCACATACTGGACAAAAGGGCCATACAGGTCTCTAGAGAACCGTGAAGACCAATCCAACATTTTAGACTTCTCTGACCTGGGTTACGTACGTGAAAGAAACTGGGGAAACCACCATGCTTACTACTAGCTAGTCAATTTGGGGGTACAGAGCGGTTAAAAAGGCCTTAACTACATTTTTGTAAAGGGGTGACTGCAACAGAAGCCACACATATTACTGACTTCAAGAGTGCTACAATAAGCAGTGGTGGAGCTCCATCACCCCAAAGCTGACCTGGTAGTCTGGTAATTTCTGGCTACTGTGCAGGTAGCCATTCTCAGTTTAACAGTGGCCAGTAAGGAAATTAAATTTCCTTTCCCACTCTACATGCTTGATAATGGCCTCTTCCAGAAACCTGCTCCCTCCTGACCTTTGCTTCCACCTGTTATAGTCATGGTCTGCCTCATGTCACTCACCTCATAACATTGACAACACCACTCCACCGGGCGCTAATTGCTACATTCACGACTCGGTGTCCCGGCTAATAATCCCGGACGACTGGCAACATGCGTGCCCTCACGTTAAACCCTTTGGTACAACTAGTATCTCTGTGTCGGAGTTAACGACAGCAGATGTGATCATTTTCCCAGCATATATGTAGTTACACCTATTTTCTATTGAAAACCTAAAAAAAAACAGATTTCCAGGTTAGCTCAACAGAATCAGTTACTAACGCTTGTAAAGTTTTTCTCAGGGGAAACACAATATATTGTTTGTTTCCTTTTGCTTGGGAACAACTTGGTGGGAAAATGGAGCTATCAAGTGTGAATGCAGCCATTGTGCCAATATCTATGACGGCGTATTAGGGCCATTGTAGGTGAAAAAAATATATAATTGTGGAGCCGGGGGAGGAGGGAAATATTCCAAGAAAAAACAAGTTGTAAAAGTCATAAATATACAAGAATAAAAACTGGGATATTCTCCGAGATTGAAGCAGCAAATTTACAAGAAAAAAATGGGATATTACCTGACATTAAAGTGGAAAATTTACAAGACAAAATTGGGATATTCTCTGAGATTAAAGTGGCAAATTTACTAGAAAAAAAAATCACAAATTTGTGAGATTATAAAGTCATAAATTTATGAGAAAAAAACCCCAGAAAAAATAGCAAAACCGTCATGTTTTATATTCTTTTATGAACATAAGTAAATACTAATATTGTAGAAGTTACAGGAAAGTAGAGGAAAAACAACTTCTATCTTTGGCTACACAAAGGCGTGTGTCTTTTATTTCAGTACAGCTAACACTAAACATCAGCTGTTGAGAAGGCGTTACCATAGTTACACACTGAAGCTTTTTAAGGGGCCGTGCCCAATTGTCAGTGTCAGTGTGAAGGGAAAACAACACAGAAAAGGCACATTACTGCTTGTGTTGAACCACAGATTATGGTGAATTATGTCCTTGGAGTTTGCAGCCTGCTGCCCCTGTGAACCGCCACGGATAAACAGATGAGAATGGATGGATGGATGGATGGAGAGTCCGCTACAATATAATATATTTTGCACTCCAAGTCTCACGTTAATATCAGAAGGGCTTGTAAAGTTTGTAAAGTTTACATATAGAAAAATATCTCATACCAGGTAGGAAATACTGAAACCGTCATCTTATTTATAACAAAAAAGCAAATCTTGTAACTGAAAATTGCTTGAAAGACTGATATCCACTTGAAGAAATAATGATATTGCATTTGTTAAAATAATCACCATGGCAACTACCTCCAATCAATCTCAATCCCAATCCAACCGGTCTTCCTGTAGTCTGAAAGGTTGGCCTGTTGTGTAAATCGAAGGTTCAGTCATCCATGGAGGAGGCATGAGGCTGTGACCCCTCATATTCTCCTCTAACAGGAATGTAGGCTGCTGAAAGCATCATTAATTGTCAAATCACACAGAGACCCTAAACATCAGTGGCCCACAAGGACATCCCATAAGATTCCTGTCAGCAAATGCATAAAAATGTATTGCGTGCAAGTCATACATGTTTATGTTTTTATTATATACAAATATTAACCTAAAAAACATTGTAGTTTTTCTAGGAAAATAATATTTTGAATATTTAGCATGTCATCAGTTTGGTTTTTACAGTATGTGATAAACATAAGCACTTTCTGAGATATAATGTTACGAGTTAAAATATCTGTTAAAGTGCCACTTTCAGCAGCTCGTAAAATCCCCACACTGTACCCTCTCTGCCAAACGACTATTTTTCTTATCATGTACAGTATCAGACTGTGAAAGTGGAGCAATAACATCCTTGAATGTGCCTTTAGTTGCCGTGGCAGCAGCAGCCGTCTGTGGAGGAAATTAAAGTGAAATACATCTCCCCGCCTGGCTCTCGCACTTCACGCACCCATAAAGCACTTCTCCGCGATTGTCATCTTTACAGCCTACACATCGTTTAAGGAGATTTTTCATGTGGCCGAATAAATCAATTGTTAAAATATTTGCGATCTGCCTAGCAACAACAAGCAGAAAGCATCGCTGGCAGTGAAAGAACGGGGCTCGGTGTGTGTTCGACAATCAGCAGACCGCATTAATGCCAGAAAAACTGGAGTAAAGGACTCCAGTTTACTGTTCAAACTGTATTTATTGGGCACTAAATGCAACTGAACAACTGTATATAAACCACCCAGGGCTGAACAGGTTTAATCATCAGCTTCTGAAAGTGTTACATAAGAATTAGTGAAGTTTTAAAAGTCTTTAGTGTTTGTGTCTGAAGCTCAGGTTGGTCGGGACCAGCCTGCAAGCGCTCACACTGAAAGGACCTTTTCATCCATGACAGAATGAATCAGATGCATAATTTGGAGAAAGCTGCTGACAGAAAATCAGTTAGGAAAATATTTGGACGTTCATACGCTCCCCCCAAACACATCACATGTTAAAAATACAGAAAGTTCCTGCACATGCGTGCGAGATGCAGGAGCCGGGGCGCCTGGCCGCCTTCTGGTCTCACTCCATCCGCCCCACACGCTCTGTAAATATCCCATCATCCCCAGGTGGTGGAGACACTAGTCAAGGCCAGGAAACTGCCAGCATGACAGACACATGTCTTACACTGCTGCCCCATCTTACTCCCAGCTCCACCTCCACCTCCACCTCCTCTTCAGATCCCATCCTCAGTCATTACACCCCTAAAAGTTGAAATAGGAGGAAATTCTGGTGTACTTCAACCTAATGTATTTCCCATAACGCCTCATTTCCACATAGCTCTGTGAACGTATGCGATTCAACCAGAAGTCCATTCATTCCTATGGGAACCTCCGTGATCTCTGATGTGTTTGCAAAACTCCTCCTTCCGTTTTTTGGGGGTTTTTTTTGCAGTTTGGTATTTGCCTCAAGTATGTTGAAAAATTTGATCTTTTACTTTTAGACCATAAGCTTGTCACAGCAAGTTAGTATTTTATGCTTCCCAGATTACCGAATTAAAAAAATGTTCTAAGTAAAAAGTTTGATGGCAACACTAGTAGCATGCTAGCTGGCTGTGTAACATATAAATAACATGAATAGTGGCTTATACATCTTAAACAAAAAGCTCACAAAACGACGGTGGTGTTCTATCCATCCGTAAAGAGATGCGTTTCCTTGCGTTGAACACTTGGGGACGTACTGCGTAAACTATACAGAATTACGAGCAGAAAACAAAACTGTGTGGAAATGAGGCGTAAAAGTGCCAATTGTGACTCTATGGGTCATAATAACACTGCACAATGCTTATCTCTGAGTCCGACGGAAAGTAAAAACAGAAAGTGACTCCTGCAATAGCCATGTTGTCCAACTTTAAGTTAGGTTGCGTCATACTTTCTATTATCTGGGTTGGGGTGAAAGTCTCAAAGGAATGCCTGCCTTTTAGGAGGCGTACTGTACTGTATGCTACATTAGAAACATACCGCTGCCATGCAAATAAAACAGGATCATGAGTTCACAATTTTCTGCAAGTGGTTCATTTCCTGGCAGACGGTATGTAGCAGTACATAAAAGTAGAACAAAGTAACTCTAACCCTCAATTTTACCGACCCTCAATAATAATTACCATTCCCTCAACCATTACCGCAAGGACAACATTTATAATGGACCAAGAAGAAAAAAAAGCAATTGAATATGAAGCTGTCATTTTGAAAATATATGACATCCTGGAAAGTATTTAATTTAAAAACGTGACATAGAAAATTAAAACTTTAACATTATATTCAAACTAACCTGGAAAGTAGTCATATAGGGTCATTTTAATTTGACAATCTTAAGGCTTAAAAATGACATCTTTGTATTTTACAATAAGATCAACTGTACTTTTCTGTTTCATATGTGCTGACGGGGATACTATAAAAAGTATTGAAGCCAGAGATACAAACATTTGCACATTTAGAGGAGAAGTCTGTTTTTTTACTGATGCAGTGGGACTGTATACAGTAAGGCTGCCATGGTCCATAAATGTAAATCAGCATAGCTTTTCTGAGAGAGAGAAATATATGGTCTGGTTACAGCAGAGGCCTCTGAGGATTAGCCGTACTCTAGACGCATCCTTCAAGATGATGCAACAGGTCAGTAATGACACACTGTTGGTGATCTTATAGCTCCGCTAAGATAAAAGCTTGAAAGAAATCTGCTTTTAAATCATTTCAAGTGAATCTTTTCTTCTGTTTGATACTGATTGTAAAGAGTTTTTTTTCCTACAGGAGCTCATTGGTTCTTACCCTCACGAGAGACACTCCCGAAGCAATGCATCACAGTCATTTTAACGCTTAAAAGACTCAGAGGAAAAGAAAAGTGCTCACAGTGGACCTGGGACTGAAAGAAATGAACCAGAAACCTACATGTGTGTGTTTGTGTTGTACATGTACATGTGTGGGCCCTTGTCCGCTTCAAGCAATCTATAAAATTGCAGTATTTATGCAGACCAGAAGACAATAGATTTCATATGTTTGCATATAATTCCATAGAGAACGTAAAGGCCTAATGGCCTGAGTTGAAATCACTGAAGTATTTGGAATCTAAGATCTGATATTTATAGTTAGTGACTGAGTTGCTGGCGAGGTTTGAGCTCTCCAGTTACAGAAAACAATGTTTAAAACTCTTTATAACCACCGTAACCTTGTGCAAATGGACTGCAAACATGCAAGATAGACATCACGCAGATACCGAACAAATTCTCTCATCTGTGGATGAAATGGCCGGTTCGGCTATTAAGAAAACAGGCTCCGTTTATGTGCTATTAGGGCCATTTATTTTCAAAGAGATGGAAACAACAAGCTGATTAGTTTGACGTTGGGCCGCCCTCGTTTCAATCTACAGTGGAGAGCCTGTTTGTGTGTTATAGGCCAAACCGAGAGGAAAATATTCTCGTCATAGATTGGATAATAACGTCGCAAATCTGATAAATTCAATCTAACTCATAGCCTATTAGATCCGCTGAATTTAACACTGAATAATGGTCATTTAGTTTTGACCAGCAGATTGGGGGGCACTCAAAGGTTGTAGTCTAAAGGATTGTAGACGTGTTGCTCTTTTGAATAAGAAATTACAAGAAAATAACCCAAATGCCTTCTAATTTAAAACACTTTCATTGCACTTATATGTAATTTTAGAACTTTTATTAATATTATTTTATGCTGTTACTCCATGTTGCAAATTCCAAACCAACAAATCAGTGTGTGTGTGTGTGTGTGTGTGTGTGTGTGTGTGTGTGTGTGTATATGCTATTCTTTGTGCATATGAGTGTATCTCAGTGTGTCTCTGTATTCATAAGAATTCCTGAGGGATAATCCCATAATTAGAGCAGATAGCACAGGAAGTTTATTCAGGTGGGCTTTTTAAACAGCCTTGTCTACCTACTCTACTGTACGAGAGACAGCTGAGCACAAAAGCCTCGAAATGAGAGACAGTTTAGGTGCTTTCCACAGGTACAGTACAAGATTATGCACAAGAATCCTATCACAGAAAACTGTGTTGCATTGCTGCAATGTTTAAGGTGTGTTTATGCATCACCAAAACACAGCTCAGTAAAGCACCAAAAAAAAAGTACAAAAGACATCTTTGTATAGGTGCTGGTTTGTGTGTAAAAGGAGTAAAAGCATGTTCAGTTTAGTTCTATTTACCAACAACAACATAACTTCCCTCCAAAAATGTCTACAGCTGTGCAAACAATCTTATACCAAAGTGTGGTGAAGATGTTCGGTCAGTTAATAATGGTTCAACGTCCACTGTTTAACTGTGTGTGTCCAGTAACTGTAGCATAATTACAGGTCTTGAACAATCAGGGTTTTGATGAAGAAGGACAGACAGTTTGGGGAAGCAATTGAGCAGTGAAAGGACACTTTGATGGGTATAATCTCAGTGGCGATCTAAGCCAGGTACTGCAGTTTGAAGGGACGACCTCAGTGCAAAAGAGGAAGATCTCAACAGCCTGGGGAAATATGTAAGTGTGTGTGTGTGGATTCAACTATTTGATATCGGCTTCTGGAAATCTGTTGTGTTGATTTCATTAGAGACAAAATCATATGCAAATATAAACAAATCTGTGGAGCTCAGTAACAAGCTTTGTTTTCATCAGTTCTATTCAACATCTGGCCTGTGCTAAATCTACAACAAAGTCAAGGCAGCACTTTTAGGACACCCAAAACAAACTCTCTCTGGGTCAGAGACAGGAAGCAGATGGCCTTCCTTCACTCTCCATGTGGGATCATATACCCTCCATAAGCCCATTAACACCTCCGATACAGTAGCCACGCTGCAGCGCTGTGCATTAACACCGCGGTCGCACATCTTTAATTCGGTCATCGCTGTTGTCTTTTTTCGTCGAGCGCAAACAAAGTCCCACCGAGGCTGCGCGGAGCCATTAGGTATAAATTGCCAAGAACAGTGTGAAAACTCCAGCTGAAACCATGTGGTTTTTAAACTGCCTCCTCCTCGCCATGTTTTTGGAATCACTTCCAGCTGCTCCACAGCCACTAATGGCACCTTGGGCCCACGCTGCCGTTTTAACACTGGCCAAGTCTCAGCCCCCTCCTGCCCGCGAGAAGCTGAGGAGGTTTTCAACTACTGTTGAACAAATGATTTTAGCCCATATTATGAGCAATAAAAAAGACGCCCTGCTGAGTGTCCTCAACGTTCGTTCATGCACATGAGCAGATCCTACTGTATTTTAACAGTAGCTTAAATAGTTTCTTTTCAAATTGTGCCACTTCTACACGAGACGTATAATCTAGGGCTGTCAATAGATTCAAATATTTAACCACGATTAATCACATGATTGTCCATATTTAATCGTGATTAATTGCACATTTTTTATCTGTTCAAAATGTACCTTAAAGGGAGATTTGTCAAGTATTGAATACTCTTATCAACATGGAAGTGGACAAATATGATTGCTTTATGCAAATGTATATATTTATTATTAGAAATCAATTAAGAACACAAAACAATGACAAATATTGTCCAGAAACCCTCACAGGTACTGCATTTAGCATAAAAAATATGCTCAAATCATAACATGGCAAACTCAAGCCCAACAGGCAACAACAGCTGTCAGTGTGTCAGTGTGCTGACTTGACTATGACTTGCCCCAAACTGCATGTGATTATCATAAAGTGGGCATGTCTGTAAAGGGGAGACTCGTGGGTACCCATAGAACCCATTTTTAATTCACATATCTTAAGGTCAGAGGTCAAGGGACCCTTTTGAAAGTGGGCATAACAGTTTTTCCTCGCCAAAATTTAGCGCAAGTTTGGAGTGTTATGTAACCTCCTTCGCAACAAGCTGGTATGGCATGGTTGGTACCAATATTCCTTAGGTTTTCTAGTTTTATAAAATGCCAGGATCTTCAATGAATTTGCATTAACACGTTAACTTTGACAGCCCTACTATAATCAAATGAAAGCTTTTGGTTATGCTTTCATAAATAGTGTAAATGTGAAATACTTTAATACTTAACTATTCCAGCTCCAGTAGATCATATCACTCAGCCTACGTTTTTCTAATATGTACAATTTCTGCTAGTCTTCAAATCTACTGCTCAAAAGGACAATACTATAATACTATATACCCACAAAACTAAATAAAAAGCACAAAAAAGTACAAAAGACATCTGTGTGTAAGTGAGGGTTTGTGTGTAAAAGCATGTTCAGTTTAGTTCTATTTACCAACAACACCATAACTGCCTCTGTCCAGCAGACACAATCCAAGACAAAGTGCGGTAAAGATGTTCAGTCAGTTGGTAAAGGTTAAGACGTCCACTGTTTATCTCTCTGTGTGTGTCCAGTATTCTGGCAGTTAGCAACTTACAGCTCTTGAACAATAAAGGGTTTTGATGTGTAAGGCCAGACAGTTTGGGGAAGCAAGTATGGATTATACCTGTCAAAGGACACTTTAACAGGTATAATCTCAGTGGCGATCTAAGTCAGATACCGCAGTTTGAAGGGACGACCTCAGTGGCCATTATGCAAAGCGAACACATCCCAAACACCATATGTGGAAGACCTAAACAGCCTGGGGCGATATTTAAATCTGTGTCATGGCTGGGACATTGTTTTCAGCTTGTGTTTAGGTTGAAGGGAGCTCACTCGGTCTGTTGGAGGCTATCAGTGACATCATCTGAGAGAGAGGACTCTCGCTGATAACCTTTGACCCCCACACACACCGCCGTCAGTTAGAGCAACAGCCATGGTTTACGACTGAGTGGAGGGGTGGTAACATACTCAAACATGCAGCACTCAATCAGAGAAAAGAAAACAGAATCAGTGACCAGAAATATAGAAACTTGTACGATGCAATGCAATCCAATTTAAAGCATTTATACGTTCAAATTTTGTGCAGAATAAAGAGAATTATTATAACACTTGTGAACAAATGTGTGTCACTTTTTTTCTATGGAGTACTGGGTATATTTAACAATAAATCATAAGATAAAAATACTATAATAAACACATTCTTTCTAATTATAATTTTAGATCAAGTATGCGATTTACTCCCATTTTAATACGCAGGGAAATTAAGTATTAGAAAAAAATTTCAATAATGCAATCCAACACAACACTACTGCAAACTACAGCCTCAAAAATCACCACAAACCCTCTTTGACAGTGTTACAAAGTTTTTTTAACAGGTAGTATTTTTTGTTTTCACTCCATACATAAATCATATATGATATTTTCATATATTTTCTGCAGTTATCAAGGTGGCTATTCTATGCAACCATTGTGCATTAGTGAAACCTGCAAGCGCGAGGCTACAGAAATGCACGTGTGCACACATACATACATACATACATGTATGTTTTCATATGTGCATGTGTCAATTGACTGCTTATGAACCATGTTGGCTGGTCAGATGGCCAATTAGTGTTTGAACCCATTTTTCGCTCCATCTCGAGAAACAGGGGCAGGGCACATCTGGTGTCAATACATCTTAATAACTTATTGTAATTCTCCTTTTCCTGGACTGAACATGCTGGGACAGAGGCCCATTTAAAGACTTGTCAAGCAGTTTTGAGTGCGTTTGAATGGAGCCAGATTGCCATCACTAGATCAGCGAGGGTACTGCAGGACTGCAGACAAATTACCATTTTACAACAAGGCAGTAAAGCTGAGACTCAACTTTTGATCACACCTTTCGTGGAAGGAGAGAGAGACATTTTAATTGTGTAATCAGTGAGACAAATTCAATAAGAAAGGGTTTTGTGCATTTGCACACTTATTGGCACATCTGGGCTTTATGCACAAGGTATTTAATTTAATGTGGATACTAATCAAAGGTCCAAAACAAGCTTGTTAATCATGTAAAAATACAGTCATATATGTGGTTTAATGTCCTTTAAATGATGTTTCAATGTATGTTATGCCCCGAAAAAAAAGTTTTCTTCAGTTGGTTTGAAGGCAGGATAAAGGTGAGTGGTTGGCTTCTTCAGCTTGTAGATGAAAGTAAAGACAAGTTGTGGTGTTACAGTTACAGTTTGGCCTCAAGGCTTAATTCCCTGCATTCTTTCTGTCTGTCTCACACATTCCTGTAACTAAGGAACAATACAACTAAGGTTAATTCAATCATAATGTTGTCTGTATTTGTTTCTGTGAGGTGTTTAATTGATCCTTTTAACAATGCCATTAAATTTTTTGCTGTAGCGTACGATCGTTTGCTTTGCACAGATCATTATTTCCTCCATCAGAAAAGCTAAGAGAAATAACAATGGCTAAATGTGCAGCCAATACTTTCATCAAGGTTAACTTTAACAGATGTTTTGGGAGGAAAAAAGCAGAATACTTTCTGTCAGTGAAAGCCTTTGGAATTTCAAGGTCCATGGAAAATTAAGATTAAAACATCAGATACACACAAAAAAAGAGCTTTTCTGTGTAAGTACCTGTGTCTTATTCAATAGTTAGAAAACAATGGGTAATGTTGCTGTAGGGAAGGGATCTGAGGATCCAGTCTTTAGGGAGCTTAGAGAGTAAATCTATCCACCATGCAATTTACTGATCAGGCTTTTTTGGCTGGCCAATATGTTATGAAACTAGACAAATATCTTCTCCTGTCAAACATACTTATTTTAAGCAACCAAAACTATATAGTTTGTGTGTCCTAGCTTGGATGTGACAGAGCATAATGTATGAGTTTCAACAATCCTAGCGAAAACCAAATGAGCCATTTATAGTATCAAAGAGAAAACCAGATACTGACGTCAAAGATGCAAAAAATTGGTAACGCCTGGGCAGAAATGAAAGTGGTTTACACATGAGCAGAAAAGACACAAAAAAAATAACCTCAGTCATTCTGTTACAGTGTGTATTACCGGCTCCTGCTGAGCCCTATAGGGCAACACACAGGGAGGAGTTCCCCAGAGGACAGATTACCTCATGCTGTCCCATGTCGTGGCAGCAGGCATGCCATCATCCCCTGGCGCCCTCCATCTTCCTCAGGATGATGTGATGGTTAGGAAGGCTGACGTCTCTGGGATCAGACAGGCACCCAGAGTCATGCTGCAGACCGCTGTGGAAGGGAGATGCTGTGTCAATATACCGCTGGCAAAGGCAGTGCACATGCTATTACGGTAAGTGTGTCCGCGCTGGTGTGGCCTGAAATCACCCTCTGACTGCAGCATGGAGTGTTATGCAAGAGTGAGACACATTTCTGATCACGGCAAAAATGTGCTGTGTCTTAAAGCTTCAGTAGGCAGAATGTTTTTGGCATCATTGGGCAAAAAATAATAATAACCTTTCAGCATATTGTAATTCAAGTGTTCTGAGAGAAAAGTAGACTTCTGCACCTCCTCGTGGCTCTGTTTTCAGACTTGAAAAAATCTAAAAGGGACATCTGTAACTCAGCGTATACTCTTTTTTTAGGTGAATCAACTTCCCAGTATGAACACTTCACGGCAGCGTGACGTTGTGACCCCGTGACCGAGCCATGTGACCGAGCGGACGCTACTGCTCCTGCTCCATGGGCCCAATGGATGAGGAAGATCGCCGAAAGATCCGGGTACTTTTCCAGCCGGGAGTCGAGCCATTTTGTAATCATGCACCACTGAGCAGCTTTCATAGGAATGAACGGGGCCCCGCCTCCAACGCTGTATCCAGTTCTCTTAATATATCCTTGATCTCAACATAGCTGCCAGGTCACAGACTTTCTCATTTTACAGCTAAACAGTACACTACAAGATGTTTCTGAAAACATTTGAGGAGAGAGATGGGCATTACAGAAACAGAATATTGATTCATATTTGATCAGCGCTGCCTAGTTTGACCGTTTGATCGGAGTTTGCGAGTGATTGACAGCTGCTCAGAGACGGCAAGGCTCCAGCTCGGCTCTGATTGGTTGTTTTCCTCCGGTCTGTGAAATCTTGCAGATGTCGTTAGGAGCACCAGAGGACACAGAGGCACATCTCATGTACTACTGTCAGGATATAGTGACTGCTTTATAAAAATAACTTGCTTTAATCATATTTGCTCCATTTCTACCCACTGCTGCTTTAAATATATCTAACTTTACCTTTCAAATATTTTAGTAGCATAGTATATAGCCTAAATGCTATTCATAGTCAGAAATAGCACTGAGCTAAGGGCCGCGGACCACAATCTGCACAGAATAAATCTCAAGTTGCTGCTCCTGTGAGCTCAGCCAGTGCAGTAGATAATATGGCCGGCCGTTCCAAAACCACACGTTTTAGCCATATTACAAAAATTCGCTGAAAACCCAGAGCTCCTTGTGGCTGACACGGAGGAAGTTGGCTTTCCCAATAGCCGGCAGCACACAGCTTAGTGACTTGATATTATTTATAGGGGACATACAGGGTGACACAAGACTTCCCGTAGCTCGCCGGTCACTTGCGGACCATAATACCTTCACCTTTAGCAGCAGACTTTAGCTGACATTATGGTTCACAATATCGAGACCCTGAGGAGCTGCAGCGCTGACAGACTCACAGAAAATAGAGGGAGGGATACGGGGCTTCCTCCCCTCAGAGAATAACCCCGCCACCCTACCATTAGGATACGCATATACACACATTCTCCCCGCAGCTGTTCAACATGTGCATTTCCACGCAGCTCAGCTAAATACGTTGAGACGGTGACACATTCACACCTGTTAGCACCGGCAGCACCGGCCAACTCTGACTGACAACTTCCCTCTGGCCATCATCACCTCTCAATCGCAGGAGAACTGTCCAAGCAAACAGTCCATCAGCGGCGCGTCGGAAGCCTCTGCCGTACAGCATTAGCATCAACAACCTTTCCACATCTCTGCTGATTACTGGACAAAGGCTCTGAAAAAACAACAGAAATGTCCTTTTTGTTTGTTAATAGAAGCTCGCTTACTGGAATATGAGCCACCGGTTGGGAATAACTAAAGTGTGTGTGCGTTATAGGGCACAAATTACTGCTGTTTTCTGTTTCTGTATGTGAGTTAATGTATGAACAGTTATGCTGTTTGAATCCGGGGTAGAACCAGTACGTTATTATTGTCTGACTTGTGGCTTTAAGCATTAAAGGGAGGCATGCAGTTGGCTTTATTTCATCAGCTCCACAATGTTTTCTTTATTTTTTATAAGTTGTATCTAATAGATTCTGCACAAACTGACAAAGAAAACCAATTTCAAAAGATGACTTTAAGTATGAGGAGACTCAAGAACTTAAAATTAAAAACAAGTTAGGTTTTTCAGCCGAATAGGCCGCAATCAGGTCATCAAATGGGCCGTTATCAGTGGTTAAAAGGCTCATAGATGTGGGTCAGTAGGGCCCTGCTACACCCACTAGTAAGCTTTGACATCCATTCACATGGTAGATCACTGAAAGTAGGAATAAAAGAAAACAACAGCGACTTCTAGTGACCGTAGTAATTATGACAGGAGCAAAAGCGGAAGTAAGTGAAACTCCAAAACACAGGGCTTTCACCTAGGAGACTAGGGTTCGCATCCTGTGTGAAACCAACAATGTGAAGCTGTCTTTGTGTTAAGTTAAGTTTCACTTTCACTTTTGAAACTAGTTATTTTAAGCCAAAACCGATATTTTTCCCTTAACTTCACTGAGTGGTTTTGATGCCTAAACCTAAAGAAGTTGTAGTTTAGTTACCTAAACCTAAAGAAGCTGTTTAGTTTGTGTTCAAAACGCAACTTTTCATTAGGGCTGGGCAATATATCGATATTATATCGATATCGTGATATGAGACTAGATATCGTCTTAGATTTTGGATATCGTAACATCGTGATACGTGTTTTAAAGGCTGCATTATAGTAAACTGATGTAATTTTCTGAAATTACCAGACTGTTCAAGCCATTCTATTATTTGCCTTTACCCACTTAGTTATTATATCTACATTACTGATGATTATTCATCAGAAATTTCCTCGTGTAAACATTTTGTGAAAGCACCAATAGTCAATCCTACTATATTGTTGCAATATCGAAGCATTTGGTCAAAAATATTGTGATTTGAATTTCTCCATATTGACCAGCCCTGCTTTTCATGCAGTTTTAAGTGTTAGAACGAGTTGGTTTTAAGTTTCACATTCACTTTTACATCTATGATGCTTATAGCGAACGATAACGCACATTTAATGGCCTGATAACAGTCGAATCAGGTGCAGCTTCACACAAAAAAAGCCATACAGAGATATTTTTCTTCATATTTTCATTGTGTGTCCCGCAGATTTAAG
Organism: Sebastes fasciatus; assembly: GCF_043250625.1. Classification (NCBI taxonomy): domain Eukaryota; kingdom Metazoa; phylum Chordata; class Actinopteri; order Perciformes; family Sebastidae; genus Sebastes; species Sebastes fasciatus. The sequence goes on along the minus strand of NC_133807.1, from coordinate 27,379,639 downwards.
GCTAGAAATTCTCAGCATTGGTGTTCAGAAAAATAACAGTTCAAAGGATCTCTGGTCATTGTCAAAAAGTATGTTTTTGCTATTTGCAATAGCTTCAAAAACAGCCACAGAATCCTAATTTTTTGCCGCTCATAACAGAGCCATACATATACATCCTTTAGTTTGTTTTGATATGTATTGCAGAAACTTAACAGAGCTGTGAGGTTTATTTTAATGTGCTGGGAGGAATGGGTTCTGTCAGGGAAGAAATGGGGAGATAAACTGTCTGTTATCATAGATGAAGATCACAAGGAGTGCAGGGAGAAGATGTATAGGTACGGATAGGTATAAATCTCCAATCGCTCCTCTGAACTCGGAGGAGCGTCCCAAATGGGAACATTCTGTTGAAATATTAAGATCTCGGGGTTCTTTACTCCAATGACAGATTTACATGTTTGCAAGGTAGAAACAGATCAACAGAATATCCTTTTTCAGTACCGAGGGCCATGGTGGACGTAAATCCTATAAGCATGATAAATGACACGGCCCCTATACCTCTCCTCGTGACAGGAGATTAAATGGCAGCTCTTGCTCTGCCAGTGAGGGAGACAGTATGTTAAACACCTCTCTGGCATGAACTCCGATCCCTCATTGTCTGCTTATCTGCACTAAAGACCTGCAGATGGATGAGTCCAAAGAGGGGGGGGACGAAGGCTGTGTGGTAAAGTCATCACACTGTGATGTAAAGCAGGCGCACGCCGAGGCTTCTCCGCTTCAAGTTCAAAAGGAAATGAAATACTTATTTGATTTTGGTTTCACTTTGTTTCCCCCCCCAAGCAGCCCCCTTCCCTTCCATGCTGCCCATTACCAGATTTATTAATGTTATTCTTGAGATTGTCTGCATAATGTATGTCAAGAGATTTACACGGCCGACCAGATTTTGGTCCGGTGTCAAGGTCTGACACAGTAAGCCCGACTCAGAGAGCTCCTGAGTCCTTAGTTTGACCCAGAGGATTGAATGTGTCTAAATGTCCTTATAATGACAAACTGCTTGTCTCCTCCCTGTGGAATCCTACATTTGTTTTCAAAGTGGTGCACGAAACGTTGACGACCAATATATTAGACACTGATAAACTGAAAATTCATCCGGTAATTACAACTGATACTATGGAACCTTATTGGGGTATATACAGCATCTGGTATAGATATTGTGTTCAAATATTTTGTCCTTTTTCCCAGCAAATTATCCACTAAGTACCTCTTGAAACATTGCAGGAAGTCAGATTAATATTCATTTAGGACTGTCAATTGATTAAAATATTTGATCATGATTAATCACATGATTGTCCATAGTTAACCATGATTAATCGCAAATGAATCACACTTTTTTTTTTTTTATCTGTTCACCTACCTTACAGGGAGATTTGTCAAGTATTTAATACTCTTATCAACATGGGAGTGACAAATATCCTTGCTTTATGCAAAAGTATGTATATATATATTATTAGAAATCAATTAACAACACAAAACAATGACAAATATTGTCCAGAAACCCTCACAGGTACTGCATTTAGCGTAAAAAATATGCTTAAAATCATAACATAACAGGCAAACTCAAACAGGCAACAACAGCTGTCAGTGTGTCAGTGTGCTGACTTGATTATGACTTGGCCCCAAACTGCATGTGATTATCATAAAGTGGGCATGTCTGTAAAGGGGAGACTCGTGGGTACCCATAGAACCCATTTTCATTCACATATATTGAGATCAGAGGTCAAGGAACCCCTTTGAAAATGGCCCTACCAGTTTTTCTTCACCAAAATTTGGTGTACGTTTGGAGCGATATTTAGCCTCCTCTTTGTTGGTACAGATCCCCACAAAAGTCACACTATAATCATATTAATATGGGGTTTTTTTTATGAAAATGAGAATAATTATGTAAAAATAATCATTCCCTCTAATATCGCAAATCATATTGCAATTGCAATATCAGTCAAAATAAACAAAATAATAATAATAGTCTAAATAATCTAGAAAATAATTATGGGTTATAATGATCAGTCCAGAAATTCCATATTTCTTATTGGTTCAGTGAAAATTTAAAGACAATGGATGTAAAAGTGTGTTTTTAACCTGAGTGTATGAACTTGAATGAACCACACAACAATCAATCCCCATTTAACACCCATCCCAAGTTGCTCATTTTGCTTAAACAAGCACTTCAATATCAAATTGTCTTCCACGAGCTGAGCTGACCTTGGTTATCTCACAGTTAGGAGACAGTTGTGTGATATCTGCGTGGGCTGGAGGCCATCCCAGGTTATCACCTGCGCCTCCTCCACCGCCGCTCATCATCTCTGCCTCCAGGAGGTTTTAACAGTTTGCACAGAGCCCCGGTACAACTGATAAAAAGTTCATTCAATTAGTCAGGGGAGGTGAAGACACAAACTACAATATGACCCGCGTTTCCGTCTGCTTCGAGATAATAATTCACAGCTCTGACGTGTGTGTCCAATGTGTAACTGGGTGTGTTGCAAGGTCATAGTTTTTACTTTTCAATTAGTTTTTATGTTATTTTAGTTTTTACTTTATAATTTAATTTTAGTTTTAGTTAGTTTTAGGAGTGTGTTTGCTAGTTTTAGTTTAGTTTCAGTTACTCAGAAAGGTTTACTTTTAGTTTTTATATATTTAGTTTTACAGTAGTTCTAGTTTGTTTTTGTTAGGGCCAGCTATAATGTCTCAGACGCATGTAGCTCTATATACATACAAAGTATATGGTTGGAGAACTGTGTAGGAATAGACATAATGTTTAATCTCCGCGCTACTTTAGCGAAGCAATTGCAGCATAGCGCCATCAGCTGGAATTTCAAATGTGTTCAATTTCTGTGGTTCAATGTCACGAGAGTTGACGGAAATTCATGCTTTCTCCTTTCTTAGGTAAATGATGGATAGAGGTAGATATATTATGGCAAAAAAAATAAAAAATAAAATGAAGTATTTTTTTTATTAGTTTCTTACCCAGGCATTGTCTTTTCAGTTTAGTTTTAATTTTTCTTAAAGGATCTATTTTTTTTAATTTAGTTTCAGTTTACTAAAAATATTTCTCACTGCTTATTTTCGTTTTAGTTTCCGTTTTAGTTTACTATAATAACCCTGATGAGTTGCTAGTTTAGTCAGTCAAATACACAGTGCCTGATTGCATTAGCAACCAATGAAAAAACTGGAAAATCAAAAGGAGTCTAAGTTGCAGAATTCACGTCTTTCTATTTCACTGGAAAAAAACCCTGTTGCCAACGTATGAGGCTTCATGATATGCGCTCAAGCTTCATGTATGGTATCTTGTGTTTTCATGAGCTCATCTCACTGCAGAAGCTCTCAGCTGAGCCGGAGACCCGGAGGTCAATAGGCTAGCGTGATCCTTCCTCCCCTCTCTGAACAGTGTGAGTGTATTGTGACATCTCAGGGCTGTTCTGCTCTATCACAGTGTCTCCTATCACACCACGTAATGTTACGGCACAGAGAGTAGCACCACCACTACTTGCACCAATCTTCCATCATCGTGATTTTTAAAGTGCATGGAGTGCAAACACATATACCCTCATTGTGTCTATTGGTTGATGGGCCCAGCTGCTTGTGGCCAGTAATTCAGCCATTAGTCCTTTGTTGGCTAACAGCCCACATCACCGGCTGTGCTATCAACCGAGCCAACTATCTGATGGCTGTGGAATACTGATGCTCAGCTGTGGGGCCCTGTGAGGGTGAACCTCTTGCCTCTTAAAAACTTCAAGCTGCTTTTTTTTTGTGTGCCAGTCCCCTTTGTTTTGCTTATTTTCCTTAATAATGGGAGACCAAAGGGACATAAATTGCCAGTAAAGTAGGTGGAATGAGTCGATTAGTGGATTTCAAACTCTGCGTTTGATCTTTTTCAATTACTTTGTTGCGTCGTGGCTGATAAAACACTTTTTTACTGAATTTGGAATTAGGGTTGCGTCCAAAATTCCAAGCTTACATGCTATTTAATACGTTAAAACAGTATGTGAGATATTTCAATATGTCTGAAACTTTAGTATGAAGCCAATAGCACACGAATTGCATAGGTGATATATTACAGTGTGCAATGCTGGACACGGCGGCATAAATATCCCACAATGCAATGCGGTAGTGACGACAACAACAGTTCATAACAGACGTTGACGGACAGCTCTGTATCATCAATAACGCTTCAATTTAACTGTAAGATTTCACTTAGCTAGGCGTAATATAGTTTTTAAATTAGTTCAGACTTTGATTCTCACAAACCGTCATTTTCGTTACATGAGGTTGGCACGGGTTACCATGGTTACACGCCTGCAACCGGCAAGGATGCTCTCAGGAAGTGACGACGTAAATTACTGCTCAGTGCGTCCGAAAAGAAACATACTACTGTTTTTTCACACAAAACACATTGAGTATGTAGTGCGTAGTATGCGATTTCGGACGAAAATCACAAAAAAAAATCTAATTGTTTACAGCTAAATTTCCAATCACAGGATTTGTCCCTGTGTGTTGTACAACAATACGAATATATCTCACTGAGAATGAGCCTCAGACTTCACATAAACCATATTTCTGTCTCTCGTATGGTTGAATGTAATGTAAGCAGACAGTGGCCCCATCAGGCCAAATCACATCCAGAAAGAAAAGTGGAGCTGATTTACTTTAGATACCGAACGTTCAAACAACATTCATTTTAGTCAGTGTGCTCATTAATAACATTTAATTGCATGTGACCTTCCTGTTATCACCAGCTAAATATCATGTAACTCAAGATACATTGTAATTAGTCTGTATTGTTTGTGCAAGCTTTGTGTATACAGTTTGGAAATCCAACCTACGGGGCATTACAAGGTAGAGTAAACAGGCTATTTTTCAAAGCCACGAGCACTCCAGGAGCATATTTATAAATGGTCCGATTCAGACATTTCATACGTTTCATTATAAACTGAAGTTTTCTAAAAAAAAAAAAAAAAAAAAACTTCTCGATCTTGATTTGCCTGGAAATATCACTGCTGTCGACAAAAGAAAAATATACATGTTTCATTTTGGAAATCAGAGACAGAACATGAGCGGGCTGCCAGTGAGCAGCAGTAATAACCAAATGACTGGCCCTGGCAGGAAATGACATGCATGTCGTTCCTGGGCATCACAGGGTAGTGCTGACTTGCCCAAAATAGGCCCTGCCAGTAACAACAATATTACACACAGATCTCTCTATGTGTGCGCAGGTTAAAAAAGCAGAGGTTGGCAGCCGTTCCTTCCCCTCATTATTTCCATCTACTTCCCCTGCTAGAAAATCCTCAATCCACCGATGCCATCTCTAATAGCCAAGACAACCAACAAATCACAGGCTGATCCTCAATAAGAGCTCCAGCTTAGACCAGAAATGAGACGGATGGTCTAAAGACGTATGGGGTGCCACAGTTTGAGGCAATAAGGCCTATAGGTAATGGGATGTGTATGCTCTCTGATTGGCCAAGTTAAATAGTGCTCTTTATGAACTAACAGAGATTGGATTTTTACCCAAAATGCATGCAATGTTATGAGTCTCCTTCACAGTCACAGGTTAGTCTGACGTCATGTATTACATAGCTGCTAGCTAGCATCATATTTTTGGGTCACTGAGTTTTATGTAGCACATTTAGCACACTTTTGTTACTTGACACATTCATCACTTCTTAAAAAATGCTTAACCTTGTATCAGCTACAATTTAAAGTTTTATATTAAAGGTACAGTGTGTAGGATTTTGTGGCATCTAGTGGTGTGGTTGCAGATTGCAACCAACCAATTTTGCACTCTGCAGCTCACATTACAGCAGTTTTCACCACCGTGTCAGATAACTACGGTGGCCTTCAGGTAACATAAAAACACAAAAGGCTCTCTCTACAACCAGTGTTTGGTTTGGTCTTTCTGTTCTGTGCTACTGTAGAAACATGGCGGAGCAACATGGCGGACTAAGTGAAGAGGACCCGCTCTCTATGTAGATATAAAGGGCTCATTATAAGCTAACGAAAACACAACAATTATTAGTTTCAGGTAATTATACATTAATGAAAACATAGTTATGAAAATTATATTCCATTTCTGCTAATAGATCCCCCCGAAATATTAGACACTGTTTATTTAATACTGCATCAAACTTGTATGTGAAAGGAGTCACACAAACCCACAAAGAATGATCACCTGAGTCTGAAGTTCTCTTCAGGTACGGAGCGTTGTAGCGTCTTTCAGCACATCGTTTTGGTTTCCCGGCCCGCGACTTAATTGTTTTTGGTTGACTCCCACTGCTCTCATATTGCGTGTTCGGCCACAGCAGACAGCTGGTTTGGGGAAGAAAAAAAACAGTACCAAATGGTAGACAAACAAGTTAGTGATTAGCTAATGAACACAGTGGAATATTTAGCAGCTAAAGTGCCAGATATGTTCCTAAGGAGTTGGTGGAGACCCAAAACGGAGCAAAAAGGTCATAAATCCTGCCTCCTCCATGTTAGTGGACAGGACAGGACAAACTAAAAAGTCAAAGTACAAATCAAATAAATTTTTCAGACAGATGGTTTCTGTCATTTTAGGTAGTTCTTATCACGCAGATGTTCAAATGTTCATTTTTCTGATCAGTTTGGTTTCAATTAGTTATTTGATGCTATAAAAAGGGGGTGAAACTTCATGATGGACAGCTGTGAGGCTCTCTCGCTGACAAGCTGTGCTCGGCTCGCGATTTGTTCGGGCGGTTGACCTCGATACCGTGGCCCCACCGCCCGATCACTACTGCGCAGACTTTGGCTCCAAATTACGTCAAAATGTCAAGACGGCAGCTCCCATATTCCTAGATATTTTGGCTTCACTTCTGTACAGTTCGAAGAAGTGGAGAAGCATCATCTATCTTTATATACAGTCTATGATTTAAACTTTAAAGGTGATAATATACAGTATGTTGAGTTCACAGCTGGTTTCTAGTGATGTGTGCTGAACTTAATCCCCTCTTCACTTAAACACAAATGTTTAATTTTCACAACTTTGAGATTCTCTTCTGCCCTCCGACTCCTTCAAACACTCATCTGCAAGCAAAACCAGCAATCTGACAATTGTTGTTTCCTTTCTGGAAATGATGAATCATCTGGTTATTATTAATCACCTTGTTATGGCTGAGACTGAGGAGAGTCTCTGTTCATGCATGTTTCTCATACCTTATGCGTGTTTGACCGATTTACGACTTCATGTTTTATGGCGTTCTGTTCAACTGAAATCATTAATACACTTATCTTTGACATTGCCTCGTTTTGGGGGTTAATGTAGGAGCGGTCGCAGCTCATGAGAAGCTGGATTCATTTATTTAAACTGTGACCACCCCCCTAAGCGTGTGACACTTAGTGTGTATTCTAGCCGGTTTCACATTTCACTATAGCAAAGCATGCACTCAACACAAGGACAAATATACAGCCGAGTGTTTCTCCAATGCATCGGAGCTCTTAATGGCTACATTGCTTATTTTGCCCCACTGCTGAAGAGAACATGAATTGTCTGGGAGTTCATGCGGGAACCCGCCTCAGCAAGGCCTAGTCGGAGGCTCAAGGCCGCTCTGCTTTGTCTGCTGCCACTGTACTCCACTCAAGAATCCATATCTGTGGAATTATAATTGAGGATAAATATTATCAAGTGCAATCGGAGAGGGTGTTGTGTATTTGTGCTGGGGCCAAGAGCAGAGGCGCTGTGAAACTGAACACCGGCTTGGGCCCTGACCACAGGAGAGCTTAGTTGGAGGCAGAGGAACCATCTTCCTCTGTGGACCGCCAAGGTGAAAGGTCAAGGTAAAAAGTGACGTCATTTCCACCACTAAGACTGCGTATCGTTGGCTACAGCTAACACAACTCTGAAGAACGAACAAGACAATGTTCAAAACAAATATGGAGCTTTACTTTCACTCCGGACAGCCCTGTTCTTCTGGGTCTTGGCATTGTGATGTTCAGCCTTTTCTCCTAGTCTCTCATCACCAGGTGGAGAAAAACAACCCATAATCCAAGTCCTCTAATCTTGTACAGGATAACTGTCAGCACCTCCATACACTGTGGAAGGCTTCCCCGGCTTGTTACAACACTGGCACCAGTAGTAATCACTCTAATCCTTTGGTATCCATGGTAAACAAAACCTCTCGCACAGTCATTATCTATTCACAGCCAAAGGCCGTCAGATAACAAAGCACATCAGGGAGAAGAGAATGAATGAAGGGAGATGCAAGAAAGCTGGAGAGAAAGTAAGAAAAGAAGAGTGTGAGAGAAAGCAAAATGGGGGGAAAAGACAAGGGGACAAAGAGGAGAGAGAGAGAGAAGAGTATTTAATTGTATTATATAACACTCTTTGCTGTGTGCCAAGCTGCAACTGTTTTCTCTCTTTCAAAAGGAGAGTTTTGTGTTGTAAAAGCTCTAGGCATTTCTCAGCCTTGATGTAAACTGATAGTCTGGTGTTTGATTTATGTTACAAAATCCAAACCCCTCCCAAGAATGAAAACGCTACACCGTCAAATTTCTGGAAATCTTACATAACAACAATTTAGTGACATTCATTACTAAAACCTTAAAAGTATATAGATGGCAAGCACACAGTATTTTTTTAAAGAACAGCCATCCATCACTTGGCAGAAAAGAGGTTTCAGGTTCAGGGCTTTTAGGGACATACACTCGGAGTGGAGAGGCAGAAACCTGGGTGGGAACCTGACAGGTCTGCTTAGTCCTCAGTCAAATTGAGACACGCTTGCCAAAGGCCAGAAAGTTGGGTGGCTCTAAGCTCCACCTATAATCCTTTCTTCTGTGAGGTGTCTGGTGCAGAGACTCAGATGAGGGCAGATGAGGCGAAGTGCTAATTCTAGCATCTGCTGAAGAGTAGCAGAATGATTAGCATGAGTGCCAGCCTTGCTTAGCAGTCGGCGTTGCAGGGTGGTGGGTGACAGGTATTCATTAGGTGTGGATGTATCCTTGTGTATGTTTAAGTTAGGGATGCCGCAATACCAGAAATTTAGTAGTCGATACCAATACCAGTGAAATCCCACGATTCATGACACCAATTCGATACCCCCTCAATAAATCCTGTGTACTTCAACATACACTCCTTTATTATGTAGTGCAACATGAACAGTTTTAAGTGAGATTATAGTTAAAAAAAAATAATAACTATAGGCCTTGCTTATATTGCGACGGACACAATATAGAAAACTATATATGGACATTTCTTTATATGGTTTTGACGATGTACCTCATCATATTGGCCAGGCTTAGCGGCGACAGTGAGTTTACTGCGTCCAAAACACATTTTCCATGACGGGACGCCGTTAATCTCAAGCCTGTGGATGGTACCTGTGGTACTGTAGAAAAACGAGTACATTGGCATTGACTTGGTAACGAAGTATCGGTTCTCGTGACAGCCCTAGTACAAGTTCAAGTTTAATTGGAAGCTCACTAGCACCTAATAGCAAATGTGACCACCTGAAGAAACAAGACACTGGTATTAGAGCACAGCAGAAACCATTCTGTGACATTAGAGTATTTGTCTCCCAGCGCTCCAAATAGTTTCCCTACAAACAAAATGCAAGGATTAACAATTGGCCGGCTTGTGTCCAATACCTTTACCTTTTTCACTGCGCCTTTTCCCCCCCATAACAAAAGCTGGTGAGATCAGCAGGGAGCTTCTCACAATGTAAATGTAACTCAGTATACCTGACACCTAAACCCTGTCTTGCCTTTGCTTCTTCTTATTATTTGGGAAATGCTAGACATATTTCTGGGCTTCTCAAACACGCTCTCATCTTACCATAACAATCGGATTCGACATGTGGTTTTATTGTTATGGAACGCAAAAGGCTGAGCTGTCTGCCTGTAGCAGACAGTTTGGTATCGAAATTCAAGCTGTAGCTATGAATCGGGTACAGTTAAGATTTCTCTGCCCTAGGTGAGTTTTGCAGCAGGCTCCACCTGGACTGAGGACTCAGTATTATGCTATAACAGCCTTTTTCCATTGAGGAAAGACCATCATTATGTAGGTAACTGCTTACTGCAAACATTAAACGGATAGGAGTTGGAGGGGGAATAATGTTGTCTGTTTTATATACGTCTTACAACGGTGTTGCTGGGAAACCTGTTAATGCGCATGGCTCTGACATCCTGAAATGTTGTGCCCCTTCATAATCCCATGTGGTATGTTCCCACTTAACTAGTAATTGTATTTTCTCTTCACGTATTTAATAGAACAACATGGCAGCAGGGCTCTTAATTTCTTCCTTGTGCTTGGAGGACAACCCAAGTGTTGAGTGCAAAGGAGAAGTGCACACAATTAGCTAATATAATTCACAGATGTGCTCTCTCTCTCTCTCTCAGCATTACATACACAGCAGGCTGAGCAACCTGAGAGTCTGGACACGCTCTCACCCCACTGTGACCTACTGGCACATACATTTCAGATGACGTAGTAATTAAAATACACTAATTTGATAATAATGCAATAACAGCAGCACCCTGAAGGGCTAATTTAAAGAAAACATTTTCCCAGACCGCCAGTAAAGCGTATGTAATGCCCCACAGAAAATACAGTAGCCTGTGTTGGTGTGCTTTCTGAGGTCTCGGGGGGCGCTGATTTCATACCACAATCATTAAAATCTCAGCTCCCTTTTGGCCGAGAGCGCCTGGCTGGCGACGGCGCCGCCTGCGAATGACATTGGATCCCCCAAGGTGTAAACTTGATGAATATCTGATGCTGTTTTGCAAAGGGTTTAGTTTGAAGCTCCTCCACAGATCAAGGTCACAGTGACGATTCAAAGCTGAACGTGATATTATTTTAACTGGATTGTGAAGTTCATAGGGCATCTCTCACTCTGAAGGGTTCATAGATACAAAAGAGTAACCCATGGAAAGCATAAAGGGGAGTATTGATTAAGATTGCTGACCTAGATTTAACATGGTTGGATTTTTAAATATTATTTTGTGACATTATTTACCTTTCCTAAACCGTGCAAAGAGAGAGCATGTGGAGAAAAAGGCCAGGATGTGACTACCCCCTACAGAACGGTCTGATTGTGTTCAAGCAGATCAATAATGCATTTGTTTGATGAAGTTACTAGAAATGATGTGAAATAAACATAATACCACAAAGCATAGAGCAAGATCGGCAACCCCTTTCAATGTCTGGTGCCAATTTACAATGTTAAAGGCCTATTTGTTTTTATAATGTGCACTGATTTAAAGGTCCTATATTGTAAAGTGAGTCTTTTATATTATAAAGCAGGTTTAAGTGCTATATAAATACCGTTGTAACTATCAAAACGCTCAATATACAGAGAAATACACACAGCCCGTATTCAGTAATTGTACTTTTGAAACGAGCCGTTTCAGGATTTCTGTCGATTTGTGATGTCACAAATATACAATATTTAGACCATTACACGGTTTTAAACGCAAAACATTCTTAATGTGCCGCAGTTTGTTTCCTGTTGCAGTGTATGTAAATAACATCAGCTGACAGGAAGTAAACATGGACCCAAACTGTTGCCTAGCAACGCAACTCCGTTGAAATGCACTAAAACGGAGCGTTTCAGACAGAGGGTAAATACAGGCATATTCAGGCAGCAAGTATGAGGAAAATAAAGTGTTTTTTGAACTTTACAGCATGTAAACATGTTCTATTAGAAACACAAAGTACAAGTCTGAATCTGAAAATGAGCACGATATGGGACCTTTAATACTGGTTTCCAGTTAGTCTCATTTCTCTAAAGCTTAAAAAATAAACTCTGGCTGCAGTCCTGACCCAGCAGAGCTACTTATTTGGAGACAAAATGCCCATAATTCAGCCCCGGCAACATGCTGTAGCTGCATGTAATTTCTGCACATCATTATCCAGCTTTCATTAAAAAACCCTCATGCTTGTGACCTGATCCCAACTGTCCATCAACCATGAATATCATTAAATGTGAGCCACGATGCACAGTAATTTCGCCCCTAATTCCTCCTCATCAAGAGAACAAAGAGCAAAAAAACAAGCAGGGGAAAGAAGAATTTGGCCTCTTTCTGTCCTTCCCTTTGTACCGTTGGCATGGTGGCTTTGAAGCCTACAGAAGTGGAAGTGAAAGTGATTGAACTTGCTCAGTGAGGCTTGTTCTGCAGGACTGAGTTGCGCAAATCACTCCTCGTGACCCATTTGTGGGTGTGTTTATTAACCCAATGTTCAGTACATCCACATTTTGGGGTTTGCTAATGAGCAGGGAGGACATGAGCTGGTGGGATGGTAGCTCTATTTCATCAGGATTTATAGATTAGATTGATAGATGCATCATTATAACCACTGAGATGAGGTTAAAAAAGAGGTATTTGGGTGAAATCTGGAGACCCGACAAGTCTACGTCTCCTCTTCTGGATATTGTATTTACTGACTGCAGACTGCTAGAGGGTGGTCGCTGGCATGGTTTACTTTCACAGGCGCATGCTTCCATTTGTCATTGTTATGCTAAACACTGCTTTGGTATAGAGGAAATTGAATTAAGGAGCCGTCCAAGCAACAGTCTTGTCCTTATCATCTCCATCAGCCTGATCCGAAACACATTGAGCTCCCACCAACAGAGGGTCACAAAGTCACGTAACCTTCGGCAGGCAGCCATTTCCTGAGCACTCCATCACGGACGGCCTTCTGTTGGCTTTTTGGCCGTGATGCAACATGCAAATAAGGAGCAATTTACTGGTGACCTACAGTAGTAATGCCCTACCGTAAAACACTCTCTTTACAACTACACATGCACAAAGGGAATTATAAGGGAGCAGAAACAGAGTCAGAGATGGATATCTCAAAATCTGGCAACCGAAAATGGGCAGATTGAAGTAGAGATAAGTGAGAGAAACAAAAAGGAACACAAGAAAACAACAATGACAAAAGACACAATGGAATCTGCTCATGCCCACAAATGATGTTAGTCTCACAGGAGGTGAATCCGTGCACGACATCCACATTTCATTACAGCTTGTTGCCAAACCCCCCGCTGAGCAAAAATATTCTACTGTCACACTCCACTATGACTACAGGATTTAAGACTACTCAGAGTCCCACTCAGAGCTGACTTGAGGAAATAATCCAGTTTGTCTACAATAGCAGATGGAAACATTTATAATAAAACCGTAACGTACTGACAGATAATTAGATAAATTACGTAAATATTACTCCATAATAACCAGGAAGAGGAGGGAGCAGCACCGAGCCTCACCAGCATGAGATGAATAAGATGCCTTATTTGAAACATGCATGTATTGTTATGCATTATTATCTCATAATACAAAAAAAGGTGACATTTATGCTTTATTGGAAGCAGTATATGTATTATCACGCATACATAGAAAATAACAATAAGTAAGACAATAACAGTATATTGTATTCTGTAAATATGCTGAACATTAGATGAAAAACTGGAATGTAAAAGAAAGGAAATTAACTTTTTTTTAAAACACATTTTATCGTTTTTAAGACAGTGATTTTAAAAAGTGGAAGAAAGGCAAGTGCAACTTTTACATACGTAAGACACATCAACATAACATGATTAAACAGCGATAGAAAAAAGGGATGGAAATGGCTTTTGAGGAATGTGAAAAGACACGTTATACTTGATAAAGTGACTTAGGTCAGAGTGGTTTTCAGATCCTCCCCCGAGTTATTCCACATTATTTACCTGAGTAGAAGTCAGATTGTTTTTTCTGCCTCTTCGAGACAAATTCACATTTACAAGTAAAGTGCGAGATAGAAGACGTTCAACCGTACGGAAAACTCTGTACATGTTGGTGCCCAGGAAAATAGAAAATAACACAAAACAAAGAGCAAATAATCCTCACCTCTTCATATATGAACTGCACACTCAGTTTTTGCTGGCACTATGATGCTTAACATTAGTGCTCTTAAAAAGGCACGTCTCTGCATAAATATGTGTAAAATACAGAACTTATCACCCGTCCACATCCGCTTCAATACTGTCGATTCACCATGATTGTAAACATCAATCTGAGGGACATGATTATATATGACGTCTTCATTGTCTCTGGCCGCGATCCTGCTTGAAGGCCACGATGAACTTCCAGGCTTCGACATACTGGGAGAGGCAGATCTCCACTGGGAAGAGCTCCTCCACGTCAGGAGGGGTGTCCAGGTCTTTGCGCTCCAAGTAAGACACCAGCGTGACTTTCAGGCTTTTAAGAGACAAAACATATTACTTTATAAATGTGATCTGACATCACACAAATTTACACTTTTATTCTTTGTTTTAACTACATTAAATATATATATGTAGCATAAATAAATGGCAGACTTAATTGAGGCTGAGGACTAGAGTTATTGATACAGACCAGTGGTTCCCATCCTTTTTTCTTAAGGGACCCTTTTTCTATCATTGAATAAACTGACGACCCCTGACTAAGTGACATATTTTATGGATATTTCATCAATGCATTACAGTAACAGTACAGAACAGCTGATAAACTGTACAATTAAAAACAGTGAATGCAATAACTACAGGAAGTTTGGATAAAACGAACGATTTGGAGAAATTTTGAGCAGATTATTTCCCTGTGAATATTGCATCAGAGATGAGTCTTCCTGTTATTTTAAAGAACTTTGTTGTTTGGAACTAGTTTTTTTTCTATTTTTAATAATGATACATACTTTAAAGGCTTCTTTTTTTTCAATTTTCTTCTCCCTGACACTTGGCCATTGTTCCATTAGCTCTTTGGTCGTTTGCGTACTTTTAAAGTTTATATTTTAAATAAGAAACCAAACTTTTAAAAATAACAATTTCATTTAGATTTCTTCTTTCTAAAGGCCAACTGTATATTTTTTGTTAATAGGGTCTCGCGACCCCCCCATGAAACTTTGGCGACCCCTAGCGGGGGTCGAGACCCCCAGGTTGGGAACCAGTGATACAGATAATGCTAAGGTAACGGCCACGTTACTTAATAGCACAGTATTTACCGCGGCATAGTGTTTCAACTTCATGGGTTCATCGGGATAGAAATTTCCTTTGTACCCAAGCCCAGTCAAATAAAATTAATTTGTACAATGTGTGCAAAATAACCTTTTGTCTCTGGCTTTTTCAGGACAACCAACTGTAATAATAGAGAGCCAACTCTGACCAAAGTTAATTTCAGGTTTGTTTGCGTGCAGCACGCTAAATCAGCCAAGGTGGCTCAAAGTGGGAAAGGAACAACATTGACTTTGTTTTAACTAAGACTCAAAAACACGGCACGCAATGGGGTTTTCCCTCATTTCTCTCTCTTCCATTTTGAAGGATCAAGCCTTGATTTAAGACATGATTTTTTAGAATTTATAGACATTAACAAATCACAAATAATTTCGTAAAAAGATCGTTTTACCTCCAGTCAGGCCTGTAGGTATCAAGTGCATTGGACTTTTTAAGGACCAGCACCAGGAACTCGTGCATCTCCAGCAGGAACGAGTCGGCGCTGCACTTAGAAAAGAAGCCGGTCAGCAGCCTGTGCTCGTCCTCGCTCAGGGCCTGTTTGTACCTCTCCGACACTTCCACAAACGGATCCTGAAGAACACAGACAATGCATGGAACAGGCAAAATAGTAATAATGCACTTTTATATAGAAGCATTTATTAAGAAAAATACGGAGACAAATGACAATACCATCTGTATCTGTATACCGATGCCTTACCCTTTTGAGCCGCAGCATGTTTTCTGATTTGAGTGAGGCCAGCAGCTGCCACAGAGCCACACAATGCTTTAGACAGCACATGCTCAGGGCCTGTGAGCAAAACAAAGAGGACATTAAGTATTATCTCATGTCTAGCACCTAAAACAAGACCAATTAAAACCATGTTTGTAAAAGTATAGTATGATAGCACTAAAAAGTCAGACAACAAAGAGTTGCTCTTTGGGTGCAGATTTGGCAAATTGTTTGGAAAGAAAGTAACAAAAGTGAATGTGGAAGCGAGAGAAGGTGCAACAGGATAAAAACAACCGGTGTCTCAAGATAGGCCGACCTTGAGGATATGCGCAGCCATCTGGTTTCCCATCTGCAGCACCTCCTCCAGGTAGCGGGACAGCTGCATGTCAGACTCTCCCCCAGTCATGGCGAGGAAACCGAGGGCCACTTCCAGCGTGGACAAGGCCTCACACACCTCGCTGTAGGAGTGCAGCTCCCCGGCGACGGCGAACAGGGTGAGAGTCTGAAGAGGCTCCTGTTGGCACACAGACATGTATCGTCTCATGAGGGGATTATCTACAGTAATTGTACTTTTCCACCACTGACTATATGTGGTAAATGAATGGTAGTTTCAATACTGTACTGTATATCACAACTTACTTGCTGGACTTTTGCTTTTACATCCTTCAGGATAATCTCATAGTTGCGGTCATGTCTGTTCACTAGTGTTGGGATGCCCTGTGGAGAAGGGACAGAGGAATTATGGGATTTTAACACTTTTCTAAACAAACAGGAGCCATTTCTGTGCTTTCCATTTGCTCACATTGAGAGTGATGAGAGGTTTGCCCAGTAAGAAGCGGGAGACGATCTGCTGCTGGATCTTGGGCAAGTCGTACTCGTGAAGAGTCTCCTGGCCTCTCTCGATGCTGTACTGAGTGTTGGACAGAACTAGGGGCATCAGGTCCCGCTCCAGCTCGTACCGGATCACATGCAGGTCAGTCAGATCCGCCGGGCTCACTTTGTAGCTGGGGGGAGGGATAAACAGACCAGTCAGACAGAGTTTATGTATTTTGTTTTTAGCATTTGTTTCCTTTTTACACCCTTTATGACCTTGTAATTAAAAATCTTTCTATTCTTTTAACAACCTCTCAGTATAACCAATACATAAATGTGGTATATATTTGGAGTAGAAGTTTACACACTGCAGCCAAACATGCACAAGTGAGAAAAATGTGGCGTGAGCGCCCCCACCTGGTCTCCTCTCCAGTGTGCTTGTCCACACAGTAGACCAGGTCATTGTGCAGGGCGATGAGGTAGCTGACGAGGGCCGTGGAGCACAGGCCTGGGCCTTGTCGCCGTGGTAACAGCACCTTGAGGTCACTGTTAAGGTCCAGGTCCTTCTGGCAGAACTCAGCTGGGATCTTGATCTCACCTGAACAACAACATTTCAATTAAAATTGGATAACGTGTTGGTGTCGGGATAAGCCAGAGTTGGTGCAACAAAGTGTGTTTTTATTTACCGTTAGTGGCCAAAGACACTCTGAGCTGATTCCAGCTTGTCAGGAAGATCTTGATGTATTTATCATACCAGGCTTTCAGCGAAACTGCACACATGAAGAAAACAAAAAAATGTCATCCCAAGTGTACACACATGTCAACTAGAGACACGACTTCCAGTAAATTGGATAAACTGACTATAACATAATAAGACATCTCATGTGTGGAAGAGATTTAGCCCTTTTAAGAATCATTGTCTCCCTCTAGGTTAAAACAACTCATTCCTTGGCAGGCAGTGTTTCTAAACTGTACGTCTCCAGCTATTTTACAATGACACTTCCAAGAAAGAGGTAATAAGAAACTGCGTGTATCTCTTGTGTAAAGTGAGTCATACAGTGTAAAAAAGTTGAGAGCCGCTGGCGTAGGCAGTTAGTTTCAGTACCTGCTTTCTGACTGTGGAGGAATTCGCCGATGGTGCCACAAGTCAGCTCGGTGATGTTTTGAAACCTCTTGACCAGATCTCTCTGGAGCATGAGGATATCAGGAAGGTGCTTCACCAGCCGGAGCTCTGCTTCCTGAAAATAAAAAGGTTTCGTTAACCATAACAATGACGAAATATGTTCGTCAGTGACCTTTTATTTCCATGACTAAGACGAGATGACGAGACGACACCGACGTCGTTAAACACCAACTGTGACGATATCAAACACGCAATATGGTTGACGAAAAAAGACGAGACTAAAATGTAGTTTCAAAACATAGAAACTTGTCACCTTACACCCTTCTTCCTCTCTCTCTGTCTCAAACACACACACACAACGTGCACAGACATGCCCACTTCATGATAATCACATGCAGTTTATGGTAATTCCTGTTTATTTCAGCTTTCAGATGCTATACACCACATCTATGTGACATTTACTGTTGACCTGCTATCTCCCCCTAAACACCCCCTGTACCACTCTAAAAAAGACAAAAATGGGTCTAAGTGGTTCTCTTAGGGTAAAAAAAGGTGTGCTTGAATGTTCTTACCCTGTGCAGAAACCTCCAGAGCACCGGCAGGGTGTCTTTGCCGTCATTCTGCTCCACAATGTGGGTGAGGCTCAGCAGAGACACTTTCTCCCGGCAGCTCCACACGGCAGAACCGTGGATCAGAGAGTTCTGGGGAAGCGAGGCCAAGAACAGACGAGGATCGCCAAACATGAGCTTCATGATGGGATTAGCGGAGATGCGAGAGTCAGCCCGGATGAACGCGTTCACTTCCTTCAGCTGTCTATCCAAGTTCTGTGCAGGAGAAAATGACGGAAGAAAATGTCTAATGAGCACATATTTTACAAACAGGCAGAATTAAAAGATTAGATTATGCGCCAGATTAAGTATTTCTACCTTCAGCTGAGGTGTGATGATGGCGTTGCTCACTTCCATCTCCCATCCATTTCTGGCGTTTTTGGTGGAGAGCACGTTGTCATAAGGAACCGGCCCTGAAAGGAAAGACCGGCAGTGTTTAATAGTAGAAGGAAATCCAGTGAATCTAGTGTTTCATTTTTGGAGGGACATTTTTTTTACCTAGGTTGAAAAGTCTCAAAACAAATAAAAATGTTGCACATAATTTACAGCTGTCTGAAGTTACTATAATACGTTATCACTGTAATCACATCACCTTATGATCCTGGATCATATGGGAAAGCTAGAAGTGGTATTGCAAAGGGAAATCCTGACCCACAAATCCTGCATTTGTTGACGTAGTGAGATGGTGCACGCTCTGTTGCAACAGCACAAACTGTCTGTTTGCAACTGTCTGATGTGTACAGTGCTGTGGTGAGGAACACCACACAATTTCTGACCACTAGAGGGCACCCCTTTCCTGTCTTTCCTACTTTCTGTCGCTGTCCTGCAGCCTACACATTTGCAGTAATACAGTAGTAAAAGGTTCAGGAGCAAGAGGCTTTAGAAACATGCTGTCACTACCTTTAGAATAGAGGTGAAAACAGTAACACTTTTACACTTTTACGTTTTGCATTCCAACTGCACCTTAGTTTATTCCTTTGTACACATTTATTTATTACTTGTGCATAGAGCCAATACAACTCAGCAAGTGCAATATCTTACTGTTTTTATAGGTCAAAGCAAAAACATATATTCTATTTAAAATATATATTTTTTATACTGTTTGATATGTGTATGCACCGTCAGGACTGCTACTGTACTTTGTGCAATGACAACAAAGGAATTCTATTCTACTCTATTCTACATTAGTGGACACAGGTTGGTATTCAGACTACGGTAACTTTATTTTTGGTATCATTAGCACATAATACTTTTAGAGTAGAGTGATAGGTTTGTTGTTGCTTACATGTCTGTTGCTGTTTGGGTTCCATGAGGCTGCTGATGAGCAGGTGAACAGCGCTGACTGTGTCGTCTGTCCCTTTACCCAGAGATCTGATCAGATGCTCCATGTCCTTTCGCAGGTGAGCACGTAGAAATGCACCGGGGTCAGGGACCGGAGGATTGATGATGGCGGAGATAGGCTGGAAACACAAATAAAGTACATGACTGACCAGACTCACCTCTTAAACACAAACAGGATATCAATAGTGTTTTTTTGCCGCACCTCTAAACCAGGGCTAGTCGATATGGCTTAAAAATAATATCTCAATATTTTTAGGCTAAGTTGCGATATACAATATGTATCTTGATATTTTCATATTTTCTCTTAAATAACAGTTATGTTATTTTAGAGAAAATTACATAACTGTTTGATTTAACCCTTTGATGCATATGATCCTACCAGCGTGATCATTATAACATATTTCTCCAAAATACAGTCTGCAGGCAGTATTTTTTTAATCATCATTAATTTTATCTATTATTTAATATTCATTTTTTGTTTATTTATTTATTTATTACTGACTGACTGAATGACTTATTGAATTTATGTGAAACTGAAATCACATTCCCCGGAAGATCACTTTTATTTTGACGTCAGTTCTTACATGCTCTTACCGTAATGCCTACTATATAAGCAAGACGCCAAAGCGAGTCTCATGCTGCCAGCTTAAAAAAATGACGTGACAATTAGTCTAATATTTATCTCGATGTTCACGATATAGTCATTTACTACATCCCATATAGAATAAGCTGCGATATATCACTTATATTCGATATATCGCCCACCCCTACTCTAAACTAAACTGAATATATTGCGGGGGAAAGGATCTCCATTAGAACTGTACTCATTATTTCAGCTACCTGCAGGTGGTTGCAGGTCCCCAGCAGCATGGCCATGTGAGTGAGCATGCGGACCATGGTGAAGGGAACGGGGGAAATGCTCTTTGTGTCCAGCATGTCTGGATTGTCCCTGCGACTGGGGTCACCGAGGATGTGGCCTGTCTTAGTGCGGTCACCCCTGTGAGGAGATAATTAATAAATAGATACAAATTAAAAGAAAATACACACTAATTAACTCTCTTTTGTATTCCAGAGTCTCCCCGGATTAACTCATAGACCACTTACTGCAGCTGCATAGCTTGAAATCCAGCCACAGGCAGGTGGTTGTCTCCTCCTATTTCAACACCACAGTCCAAACAGTGACTCTTTTGCATGGGCTGGCCGCACTAGAGGAAAAGAAACCGGACGCAATAAAATTAATTCTTCAGAGTATGGAAACTACTAAAAAAACGTATTATGAGACAGACTGATCGTAACATACCTCTCCAATGGTGCAGGGGTGACCATTTGGACAATCTATGGTAAGAGAAAATCAAAAATTACTTAATTTTCAATGATATTTCGAATTTGAAAGTACAATTTGATTTACTTACGGTACCACTGCAACGGTCCCATTGCTTGTTGGGCCAAAACTAACATGTCCTCTGGCATGGTAGGCAAGAAGGCTGCCTGCATAAACAGATAAAAACATTAAGTTCACTTGAAAGAGTTGCCAACAGTGAAAGCAGCGGACATTACACATACCTGCATGTTGGCAGGTGCCCATGCCAGCTGCTGCAGGGGAGCTAAGATCCCCTGGTTCCCGCAGAGCAAGACAGCAGCCAGGTGGATGGTTAAGTCCACGTGCACGGACCGGGCACCAGAGGCGCCGGGAGGAACAGTCAACGGGCCGAGTTGGTTGATCACCAGAGCCTTGGCGAAGGCTTTCATCTGTGGGCTGGCAAGGAATTTGGAGTTCTTGATGAACTTCAACAGGGCTTCCAATTGCTGTAGGTACAAAGATACATAAATATATAGATATGTAGTTTACTGACAAAAGCCGTGTTTCCGTTCAATTGTCAAGCGAATTTTAAGCAAACTTTTGAAATGTTGCAAAAAAAGAAAGTAGGCGCGTTTCCATCAAACTTAAACAACTTAAATAAGCTCTCCTACAGTGTAGTTTGGTCAGAATGTGGCGCTATAGGCTACGCATGGCTGAAATTCGCCAGTAAATTAGAAGAAGTAGAGGCTGCAAAGCAGAAACAAAACAAGTCGGCTTGGACATCTAACCATCTACGAGAGAAAAATGAAGAAAGGTCTTCAGGAATTGGTTTAAATTGTTCTTTCATGTCAGCTACCATTGGCCATGTTTCATCCTGTCTGGAGACAAAGACGCATCGACTCTTTTTCAATAAAGGAAAAAACCACCTAAAGCTGGTGTGGCATAATCAGTCATGTGTAGGTTATAAAACTGAACCATTTCTTGGGTGTAATGCAAGTGAAGAGAGTTTGTCATGTTCATATGTGTTTATAAGAAGAAAGAGTTCAATGTGGTTATAATTTAGGGTACAGTGTTATTATTAGGGTGTTGTGCCAGCAGATCGCCAGTAGGTGTCAGTGTCGCTACAGAAGCTGTTTAGGTGAAGGGCGCGTCACAGGGAAGTCTCGCGTGAATACGTGAGATAACGAGAATCTCTGTGTACAAGATAGAAGTAGAATACTCTGTCTAGCGATTGTCAACCTAATATTTTACATTTTGCAGGTAAACTGGTGATGTTAGTTAGCAATTCTGTGTTAGGGTAATGTTTACACTGTACTTCGGTGCCACTGTGTTCAGTTATGTGAATGTTTAGCGTGTGTTAGCGTCTGTTTTGCTGCTTCAATTTAGCCAGTTAGATAGCAGCTAATACGAGGGTTACAGTCGCCATGGTAACAACATCAGTAGTAGCGCGGGGCGCTGGGTGCTTTGACAATGAGCCCTCGTGTTAGGGGCTCCCGCTGCTCATATTAGCCTTTTGCTATGACTATTGTTGATATTGTTGTTTACTGTTTATTAAAGGGACTATTTGTAACTTTCAGAAATGCTTCTTAACAGCGACACCTGTGGCCGTGAAATCAACGAAAGTCAGCGTTGGGCTCGCGCTTGCTCGCTCTAAATATACCTGAACGAGCATCGCTCAAAACAGTGAGGCGACACAAGTCAGCTAAAACCACAATATCACTCTATATTTCAGCTGCTTGGCAGTAATGTTAGCTGACCAGACGAAGGTCTCTCCATGAACATGATTTAGATCTGATCCTAGTGTTGGCTTTTCCTGCCTAAGTGCATGCTGAGGCAGCGGGGCTCTGCAGCGTGTCTCCCTGCTCTCTCCGCCCACAGCCGGAGAGAGCAGAGGAGACACCGGCACCCGGTCGGTAACGAGAAGACAACGTAAATCTCTGTAGAGCTCCGTCACTTCACAAGACATGGAAAACCTCTGTTGGTCTGGAGGAGCTGCAGCAGTTATTTCTGCACAAACGTCCACTGTACATTCACTAGATATTCTCAGAGCTAAACTAACTCTTCTGCAGTGTGTAGTGAACGCACGTTCACGTCTAGAGGTGGAGCGAGCTGAGCTGTCTGAGTGAAGGCGAGCAGGCAGAGGAGGAGGGTACAGCGGCTACACGCGAACGCGCATATGCGAGCGCGGATGTGTGACGACCCGCTACATTTATGCGCGCACAAAGTTACAAATAGTCCCTTTAAGAAATAGAAGAAATATGGTGTTATGCTGCTGAGCTAAGTTTATCTGAACAGGAAGTATTTCGATATATTACCATCTAAAGAGTTTAGAGATGGTGTAGTCTTTGATTTTGTGCATTTCTGGCATTTTGTTACTGTTATGGTGAATAAGTGAGATAATGGGAATCTCTGTGTACAAGAGAGAAGTAGAATACACTGTGTCACGATTGTCAACCTAAAGCATTATTTTACATTTTGCAGAACATCTACACGGGCGTAAAAACTTTTTTCCGCAATTCAGAATAATTTATTTAATTTGGACGTTTCCATACTGCTTTTTCTAATGCGAAACTTCAAAATGCGAATAAAAATATATGAATGTAAACACGGCTACAGACAGAAAAATGCTCAGTAAAGAAATGCACTTTGGAGATTGTATCCCATTCCCCAATTGCAAGCAAAATACGACTTGAAAACAAGTTAGATAAACAGTTTCTTTGTGGTCATTTGCATAAAATGGGTGTAAACAAATATAACACATTATATCAGAGCAGCTCATTAGGTCTTAATGTAAGGATGTACCTCAGGTTTGGGATGGAAGCTAGCATTGGCTTCTCTGTAGAGAGTGGTGACTTCTCTGTACAGCGCCAACAGAAGATAGACTGATGTGCTCTGTGGTAAGCATCTGCACCCCTACGAAGGAAAAGAACAACAAGATATCCATGTAAACCTGCATACACAAGCAGAGGCCTGACCTGATGCTCAGTTACTAACAAGAAAGTGACGTAACGTTACCTCACAGGTCTCCTCCAGTCCGTCCACTTTTCCCTCCATAACTCCCTTTGCCACAGCATTTCTGATGGTCTTGTAGTCTTCCCCACACACCAGATACTGGTCTATTGGGGTGGCTTCTTCACTCTGGCAGTGATGAAGATTTAACCACACTATTTAGTTACTGCTAGCGTTACATTTAGAATTATTTGGTTCACTGAACACTGAAAATCACCTTTTGCAGCACTTCTTCAGGGAAGAGCCAGCGCATTTCGTTCACTTTGAGGAGCTTCAGGACAAACTCCACGCCGTGTCGACTGCAGATCTTACGGATCAAGTAGACGCGATACCAGTCGTTTCCACTGCGCCGACACAAGTCCACCGCACTGGTAAGGAAGGCTCCACTTTGACCAGTCTCCTGAGCCTCTGCTGTGGTTAAAAAGAGACACAAGAATGACATTTTGGTAAAATGAACAAATCACAAATCCCTAAGTGTACTGTAGAGTGTGAGAAAGTAATACTATATTTCATAAAAATGATGCACCTGTTGCTCTGAGTTTTTCCACGATGAGGCTTGCAGCCATGTCGAGGTCCATACGCACTCTGGCCACCTGCTGCAGATACTCCACAGTGGCTGTTTCAGCAGACTGACCATGTGACTGCAGGTAATCAGTCAGGAAGGCACTTTCATCCTGCAGACACACCCGCTTGTCTGCACTGGACCTGAACTGCAACCTTTCAAACATGGAGTCCTAGAGAAATGAAAAGTGAATATATCCTATGAAAGTTGTATCACAACGCAAGATACCACAATCCACGTGTGTGTAGCGATGTGACGGTGAGGACATTTTCCAAACGGTTAATTAACTTGTGACAACGACTGATGTTACATATTACACCGGACATTTTACAAGAAAAGATGACAGTCAATATATGTAGAATACTAACTTTAATCTTTAACATTGGATGTCTGTGTGTCTGGCCTCTCCGTACGAGCAGACGCTTTCACTTTCAGTTCATAATTGTAGCGTCCATCATATGACTACGTACTGATAACAGGCTTAGTATTTTATAAATTAAGAGTTTTTTTTACTTGATGAACGGCGCTGATACATAAAAATGAACTAAATGGTCTATTAAAATAAAGCAAAAAAACAATGGACAAGTAATGTAATCAGTGTATGCCCAAACACCGTGAAACACAAGTAATAACGACTACCATTGCAAGCCTACATGTGTGATTAGCAGATTAGTATTTCATTAATTTATTAATTTATTTCAAATATACAGCAGTCACTATTCATGTGTACCTCCAGGCAGTTGATGTACAACAAGTACAGTTCAGTTTTGTCCGTCTCTTCCAAGATTTTGCTCTGCTCAACGGACACCAGATGCTGCTGCAGGTAACCTTTAACTTCATCGAAGCTTCAGAAACAGAACATAAAAAAATGAGAAACGGCGCTAAAATCGTACATAAGTAGTCTTTATCCAATGTGCAACCATAAATGCTCACCTGTACTTCAGCAGGAGTTTGAGCACTACCGACCGGACCACTGGATTTTTATCCGTAGAGTCATCAAACGGAGAGAGCACCTTCGTCAGAATTTGTCGATTAGCTGGGTGAAAAAAAACAAAAATAGGAATAGGATAGTCAGAGCTGAAAAAAACTTGTGGATGTGCACACACACACACACACAAGTGACCGGGGTCAGAGCAGCGTCCTACCTCTGAGAAGGGGAACAGTGTTGGCCTCCACCATGAGAAAGGACAACAGATGGAGAATGACAGGTGAACAGGGCGGAGAGTTGTCCTTGAAGCACACAGTGGACACCAGGTCAATGAAGAAAGCGTTGCACTGCTTCCTGAACTGAGCATGTTGGTCGATTAGAATCCTACCAAAAAACGAGACACAAACAGCTTATTATTAAAAGTCATGATATGCCAGATTCACAGTTACCTCGATCCTATGAAGGAACTAATAACAGCACAGAGTGTGTCAATGGATTTTGTGTGTGTAGGAAGAAGCACACCATATGTGCCTTCTCAGTTCCTGTTTGTTCTAATCCACATGCAGTTACCAACCTTATGGCATCTGAAGGAACCATGAGGAAGTCGTCGTTAACTGGCTGCATGCAGAGGGGACAGTACATCTGACCATAGCCCAGCCACTGTTTGATACAGACTACACAGTAGATATGTTCACATGGCAGGCAGAGGGGATCCTGGGGGTCTCCCATACACACTGGGCACAGCGGAAGACCAAACCTGGGAAAAAACAAACAGGTGAAGACACAGAGTGGAAGAAAGTACAGTGGGGAGATTCAAACTGAATTTTACCTGAAGATGCATTCGATGACTCCATCTTTGCAGGCTTTGAGCAAATTGATTACTGCCTCAAATGACTGCTGAGTTTTGAGGTCTGAATTTTTTTCCAGTATCTAAGAGAGAGCAGACAGAATTCATTTGATTATGGACGGAGGAATTATTGTAGTTATTGTCGATATAGTTACCACAAAGAACCCAGACCAACCTGGCAAAGCCCTCTTGTATGCTCCAAAACTAAAGGTGCCAGCTTCCTCTCTACCTGCTCGATGCCCAACAACATGTGCTCCACAAACAGAGAGAGAGAGAATATCCGATTCCATCCAGCTCTAAGAACAAAGAAACACAAACAAATAACCATCCACATCAGTGCAGCTAAAGCAGTATCTGCTGTTAACTGTCCCACTTGGACCATCTGAATATATTTAACTTACTGGACTCTACGGACGATCGCCTTGCTCCTCTCTCCATAGCGCCTCACACTGTCCTCTGAGCAGATCAACTCAATGGGAACCTGGAGTTTTTTGACCTGCCTGAGCCAGGCTTGTCTTTGGGCGTCCGTGTCCAGGAGTGTAGGCTCCAGGTACTCCACACATGCGAAAGCAGCATACACGTCGAGTATCTTGGAGACAGGGGGAATATGATCACGACACCTCACAGGCCATTAAAAGGGCAACGTAAATAATATTAAATTACCAAACATAATCTGATCTTAAAGGGATAGGTCGGGTGTTTTGAAGTGGGGTTGTTTGAGGAACTAATCCATAGTTAGTGTATGACCTACAATAGATGATGGTTGGCACGCCCCCAGCTTGGAGAAGCAGACAGGAGTTACTGCACTGAACCAAAGCAATTTAGCCACTTTAAAAATCAATATCAGTTCAAATGTATGCTATATTTAGACAGTCTATGTTTGCGACGGGGAACTGAAGCCGTTATCTATGCTCTTACCAAAGCAACCACACTCCATCGAACAAAATTGTAATTTTACCTCGCAGAACACGGGAGTTGCTGGTCTACCGCTGCCTCTATCGGTTAGTTTGTTAGTGTTATTGAGCGACTTTGGTTAGTTTGGCTTCATCAAAGTTGCACAATAGCACAAACAAACTAACTGATTGAGGCAGCGGTAGACCAGCAACTCCTATGTTATACGAGGTAAAACTACAGTTTTCTTTCAATGGAGTCTGGTGGCTTTGGCGAGAGCATAGATGGGTACAACGGCTTCAGTTCCCCGTCAGAAAGGGCTGTCTGCCAGCAAAGTAAAGTGGTGAAAATATTATAAATATAGCATACACTTAAACTGATATTGATTTTTTTTAGGTGGGCCTTTCCTTTAGGTGGCTATAATACGTTTTGCTGCCGGCCCCGTCCACAGCAGTACATTGCTTTGTTTCGGTGCGGTAACTTCTGTCTGTTTCTCCAAGCTGGGGGCGTGCCGACCATCATACACTGACTATAGATAAGTGCCCCATACAACCCCACTTCGAAACAACCAAACTATCCCTTTACAGTCAATATCATGCATGCCAAATTCAAAAACCTTGAACAAAGTGGAAAAAGAATAGTATTATTTAAAATACTTAAATAGTCTTTAGAGGCTCACCAGTTCAACCCCGTCTCTGGTATGATGATTCTTCAAGAGGTGCTGGGTCACCCGGGGCTCAAGGCAGATCATTCTGGAGAGGTTCTGCAGCCGGTTTTTGAACTCATGATAAGCAGCATGGACCCATGGGAGAGACGTCGCCGTATCTGTGGCATTGAGCCGCAATCGCAGCTCATTGACACAACAGTTCAGGGCACCACACAGGAGCTAGAAAAGCACAATAATGTGCATTAGTATATACAGAACATGCACACACCATCACACAGATGTAGCCTTACAATTTAAGGGCTTCAATTATTACAGTAAAACAACCTGCAGATCTTCCTGACAAGTCACGTTCATCGTCATGGAGATGAAATCCTGAAGGTAGCGTTGGAAAAACTCGGTCTGCATCTCTCGGTCTGCTTTCTCAATGTATCGTCCCAGCGGTGTCTTCCAAAAGAAGTCCTCAAACTCTCGTTGAGTGTGGCCTAACAGACGTATACATTTTAATATACACAACAACATCGTGGTAGTGACGTGCCAGTTATGGAGAGCACCTGATAACAGGCCATTACCTTCATGTTGAAACGCATGAACCCAGAGTTCCTCCAGGTAGTCCTTGATCCTCCAGCTGAAGGGCATGCTGCAGCTCATGTTCCTGTCTTGGGCGATGTAGTTCTGTACGAGGATTGTTCTGGTCTCAGAGCTGTGAAAAGAGAAAATAACAAAACATTTAAATATATAAAGTAAATCTTATCAGTTACAGGAATTTGGTATCCTTTATGCAAAGTGCAATGTTACTGCCACTTACTTGTGGTCCAGTGTTAGGTGTGGGATTTCCAGCAGCTTATCGTTGCCAAAGATATCCAACCACAGCCTCTTGACAAATCCACCACAGTTCCCATCTAGCAGGATGTCCAAGTTTTGATCGCGGTCAATGACTGAAAGCAGTTGCGCCAAGAGGGGGACGACTACAGCCTGAACACGCTTCCATAAGGTGTGCCTGTCATGACCCACAAAAAGTTAACGGTGTTGTTAAAAGAAATAGGAATGAATAGACAAACAGAAATTTTGCGGCTGAAGCACTCACCTGAATGTGCCTCCTTCTTGCAACGCATCGATGTTTGAGGCCTCCTTAATGACCCAGTTGCTCTTCATGGATGAGAAGGTGTTGCCTTCATGAGTCGCCAGCAATGAGTGAAGATGCCTCTTCACAGTTTGCAGAAATTCACCTGACAAGAGTTGGATAACACGATGAGCACTGCAACTGCTGTAACAAAACAGAAAAACACTGAAAAAGAAAGTTGTTGTTGTCGGTACCTTTTACTTCGTCATTGTCACTGAGGAGCGACAGCAGGATCTCAACTCTCTGAGTACTGCGTTGGCCACTTTCCACCTGGTCCCTCAGCATGCCCACTGCACTCTGCACACAGCTCCGCACCAGTGCTGTAGTGTCCACAACATTACTCCAGCCCTGCAGCGGGAGGATACGCTGGTTAAAAACTAGTGTCACAAGCAACCCAGAATAAAATGAAATGTCATTGTCAGACAACAGTGTGCGGAGGGAACACTTTTTTCTAAAATTGATGCACATGTGTCCAATGTTATAAATGTAGGTGTGATTTTCCAACAGCAGCAAATGTTTGAAATATATAGTCTGCACTCACATTTTCCTCTGGTTCCGTTTCCTCCTGCTCATCCTCAGTGTACATGTCAGCCACCTCCATGGCTGCAGAAAAAATTTAGTAATTTAATGTCAACATTTTTTACGTAGAGTAAATTATAATTTTTCTATCAATTATTTATCAATCATTTACCTTCGGACCGACTCATCTTTGTTTCAAACAGTTGACTGATTGTCATGCTTTGCAAAGTTTTGATGTCTGAAACGATGTCTTTTGACCGTCTGAGGTCATCGATGTGAACTGATCTCCAGGGGCCTGTAGACATTAACATCTCTCAGATTATTCTTCAAACAATGAGATAAAAAAATGTAATAATCACAAGTCGTTGGGGCCTTACCTCCATGAAAGCCGACGTAGGAGGTCCCTCCTTCCATTCTTGGCAGTCTGGTGATGAAGTAGACAAACACCCTGCTTCTCGTGCTCTCCTGAGTTATCTTGTTGATTTCATTGATGGATGAATACCTGAAAATGAACAGCAAAACTCAATATGGCAAAACTACACAGTGGTGGTGCAGGGCCAACAGAGAGGAAACGTTGGACCTACTTTGCAGATGCAATGAGATTGGCACTGTGAGAGGCTTCATCAAAATCACACTGAATGAGGAGGATCTTGTTGCAGGGGCCAGTGTTACTGCTTCCATTTTCAGGAGTGAGGAAGTTCCTATAAGAAAACAAAGAATTGATCTTTAGACTGAGATCATACCAAAAGATTTAAAGGAGACCTATTATGCTTTTGTGCTTTTTCCCTTTCCTTTACTGTGTTGTATAGTTTTTTGTGCATGTTACTAAGCATGTATTGAGTTATTCTCCCCCACAGAAACACTGCTCCTAAACTGCCTGAAACGCCTTGCTTGAAGTCCTGCCTTTTCTTCCGTAACGTGGTGATGTCACCCAGTAAAACATTTGCATAATACCTGCCAGTTTGGCACGCCCTCAAACAAAGCTAGTTAGAGCAGAGCTGGAGCAGAGTCCGAAGAGTTTGGTTCGGTTGACCAATCACAACGGAGTAGGCTTTTCGCGAGGGGGGGGGGCTTGAACAGAGCGTTTCAGACGGAGGGTGAAAAGAGGGGCTGCAGCACAGCCGGTATGAAAAAATAAAGCATTTTTTTTAACATTAAAGCATGTAAACATGTTCTAGTAGAATCCCCAAATCCAAGTATGCACCTGAAAATTTGCATAATAGGTCCTCTTTAAGTATACTTTATATTCTTGCTAATAATTCTTCAACAAACCTGATCTTTTTCAGGAAGGAGTGCTCGGTGTCAAACTGCTGGAGTGAGAGAAGCTCAACGCTATGCAACACTTGCTCTAGTGGTTCCAGGTCAGATGCTGTCAGAAGTCTGGAGAATGTTGTCACCTGTGGTTTAAAATTACAATTAAGACCTCAATACATACAGCTTCAGGATATATTTGAAACTAGTATGACAGCTTTAAGGTTACCTCTGTGAAGGAAGAGTAGCAATGGACTTCCTGCCTTGTGTGAGCAAGAATGAAGTCAGCTAAACAGCTGTTGTTCTGCTCTTCAAAGTAGACCCTGGCCAGATTTTCACTCTCCACTTTGGGAAGGCCTGTGCAGCCCAGCCGCACAACTGAGTCTGGGGTGGCACATCTGAGCAGTATGAGTTTTGCTTCATCCAGTTTTCTCCTCTCTGGGTCTGAGATCTCCCCATTGTCCTTCTGCTTCTCTATTACTTGAAGTACCACAGAAGCGCATGTGTCAGAGTGGTAGCCGATGAAGACGTCTGGCGGTTGGTACTTGTAAGTCTGAGCGACTGCTGCGTGTTGATTGCTGAGGGACACAAAAAGTCTCAACCATTTCTCCAATTCGTCCACTATCGTCTTCTGCTCAGCTTTGAGGACAGTGTGGATGTCCATGTAGTGCTTCTCCAGCCTGTTGATGAGAGGTATTGGGAATTGTTTGTAGACCACCTCTCTTTCCTCGATGACAATCAGCCGGAAATCTTTGTGCACCCGGCATTTCACACGGTGGGTTCCCAGTCCGAGGTCCACATATTTCTGTCCTCCCAAGCAGACGTAGTATTGGTTGAGGGCATCGTAGAGACTTTCATAGAGGTTCTGCAAGTTCAGGAGCACAACTGTTTGACCTGTCTCCATGCAGATCTTTACTCTGTTGATGTTGCGGCAGATTTGGGTGTACTCTTGGTCTTTGGGGAAACTGGATCCAAAGATTATTTCCGGCTGACCACTTTCTGAAAAGAAGGTTTGCTGCAGGATCTGTAGGGCCGCGTAGTTTTTTGTTAGCACCAGCAGGTACCGACATTCTTCTTCTTGTCCGACTGCCTGAATGTTTTCTCTCACGAACTCAATGGCATTGATGTTTTCCACATTGAGTGCAATGTGCAGTCTTTTGGTGAAGACGCCAACTGCATCCACATCATCCTTGCCACTGAAATTTCTCAACACCGCCTTCACGGTTTCCTCAGCAGTGGGCTTCCTTTGAGAAGTCTTGGCCACCGCAAAAATCATCTTAATCAAGCTGTAATAGTCACGTAGGCCAAAAAAGCCTTTGCCTTGTTTGTGGCAGATGTGCAAGTAGGATCTTGCAAAGGGCTTGAAGAAATCCCTGACCTTCTCCAAAACCATTGCATCAGATGTGCATATGCCTTTAGCACTCTCGATGAGTTCTTTCTCATCAGGGTCACCGCGGGAGACAAAAATGCCTCTGTTCATCTTTGCAGGGTCTAAAGCCCAGTTAGAGATGCCAATGAATCCAACCTTTTTGTGTGGTAGTGGCTCATCATCAATGCACCCCTCTTCTAGCAGCGGATGAAGGGTTTTCAGCGGCATCTTTGGAGAGTCCTCAGCCAGCCCGATCTCATCAAGAACCACAACGGAAATGTACTCGTCCAGGTTCTTTCCCTCCTGAAAGCGTCCGCATTGTTTGAACGTGTTAATGATGCCTTCTGGTGTTGAGTGAGGGCTACACTGGAATGACACCAAATGGACCTGTTTGAACTTTTTGTAGAGGTCAGAATGAGCAGCTTGGCCCTGCATTGCATCCGCAACAAGAGTTTTAGACAGAGATTTTGAACTTCCAGGCTTTCCAACTAAGAAGAGAGGGATTCTTAGTTCAATGCAGAGAACCATCATGAAGACGTTCTCTTTGAGGGCACTGTTTCTTGCAATAGTATCCCCCATTGGCACACCGCTCAGGAGTAAATCCTGCATGAGTGAGATTTCCTGCATTATCTTTGCTGGGACGTATGCTGATGGTAGGCTTTTGCTGATTTTCTGTCTGTATTTTTCCTTATATTCTAGGCAGGCATGGTAGCACACTCCTATGGCCATGACCAGTGACCAGAGCACAGGGTCTCTGGCTTCAGGCAGTCTGTAATGCCTTTCATTCTTCTCAGCTTTTTGATTCCTCTCAAATTCGTCAAGCTCTGCAAACAACATGACGTGGTTTTCGTAGAACCAAACAAAAGCCTGCATGCAGC
This sequence comes from Sebastes fasciatus, assembly GCF_043250625.1. Classification (NCBI taxonomy): domain Eukaryota; kingdom Metazoa; phylum Chordata; class Actinopteri; order Perciformes; family Sebastidae; genus Sebastes; species Sebastes fasciatus. Next base: position 27,346,702 of record NC_133807.1, on the reverse strand, counting down.
GCTCGACATCTCTCAGGCTGACAAAGCTGCATTCATCCATTCTTTTCCGCATGTATCTTTGTGAAGCTGAAAGGACATCGGTGATCCACTTGATGTAACCTTGATCGATCGCTTTGTTTTCAACCACTCTTTGCACAATCTGCTGGATGTATATTTTCTCTGTGTGATCGTTTAACTGTCCAAAGTCCCAAACCAGAGGGATCATGCTCGGCGGTAATGCTTGAACTCTGTAGACTAACTGGCGGAGAGGGATAGACCCAAGCTTTTCATCTGTCTCTTCAGCTCGAACTCTGTACCCAAGGCCGGCAGATTCTAACCTCTGAATCATCTCATCTGTGTGCTTTCTGTAAGGGTTGCATGCGGCGATAATCTGCAACCCACAGTTGGGTGTCAAACTTTGCCCCTTGACTGTCTTGTCACAGAGGACCTCCTTGATGCTGCTGATGGCCTCGGTAGTGTTGGCCTCATCGAAGAAGAGAACAGAGTCAAATTCATAGTGTTGCTTGTTAATAGAAGCAATGTCTTCCGCTTGTCTGACTTTGGTGTAAATCATCTCCGACGTTGTCCCTCCATGCACCTTGACCAGTTTCATGTTCTCAGTGGCCACTCCGCTCCTTCGCAACTCACAAAGGAATTTGATGAGCCTTGTCTTGCCACACCCCGTCTCTCCCATGATGATGACAGGGATGCCACACCTGAACCGCATATGGATTGCCAGCATCTTCAGTATGTTGTCGGTCGTAAGCTCATATGTCTCATCAGGATCAAGAGGCCACTGGATGCCAAGAACGTTGCAGATTCTCTCTATTTTCTCCCCTCTTGGAAGGCTATCAAAGTTGATGTTGAAAGGGACTCTCTGATGCTTCAGGCCTTCATACAACTCCTTCGTCATGACATTCTTCTTTATCACCTTTTTAGAGGTGGGCTCAATTGCATCAACAGAGTTCTGTGCATTGGGCTGAAGATGGAAACCGATGAAGGTCATGGACACATGGTCATCATTAAAGAAGATGTATGGATGTGGTTCTGTTTCCCATCTCTTTCTGATCAGAAAAGGAGCCAGGTCTTCATCTCGGACACCAGTCATGTCCATCTGCAGCTTGCCAGGACTCTGGTCGGAGATGCTGAGTGATGGAGTGGCAAAGTCCTTTGCCATCAGAATCATGAAGTCCACCACGAAGGTTTTGAATCCAGCCAGTGTATCTCCAGTGAAAGTGGAATCACAAAAAACGGATGTCTCACAGTCTTTCAGCTGAAGATTAAGGAACCACGCAAAATTTCTCAGTTCTGCCCAGGATGGGTCCATAACTCCACAAAACATGAGAAGCATCTGAAGGCATTCCACATGTGACCCTTTGACATCCTGATATTTGAACGCATCAAGATCACCGTGGTTATGAAACTGTGTGAGATACTGGTATGGCCGCTGAAAGGCTGCACTCCTGAATTCTCCATCATCCATCAGTGGGTCGTCGGTGCTTACAATGGTAGGATCTGCTTGCTTCCTTATCTCTACATCTAGCACCTCTTTGGGTGATCGGCAGAAAATGTTTGGAAACACATCCGTGAATGTGCTGTTCACAGTTTGAGCCTATGCAGAAAAACACAGGGAAATCAACGGTTTAAAATCAGATGACAAATGATTAGCAATAGTGCCAAACTTTTAAAAACCTTTACCTGCCGTGAAGCATTTCTGGTTGACATGACAGTCGGCTCCAAAATCTCTATGACATACAGCTGGTCGTCGCTGCACTTCCACGTCTTTCCCTCAGAGTCCATCAAATAGCGCAGGACCAGCAATTTGAAAAGAAACTCATGGAGACCTTTCTGCACCTTTTCAATCACATAAAACACAGCCCATTAACACCATATGTTAGCTGTCAAGACATGTCCTATTAATAAGACTACATTACATTAAGCTAAGCATTAACTTGAGACCATGGATATATAATAAGAGCTGGGTACCGGATCCCAAGATGGCGAATGAGAATTGTTCACCTGGGTCATTATCAAACTTGTTTGCAGTTTGAGGTGTCCTGTCAACAGTTTACAGACATCTCCTTTACAATGGTCTATGGGGAAAGTGCTTTTTGGGTCACCGGGGGATTTTTCGCCGCAATACTGCAAGTAGCCACTGGAAAAAAATAGCGGCATCGCATCTAGGTCTTATTATACATCCATGATTGAGACTCTTTATTACCGATGATGTGATGTCAAAATGGAACATCGTGAGCTCTTTACTCCTGGGCGTGTTCAGCAGAGATTGAAGGATGATATTCTCATCAACATTCGGTTCAATCAGGCGAATGCATTTCATTCTTGACGGCTTTTTGGTTGAGCTCTGCAGTTTTTCATACAGCCTCTTGACGTAGAGTGATTTACCTGCAATTTAAAAAAAAAAGGTAATTATCATAGGTATCAATAATCTTAGGTGTGAAATCTTCACCATCATGAATTTGAAATAGCTAAGTAATGTACATATATACTAACCAACACCAGCTCTTTTGGATGAGACGACACCAACGCACAGTCTGTCTTTGAATGCAGCTGCAGCACTGCATTGATCTTCTGGCACAACGTAGTGTTTGTAGAGGTACCTCTGGATCCTGGCCAATGGCTCCTGGGGAACCATGTGCAATCTGTACTGGCTGAAGGCTGAAGGGAGGTAGGCGTGTTCTTTTTCAGAGCTGCAGATGATGACAAGTCTGTAGTCTTTCCTACTCTGCCTTTTCATTCGCTGAAAAAAGTTCTCAACTTTAGAGCTCACATCATAAGTGAGCAGGTCTCCATACAGCAGAGAGTATATCTTCTGTCCCCTGTAGCCAGTGCTGAGACAGCGCCTGAGGAAGAGCTCCACCTGTTCATATGGCGTTGAGGAGTTGCACAGGAGAACTTCATCGTAGCTGGGAAGCGTTTCATCCCCGCTGCTCATGTAAACGGAGATGCAAGATGTCAAGACCTCATCGTGCGGGCAAACAATGAGGTTTGGATTTCCAGTGGCCAGGCCTTTAGGTAGCTGCCTCAGTGTGACATCCCTGATGTTATTATCAGAAATGTCTTCTTCACTCTCATCTTCTTTGTTGGCCAGTAATTCCAGCAGCTTTCCAAGACTTTTTACATCAAGAATGTGCAGAAGATAATTCTTCATGTCTTTCATATAAGCATTCCATATCAGATCAAATTTCTGCGACCCGTTTGCTTGTTCCATAAGACTTAGCAGAGGATCCAACTCACTGGTGAAGTCTTGGTCTCCCAGCTCACTTGTTGGCACCATAACAAAAGTCTGGAACTCAATGTCTTCATTTTGCTCTTCTGGTTTGGTGAGGATCTCATACTGGAGTGCATGCCAGACCTGCCTCAAGTCTGAGGCTGTGCAATTTGGCTTGACGAAGGAGAGCATCATGAGAACTTGGTCGTCCATATTGGTCACGTTTTGCTGAGTCAGCTTGCTGCAGAGGTAGACGATCTGTTCGGCTGTATAGTAGTTCAGATAGTAATGCTGGGACCTCTGTCTGTCCACAAAATCCATCCAATAGTGCAGGCACTTCTCCATTTTCTTGCAAAACTCAGGAAGCTGCTCGCCAACGCTCCCCTCCACGATGACAACGCCGAGAACACTGCCCAGGTTGAAGTCCATCACAATGTTGGGTTCATCGCTGCTTAAGCTGCAGCTGATTTGTGCCTCCCAGTGTCTAAATAGAGGATTCCCAGCAGTGTAGAGAGCAATGAATGCCTCAGCGAGTCTTTGAACACTGGCAAAAACCTGTAAAATAAATACAAACTTACAGTCAGATGCAACTGTGAACACTAAAGCTTGACACTAACGGTGTCCCGTCATCCCGGGGACAATAGAAAATGTGTTTGGGACACAGTAAACTCACTATCGACGCATCCATATTCATTGCAATTCATGCATTGTTAAGTACACCCAAGTCATCACTGTTGATGTCAATAGATATTATTAGCTCTATCCCTTTTTTGCCATAATTTATTATTCCTCTTATTTCAGTATTTAATTTGTTATTTTAAATATTGTCATCACTATGGTTTTTGTTAATGTTTTAAACAATTTGATGCATCTTCAAAGATAGAGCATTGCTTATGGTTATAATAATTATTATCAGTAGTACATATACAAGTAAAAGAAGCATGTGGTACAGTAGTAGCATTTCAGCTTCTATGCTAAACAAAGTGACCTATGTTCATCAAATAAAAAGTGAAACATTTCAATATACCTCTGTAAAGTGATCAACGTCACTCTTCCCTTGATCCCCTTTCCCAGACATGAGCATGAGTTTGTTCTGCAGCTCCCGCAGGTCTTCGAGAGAGTAGGAGCGCATCTGCCGACCCTCATCGTGCTCCTCTGGAATCTGCAGCTTCAGGGCGGTGTCGAGACTCAACTAGATTGGAGAACAGAAATAAACTCTCAGGCATAATTTTGTACTTTGTTCCCAGAGACTTGTGCTGCATGGACAGAGCGATGCCACGATCATCTCTACTTTTGTTAGTTACCTTTTTAACACCTTGTGCACTGATCTGGTAGATACCCTTGCTGTTGATGGCTGATGCTAAAGAGAGAGACGACAGCTCCACTGACCCATGACTGTCCTTCACAGTCTTCAGCCATTCCAAATGGCGTGCACTGTCCCGCTACAAAAGATGATAACATTGTTAATTGTGCTGTTAAATATACATTTTCTGTTTCATAAAGTTAGGGTTAACACTGACTGTATGATGATAACATTCACAGGAGTGTTCGTAGCATTTACTGTTTGTATTTCACAGATGTATTCCCTTCAGCAAAATCTTAACAAGCAAAGCATTAATAAATTATGCATGAATGACAGCAAAACAAAGTCAATGTCTGGAACCTTCTCTAGTTTAACTTTAATTAAAGTTAAGTAAAGTTAGTTAGTAGTATTAGCAACACGTCCTCTTACCAGTTTTTTTGGTAGGTTGCTGTCATTCTCCAAAGCTCTCCAGAGCTTTTTGAGCACCTCTTTGAAGACTTGAAAACCAGAGTCTGGTTTGAGCTCATATAGAATTGAAGAGTAGCCGAGGACGGCATCGTGGAAGCAAGCGACACGATCCACGTCCATGTCGTTCTCTCCCGCAGAGATGGAAGCCAGGTCAACGAACACCTTCAACTCATTGATATCTGAAAATAAATAGCATTTTCTTTAAAGTAATTTGACCTGAATGAGCATTAAAACAAATTGGTGTTGTGACTTCAGCGGATAATAACTATTCTTACCTTCAAGTGCATCTTTTACCCATGTTACAAAGTGTCCTCTGAGTCCCAGCTCAAGTAGGCACAGTCTGCGGGACTCGGTGATGTCAACCAGAGCCATCTTTGCCTGCATCAAGTCATTGTCAATCCGACTGAGATGCTCTGTCTGAAAGTCAGCATGACTCTGACGGGAGAAGAGAGTCAAAGGACAAAATTAAATTAATATTAAAGACATTACAGTAACTTGAAGGTGCCAAATGCGAGATTGGGAGCCTATCCTATTGCCTCCGCACGGCTCACAACATGCCGATGGTTGAGGCAGCGGCTAGCAGCTAACGCAGCTTTACATAGACAATAGTTGTTTGCTGCTATATTAACGCTCTAAATATCATATAGAGCACCTTTAATGCACATGTGGTACACAGAGGGAGGTCATTTTCACATAATGTGTGAAATTCTTTGGGTGCAATAGTTCAAAACATGGCCACTTACGACTTCCGTGAGTGTCTCCAGAACCCTGAAGTCCCCTTGAAGACGAAGCGTCTCTTTGACCTTCATGATAATTTGAGCCGAAGCCACAGCCAGATGAAGCTCGTGATACTGCTCGATCTGCTGAACCCTGCTGTGGATCCACAGTTTGTCGGTGGATTTATCCACTCTGCACATGATGTCCAGGTCCTGTGCAAGCTCTAAGTACTTGCCCTTGTAATCTCCGAAGAGCTGGTTCACCTCCTCGAGCGTTATGCTGCCGTCCTTCAGACGAGCGTAGATGTCTTTGTAATCATTGAAGCAAGGCTCGAAAATGTCGTCATGTATCATTTCTGGTGCAGCATCAATTTCTTCATCTGCATCATGGAAGGTGTCTTCCATTTCTTCATCTGCATCATGGTAGTCCTCTTCCATTTCTTCAGCGGCTTTGAGTTTAGCTTGTTTCTCCCAACACATATTGAATATATGGCTGTCTTTAAAGGTGGACAGGACCTCTGCCATGTTTCTGAAGTCTTCATCCAAATTGAAGTAGGTGACGATGCCCGCCATGCCAGAGGGCAGCTGGTCAAATGGATGAACTTCCATGAACTGGTTCAGGGGCATGATCTCGATGTTCACCTTCTGTCTCTTTTGCATGTCGGCAAGATCAACTGTCATGGAAATTGGAAATAAGCACACGTTAAATTTGCTGCAACTGCGTGAACAAACCAGACTGACAGATTCTCCACCGTACCTTTGATATGTTCCCCAAGTATGTTGCTCATTGTTAAGAAGACGTCCACAAGCTCCTTCTCATGGTGCACAGCGTCCAGTTCATCCTGTCTGCACTGCAACAGCCTCTTCATTTTGGCATTATCCTTGAATTGTTCATTCTCAGAGAGGCAATCTGTTAATATCAAATCACACATACACACCACAATATTTCTATTATGAGCATGTTCTGAGGTTATTATTAAATGTTGAACACATTTCTAGGAAAAAGACCTTTGAAAGACTGTTATTACCGATCTTCAGCAGATCTAAGAAGGCGTTTCTCCTCTCCAAAATGATACTGAGCAGGCTGATCTTAATGTCTCCACGGACCAGTTGATTGTTGATGGCTGTAAATGATGATATGGCTATGGCAATTCTGTCCCTGGCATCTTGAGAGAGCGTCTCAATCAGCTTTTCGTCTGCGCCTGCAATGACAGAAATTACATTATTACAATGCTTAACTTCTGCCCTGAAGTCATAAACTGAAGCCAGGTTCTTATAAATTACAGATACATGGCACTCTGCTTTTGATTTTTTTTATTTGCCATGTGCATGTTTTAATGGTTCATACCGTGTAGTCTGAAATAGTCTTTGGCGGCAGTCCAGGAGAGGAGGTGCTTAAGGACCAATTCTTCATTTTCCTGACAATTTCCTAGGTGGTCTTTTGGCCAGGATTTCTGGATAATGGCTGAGATGAGTTTCCCAAACTTCCAGTTCACCTTGAACTTCTCAAACAGCTTCCCCTCCGACTTGTTCTGCATATGAGGTAAAACAGCCATGAACATTACTGTGCATCATTTAACTGTTGAAGTGAATCTTACATACACTTAAACTGATATTGATTTTTTTTTTAGGTGAGCCTGCGGTAACTCCTGTCTGCTGCTCCAAAATGGGAGCGACCGTCATCTACTGTAGGTAAGACACCGACTATGGATAAGTACCTCATACAACCCCACTTCAAAACACCAGGATATATTAGATTATATAAGTAATACCAACACTACATACGTACACAGTAGTATAAATATGAATACATAATATGTTCAGTGGTCTGGGTAGGTGTGTGACGATCCAAGGTGAAGGGGGAAGAAAAAGTTTTGTAGTTAAAAGTGGATGAGAAGTCGTCATACCTGGCACAACGATGTCACGGCCTCAAGAGCACACCTCTCAACACTAGCCGCAACGTGTGGATGGGATTCACTGAGGTCCTCCATCTTTGTGCAGTAGAATTCAATTTGATCCACAGGGGATTCCTAAAATCAGACACACACATTAAACATGTATCATTCAACCCAAACAAATATTATTAATAATAATAATAATAATAATAATAATAATAATGATAATAATAACAGGGATCTGCAAAAGACGTGTCACATACCTGTTTGTATTTGCCCTCAAAATCCATTGTGAATGTTCGTCTCCATTCTTTTGTGCAATCTTCATCTTTGAAGTGGATGGAGATTATGTTGTTCCACATCTGTAAAACAAAACCAACAAAAGAACCATTGTCCAGCTTTCTCTACCAACGATGGGCTGTGAGTTTCCATATGTATATTTTATTGTATATATTATTGTTTTGTTTTATTTACAAAATATAACAAAACTGCTCACTTCAATCTCTGCTGTGGCCTCAACTCGGTACAGGGATGTCAAACCACTGTTGAGCAACCTCTGTCTGAAGCACCGGCTGATCCAGTCTCTCATAATGTCCATCGCCTGAGAGATCACCAAGTCTTTTGCATATCGCTGCTCTTTTTCGCCTTCTTGAGTGTCCTAAATGAGAATAAATAATAGAGTATTTGAGACTTAATTTTGTGTGAAATGCTACCAGCTTGCCTGACAAGATTCACTTTACATACCTGTTGTTTGTTACACTGAACAAAGTCTGAAACTGATGCGACCAGATTCATGCAAGCTACAGGAATATCAAAGTAGTTCTGGTTGTATGTCGGTCTGACTCCTTTGCAGAGCTTCTCCAACAGTTTCACTGCTGTTGCTAGGCACTCCCTCCTATAAGCCTTGGTGAAATGACTACGAACAGAACAAGAATAGGAGATTAAAGCATGAAATTTGATAAACATTCAAATAATTTCTGCTAAATCTGGAAGAGCAAATCACCTGTATTTCTCCTCAATCAGGTGTCCTTGGATATGTGAGAGAATTCCAGACACTGTCTGTAAAACAGAAATCCAAGAACATTAATGAAACTGCACTTTAACCCTGAAATGTATTATTTTTAATAAGGGTTTCCACTTCACCTCAAAGTTACTGTAGGAAATATCCTGAGCCTTGTTGGTGAACACATGAAGCATGTCCAAAAGCTCGGTGTTTATGTTGACGACGCACTCCATTAGATTATCGAAGGGCAACAAGAACAAGCAGGATCGCACTAAAAGTGGATCCACTTCCATCAAGTGACTTTGGCTTTTCATCAGATTCACCAGCGCCCTGAAAACCGAAGAGTAAGTTAAAAGATGTACAGCAATATATCTATCTATTTCCAAATAAATACATTGGAAGATGAGCTGTACTTTGACAGAGGCACTTACGTCCTGTCTTGACTGTTCATGTATGCTGAGGTAGTAATTCCAAGGTCTTGCAAACCTGCCCAGGATACACCATACTTCAAGTTTCCAGAAGCTGCTACTTCAAAGGGCTTCGTGGTGCCTTTGAGGAGGTGGAGGAGCGGGAGCACCAGAATCCATCGCGGCATTCCTGCTGTTCTCACATCGTGTATCAGATACACCAATATTTCTGGCAGACTACAAGAACAATAAAGATCATTTTATGAGCATCTGAAGAGAAAAGGGTTTCTCTGTAGTCAGATTATGACTGATATTTATTAGGGCTGTCAAAGTTAACGCGATAAAAACCTGTTAACGCAAATTTGTTTTAACACCACTAATTTCTTTGAAGTAATGACACAACTTTCGATTTTAGAGTGAAGATACTGGCATCATATTAAACTACAAAAACCTAAGGAATCCATTGGTATCACGTCGTACTAGCTTGTTGGGAAGGAGGATAAATAACGCTGCAAACTTACACTAAATGTTGGCGAGGAAAAACTGTAGTAGGCTCGAGTTTGCCATGTTATGATTTGAGCATATTTTTTATGCTAAATGCAGTACCTGTGAGAGTTTCTGGACAATATTTGTCATTGTTTTGTGTTGTTAATTGATTTCCAATAATATATATACATACATTTGCATAAAGCAGCATATTTGCCCACCCTCATGTTGATAAGAGCATTCAATTCTTGACAAATCTCCCTTTAAGGTACATTTTGAGCAGATAAAATATGTGTGATTAATTTGCAATTAATCATCATTAACTATGGACAATCATGTGATTAATCGCGATTAAATATTTTAATTGATTGATAGCCCTAATATTTATAGGACTACAGGATACTTACTTTTTGAGAATAGCGACATCCTTAGAAAACTCTGTCCAGTACTGGAGGAACTCGTCTTTCTCTAGTTTGGGTAAACAGAGCGCACCGCAGAGCCTATGCAGCTCACCACTATCGAGCCTGAGCTGATGATTTCTCAATACATAGAGCATGATCACGGCCGCTCTCATGGGATCCTGAATGTAGAGCATCTTCCCGTCTCCGTCCTTCCGCAACTGAGGAATCACCTTTGTCAGCATGAATTCCTTTAGCATCTTCCTCACCTAGGCAATTATACCAGAGACACAGAGAGAGTAAATTGGGTTGGCCATACTCCACCTGATTGCATCTAGACTTTATACACAACGATTATGAACTTACCTCATCTTTCCCGTAGCTTAAGGCGGACCATTTCTTTTCTTTTTCTTCATACACATACGGCTCCCCGTAAACCTGACAGAACTGTTTCAGCTGGATCAGAAAACTTCTCAGATTGGTATCAGTCCAGCTCGTGAGAAGATCAAAAATGGACTCCAGCATTATATTCCCCGCGATCTCTCTGCCTTGAATCAGATTCTTCCTTTGTTCGGGCCAGAATGTGTCTTTGATGCGTTTCATCACGCCCTTCGATGGCTCGGCGCAGATGATGTCATCATACTGATGCCAGTCCCCTTTACACAAAAAAGATACAACAAAGTCATCAAATCTGATGACTCAAGTCCAAGTCATGTGACTCGAGTCAACACCTCTGCATCGTAATATAACAATGAGATGCCATTTGCATGCAGATAAATATAATAACAGCTGGACCAAGTGAGGGTTACATTTACCGTCTTCATTGATGATTTGGGATTTCACGAGCAAACATCTGTTGATAGTTGGGTGTGTGGAATCCAGTTTGTATATGTGCTCATACTCGTATTTGTCCTTTTTGTTGTTATAGACGACGTATTTGTACGGTATCGCCATAGACTCAGCTTCAGTTTTGACTGTCAGCAGATTGCCCTCGACCAGAAAACCATGTTCTCCGAGGTCCCTGCGTGGAAAATAAAATAAAGTCAAAGTGGAGAAAGTCTATGTTTTAGAAATCAGCAAAGAAAATTAAAGACTTTTGAAGGATTATTTTTTGGATGTATCATTGTTTGATGCGCCTATACATTAAACCACCATCTGAGCTTAACTAACAGATCATTCAAGGATACATACTTGGTCAAAAACAGCTCAACTATATTTTCCCCCCATTTGCCAAGGGGGGGCCCAGCCCTGATGAAGATACGATCTTCGTTTGGATCAAATTTGAAATCCTTTGAGAGAACTGCATGGAAGTAAACTGTGAGTCTGTTGCGTGTAGAAATGTTGTTGTTCCTCGTCAGTCTAGAAAGCAGAAACAAATCATTTCAGAAAGAGCTAAAATAACGCACATGCATAAAACTGGCAGCGAATGTGTATAACCATCTGAGAGAGCTTCATCACCTTTTGGGTGGCGGGCCAGGCGCGGTGCTGGACTCCTTACTGCCATCTTTACTTCCCTTTTCAGCGTCTGAGGTTTGTGCTGCGGTCGAGTCCTGCTCGCTGGCAGACTGCTGAACCGTCATGTGCTCTACTGGCCTCTTCGGGTCCACGCTGGAGCCTTTGCTGTCAGCCTGTACAAGTAGCATCAAACGTGCATGTTAAAGAGCCGGTTCATCTGCGTTCTGTTCTGTTTTTTTCAAATGGAAACGCCCACACACCTTTGCAAAAAGCAGGTTACCAAAGTAAGCTAAGTTATGAATAATGTGAACGCTAGCAGTAGCTGCTAAGTTAGCTGTGCTAACTTTAGAAATAACTGAAAGGATTAGTTTGGATTTTGTGAAGAGGGGTTGTATGTATAGTCCTGTGTACTGCATCATAAAATTACTGCTTTTGTGAATGTAGTCTGGTGGCTTAGAAGAGAGCGATGTAACGCTTCAGTTCTCTGTCAGAAAGGGCTGTCTGACGGCGAGGTAAAGCAGCTGTGGAGGGGAGATGCAAAAAAACATTTTAGCTACCTAAAAAAAAAAAATCAATATAAGCTATATTTAGAATATTTTCACCGCTTTACCTCGCCGTTAGACATCCCTTTCCGACAGTGAACTGAAGCCATATCGTTGTCTTCAAAGCTACAAACCAGACTCCATTCACAAAAAAAATTATTTTACCTCACAGAACACGGGAGTTGCTGGTCTACCGCTGCATCTATCGGTTAGTTAGTTTGTGTTGTGTTACTTTCAGATCCAAACTAACGCGGCATCCACACAGCAGTATATTGCTTAGCTTCCATGCCGGTACTCCTCTCTGCTTCTCCAAACAGGGAGCGTGCCGACCGCCATCTAAGGTACTGTATATACTGTACATGTAGTAGCATCATCATGCAGAAACCTGTGTCAGGTCACGCGGGAAAAAGCTTTAAGAAGGGCTGATATAAAAACCATAGAAGCCCTTTAAATATGCACCTTAAATTCATGAAAACAAACTCATTTACTTTTTCCACTATGAGAAAAAAATACAGGCCTCTGTGTGTCAATAAAGCTTTTCATACATTTTAGTCAGCATTACCTTTGATGGTGTTTGAGGACCAAAAACCATCTTCTGTTCGGCTGCCGCAGCCGGCTTCGGTTTCTGGTCCGGCTGACTCTTTCCCTTCTGTTTGCTTTGTCCGGTCTGCTTTGCATTTTGCTCCCCGTTGGCATTCTGGTCCATTGGAGGTTGTTTAGTGGCGGCTGTTTCTTTCTTGTTCTTTGAGTTTTTCTTTTCAGTCTTTTGATCTTTAGGGTTAGTGGCTTTCGTCTCTTTGCCTGGACTTGACTGAGAAGTCGCACTCTTGTTGTCCTCTGAGATGGGAGTCGCAGAGTCAGCCGGTGCCGTCTTCAGTGTTTGATCCTGAGTTGATTTCGGTGCATTGCTCTCTCCTTCATCGGGGTTACTTGGAGCTTCTTCAGGCTGCTTCGCAGTCCCTGCCTCCACTGTGGCAGCAGCCGCTTCACTCTGAGCGACTTGTGTGTCTTCAGGTGGTGCAGCAGGGACGTTAGCCGCTAAGGAAGCGGGCTGGTTCTGAGGAGGTGAAGAGGGCCCATCTTGGAGTGGGTCTGGTGTTTCATCCATTACATTTTCTGAGCTTTCACTGTCGGAGGAGTCTCTTCCGCTCTGCATCCTCTTCCCCTGGTCGTCTCCCAGCGTGACTTGGGACATGTCTGATGCCAAGCTGCCATCTTTCTTCTTTTTTTTCCTCTTCCTGTTTTTTTTCTATGAAGACCAGAAGGAAGAAGATCAGTTTTACTGCTGACGTGAAACAACGCCACAGTCTAAATGGAGTCAACGTTTTTTTACTTTTAGTATTATGACAGAAAAACAGTTTAGATTTCTAAACTAAACTACTTCTAAGCGCCATTACAAATGATGCGAGCACACAATAATAATTAGCATATCATTATGAGAATTGTTAACTTAAAGCATGTCTTTTTGACTTTTGTTTTCAATGAAAAGCTTTCAACTGGAGTCGTAGTCCGCTTGACTCTACTGAATCTCCCAGAACATGTTCAGATTCATTCAGATTAAGAGAGTACATGGGCAGAGATGCACACTGGCACCTTGAGTGGCCCCGTGCATACTGAAATACTGTAAATAATAATAAAAACATTCTAATACATCGCACGTTACTTTACTGCATTCAATGAATGTATAGGCTAACCAGCCATGTGAAAATAAAACAGACAAGTGTAAACCATTTTAAAATAAGCACTTCAGCGAATAGTAAAACTTTGTTGGTTTGAAAATAAAGACCAGAGTTCATTCCTCTTAGCATTTTGTCCCCAATATTATCAACTTAGGACGCTCTGTACACTTTCTGGTGTGGTTTTTGTGAAACACAGTGCTCCTGGGATGTTTAGTGTTTGTTTTCTGATGGCACTCAGAAGGCAGCCAGTTTAGCAGCACATTTAACATCATAGAGTAGCGATTTGTTTTCCTAAGGGGCGCTTTGTAGCGATTGTAAAGTGAATTCACTGGACAGGACGTAATCAGATTGGCTAATCATTCCTTAATAATGTTAACTAAAGGTAGAACAAACCTTGAGATAACTATTTATAGGAAGTAATAGAAAGGGATGATGGCATTCTGATTTAACTCTTCGGCCTTGTAGAATAACTTTTTGCAAACTTAAGTTAAGTTTAAAGTTACCTTAATCGCTGTAGACCGAAAGTAACTGCCCATAACAGATCATATTCTTTTTGTGTAAAGTCTTAATCTGACTCACGTGAAGAATTGTAAAGTGAGGCAACACAGTGACAGTTACACTCACCTTTTTCTTTGGGTTGGTGATGGACTCATCATTCGGCCGTTTGGGGGATCTGTTGGACTCTTGGCTGTCCACAGGTGGGTCGTTGTTTTGAAACACAAATTTCTCAACGGTACTTTCCGAGTCTGCTACCAAGGGTTTGGGCTCATCTCCTGTGTCTGGATTAAAGATCGTAAAGGGAAATTCAGGTGTTACAGCAGCACAAAGGTATAATAATTTCAAATTAATAGAGAAGTAAAAATAAAAATTAGGAGGAAAAAAAATAAAATAAAAAGGAATATACAACTAGTATAAGAATAGAAACTATACAAGAATGATAAAGAGCAATTAAAGACAAACTTACGAGGCAGTGACAAGTTTAAGAGACAAGTTACAAGATAAATACAAATCAAAAATCAGACTGCATCCAAAGACGTGTGAAAAACACTGTGACTATTAAAATGAATGATGACTACAAAGCGCTGTATGCTCTGGAGATTATCAACAGTACTGTAGTGTATTGCCGAAGGCTAATTTGCATTCCAGACGAATCCAGATCACATTTTTACTTTTGGTTTTACTACAGTATTCGTTATCAGTTACAAACAGAACACGCAAGCTTAATCATCATGTCACATGATTCAAGTTTGCATTTTTACTGCTGTTTTGTTTTTTTTACTTACTATTAAATACTATATTACTATTTTTACTTGCTTTTTGTAAAGTAGGTCACATTAATGACTAAGTATGTGAACATGCCATTTATTTAATCCCAACCTGTCCTGCTGTCTGCAAATGTGTGGACAGATAATGCAGAGATGCTGCCATCTTGAGGTAAGAGAATAACAATAATAACACTTAACTGCCACTTATTGAATTATTTTTTTATGTCAAGCACTTTCTAATGTTTGCTTTTATAAGTGCTATACAAGTGATGTAATGTAGGTTAATGTCATGACAATGTACAGAATAAAAGGTTTTCAACAGTAGAATCCACTTTTCATCATTCTTACTTACTTTACATGTTGCATTTATCATTTAGGAAGAAAATTACATTTAATTATGTTTCATGTATAAACCTAAGATTGTGCTAATTTTAAGGCATTGATAGGATAGTCCCTCATAAAAATTATATTAACAAAATTAATTAATATAAAAAAATAAACAAATAAATACAAAATAAAATACAGCCCTCTATGGCATACTGTTAATCAATGTTAATGTACCTCATATGTCCTACAAGTATATTCTGGATGTTGTTTGGACCTTATTAATCAAATCCTGCAGGTAAATATACAGTATAATATTAAAAAACATTTCTAAATGAATCTACTCACCCTGTGTGTTTGCAGGTTGGACAGATAGCTTCTGGCCACACTCACTGCAGAACTTAGCTGACTTTTCCGCAATATAATGGCTACAACGTGGGCACTTCATCTTCAGACTTCAGTGATCTCTGCAAAGAAAGAAAGAAAGAAGTTGAACTGCCTTGTTGAGGTCCCACCCTGTAACAGATTCCTTTCACTTTCTATTCTGCTACATGAGGCCTCATGATGAGTCAGTGGGTTTCACAGCTGTGCAAAAACAAGCGCCTGCAATAATGTTGTTCCTTCTATTGACATGGACTTTGAGCAGTCTTACTCAACACACTGACCTGGAAACATTTCGTTAAGGGATGGAAATGGGAAATAACTGTGCAGCTGTGACAGTCGAACCTCTGCAGGGCACGCCCACCTTCAGTCCTGCTAACCAGCATCCAATAACAAACTCACTTCAGCCAAAGATGGCAAAAACAGAGAGGTCTCACTGCATACTAGAATACACCAAGTTTCTCAAAAATATCACACTATCCTGAGGCTCTACATAACACTGATTAAAACTAGTTAAAAGAAGAAAAAATCTAAGTAGAAAAAATAAACTTGCCTATCAATAAAATATTTACTTATTTTATATGAAAAAGTAATTTTCATGTCAGCAAATCATTACTGTGGTAATAAATTGATATGCAGGAAAAATGCAAAGAAAATTGCAGGAGATAGACTTGTACTTAATTATACAAAATCACTGTGTATTTGTGCTCCAAACTAAATCTTATAACACTTATAAAAAACTACATTATTAAAGAAGGATAATGTATTATTTGTTTAGTGCGCAGGGTATTTACATATTTACAAACTACAAGGTTGGACCACGTTTTTCAAGCACCGAGTGAGACCTCTTTTTAAAGAAAAGATCTTTGGCTCCACAGTTCAGCCAATCACATGTTAGCATCGTAAACTCTCTTCCTGTGTCGTCACATGCTACATTACCCATCATGCTCTAACGTCTTCGACAACAGCAAAACTGAGAATACTAACTACACAAACACACAGTAGTACTACCATTACTATGACAGTATTACTAAAACATGTATTAACAGCTCACTAAATAAGCACTAACTACATTTAGTTCGCTAACTATCTTACTAACAGACAGACTATTGAGCTGCGCACCAGTTAGCTAACTAGCTTGGTGTGTTAGCTCAGTTTCCAGACTATAAATGTGCAGGTGTAAAGCCAGGTGTTAACCAAATGACATCATATTTAAACCCATACTTACTCAGAAGTGCACCATGACAGCTACTCCAGATTAATAGGATTAGTTTATTGCTAATTTGTCACAGTCTGTTATCACCTCCAGCTTCTGCACAGCAGTAAACAAACATAGTACCTGAGCTCACCTGAGTCGTGCTGACCTTTTGTTGGGTTTAGCAGCAGAAGGTGAAGCTCAGAAGTCATCCATCCTGCTGCTGCTGCTGCTGCTGGACCTACTGATGCACACTGGCTCAACACCAACAGAGTCACATCACAGACTTGCTGCTGCTGCTGCTGCTGCTGTCATTTTCATTTCCTGTATCTGCTGTAAAGTTTCGTTTTGGGAGAAATGGGCGTCAACTAACTAAATAAAGTTAACTTTCTAAGTGACTCATGTTGGTGTATTACTGGAGTGTCTGGGGGGTTTTCATGCACATGTGTGGAGAAGAACTAACTAATAATTGGGACTCTCATTACTGTTTTAATAACATCTTCTTTGACACTAATCAATAATTATATATATATAATATATATATATATATATTATTCATCTTAATTTATTATTTTTATTATCATTATTATTATTATTATTATTATTAAAATATTATTTATTTTTTTATTTTTTTAAATAAGTGAAAACTTGCTTGTGTGTATATATATATATAGTTTTCATGCACATTTGTGGGAAGTACTAACTCATAATTGGGACTCTCATTACTGTTTTAATAACATCTTCTTTGACACTAATCAATAATTATGTATATATATTTTTTTTGTATTTATTATTATTGTTATTATTATTAATAATAATAAAATATGTTTTTATTTTATTTTTAAAAAATGAAGTGAAAATTTGCTTGTGTGTGTATATATATATATATATACACACACAGCAAGTTTTCACTTCATTTTTTAAAATAAAATAAAAACATATTTTATTATTATTAATAATAATAACAATAATAATAACAATAATAATAACAATAATAATAAATAATAATAATAAGCATAATAATAATAAGCATAATAATAATAAGCATAAGTATAAGTTTGCAACCTAAAATTTGCAAGTTGCCTCAAAGAAATCAATGGCGTTAAATTGAATTTGTGTTATTGTCACATTAAAACAGTATGTTACTGTGTGCTGTGTTGTTTTCTGTGAGAAAGGAGATCCACACTCTCCTGTTGCTGTAAATTCTCAGTAAAGGAGAACATGCTGCAGATGTTTATTGTTACACACAGAGCTTCCTGTGATGTGGGATGACCTTTCATACTGTTATGAGCTGTGCCTCTCTACAGCTCTCACATGACTCCCACTTCTCTATTGAGGAAGGTTGTGTGTTGGTCACATAGACTGTATTTTTTTTATCTGTTTGAGGATGCTATTCTCTTAAAGTGTCAGCAGAGGGCAGAATAATGTGGAAGTTTTGGGTAAAAATGTGCCATAGAGTGCAGGGACTATTCAAGTTTTTTATTATTATTTCAACCAGACATCTGCACCCACTAAGGGAATTCACAAGTGGAAGCGGTGCTCTAAAAAACAATTAGTCACCTAAGTCATCTTGCTGAAACACCTATCTTGAGTGTTTCAGGGTTCATTTTGTACTGCTGCGTTACCATGGTAACTCGGACTGCTCTACCAGGGTCAGGAGTGTGTTACATTCAGGCTGTCAGATCCAAACTAGGTATTGGAATATTGAAATAAGAGTAAGAGAAGCTGTATGGAGGGTGTTAACTGTTTAAACATATCTAAAGGTTTCATCAAAGAGAAAAAAAAAAACACAAGGTAAGATTTATATTTTTAATGCATGTTATTGTACTTCCCTACTTAAGTTGCTTTCTGGCGCTCTGTGTTTTACAAATTATAGATGCTCTTGTTTTGTGGTTTTGACAGTTAATTTGCAATCTGTGTCTTTAGTTCCTGAGGCTCTAAGGAGTAGCTTACTAAAATATATTATATACAGGAATTGCCACAGGTTCAACAGGCCGTCAACAGATGGAAATATGTGAAATAAATTAAATACAGACATTTATGTGAGATGTACATATAATAAACAAATGAGATAAAAACTTAAATATTGTACAGCGAAACAGTAAAAAGACATTTTTCAGGGGAAAACTGAACTAAAAGTGAATGTGAAACAAGGTAATGCATGAGTCATTGACCCTCTGAGACCCGCGGGAATATTTCTTTTTTTAAACTTGACCTCACTGTATAAAACGACCTCTGGTGACCTCTAGGATAATCACAGCCTCATGAAACTTCACAGCCACAAACTAGAGACCTAGATCATTCAGAGGATGGAAGGCTTTCCAAGGTAGATTAATAATAAGGGGGTTTCTGAGCAGTTTCCAGAACAGAAATGCTTGCTATCTAATTCCCAAAAAATGCAATTCTTGCAGAAATCTCAAAATGTTAAAAGATTTTGATCCCAAATCACAGCATGGCTTTTTCTATGGTGTTCCTCAAGGTTTTGATGTCTTAACGTGGTATTTTGGAGGGATTATTGATCATTTTGATCAATTCTCAGGTGGTAATAAATGTTTAAATTTAGCACCAAATCTGTGTAACAAATGGTATCAATCCAAAAATTGCAAACACTATCATATACTTCTATCATTATGTTCAGAGCCTGATTTATGACTGGAACAACTACTCTGACTGAGCTGCATCTCAAATTATAATCTTCAGGTTCTCAGCTTTCAGATTATGTACACCACTTCTATGTGACATCTACTGTTGACCTGCTATTTCCCCCTAAAGACCCCCTGTACCCGCCTAAAAAAGACAAAAATGGGTCTAAGTGGGTCTCTTAAGGTTAAACAGGTTATTTGCCTTCAGTGTTGATCTTAATCTTCGACTGCAAACCTTCACTGAACATCCAGTTGACTCTTGTGACGGTGACCTTCCTTCAGTTTGATCAACAAGACTTAGTGTTGATAGGAGAAAATGTGTTTTTGTAAAAGTCTGTGATATTTTGGCACATTTCGTTTCCTGTTCGTGCAAAACGGCATGTGCTCGTTGTCAAATTCAAGTTTCAATATGTGAAGGGTTCAGCAGTCGGTCCCTGAAAATGAAAGACGGAAAAAAATGCTGTAAATCACACCTTAGTCATCAGTGTGGGAGTCCATCTGCTGCTTCCTGCAGGTGATCCAGTTGATGACATGTGCCTCTAATGCAACATAAATTATGATTTGAAACATCTGTAACAGTAAATAAATATTTCACCTTTGACTTCCTCTCTGGGTAAAAGTCAACAGCTGCATAGATGTGTTTTAGTGCTGCTCCTCTCTATAGCTTTTGTCACAAACAGGCCGGTTGACGTAGTCTGTGTTCTGAATAACAAATGACTAATTAGTGTAGAACAATATCCTGCTCTAACATTCAGTTCTCCCTTTATGTTTCTACTGTAAACTATTGCGTGACCTTCTACCTACGCAACAAAAACAACCTCAGGATGTGGGTTCAACTTGCCTCTAATAACCTGCTTAACCTGTTTGCAGACAACCTCAGAGCTTAACCTGTAACGCACTGCTCTAGTTCACGTACAAAATGAGAACACATTAGAACCATAATAACTTTGAAATAGTCTATAATCACCTGTATGTCCTCCTCACTGTCAGTCTCTGGTGCTCTGGTCCTTTTTTCTTGAGTCTGAAACACATAAACAGACGTTTGAACCTCATCACACGATCGTTGTATGTGAGATATAATAGTGATATAGTGATGAAATACAGCTTACCTTCTGATGGCGATCCCGTAGCACAGGTTTACAGTTGGGAACATGATTTTAGACAACTCTTGAGATGCTCAGGAATTAAAGACAACCAAAAGTAAATTCATTTCCACAGTGCCAAAAGCACAAATTAGGAGTTTATGTGATTTGTAAAACACGCAGCACCAGATAGTGTGTGCACATCCATGCCCCAGAGGAAAGAAATACAATAACATTAAAACACACAATTATGTTTTTTTAAGGTTTGATCATTTGACATTAATTTTGGTTGCCAGCAGACTTCATCCTTCTGTGAGAAGAGGAGAACAATTAAATGCCACACTCAACTTATGAATAAATACCCGCACAGCCAACAAAATAATTGCAACAGTAGAGAAATGATTCACGAACCAGTTCCCTGAACAGCATCTTTAATTTCCCATTAGATTACTTTCTGATGCCAAGCCACACAGAGAGCACAGGCTGATGGCTGACTTCATTTTAAATGTTCCAAAAGCCAATTTCTTAATATCTCTTAAAGCTTTTCGTTAATTTGTACCTTCATGGAGACGCCAAATATGCACAAAATATGCAAAAAAAACAAAAACTCTGTTTTGGTTGATGACTCTTTATGATATCTTTTCTTTTGAGTTATTGAGGAAGATGTGTTCAAATGTGTTGCTTTTGATATTTTTATGTTTTCTTGTTTGGATTATAATATGTATCTTTACTGCAATGCATTTGTACATTTTACAGATCTGTTAAAATCAACCAAAAAATACCCTCAAAACACTGTGTCACACTTATTACTGCAAAACGCTGTGTGTGTTGTCAAATCAGGGCGGCTCAATATATGAAGGGTTCAACGGTTGGTTCCTGGAAAAAAAAGAACAAAAATGTTTAGCTGTTTTATGCAAATAATCATTCATTACATTTGTAAGTATTTCCTGAGTTGTACCTGCACGCACTGTGATATAAGTCACAAATGCATTAACGTCATCATCACTGTGGGAGTCCATCTGCTGCTCCCTGCAGGCGAGACAGTCCATCAGTACATTCAAAGTGCCTCCAAATGCAAAAAAATGATGAAATAAAGTGAAAAAACATCTCACATGTTTGACTTTCTGTTGTTGTTGTTGAAGTATACAGATGTGTAGACGACCTCTTCTCCTCCTCCCTCAGGCTGATTCCTCTCTTGTGATTGGTTATTGTCACAGGCGAGCCAGTTGACGTAGTCTGTATTCTGCATACAAGCATAAAGAAATATAGTTCAGTTAGTGTAGAACAATGTCCTCCTCTCACATAAAAATCTGCCTTTATGTTTCTATTATGAGCTCCTGTTTCACCCACACAACAACAACAACAACAACAACAACAACAACAACCTCTGCGTTCTTGCATCTGACGCCCATCATGGGATCTGTCAGCTAGACTTACAGTAGGATGTGGGTTTGACTTGTCTTTCACCTGCTTCAGTTGCAGATAATCTGTGAAACCAACAGCTCTAATTGTAATATAGACTAGAGTGTACTGTCTAGGATGTAGGACACGAAAGGTCACCTGTATGTCCTCCTCACTGTCGCTGTTTGATGTCCACGTTCTTTTTTTGTGGAGTCTGAAACAGATAAACAGAATCACAACATAAGACATAACATTATATATAACAGCAGACGCCTGAGCAATGAATAACACGTTGCAAGGATCTTATTTGTGGTCATAAATTCTGTCACATCAGGCCATGTTTAACGAAAGCCAGGAGATGCTTTCGATCCACGGCGTCTTTTGCTGACGAGACTTCAGTTAATCTGAGGGGCAATTACTTACTTCATTTAATATCAACATCTGTATTTGCATGCATATGTTTATATTTATGACATTGATGGCTTCACCCATCTGTTAAAGTGATGGGCTTTTTTTCAGTCAGCCATAGGTGATGTTTATGTTAATGTTACTCACAGCTTTATTCAGACATACAGTAACAAGAACATTTACGGTATGAGCAGCATGCTTGCGCGATATTTGGCAAGAGGGAGTGAGGAGCAGAGAGCAAATACTTCACTACATTTCAGGGGGCAATATTATAGCCTCCACTATACTGTATGCATTTCACAGACACTGTTAGGCTACTAATTGCTTTGCAGATTAAAGGCTCTGCACACCCACACAGCAGTTTTCAATGACTATGGCTGATTGGACCTCTAGGCAGGTGTACATTAGGTGGAGCAATGCTGCACTAATTAGGCAACATAAGTGAAAACACCTGTGTGGTTGGACTACAGTACAGGTGTGCAGGGCCTTTAACACTTAACGTACTGTACAAAGTATATGATACCTTTATGAATATGATGCCTTACCACTGATTAAACTACCAAACAGTATGATAAGTAATTAGCTCCTCCTCCATCTCGACCAGCTACAACATTTAAAAGTTACTTATACTTAAAGGTCCCATATCATGCTCATTTTAAGGTTCACACTTGTATTTTGTGTTTCTACTAGAACATATTTACATGCTTTAATGTAGAAAAAAAAACTTTATTTTTCCTCATACTGTCTAATATAATGTGCCTGTATTTACCCTCTGTCTGAAATGCTCCGTTTTAGCTCATCTCAACAGAATTATGTTGCTAGGCAACAGCTTGGGTCCATGTTTACTTCCTGTCAGCTGATTTCATTCACATACACTGCAACAGGAAATAAACTGCAACACATTTAGTATGTTTACGTTTAAAACTGTGAAATGGTCTAAATATTGTATATTTGTGACATCACAAAATTACAAAATTCCTGACGGCTTGTTTCAGTTTCTAAATATGGGCTGTGTGTATTTCTCCATGGATTGAGCGTTTCGATTTCACAGTATTTATATAGCACTTAAATTTGCTTTATTATAAAAAAGACATAAAAATCTCACTTTTTACAATATGGGACCTTTAAATCTATCTGAAGTTCAAATCAATAATGTATAATAGTCTAATACCCTGACAGGGTCCATTCTGCATAATGTGTATTTTTTACTTTTGATACTTTAAATAATGTTTTTCTGATAATACTTAAATAATTTTACTTTGGTACAACTTGAATGCAGGACTTTTACTTGTAAACACATATTTAATATTACTACTTAAAGCACCTGTCCGCCACCGGAGGGGTACATATCTGAACCAGGCTTTAAATACAGCTTACCTTCTGAAGCCGATAACCGTGATCACAATCAGAAGCACAGCAACAGCAACAGCAGCAATGATGAGTACATCTCTGGTAAATGTTGCCCAATATGCTGTGAAATAAAGGTAGAGTGTTAGAGCTGTTTTAATAGACAACATAATTAACAAAAGTGATTAATTCAATTAACCCCAAAGTTCTGTTTGGGGTCCATTTTCTTAGTCTGTGAATGACATTTTGACATAAATAAATAAATATCTGTTCATGCATATCCTGACACATGGCTGATGTGCAATTATTACCATTATTTTTCAATATCAACAATATTACTTACATTTAATCGTTAAAGTCACAACAGAGGAGTTTTGGCTTCCATGTTTGTTGGTGGCGCTGCATAAATACTGGCCACTATCACCAGGGAAGAACACAGGCTGGTGTCCAACATCCATAATATCATCATCATCATGTATTTTAAACCAAGTATAGTTCTCCACTGGGGGGTTTGCATGGCTGCTGCAGATCAGGGTGACGTTGCTGTTGGCTTCTACCTCCGTCGATGGTCTGACAGACACTGATGTGTTCTTGGGGCCATCTGAAAGAAAACTGTTAACTGTCAGAATCATGTGGCAAACTCTCAAACTGGTACACGCTAAGCAAAAAAATCTGTAAAATAACAGACAAAGTACTGGCAGCTCATTACCCGGACTTTGTACAATAATTAAAAAACAGAAACTGTGTGCCCACAGTTAAAAAAACTAAATATTTTCTATAATTTAATGGTGTACCTACAGTAAAAAAACTGAACATTTTCTATAATTTGACGGTGTATCTATAGTTAAAAAAACTGATTATTTTCTAAAATTTAATGATGAATATCTAGTAAAAAACAGAACATTTTTCTATTATTTAATTGGGTATCTATCATTAAAAAAACAGAATATTTTCTATTATTCAATGGTGTATTTATCGTAAATATATATATATATATATTATTTAATGGTGTACCAACAGTAAAAAACAAGACATTTCTATTATTTAATCCATATAGTGAAAATACAGGACACTTTCTGTTATTTAATAATACACCTACAGTATAAAAAACGCAAATGTTAAATAAATAGGTTAAATAACAGAAAAATGTACTGGCAGCTCATTACCCGGACTTTGTCCTATAATTAAAAAACATCAAAATACCAGTTTTTATGGTTTACCTACAGTAAAAAAAAAAAAGAGAAAAAGACAATTTTTGTCTAATTCGAACTTTTGTGTTAGTTAACGGAGTATCTACAGTGATAATTACTCTTGTTTAAAAAATTCAAACAAATATTCTGTGATAAAAACTGTTTTTATTAACTTATAGATCTTTAACAATTCTGTAAAAGTACTGAATTAAAATACAAAGGACACAAACATATTTCCCAAAAGGGAAAAGATTCCTAGTTCCAAGTTTGCCAACTATTACTATAACTATAACAACAATTAATTCTCATTATCTAAAGTGTTGATCTTCCAATACTCACATTCGACATCAATATTTATGACTCCTGAAGTTGTTCCTGTGTGTGTTTTCAGAGAACAAGTGTAGTTTCCAGAGTTTGTGGAGGACACGTTGCTTAAATAAAGTCCAGATCCTTCATTTATAGGTTCTCCATTCTTAAACCAGGTGAAAGCAGATGAAAGATCACCGCCATCACAGCCTCTAGAGCAGGTCAGATTTACAGAGTCGCCTTCCTTCGTTGCTCTGTTTCCATTTGGGTTTGTCACGGAAACATTCGAATCTAGAAGAGCGGAGAAGTACTGCTTCACTTTCAAACTTTACAGATTGAAGTTTCACAACTATATTATGAAAAAGAAAACTTACCAGCAACCTTTAATATTGGGCCATCTCTACCAGTCCATTTGCCCTCTTTGGAGTTAGTTGTAAACCTGAAGACATATTTTCCTGCATCTTTACGCTCCACTTTGTGTATTTTTAAAGAACAATTGTGTTGTCTGTCACCGATACACCGAAATCTTGTGTTTAACTTCCTGTCAGAAATGAAACAGGCCTTGAAATGATGATGAGACTTTACATGAGCCCACATGCATTTCTCCACTATGTGGTCGTCAGGATAGTAAAATGAACAAGGAATGACAACAGACGAGCCGCTCACTGCACAGATACGTTGCTGGTGATAATCCACTTTCCATGTATTGCAGAGAACACCTGAAAAAGACGGATTAATTCAAAATTTGTATTGTTTTAAAAAAACATATAATGAGATGTAAATGTTGTACTTACCAGATAGAAACAGAGACATCAGTGTCCATGCCAAGTTTCTATTTTGCATGTTTCCAGTTAAAAATCAAGTCATCAAAGTTGAAATCAATTCTAAAATGTTTGTAAAAAAGCTCCTTCTTGATGGACTCAAAATACAAAGTGAACGAGTATTTCCTTTTCTTCATCTGCTTCGTCTTGATCGATGTACTGTAAACCCAACTTCCTATAATGGAAAAAGTAAGGCCTTGGTCGCCCTAACAAAGTTCCGGCTTGTGAAAGCAGGTCACATGCATCAAAGACTTTTTACTGTTTGAAAGAGTCGAACCAGTCCCTAAATGGAGAAAACACGCGTCCTGTGCAAGTTTTATGTAGCTTTGTTGTGGTGAAAGCACATATCAGAGTTGTCACACTGACACAACATCCAGTTACCGTGATTGGTGAATAGCTGTTTCAGCATTTTGTATGTTTTATTTTTTTTTATTTTCCATTTTGTACTTTTGGTGGAAGAGATCAGTCAAGTCTCAAATCTCTTATGGTTGTAATGATCGTTGTATCATCTGCTGCATCTGCTTAGATCACGGCATCATCACTCCTTTATCTATTAGCATGCCACCATTGATAAGTTTGGTATATATGATCACTTTAAACAGGCTGTTGCAATGCAATACGAATACAAAATAAACAATGAAAACTTTCTTTTAAAGTAAAGTAACCATAACCTTTTTCAATAACCGAATTGTATAACTACACTGGCCTGGGTCCCCTACTAACGACAGTTTATAATCTACTGTAATTGAACACATCCCTCTAGCCTCTCAAACCCTCACAAGTCATTTTTTGCAAGTCCAAGTCCAAGTTTCAGGTCACAGTGTCCCCATCTCTGGTAAGTGGGGAGAAATGACCCTATCCAGTGTAAATAGTTGTTGTTTAAACACTAAAACAATGTAAAATATTGTGAATGTAAGATTAGCTTTGGGCTGACTGAAAAAGTTCAGAAACAGTGATGTACACAAGAAACGCTGATGCAATTTCCTCTCAATAGCACCGCAACCTGCAGGTACTATCATGCTATTCGTTTTTCTGTTACATTGTCTGTATGAGTCACCTCATGTGCACGTGCTGGGAGCACGTGCACATGAGTAATTCAGAGAGGACCTAGTCAGCTTTTGTGCTTTTTCCCTTTTCCTGTAGTGTGTCATGAATCGTTTTTTGTGCATGTAAAAGGTCTGCAAAGTTACAAAGTCCACGCCAAAGGAAGTTACTCTCCCACACAGAAACGCTGCTCCTGAACTGCCTGAAACGCCTCGCTTGAAGTCCTGCCTTTGCTTCTGTAACATGGTGATGTCCCCAAGTAATACATTTGCATAATACCTGCTTTGCGGCTACTTTGGCATTAGATTGGAGCTGGAGCGGACACCAAAGAGTTTGGTACGGTGGACCAATCAGAGCAGACTGGGCTTTTCAGAGCTCAAATAGAGCGTTTCAGTCAGAGGGTGAAAAGAGGTGCTGCAGCACAGCCGGTATGAGAAAAGTAAGGTGTTTTTTGAACATTAAAGCATGTAAACATGTTCTAGTAGAAATCCAAAGTACTAGTATGCACCTGAAAATTAACATAATAGGTCCTCTTTAACGGTGACAATATTTATTCTATAAATCTCTGTGAATCGAATAAATGTCTCGGGAGTTGTTATTTCACACCATTTATTTTTTCAAGAGTTTTATTTGCCATTTGCACCTATATATAAGTGCATTGGAATTCTGAGCAGTTTACACCGAGTCAGCTTTAAGAAAAGAAAAAAGGTAGAAAAGGCACAAGGTAATTACAATACAAAATAAGTATCACATTCAACTCAACACAATAAATAAATAAATTATTAAAATATAAAACGCCCTCAGTGTGGTCAATAAATAAACTAAAATACCCTCTGCATAGGAACGATACCCCCAGAATACAAATATACAGTATATATATATGCTCCATGACCATTTTAAAAGAACTTGTACCTCTCAAAAATATTAAAAAAATAAATAATTAATATATTTCATACACTTACACAGTGGAAGGCAGCATATTGCACAGTTACATTTACCTGCCGTATTTAATTTCAGGATAACATGGAGACTTATCAGACCTTCATTGGAATAGTTCACCATTAAAAATAAGATTTTATGAGAGAATTTGATGCTTTTTAAGGTCAACATTTATCTCAAATGTTGAGGATAAGGGGATATTTCAGAGAGGAGGACTGGATTTCTCTGAGGTGTGTGTGTGTGTGTGTGTGTGTGTGTGTGTGTGCGTGTGTGTGTGTGTGCGTGTGTGTGTGTGTGTGTGCGTGTGTGTGTGTGTGTGTGTGTGTGTGTGTGTGTGTGTGTGTGTGTGTGTGTGTGTGTGTGTGTGTGCGTGCGTGTGTGTGTGTGTGTGTGTGTGTCTCACCCCCTCCAGAGAGAGGATGATGACAGTGTCCCTCTATAAAGTCTGGAGCAGTGAGCAGTGACAGAGAGGAGGACCATCCATCCAGTCAGAGGTTCCTCAGTGCTCAACATGGAGATCTCTGCTAAACTCCTGCTCCCCATCGTGCTCGTCTCCTTGCTGGTGTCTTGCAGTCCGACGGACGCCTGGTACAAGCAGGTGGCCGGTCCGAGCTACTACTCGGTGGGCAGAGCGTCCGGCTTGCTGTCCGGTATCCGGAGGTCACCGTACGTCCGGAGAGCCGAGGTGGACCCGACAGACAGCGAAGAGGCTGCGACCAACAACGTGTTTCCTGAATTCACCTCGCAGAACTTCATCCTGAAGACGATGGTGAGTCGTTTTTATCAACGCGTAATGGGATGGCTGGCATCTCCATTACGCATTACGCATTACGCATGGTGCAAGAGAGAAATCAGTTTAATTGTTTAACCTGAATATTTTCCATTTCCCTTAAAATTACAAAACATCAGCTATTAGTTATCTTGGAAATAACAGGCTGGAAACAAGTGAGAATACTTTAAGAACATTTCAGATTTTACACAATTATTGTCTAATATTGTACTTTATTGTGAGTTTAGAATGTAGAATAGTATTGTAGGTATAAGAGTCATTCTATAATTAGGGCTACATTTCATGTCAACCAAAAAGTTAAGAAATCCGTTTTTCTTTTTTGATAAATAATCTAGTTGTTACCATAATATACCCCCTAAATGTGCTAAATTCATAAATTCCCAAGCTTAAGCTCTAATGACTTTTTAAATATTTTAATGAAAATAAACATTTGATTCATTATTTTGTCAACTGTGTTAGACAAATGTTGTGTCATATAAAACATGAATGAGGTACTTCACATTTGATAACACATTTGTTTGAACGTTTTTGAGTCTATTCATTAGGGGTTTTAAGGTTGTCTATGTAACTGATTTGAAAATGTGAATTTTGAGCTTCATAATGGACATTTTGTGGGATGCTATCAGGAAGGATGAATATTTTTTTTCAACATAAACCCACATTACACTGAATTTAGAGTTATTCACCATCCTTATGTAAGACTTCCCTCTCTAAAGATATCCCCCATCATTTTTTTGTTAGTTTAGCCAATATTTAAAAAGATTTATGATTTTGATTACACAAATTTAAAACATTACATTAAAACTTTGACAGAATGTTTATGGAAGCTCAAACATAGCAAACGTGAACATTTTTAATCCATAGTTCTTAACAGAAAAAGATTATAAATTCAGATCCTCTGGAGTCGTGATCACTTCAGTCAGGAGGAGCTGTCCAGTCAGCACCACTGAAACTATGCATCACTGTATACGTTGTAAAGAAAGACAGATTTATATGAAGATAAAGATGTATTTAGATCATTACTTAAGTAGCCACAACAATACAAATATTGTATTCAAAATTAGTAGGAAAAAGTGCTCATTATGCAGCAGAACGACCCATGTCAGATTCAATTATTATGCATTATATTCATAAGTGAGTCATAAGTGAAGCCTGTTAATGTAGCTGGTGGAGGTTGAGCTCATTTTAACTACTTTATAAGACGAGACATTACAGGCAAAAACATTGTTTTGGTAAATATTTAGGCTTTTTTGCTTCCATAACATGTCTTCTTTCAGACTAATGGAGAGGAAACGTCCAAAATAAACATTTAGGTGTTTATTTTACTACTTTGTCTAGTACCATCTGTAGATTTTTCCTAAATTCACCAAAAGTTAGCATTAGATAATGCCTCATTTACATATTTAAAAATAACATTTCAGAAAAACTTGGAATACAAAAAAATAGTTCTTAATTTAAGTAATCAAGTTCATGAAGTAAGGAAGTGTGTGGTGTTATCAAAGTACAGAGTGTAGTACTTCCCTCCGAAATGTGGAGTAATAAAATGGAAGCACTAAGGTAGTAAATGTACTTAGCTGTCATTGTGCTGTTATGACATGAGAGCAAATAAATAACTATTGAGATGAGGTCCATATAAATTCTATTGATTAGTGTAATTCTCTGCAGGAATATCAAACATCACACTGTCTGAAGTTCAATTGTTCTAATGTAACGGAATAATTTGTCTGTTTCTCTCCAAACAGCCTGTTTGCATCAAAGACATTACACCAAACCTGCAGAGCTGCGAACTCTTCCAGGAAATCCAAGGTTCATTTAAGTGCAAAGCGGACGTCTTCCTCACTCTGGACTCTGCAGACTGTGCAGGAGACTGAGAGCAGTGAAGCCGACAACTGGGCTGGATGATGATGATGATGAAGACGATGCCTACTTCTTGAAGGCGTGACATTAAAAAAAATAAAATAAAACCTGTACATTTCTAAGTTTAACACTAATGCTGCATTAGATGGAAGATATGCTACTTTTCATTTACCATTTCACCAATGTATTTATTGATTTTATGATGAACCTGTCATCAAATTTTGAGCTGTAAATGTATTAATGTACATATTTGATCTGAGTTTTCATTAATAAATGAATCATATTGCAACCTCTTGTTGAAATTACTGAATGCTAAACACAAGTAAACATGAGTTTACCCATCTTCACTGACAATAACTAAATCAACATGAACGTAATGAACGTGTAACTTGCACAATCATTAGTAATTCATTCAGTTGGTTTATTAGGTGATTTAAACCAGGAAAACTGACAAACTGCATTTTTCCAAGTCATAGTTCAAATGCATGTATTAAAAACAGCTCACTGATAAAAGGATAAATGTGCATGTTAAACATGAAGTTTTATTCTAACTGGAGAAAAACTCCAGTATAACAGGGAAGAGGTATAATAAATAAACAGTATGGACCAGGCGTATCAATAAATATTTTATTTAAAAAGGATTTAAAATAAATTGGGGAAAGTGCAGCCTTATTATCTAAACCTTATTAGCTGCTTAAATTAGTTATTTTAAAATGTGAAAAACAAGAAAACTGATAACATTAAAATTCCAGCACTGAATGACTAAACAATCTTCACAGGAGACTTTTACAGCAGCTGGACAGCTGCTAGATTCACCTTCAGAACCTGCTCTATGACCATGTGGAAGACCAGCTGCACGCTAGCGGTGTCTGTGGCCGTGGTGAAGTGGTGGTACACGGGTTTGTCTGGACTGCTGTTGCTGCATGAGGAGAACATGGCGGTGATGTGGTGGGCTGCAGCGTCCACGTCACGATCTGCACCTGGATGGAGACGAAGGAAGAAAAACGTCAAATCAGGAGAAAGCCGACGGAGTTCAGGGAAGTGAGGAGTCGGTTTAACTACAGTCTAAATTACACTGAGTCTGAATCATTAAAGGGTGGGTCCATTATTATTCTTTTTAGGTTTTTATATAATTCTGTAGCTCCACAGTGGTGTTCCTTGTGTTTTCAAAATCAAACATTAAAATTTTGGTCAAAGTATGTATGCTTTAGCATCAAAATGTTATTTCCCCCGAGCCCTTCTAAAAACTCTTTCCCACATGACCTGACGTAGGTTTCTGCATGATGATGCTGCTACATGTACAGTATATATAGAACCTTATAGTCAGTGTAATAACGTTATATACAGTAACTTAGATGCTGGTCGGCATGCTCCCAATTTGGAGAAGCAGACTGAGTACCAGCACGGAAGCTAAGCCATGTACTGCTGTGTGGACGTCACGCTAGTTCAGATCCGAAAGTCATACGATAACACAAACAAACTAATCAATCAAGGCAGCGATAAACCAGCAACTCCAGTGTTCTGCAAAGCGAAATTACTGTTTTTGTTAATGTAATTTGGTGGCTTTGAAGAGAGCATAGCTAACTGCTTGAGTTCCCGTCGAAAAGGGCAGTCTGATGGCGAGATGAAGCTGTGAAAATATTCTAAATATAGCGTACACTTAAACTGATATTCTTATGTGGCTGCTGCCCGTCCACAGCTGCTTTACCTCGCCTTCAAACAGCCCTTTCCGACGGGGAACTGAAGCCGTTATATCGCTCTCTTCAGAGCCACCAGACTACATTGATAAAAGCAGTAATTTTAGCTCGCAGAACACAGGAGTATACATATAACCCCGTTAACTAACCCTTTCAGTTATTTCCAAACTATGCACAGCTAACTTTGACTCAACTAGTGCTAGCGTTCACATTATTCATAACCTTATTGATTAGCTAACTTTGGTAACCTACGTCGCTGCTTTTTGCTAACGGCTGAGTGGGCGTTTCCATTTGAAAACCTCAGAAAAGGTTGCAGATAAACCTGCCTTAAATATATTTATAAAACAAGAAACTGGCTTCCGGTGACGATCTGTACATAAATTTTCCTCCTCGATCCCCAAATACAATATGACACTTCTCAGTTGCTGTGAATGAGTGTGAAATATGTATGACCATGATCTGGCCAGAATGAAAGATATACACAAACACAAGGACTGTATGTGAAATCTCTGACCAGAAGGAATTCAGATTACCCAACGGACAGACAGGATGCAGTGACCCATCCAGCAAAACAACAAAGAGACACATACAACCAATTCCTTGAGGAGTTTAAGATTGTAGAAAATACCCTCAAGTTGTTACCAAGAGTTGAGCAAGAACTGAAGTATCCCACATCAGCTGTGAAATAAATCGATAATCTATATGTTTTGTTTTTATTAAAGATGAACTGAATAGATTTGAACTTGATCATCGTTGTTTAATTTACTACTTCAACTCCCTTCACTCCCCCAAAACATAATACAAAAGTACGCCATATTCAAAATTCAGACAGAAAATTTGACAGTTCTACCTGCCGTCATACAAACATATATAAAATCAATATATCCTCTCCAACATACCTGTGTAACTGGAAAGGTAAAATCTCAAGTGTCTTCCAGAGTGTAGGATCTTGTCCCAGAAAAGGTCAGTTTTGTTCATAAAGAGGATCTGTAGGAGAGAGATGGCAGTGACAATATTAAAATAACACTCCAGTTGGTGCAGTTTCTCACAACATAACTTATAAATCTAAAAATGTGTCACATTCACTACATTTAAGTATCATTACAAACACAAAACTGTCAAATGCTACATCTAACTTTTGCTTTTTAACATTGTGAAATGCGTCACAAACATTACATATCGAAGTTTGAAAATCTGAAATGACAGCTTCATGAATAATATATTATTGTCTTACTGCTGTATATAAACACAGAGCATCCGCTAGTCTGTAATGAGGACAGTGTGTGTCTCTCAACTCACAAGGGACATCATACAAGTATCCTGCTCAACAGTGAGCCACTGGCTAAGAATATACATCTCCAGAGCCCAAACACACTAATCTACCCTTTTTCTACCAAAAATTAGCACGTACATGTATATGCAGGTTTCTTAAATGGGAAAACTCACTAAAATAGGTGATAGACTCCTGTCTCACTGCCACTGCCATGTTCAACGTCACAAACGGAAAACGGGGTTAGTAAACAGTGAAATTGTTACGGTGGTTACTCTGGTAACACTTCATTTTACAGTCGGCAAATTTCATGGTAATTAGGTGATGATTAGATAATTAAAGAAATTTCAAATAGGTTACTTGCCAATTATCACCTAGTTACTATGCAAGTTGCAGACCTGTAACATTAGGGGTTACCGTTTCTTCCTTTCTACTCTCAAACCAGAGTTGGTGATCATTGGAACCGTGGAAAGACGGTTTTGAGGAGTTTTATTTTGCTTCTGTTGAGGTAAAATGACTGTTGTCTGACTGGAGTCTGGTGGCTTTGAGCAGAGGATATTAATTGTATGTTTTGTACGTTAATAAATTATAATAATAATCCAAATCCCTGTTGACTTTATTTATTATATATTCACTTCAATGCTCGTCACATAACATTGAATCGGAAAAAGGGGCGGGAATTAGCCACCCGGGTGTCATGATTCCATCACTGCCGATCAGAGCCGGAGCCGATAAATACCCCGGAGTCATTTTTCCCAGGAATGAATGCTTAATGGCTACACACAGCATGTGTATCCGACCATGCTTCACACACTACTGGCACTAAAAGCTGGATTCAACATTACTGTAATGTATTAAAAACCCTATTTTTAAGTCCCCTAATGACTTCATGGTACCGTTTGGTGAGGTTCTACAAAGAAAGGAATCTCACCCTGAAAAAATAGAAATACTACAAATAGGTGCAGTCTCTCACCTTCCACTGTTTCAGGTGAAAACAAAACACTGTTGACCTTTTCATTTCTGTAGGTGATTGATTGATTACGGCTTCTCTGCTGGTTGAGTAACGTGTCCGAACACATTTGACGTGCCTTGAAGTAAAGTTGAGACGCTGGTTCACATGATATAGGTGGAAAGTTTTAGTTTGCATCTTCAGTCAATATAGACTTCCACTATTTTATACCACCTCTAAAGCATCTCTTCATACTGCTAATTGAAAAAAACATTCGCCTGCCCAGCATTTAAAACACAATTAACATTTTGAAAATGAGGTAAATGGCCGTAAGATAACCCTCACCCCTTAATGATTTGAGTCAAACAAGTGCAGATATACAATGCTACCAACAAGTCAGCCGACACAAACTCACATTACGAAAGAAATCAAACAAAGTAATTACACCGAGTGCTCGCAGCCAACTCACTACACAGAAATCACCTGCCCCACATCTCAATTAAACTTTTGATTGCTGAATATGTATGTCAGACGCAATCACAGCCAGTTTGTGCCGCGTCACGCTTGACATGAATGATTACCAGAAGCCCCACTCAGCTTTAGTCACCTCCACACATTTAGATGAGCTTTAAAAAAACAGACATGGCACACAAGCAGAGGCAATGAACACAAAACATACCTTATTGTATTCTAAGCATATTCATCTAAAATAAGTGCATAAACTTACCAGTGAGGTGCTCCTGAAGACTGTGTTGTTGCAGATGGATCTAAAGAGTTCAAGACTTTCCTGCAGCCGAATCTAATAAAAAAAGGAAAATATGGAAAAGTAGAAAGAGGATGTCCCAAATTCAGCTAAACTCAGTGTATATTCTGCCAAGTAAGAAAAGAAATGGCATCACATTTTGATTTATGCGATTGCATACGAGTTTTTCATAACATACCCCTGAAGACTCCTCCGTCTGCATCATATCGTAGCTGCTCAGGGCCACGACAAACAACACGGCCTGAATGCTGTCAAAGCAGCTGAGCCACTTCCTCCTCTCACTCCGCTGGCCGCCGACATCATACAACCTGTCAATAATAAGAATAATCAAAAACAACTTCAATTCATTCTTTATTCACCCATCTGGTCACATCTGGACACGATGTTCTTTCACTGGAGAGCTCATGTGTGCTTAGTGCCTAGATCTTTTACTTAAGTAAAAGTATAAATACCACTGTCTAAAAATACTCTATTACAGGTAAAACTCCTGAATTCAGAATGTTACTTAAGTTAAAGTACAGAAGTATTATAAGCCAATGTACTGAAAGTGTCAAAAGTAAAAGTACCCATTATGCAGAACAGCTCCTTTCAAAGTGTTATATTCTCATATTCTGTTTTTATCACTAACACATACATTTTAATGTTGTAGTTCTTCAATTTGGAGTTAATTTAGATACTTTATATACTACTGGTCAGTGTTGCCAGATCCCGCGAGAGAAACAAGCAACCAGGTCAAAAGAAATAAACCCAAAAGAAGCAACTCTCCCCCACACAAAAGCCCAAAACAAGCGACCCTACCTCCCTACCACAATATGAGAGAGAGAGGCAGCCACTTGATCACTTCTATATACATGAATATATTTGGATTGCATGCATTTCATTGTATTTTTGCATCCATTTTTAGCTTGTAATTTTAAATTTTTCTTGTTATAAACTTAAAGAAGTTGAACATTTAATTTAATTTTTGCATTTCATTTCACAGTGTTGACCAAGGCAGAGGGATCTGTGTAATGTACGGATCTTGCAACAAACTAGACTCGTAGCCAATAGAGGAGAGAAACAGGAGCAAGCTCAAATAAGCTACTACACTTTAGAAGCAAGCCAAAAAAAACACAACCTGCAACGACCAATATTTGTAAGCAACTTTTCAGGAAAACAAGCCCAAAGTTGCTTATATTAAACGGACTTGGCAACTATGTACTGGGTAGATTAGTAGTACATTACTGCATCATATCACAAAAGCATATGGTATGTTTTTTTTTTTCTGTAAAAAGTAGCTAGTAGCTAAAGTGTCAAATAAATGTAGTGGAGTAAAAATTGCAATATTTCCCTCTGAGACGTAGAAGTATAAAGTAGCAGAAAATGGAAATACTCAAGAAAAGTACCTCAAAATTTGTACTTAATAAAGTAAATGCACTTGGTTACATTCCACCGCTGCTCACGAGAGTATATGAGTTAATTCAAAACATATTCCCTCATAAATGGCTTTTGGTGTCTCTGGAAAAGTCTCACTACAATCTATACAAACAGTTAGGCCTGTTTTATTCAGAGGCAATATCCTTGATTTTAAATAATATTTCAAACTTATTTCAAATATTGGGGCAATCCATTTCAAAACACGATCTGGCGGTGAAGTGAAGTCGAGGGTCTTGGTGACACAGGTAACGAGTTCCCATTTGGGCCAGACGGTCTCCAGGTGGCTGATTGCAGTACTCATGTCAGAGGCAATGAGGCGTTTATCCTCTGGGTCAACAGTCAGTTTTAACAAGCTGGGGGACAATAAGCCTTAACCGAGGCGTTTGACGGCAGTCGTTTCTGTGCTGCAGAAAAGAAAACCGTCACTCATGACGGCAAGAAGGCGTTTATACTTTTTCAGATCGAGTGGAAGAGAGAGATCAGACCTGTGAACTGAACTGAACATTTTCATCTCTGTAAAGGTTCTCATTTGTCCTGGTCACTGGATGTCTTGTAGTCTCACATCCAAGAAGCTTCAACTGATTGATGAAAATGTCCTCTTGACCAAACAGAAAGTCCAGTTGCTTTAAATCAACTCCTCCACTGGTGTTATGTAAAACTAGAAGGGTTCCCGTGCTGTAAGAGACATGTAGAGTACTCTTTTTATTATTTTTTATTATGACATGCGCTGAATTTATTATAATGTTCTCATAATGTCTGCCTACCTATTACATTATGAACAAAACTTTTATTATGTTACGCACTCAAGGTTTTATTACATTATGTGCCGATTATTACATTATGAGCTTTTATTTCATTTAAGTTATGTGCAGTTATGTTATGAGTTGCTACAACCCCTGATCTACAATATTATTTAATTCAATTTACATACAGTATGTGTCCTTTAATGAAAGATATTTCTTGATGACAAATGATCTAAAAATAAAAAGATGTAAAATTGTCAGATTCTTTTAACGTTTCCCCGAAGTGAAGCCTTTTGATGCAGCTCTAACCGTGAAGAAGCTACAGTAGATGCTACAGTAGATGCAATATTAATGACTTCCTGGTCTGTATGGATTCTGTTTCACAGGGAGAATCATGAATGGATGCTTACTCCGAAAACAAAAAAGGTCAAGGGGGAAAGAGGGTGGGGTTTAAATGTTTCATGCTTCCTCTACTGTATTTGTGTTATTATTCCAGGAATAACCATCCGGTGTGGAGCACCATCAATATTTCATGTCTGAGTCATGCCCGGGCCGCTGCCTCCCTCTCAGCTCAGAAGAGTTCAGCTTTAGTCAGGGACGCTTCAAGAGTTGGTAGTGAGACCGAGTCTCCAGAGGATCAACAAGATGCTTTCTAGGACAGCAGAGTGTAGAACAACTCTATGAACAGGAACTCTGATGGAAAATAAATCTAAATCCAAAAGTCCTCAAAAGACTATAGATCGGGGAACATTGATTTGAAATTGAGTAAACTGGTATTATTGTCGCCCATTTCCCAAAGTAATGTATCGTTGATTAATTCCACACGCAACATCACAATTGAAGCGCTGTTACGCACGCTAATAAGTCTTACCGAAAGGTCATTTCATTAAGTTGAAACTGCGTCTCGATGATGCCACAGGTCCTCAGTCTCACTCTCAGAACGTCTGACTCGGTGGGAACGTATTTGGGAGCAATGATCCGACTCATGTTCTCAAAGAAGCTGGAGAGGGAACAGGAAGAGAACAAGAAACATCACCAACGGATTTCTCACCGGCACGACAGTTTCTGTTGAAGTGTTTAAGTCTGTTTAAAAGACTATGGAAGAAATTCTGCAAATTTATTAGGCGACCCTAATAACATCTATTCTGGAAATGACTGATTTACAAGTTTCAATTCAACTTTATGGCCATTTTGGAGGCTGTAAGTTCTGGTGCAGTTGAATTAAAGTAGAGAATGAGTGGAGACAGCACTGGGAGTTACCAATTTTAAACATTTTACACAAAGTCTGTTCAGAGGTCCTGGGGAGCACTACTGCATACAGTATGTGGGGGAAAAAAGCCTTGTGTGGCTCCAGAGGGAGCTGCTTGAAATCTAATAAAGTGCCTCGAGTGATGTCACTTGGGTCAGCGTCAGTTGGGGCTGAAATCTTCAAGCTTGAAAAAAAAAAAAAATCTGGAGGTGTGGAGTTAGAGCAGTGAGTTTATCTGCAGCGTACTCCTCATCTCTCTGCTTGAGACCAACGGCTCGAGGCTGCGACGGTTGTGATGGTCCCCCGGTGTGTTTACTCATTATGCGTTTGTGTCTCTTTAATGCAGCAGGTCGGCTGCATGGAGGCTCACCTGGGCCCGGTGCTCTCCTGCTATAAAGCTATACATTATGTTTTTACATGTCAACTGCAGCCTTTGTATGCATGTATAAAAATGTGCTATATCTTACCGTTTTGCCCAATGATGCCAAAAATATACTGTCTATTGCCACTAACAATTATTTTGTAGCGTCAATATACGGGCAAAAGAAAATGTTTACCACGTCAAAGTGAGACATGTCCAGTTGTGTAATTTGTTCTTTCAATTATCTACAGTTTGGCTCTGCACACAAGTTAAATTGTCTGCATAAATGTAAGTTGATTGATCGCATGACAAAGCATTTCTATGTAACTCTACCTGTTGATTTCCATTTCTAAATGTTCCATCTCTCTACTGCAGTGACTTCCATAAGACTGATCAGAATGGATTTCTAAAACAGGTTTCATCAATAGTTAACTTCCTGTAACAGTTCAGTTCATGCCAAGGCTAATGTCCGAGAAGTCATTTTACATGTTGAGGTGCCTTCAGGTGCCGGGGGAAGTCAAAGTGTGTCACGACACGGTCTAATCCAATACTTCTGGAGGGAGAAATCAATGTGGGGTCCAGCAGAGTGAGAAGACTGCAAGACAGCCAGTTGAGTTTTCTCATCATCCTGCAGCCCCCACCCAAAAAACGTATCGAGCTCCGATAATGAAGCTGTCACATCATCTTTCTCAGTCTGGCTAACCGGAGTACCTTTTAATAAATAAATAATTAATAATGCCATTTAGCAAAATGTATTCCACACTTCACAGTTAATGATCCACACTTCAGCTG
This sequence comes from Sebastes fasciatus, assembly GCF_043250625.1. NCBI lineage: Eukaryota > Metazoa > Chordata > Actinopteri > Perciformes > Sebastidae > Sebastes > Sebastes fasciatus. Next base: position 27,306,910 of record NC_133807.1, on the reverse strand, counting down.
ATGATGCAACAAACACTCAGGATCTATGCAGAGTGGTGCGTTAGGATTTTATGACAATTTTTTTGTTTTGATGAACAATTGAAAGGGCACAACTGCTGAAGGACAGCGACTGGAAAAAACAGCTCTTCCCACATAAATATAAAAATGTCCCACAAAAAAACACACGAACGTAACTTGCAGTTAGTTAAAGCCTTAAATTAAAAAAAGCTAGAGATTCAATAAAACCTACAGTAATTCCTCTCACATAATGATTCTGTTTGACTTCTTACTCATTAAACAAGACTCTTTAATCAAGTCTGTTTCATCTGCTCCACCCTAATACCCACCTTCCTTGATATCTGCAAACAGTGCTTTTTAATTTGGTCCCAATTAAGCCTCCTTTTGCACAAATGTCACAGGAATCATTTCCTGAAGACGAGTTTATCTTCACACTTGCTTTCCTGTTGCGATAAGATGTGACGGCACGAATGGGGGGGGATAGTAAATCACAAACATCGTCTCCTGAATAGTTTTGCTGCAACCTTTAATTCATTTTGGTTTTGTATTTTATTTAATTGTATTATCTATTTATTTTATATTCAGTTTTATTTACTTTTTAAGAAATGTAATATATATTTATTTGTTTTGATTAGTTATATTTATTTATTATTAATATTATTATTAATAATAATAATAATAAAAATAATGTATATTTCTTATTTATTTTTACTTTATTTATTATCATAATTATTTTGTATTATTTATTATTATTACCATTTTTCTCCTCCTTTGTGTTTTAATAGTTTTTTTTCAATTTACAGTTACTATCTGTTATCATATGTATATATTACTTTATTTGTTATGGTTTAGGTTGTTGTAATTTTTAATCAAGGAAACAATAAAAAGCATGATTTAAAAAAAAAGATGCAACGACACGCTTATTACTGGGCAATTTCCACGTACATTTCCCACCTTAAGGCCATTTTACTCACTAGAGTGCAGAGTCATTCAGCTCAAACTCGTAACCTCTGGCTGCAGCTAGTCGGACCCCTTGGTCGGCCAAAAGCGCATAGATGGCGTGAGCCACGAAAGGAAGCAGCTCCTGGTCGTCTCCCAAACACTGACTGCAGGACAGGATGGAGCGGGCATACCGCTACAGTAAAACAGGACAAAATATCATCAGAACAGGACACTATATATAAATATATTCAAAGTAAATGAGTAAATGTGATGTTTTCTCCCCCAAAACCAGTACCTGCAATGGGCCGGTACTCACCAGTACCGAGTACAGGCACTTCTGATATTTGTCCACAAGTTACTTCTTACTTTCAAATTTTTTATTGATGCGTGTATAATGTGAAAACGGCACCAAAATCAATATTGGGAAAAAAAGGGTACACAACACCAGGGGAATGTAAGGATGACAAAGAAAGCAAAAAAAAAAATAACAAAACACAATGAACCAATAGAACAATCCCCCAACCATGCTCGTCAAGCTCCCCATGAAAATAATAACAATGAAAGACAGGGATTTAAAAAATAAATGGGTAAATAGATAAATGAAATTAGATAAATCTAAATCAAATAAAAATAAATAAATACCATAAAAATATAATATAATTAAAAAAAAAAAAAAAAATTTAATTAAATAATAATCCTTACTTCTAAGGGTAAAACACCTGCATAACTGCATCTCTGTGTAAACACATATCTATCTTAAAGCTGAGAAAACAGCACTGAAAAATGACTTTGTATTCAATCTCATTATCCAAATTAATCTGTAGGCCAACAGATATAATTTTTTAATATTTTTTTGGGGGGGTTCTGTAGCGTATATGTAATATATTTGTGTACAATTTATTTTGTAGCCTATCAATAGCTACATTCAAAGTATTTATTAACCAAATATACATTTATGTGGAAATGTATGTCATATGTAGGCCTAATATGTAATGAAATACATACAAAAATACATTTAAGGTGGTACCAAGATACAGTATATGCATAAATATATAAGACACATGCGATGATCATGTCATGCAACCACTGAATTAGGGTACCGTCAACTGTTATTGTCCAATTCAAGCACTAAAACTAAAAGTAATGCACTGCCTGAAGGTCCAAATGGATCAATATGTGGTGCTTTGCAACACAACGTGACGTATTACAGGTGAAGACTGACATCTAGTGTGACAAAGAGGGGCTGCAATGAAAAGGTGGGTTACCACAAAGCTGAAACTTTATTTTAAACTGCATCATCTCTCCTCACCTTGTTGTTCATGTTGGCGAGGTTAATCCTCAGCATGCCCATTCCATGGAGAACCATCTTCACGGAGGTCACCAGGTTGTCCAGGACTGCAGGCTGTGGAGGGAATGACAGTCGAACCTTTTGTCACTGCTTAAAATAAAATGCATTGTTTGCTTCACAGTTGTCCAATACCTTAAAACTCATGAGCTCCTGTGTGGAGAAGCCGTGACTGTGGATTATCCTAATCTGTCTGATCAGCGTGCTCTTTCCACTCTCTGCAGCTCCTGAAACAAAAACACACACACACACAAGACAGAGAAATTCAAAATGTTAAATACTTCAGTGAAACCTGAAAGTCATGTAAACACATTTAACTTACCGAGCATGAGGATTTTCATCACATTCATCTCAGTCCTGGCATGTTCACAGAGGTCTTGCTCTATTCTAGAGCTCCGGAGTTTGGCCCTTTTGCCCTCCTCTGTGACGTCCAGGCGCAGACACATTCCCATGCACATCTGGGGAAGAGTTCACAGTTTTTACATGGATGCTTTGGGACTATTAGTAAAGCACTGACTGCAAAAAAAAAAATTATTCCCACATAGTTAATAACATTTCATAAACAATTAAGTTTTATTAAATCAATTTAAAATACAAAGCAAACCAGAAATTGCAGATGACATTCATCTTAACAGACAAACACATGTCCCCAAGCACTCAAACATATCATAGAAGTATGTTAATGTCATTTTTTTTAATATTCTGACTAGTTCAAAAGAAGTTGTATATTTTTCCTCCCATAATGGTAGGTTAGTTAGTTTTATTCTACTAGATTTTGTAACATAAAATGACTTATAAACATCCACAAACGTCCTTAAATTAAGAAATAAGTTACACTTAGCAACCTAAAAGGATTAATCCATAAATCAACTCAGACTTGGTGAAGACTAAACCTTGCATATTTTAGGTCATTGTTTAAATGAGTTGAATGAATGTTGTATATAATATATATATATATTATACCTGCAGTGGAGTTGGCAGTATATTAAGACAGCAAAACATCACTCTGCTTTTGTTCTGCACGCTGGTGTCGTTGAATAAACAGCCTGAAGTTCTGCAAACAAACACAGTTAGCAACACAAGGAAGAGCTAATTAGCTTAATTAGAAGCACGTGTGTGTGGCCTGTTTTTAAAAACCAACAGGGACAGGAAGAACGCCTTTTCCTTCAAAATAAGAGCACAATTCACTTAACAAGTGTGGTGACCATAGACCAGGGGTCAGCAACCTTTACTGTGAAAAAGAGACATTTTTTGGTAAAAAAATAAATTAAAGAACTCTGTCTGGAGCTGCAAAACATATTTGAGCCTCATAATGAAGGTAACACAGCCCATTGAGTCTAATGCCGTGAGGACACAAGTCCAAATGAGAGGCAGGGCATTGAAGAATCAACTCAGGAGATCGGCTGCTGTCTATTCAGCAAATTTAGTGTGATTGTTCTGGAAATGTCTTTCAATTTCACTTTTTTGTTGTAGAATCTGTCCACACACTATTACATTTCCCTGAGACTTTTCTTTTTTGGGGGATTTGGAATACATAGCTAGCCTACTGAGGTATTAAGGCATGGTTAAAATTAGAGGATAAGGCGCCGGGCCGTAGACATACTTAGGCTAGTTTAGTTGACTGAAATGATAACTTTTTTTTATTGGAAGTATAGGCTACATATTTTTTACAATTCGAGAATGTAAGAATCACTTTACAATAATGATAAATGAAAATTAAAATGTAAAATAAATAAATGTTATTCATTTTCATATCATTTTTGTAAAAAGTCACTGGAAACCACTGGACAGGGTCTAAGAGCCGCATGCGGCTCCGGAGCCACAGGTTGCTGACCCCTACTGTACCATAGACTGTATTCGGGCTGCACCAAACAAATATTTTCATTGTCGATTAATCTGTTGATTATTTTCTCAATTAATCAATTAGTTGTTTGGTCTATAAAATGTCAGAAAATGGTGAAAAATGGCGATCAGTGTTTCCTAAAAATGACGTCATCAAATGTCTTGTTTTGTCCACAACTCAAAGAGATTCAGTTTACTGTCATAGAGGAGTAAAGAAACCAGAAAATATTCACATTTAAGAAGCTGAAATCAGAGAATTTAGACTTATTTGTCTTAAAAAATTACTCAAACCGATTAATCGATTATCAAAATAGTTGGCTATTAATTTAATAGTTGACAACTAATTGATTAATCAATTAATCATTGCAGTTCTGGACTGTATATAGAGCCTAGTCTAAAGATATTAGAAAACTTACTCAGCACATCAGTTGAATCCCCCTGAGACCCGCTCGCGATCCCGATTAACTTTACTGTCTTTCAGAGGCTCTAGTAGGTTCAGTTTTAATGGTGCATTCGTATATTTCTGCATACTGGGGTCCCTCAACAGTCTTAGAATTACATAAATTGGGTATCACTGTAAAGCTGAGACTCTGTGGATCCATTGAGCCCAACTGTATTCATGTGTGGATGATGTTAGTCCCCATAGTAGCCATTTCATTGCAGTGAGACCATTCTTTTAAACTTGACCTGACTGTATAAAATGACCTGTTGTGACCTCTAGGATAATGACAGCCTCATGAAACTTTTACTTTTACTTATGTCACTTTTTAATGCAGGACTTTTACTTTTAATGGAGTATTATTTCATTGTAGTATTGCTACTTTTACTTGAGTAAAAAAAAAAAGAAATCTCAACACTTCTTCCACTACTGCCTGCTTGAACTGATTGAATGACTTCTCTAAATTTCCCTTAAAGCACCACATGTGACCTCTAATTAGTGAATTTGTCAATGAATTACGCATGATTTGTTTATATCAAAATAACGTTCTCGGCCATGTAACTTCATGCTTTGAATTTTACTTTACTCTTTTTATTTTTAAACAAAAAACACTGCTAAAATAATGTACTCTTAATGGCCTGGACATTTAATGAACTCTCTGTGTGACTCATTCATACGTTGCAGATCATTTTTCTCCTGATCAAAGGTCATTATTTCTGTGTCCAAAACATGACCTTAACCTTTCATAATATGACTAAAGCACAGCCTGCTCATTTACCTCAATTACTGAAGAATAAATAAATTAGACATTCCTGTTTTAAGGAAACGAAGATGACAAGTTTCAGATTAAAATGTTATTATTATCAGCAATAGTATACCGTAGTCCAATCAGTCTCTACAGTATTTATCAACTGGGAGTTGTCAATAACATATACATTATAGCCTACACTGAATACATTCCAACTTGACATACAGACATATTATCTATGTTTTTTTTAAAACAATATGAAACCATCTATACAGTAGTTAATGGAGAGGAGGTGAGTAAAATATACATCTACAAAAAATATATTATTTTTTTATCCCATTTGATATAGAGACAGAGGTTAAACTGTTCAGGGCTCAATGACAGTAAGAGGTCTATTTCATGATCAAGTCAACAACACTGAGCATCTGTCATAGTTATACTAAATAAACTAAAAGCAATCTGTTAAAGCTCTGTAGTGTTTTCTCTATGTTAGGATATACCTAAGGAGTGTTTTTGTTTTTTTAAATTGCACTCAAAATGCAGGTTTGTGTGCATTCTTTTGAGATAAAAACCTGCTGTACCAGTGAAACAGTTGTGATGACTTCTGGAACAAAAGGTCTGATATGTACATGATGTCGTCAACACCTTCTCACGTTCACACAGTCCCAAGTTAGATGCAGAGGAGCAGGGGGATTTTTTCTCCCCTAATTCCCTAAATAATGTTTTTTAGCATCCTCCAGAGAGCCCGTACTTTATGATACATAGATACAGTACATACAGTATATACATAGATAGATCAGTGGTGGGGTGACAACCATTGCTGAGCAGAATGCAGCAACATCCCCATGGAAACGACAAATCACTTCCTGGTTACAGCTTAACGCCTGACCAACATCTCAGCCCTTCATTTGTCCAAATCACATAATATAATACTTACAAATTCTATATTTTTGAAGGCAGAAAAATAAAAGTACTTGAGGAATTAAAAAATATTTGAAGACATAAAATAGACATTTGAAGACATCGTGATATTGACTCCATAGTCCACAGTCTCACGGCAGTTTGTGAATTAGTCACGGAATTAAATCTATTTAATACGCGTACATAGACACGAATTTCCCTTTTTTGTGACGTTCAGCACAACTTTCTACAACAATTTCCACTCCAGTCTTTTCAACATAAAACTACTTAGGTTTAGGAAAATATTGTGGTTTGGGTTAAAATAACCGGAAGTGCTGTAACTTAAGTACAGAAGTTACATGACAAAAACTAATTAGTTAGGTTTAGGGAAAGATCGCAGTTTGGGTTTAAATACAGTAACTCCAGAAGTGCTGTAACTTAAGTATGGAAGATACGTGACAAAAACTACTTAGTTAGGTTTAGGAAAAGATAGTGGTTTGGGTTAAAATGACCGTAAGTGCTGTAACTTAAGTATGGAAGTTACATGACAAAAATTACTTCGTTAACTTTAGGAAAAGATCGTGGTTTGGGTTAAAATAACTTCGGAAGTGCTGTTATTTAAGTACGGAAGTTACATGACAAAAACTACTTAGATAGCTTTAAGAAAAGATCGTGGTTTGGGTTTAAATAACACCCAAACAGCTGTAACTTAAGTACGGAAGAAACGTGACAAAAACTACTTAGTTAGGTTTAGGTAAAGATCGTGGTTTGGGTTTAAATAACATCCGAAGTGCTGTAACTGAAGTACGGAAGTTAAGTGACAAAAACTACTTAGTTAGGTTTAGGAAAAGATCGTGGTTTGGGTTTAAATAACTCCGGAAGTGCCGTCACTTAAGTACGGAAGTTACGTGACAAATAAATCTACTTTGACTTTGAATTGTTGTTTCACACGGGACACGAACACAGCTCTCCTGGGTGAAAGTCCTTTGTTTTCCCATTCACCCCGACCTCCTCCCTACACGGTATTTGTTGCTCTTTATACTTCTCGGTTCACAATTACGTGGATTACATACAAATTGATTTCGTGCAGACCTTCATGAAAATTTCTTTTTTATTTTGTGTCTATACATAAATCAATATGTTACATTTCGTGACTATTTCATGAACTGCAGTGCGACTGGGTTGATTGTTGACTGACATGAAAATGTATTTGCATATGCCGAATATATTAATACACAGAAGATCCTCACACACACACACCCACACACACTGTATACCTGATGATCCCACAGCAGACTATGCCGCCCTGGCTATAAACGGGCTGCTGTAAGGACTGCTGCTTTTAGCCAGGATCGTGTGTCATCATAACAAATATAAAAGGGTTTGATTTTACTGTACATGAGTTTAGATTAATTGAGCTTGTCAGTGTTAGGTTGACTCGTGGTCGGTGGTGCTTGTTTGGGGGCCTTCCTACAGCACGGCCGGGGTTCTTTCTTTAGTTTTCTCCTCCTCTTGTCGCCGCATGGCCTGGATCACAGCAATCTCTTTGGCCTCTTTCTTCTGGTTCCTTGCCTCGAATAGCAACCTGAATCAAAACAAGGAAATTGGAAAAAGTTTCAATCGAATCTATTACCTATTAAAGAGGACCTATTATGCTCATATTCAGGTTCGTACTTGTAGTTTGTGTTTCTACTAGAACATGTTTACATGCTTTAATGTTCAAATAACGCTTTATTTTTCTCATACCGGCTGTGCTGCAGCACCTCTTTTCACCCTCTGTCTGAAACGCTCTGTTTAAGCTCCTCCCCCTCAGAAAAGCCAAAGTCTGCTCTAATTGGTCAGCTGGCCCACTCTCTCATGATTATTTAACCGAAGCGAACTCTACGGACTCTGCTAGAGCTCCGCTCTAACTAGCTTTGTTTGAGGGGGTGTCAAACTAGCCGCTAAGCAGATATTATGCAAATTTGTTACTTGGTGACATCACCACGTTATGGAAGAAAAGGCGGGACTTCAAGCGAGGCGTTTCAGGCAGTTCAGGAGCCGTGTTTCTGCGGGGTAGAGTAACTTTGTAACTTCCAGACCTTTTACATGCACAAAAAGCTATATAACGTGTGAGCTGCTTAAAGACACAAGCTGAGAGGCTCACCAAAGCTCGCCGATGCCTCGCAGACACATTCCAGACATCTAGCATGCTAAATATCTGGACCTGTCGGGGACTCCGGCCACGAGCTACAGCCAATGAGAGCGCGGGACACGGGTTGAAGGGAAACTTTGGGGCGGAGGGGTCACCTGTAACAATAGGAACTTAATGTACTATATGTGCTGCATTTGAAACACGGAGCAAAATTGTTGTTGCACCTAGAGAAATAAATAGTAAAAAAGAGTGTGGAAACAGGCTATTTTGTAAACACGTGCCAACAACAACATCAGCAATGTGTCTCACGTCCTTTACCGTATTTCTCGCATGTGTTTTTGTGACAAAGCGTAGTTTGGAGACCTCATCGGAGATTCCTTCAGGTGAAAGATCTTGTAGTGTGTGACCCCCCGTCGCCGGTCAGTCATGTGATGTGAAAACCACAACGATTTAAAGACTCCCAATTACAAGACACCAAGTTGTGTAGTGTGAACAGTACAGCGATCTGACGACTTTGACAAGTTGTGTAGTGTGAACTAGGCTTAAAGGAAAGGGAAAAAGCACAATAGCTTAATAGGTCCTCTTTAAAGCAGTAAAGAAACTATGTCCCATGTATTTAGACTTAGAAAAATACTGTTTTGCCCCGTGGATAGACTATAAAATTGGCTATTTCTGTCCCAAAGCCTTTTTTACCTGTTTTTAATTATCCTCTGCACAATGGCGTACGTAGTGAGGCTGTTCCCGCTGTCAACGGTACGCAGGATTGCTTTCCTCCTCGGCTCCTGGATGTGGAGAAAACATTGGCAAATGAATGTGATTCAAAATTCCTGCACATTACCGTAGTTCTTTTTTTAAAAGTTCATTTTCATTTTGGAAAAGCATTCATTTCACATAGTATCAGTATTACTGCAAGTAGATTCACATATAGTAGCATTGTGCACACTTTTACAGCCTTGCATTATATTTATTTATTTATTTGACCATGCGAAGCTCTGACCTTAAATATTACAAAAAATAAAATAAAAAAATAAAGAGTGAGCTGTTAAAATGCAATAAAATAATATAAATCACATTATATTCTCACTCATTAACTGTATTCTGGATTACCGTATTTCATAGAAGTGTTTTTAAAAAAGCTGTTGTGTGTTTAAAGTCTTACAGCATAGGGGTCGGATCCATCCTTGTCAGGATATATTTCGGTTTTTCCATGGCATACAAGATCCACCTGAGGACGAAAGAGATGTGCTACTTTATTCATTTTTAATCACAGAGAAGCTTATTATCTAGTGGTGAGAGATGATTGTATTGCCTGTACTTACCTTGAAATGGTCCAGCAAATCTTTTGTGACTGCAAACGGTGCACCAATCACCACTTCTGACACATACTGTGAAAAAAAAAAAAAAATCAGAAATGAATCGCGCACAAAATGAATTGTAGAAGGAAAAGAAGAAGAAGCCTGCTTGTCTGCAATGTTGTTTTATGTATGTATAAATGTCACTACTGCCTTTTCCAACATTTAATGTTTCTGTTTTCATGTATTTTAGGAAGAGTTTTGTAACACCTTGGCCAGGGACTACAGATGAAAAGTAGCCTTTTGGCTAATTCTGGCATTTTTGATACCATGTGTATTTATTAATTTGCACTGTCCCTTCTCAAATAAACTAAACTAAACTAAAGAAGAGCAAGAAAAACCTACTCGACAAGCCAGGACGCTGAGCGTTCTCTCGTGGACATTCATGATGGGGTAGTTTTTCCCTTTGTAGCGGTTCACCTCCTGAAAAATATGAACAAAGAGGACATGTAAAGTAAAGAGTCAACACGCAGGGAGGAAGTAAGTGTCTCACACAGGTGGAAAAAGAGCACAAGGAGACTCACCTGATCGAAGTGCAACCCCACTATAATGTATGGCTTTTCTGCGAGCTTATGTACTGCTTCCAGGAAGTCCACATGGCCGATGTCTGACAGGAGACTAGTCAAGGCGTTTCAGAACAGCTCGCTATTTTATAGCAGCTCACAAAATTATGAATAATTCTGACAGTAAATGGCAGTTACAGTTAATAATTTTTTTTTTTATTATATTATATTATAAAATTTTTCTTAATTAATGTTTTATTTCAATTATGTACATTTTTTTGTTAATAATTTCCAATGCATATGAAACTAGAAGACCTGAGGAATCCATTGGTACCAACCATGTTATATTAGCTGGTCGGGAAGATTGCTAAATAACGCTACAAATTTTGGTGAGGAAAAACTGGCATGGCGACCCTAACCTTCTAAAAACTAAGACAATTTGATCACAAAAAATAAACTGTACATGTTTTCTGATTAACAAGTTTTATGTTTTCATCCATGTTTTCAGTGAGGCTCTAAAAGGATACGGAAGAGGTCAAAGGCTCCCACCACATAGATGATCGTGTCTCCGGGTTGAGGCTCCTGGCCTGATGCAAACTGGATGATCTTCTGTGAAGTCTGCAGGAACTGAGACACTCCTGTCCAGGGACTGTGGCCCTTCTGACCATGCGACCCACGTAATCCAGAAACAGGCACGGTGAGTACAAACGGTGGAGCAGTAAGACAGATGTTCTCCAGCATAGATACAGCAGCACCACTGGAGCATCAGAACGCTGCATCATCGCCATCTAGTGGTGTGACGTCACCTTTTCTAACTCAAAGCACATTTATTCAACCCTCGCCAAATTCACAGCATTACCCTGCCGGTCTTCAATGTTCAAATGTGAAGAGACCCTCTAATGCTTTCACACTATTTAAATCCCCAGCATGGTGACTCTGAGTTACTCTCCCCGTTCCAGGAACAGAAGTGGCATTCACTGTTTCACTGGCGAGGCCTGCAACTTGATTATAAAGTGGGTCCACAGTAAAGGCCTTTGTTTAACAATGGTTGACATCTGGCCCACACAACAACGTTTAACTACTTCAATGACAAAAACAGTTAAAGAAGAGGAAGCTAAAGAAACAATAAGAATTTGGTTTTAAACATCCGCCAATTAAGTTTGGTAGTAAGCTGAGGATTTTATACTGACCACCAGGTGATGAGCTAAAATAAGATGTAAATTGGTACCTACCTTTCCAAAGTTGTCCGTGTGCTGTTGATAGTTTGAACTATCCTAAAGAAAAGAGGGGATAGAATTAGGGGCGAAGCCGGATCTAGCTCTTTTGGTGGCCTAGGCGAAATTCGGATTTGGTGCCCACTGGCGGCACCGCTCTAGAGTTAGGGTTAAGGTTCAACCCCCATGAACCTTAACCCTAGCCCCGTAAACCACAACACACATCATCATCGTAATATTGTTGGCTAAAAAGTAGTCAATTTCACGACAACAAGAGTTACAGAGGTGAAAAGTGTATTTCTTTCTTTCTATCTTTATTCATTTGTTCATTTGTTAACTCAATGCAGAAAATGAGGAAGGGCGCCCACCGGCATTTTTCTTTCTTGAAGGTGGCGCCCTAGGCGAACGCCTATATGGCCTATGCCTTAAGCCCCAGACACACCAAGCCGACATCAATGATCTAACGTTGACGAAGGCCACCAGTTGAGTCGCCTCACGTTGCCTTTGTCTCGGGCAAAAAGTTGCACTTGAACACACCGCAAAGATGACAGCCGGCGGCAAACTACCACGTACGTTCTGCACCGGCGTGAGAGGAAATAACTCTCCAACACAGCTGGCGGCGGTAGTCTATATTCGTCATTCAAAAATGGAAACCGGAAGACAGAGGACGGCGGATATACAAGCCGTTGTTATGATACGTACATGAAACAAAGCGGCGTCTGCCGACCATTTTCACACCACTCTCACTCACCACTTAGCTTCATTCAACATGGCCATGTCGCTGTGAAAATATCCGTGTATTTGAATGAACAGATGAGATGAATATGAAAAATTAAAAGAGCCTTCTCTGTTTTTCCTCTTGACTTTACTCGTTGGTTTGCTTTCTTCACTTCCGTTTCTCTTCTCGTGCACTGATTCGTTTAAGCTGAACAGCCAATCAGAGTGATTTCTCGAAACCGACGGGCGCCACCGCCGATTCATCATGCTGAATCGGCCGGAAAAACTCCAACAAGAGCCGACAGTGCGGGGCACACAAAAACTAAGCCAACAAGCGCTCACCAATGGTCTCAAACTGTCCGTCGGCTTGGTGTGTCAGGACCTTTAAGCCGGCCCTGATTAGGTGAGTGCTGCTGTGTACTGAGGGAATATTAAAGAGAGAATAAAACTGTACTCACAATGTTGCTGTGATGTGCTTTGGTCATCAGTAGCATCCTACCAACAAGATCTGTGGTTGAAACTCCCTGGGTTCTCTTACACTCCCTGGAACAACATTATATTATATTATAAACCTCAAAGACACACACACATCATCTCATCCCGTCTGTTATTATCATCTTCTTCTATTAACTCACCTGTACCGCCCTGACTTCTTCACCTCTTCATATGTGTCTTTCCCATCCACTGTTAATGTGATATCATCTGAAACAACAGCATTTCAAAGTTATGATAGTTTTTATCTTTTCGTTTGCTACATTTATTTTAGTTTCAATTTTTCACAAAGGTTAAGTTTTATTTTATATATTTAGTAGGGCTGTCAATCGATTAAAATATTTAATCATGATTAATCGCACATTTTTTATCCGTTCAAAATGTACCTTACAGGCAGATTTGTCAAGTATTTAATACTCTTATCAACATGGGAGTGGACAAATATGCTTGCTTTATGCAAATGTATGTATATATTTATAATTGGAAATCTATTAACAACACAAAACAATGACTACTGTTGTCCAGAAACCCTCACAGGTACTGCATTTAGCATAAAAAATATGCTCAAATCATAACATGGCAAACTGAATCCCAACAGGCAACAACAGTTGTCAGTGTGTCAGTGTGCTGACTTGACTATGACTTGCCCCAAAACTGCATGTGATTATCATAAAGTGGGCATGTCTGTAAAGAGGAGACTCGTGGGTACCCATAGAACCCATTTTCATTCACATATCTGGAGGTCAGAGGTCAAGGGACCCCTTTGAAAATGGTTATGACAGTTTTTCCTCTACAAAACGTACCGTAAGTTTGGAGCGTTATTTAGCCTCCTTTGCGATAAACTAGTATGTACAACCTCCGAAAGATCGATTGTGTTTACTGATTTGTGTTAACGCGTTATTATCTTGCATTCACTTTGACAGCCCTACTAATAACATTATACTTGGAGCTGATCAGCATTGTTAATTTATCTGTGTGTCTAAATAAGGACACCAGGTGGTGATTATATACTGTACCTCCGTGCACACAGAAGTCACAGTTGTACTTGTCGAGGGTCTGGAGGGTTGTGACGTAAGGCGCTCCTTCCACGACCTCGTCCACCCACTTTATGGCCCGCACCATCTTGTATCTTTCTGCCTGTGTGAAGACAGGCGGGCCCTTGTGCTTCGCAATCTCACCTTGAAAACAGAACATGAAACGATATTGTTGAAACACACAAATAAGCTTTAGAGATTACCAGAACGGAGAGATCTCCATTTGCGTGACATTCTGATAAACTGTTTTTATAGTGACTGAATGCAGCATCGCCTTCGTCATTGAGATATTTTATCATCACGTCAGCAGAGGGGAAGATTGCCGATATCTGTGTCATTCTGGGTTATCGTAATGTCAGAATGAGCCCAGTGTGCCATAGGAGGGCGAGGCAAACTTGCTGAGTCGCTGCTCTACTGTCACAACAACCCCTCTAAAGTGTATATGGCACAGCTGGTGTCTGCCTGGTAATGATAAACAGAGGCTCCCCAGACCCAGCAGCTCCAGGCTCAATTATTCATGGTGAAGGAAGGATGTAGTATCAGAAATGGATGATGAAAAAGAGTCAGGTACAGATGAGTCAGAGTGTTTCAACTGTAGAAATATTCTAGGTGTGGGAGGGACAATAAATCAATGAGCTTACTGTCTGTGTGTACTCCAACGATGAGGTAATCTCCCATGGCCTTGGCCTGCCGCAGCTGGTTGGAGTGGCCATAATGAACCATGTCATAGCTGGGAGGATAAGAACATAAGAATTTACACAAAAGTTACATTATAAGAGCTTTAGGAAAGGATTGTTAACATTATATTATAGTTAATTTATCCATATTTAACCCTCAGAGACCAGCGATCCCGACTGACTTTACTGTCTTTCAGAGGCTCTCGTACGTTCAGTGTTAGGGCTAGAGTGGAGACTCATGTATCATATAAAACTAGAAAACCTAAGGAATCCATTGCTACCATGTCGGGAAGGAAGCTAAATAATGCAAAGTTGGGCTAAATGTTAGCGAGGAAAACCTGTCATGGCAATTTTCAAAGGGGTCTACACTAATAAACACTAATGTTTCAAATGTGCTGGGGATTTTTGACAGACAATACGAGAAAAATTATGTTTTTTGAACATTAAAGCATGCAAACAATTTCTAATATAAACCCAAAATACCCAAAGTATGAACCTGGAAATGAGCATCATATGTCCCCTTTAAAACTCTTGGTTGGAAAATCAAACAAAGGACAAAGGATTTTTTTGAATTACAGTGATAAGATTTGGCGGCCGCTCTTTCATCATAATTAAAACGCGTTGCACAGCTCTTCTTCTCCAGTACACCGTGCTTTACTCACACAAGATAGTCAAAAATGTCTGATGAATAAAGAATGGTGTACTGGATTAGAGTTGTGTGGTAATGTTGAAGCTCGCACTGTTCTCAAAGTTAGAAATGGGCAGTCTCTCTTTAACACTCAGATGTCTGAGTGTTTTTGAATGCACCACCAACATGATGTTTTTGCAACTTGCAGCAACCTTGACAAAAAAGAAAGTTGATTAAAATGAAATAAATGAAGGAAGGAGGAGGTGGGAGATCAAAAGATGTAAAAACTACCGTTATAATCCTTTAATATTTACAGTTTTTCTGGTAGTATCGGCCCACCGGTCTAATAATGTGATATGCTAGATATCTGATCAAAGTCTAAACATAAAAAAGTCAGAAGCACAGTGTGTCTCTCCCCTCCCACGTCACTCCTCCCAGGCTATGATACCATCTGTAGATAATTAGATTAGACGCAGATTGGAGACTGAGATTGTAACATGGTAATCTAGCATAGTAATAGAGAACAGATGGGCATTAGCCTTTCCATCACTATTACTACTGCTGCCAACAGCTGACATCAGTCGGAGCACTTCTCTCTCTGCTCCACTTGGAACGTGATATTACGCATAAAGACAGAGAAGCTCTAACTGATGCAGGTGTCACTGAAGATGCATCGAGGAACTAATCACAGAGTCATTTAACTGCAGTAGAGACTGTAACCATCAGCAATTCCTTGACAGCGATTAACTTGTAGAATCACAATAATGACAACATAATTGATGGCTGTAGTGGGAAAAAAACAAACACGAAAATTGGCATCTGTGTCCTCTTTAGTACATTAAATTACACGTCAGCTCTCTCAGGGGTCAGGTGCAAAGCAGCGCTATGAATAGCATCCTCAAAAAATCAATAAGAAAACAGATGAGAGCTGCTGGAGCTGCAGCATGAACACAGACACAACAGTAACAGGATCCCATGTTGTTCTCAGCCCCGGGCTTTATGCTAATGAAAGACAGCATCTGTGCCCTACTGCGGTGTCACTATACACAGCCTGTTTATGCTGTAATACAAAAATTACCAGACTGTAGAGCTCGTCTTGTGTGATTCAGATGTACTTAGGCTAAATGTGAAAAAAAAGAGGCTTGTTGTCGAGGAAAGCAAGATTTTCTGAGTCTCGTGCTGTCAATCTCTTGAAATGGGATCCACGTGTGCCGGCTCTGAGGCCAGAAGAATGTAGTTAAGTTCATTAGGAGGTGTGTGAATAGGGGAGGAAAACTCAGAGACCAAGTTACATAAGACCATAGAGGCTGCTTTTATAGGGGGTGTTACACTTGCTGGACGGCCAACATGTGTTACCGTAGTCCTGTTCTATTTTTTAGCAGGGAAGGATCATGACCGCGGGGTGGTGAAATATTAATTAGCGGAGCCTGTTAGCGGACACCCAAACAGCACCTCTCTGGAATAAAACCAGACAGACGTGTGTGGACACAGTGATGGAAAACAATGGGACACACGTGTAGGAAATACCAGTGAAGGGAGTACAAATATTCAGATTTTTGGTCAAGGTGGGATTTACCAGAGGCCCCACGATACGATTATATCACAATACTTAAGTCACGATACGATCTTATTGCGATTTTAAACATTTTGCGATATGCTGAGTATTGCAATAAGATATATTGCAATTAGGGCTGTCAAAGTTATCACAATAATAACACATTAACCCAAATTCAATTTAATGCCACTAATGTCTTTAACGCAATCAATCTTTCAGAGGTTGTAGGGCTCAGTTTTAAAGCTAGAGTGAAGATTCAGGTATCATATGAAACTAGAAAACCTAATGAATCCACTGGTACCAACCATGTCATACTAGCTTAGTGACATGTGAGCCCTCTTAAAAGCGTCAAGGTGAGGTGAAATATTAGTGCACTGACTGAGAGCACCTGAGATGACACTAAAACCTTCAACTCCACCGAGTTCAGTCCATGAAACCTGTTCAGTGTGTTCAGCATCATTAACCTTGTCAGTCACATGAAGAACAGCTGTTTGGCTGTCATGTTATTAACATGGAGAACACTGCATTTCAACTCCACTAATTTCTTTAACACATTAACATGATTTGCGATTTTTAGGTTGTAGGGCTCAGGTTTAAAACTAGAGTGAAGATTCAGGTATCATATGAAACTAAAAAACCTAATGAATCCATTGGTACCAATGTATTGTCATACTAGCTTGTCGCAAAGGAGGCTAAATAACGCTCCAAACTTGTGCTAAATTTTGGCGAGGAAAAACTGGCATGAACATTTTCAAAGGGGTCCCTTGACCTCTGACCTCAAGATATGTGAATGAAAATGGGTTCTATGGGTACCCACGAGTCTCCCCTTTACAGACATGCCCACTTTATGATAATCACATGCAGTTTGGGGCAAGTCATAGTCAAGTCAGCACACTGACACACTGACAGCTGTTGTTGCCTGTTGGGTTTGAGTTTGCCATGTTATGATTTGATCACTGAGGCTTTAAATAGCACGTTCATAGTCATGTACGGATACACTACCGCAGCAGAAATACAGTGGAAGTGGACTTTACACTCTTCCTTGATGATGCATCACTGACAACTGATCTTTAACCCCCATCGCCTCTTTTCAGGATGACAAATAAGTGCAGAGAAGACGGGGCACAGTCAAGGATGTCTCAACAGATGAAGTGACTGTGACTCTTTCCTTGGAAGTTTTCCTCTCATACCGCTGAAAGCGCTGGATGTCAGTAAGAGCGTGGCGGTGTCCAGCAGGGCTTCAGGGAAAACAATGTGCTCTGTGACGGGCACGGCTGCACGGCTGCACGAGCTGCAGCGGCCGTAGCAGGTGTGGGCCGGAGGGGTTAGAGGGGGTTAATGACATGAGCTCTGTTGACATTGGTTCTCTTTGCGTGCTCAGCCCACCGGTTAATATTCTGGCATCCCAAATATTCTGCTACATTCCACCAAACCGTGGATAGACAGCCGCACCTAAATGGCAGGAATTTTAGAGAAAGCCACCATAATCCTGGCCTTCATACACAGAAATTCAAAACATGTATTATCCCGCTGCACCGTGGAGCCGGACTGTGTCCACCGAGGCATGGTGTTTCTCCCAGAGGAGGCATCTCAAAGGTGCAATGGGGCCGCAGCTAACGATTAATTTCATTATCCATTAATAGTTTGAAAAGAGATTATAGTTTGAAACAGCGAATGGTCTTCAAATAGCTTGTTTTAGGGCTGCCCCCTCTTAGTCGACTAAGATTTCTTTAGTCAATTAGTCGTTTTTTTAGCTTTTTTCATGCTGAATGTCTTATTTCCAGAAACTTATGAGCACATCTCTGATAAACACAAGATTTAAAGTGGTGCTTTTGTGTGATTCTTTGTGGAGAAACTCTTAGTCGACTAAGAATTTCTTTGGTCGAGCCTATTTTATAGCTTTTTTTATTCAACCAAAACCCAAACATAGTCAGTTTGCTATCACATATTGCAACGAAATGCATCTAAACACCTCACAGTTGAGAAGCTGGAACCAGTGAATAACGTCTCAAACGATGAATCAATTTTCAAAATAGTTGGCAAGAAATTTTCTGTCGATCAATTAATCAATTAATCAATTAATCAATCAATCGATCAGGGGTGAAAAGACTTTTTGTTTTCAGCAATGTCCCGTTCTCATTTTTTTCTTGTCTTCATTGTACTTCCTAATGAAAACTGTTCACACTAAGGCAAAGAGTTTAGAAGCAAAGAGGCGAAACTCCGGTGCTTTTTTGACAACAGCCGCTAGATGCTGCTGCAGTAGTGCTGCCGCCATTTTGGACTGTTTTCAGTCAACAAGTCTGTGGCCATGGATGTATAAAGAGACGTCTGTAAATCAGAGGATCATTTTTTTCGAGGTAAATCAACTTCCCACTATGAACACTTAAATAGCCCTCATGTCCTAAAACTTTTCAAATTCACTAATTCACCAAATTCAGAGTTATTTTCCTCGGCATAAGACCGTTCATGTGACATATCTGGTTCCGCCGGCTTCCTGCTAGCTGTAGGCGGCTGTATTAATCGATATATTGGCTTTAATTCATCACTTTTATTATCTTATTATACATCTATTGGCTGTATGCTGTAAGCCTGTACCATGGTGGATGTATTAACGTCTCTCAAAACAACTGTTCCCAAACAACCGGCTATCGGCCAGTAACTAGTAGTGCTAGTAGCCTAACATGAACATAATTTAATGTATTTGAAGTCTATTTACTAACACGCAGGGCAAAACAGGACACATCCTCTTCTACATCCATGGTCTGTGGTCTATTGGACTTTGATTTTGAAGGTCGTTGACATGAAAAAGTTTGAGATTGCTCTCAAAATCTGTCTGCTGGATATTTCTAACTTCTATTTATGTCCATCACTCACTGTATGTTCCTCTGGGAAGGAAGTAAATAGTTATAATAGTATACATATTTATAATATTTTTATCGTTCAACACAGGACATTTTGGTAGAGATGTTAAAATTGTGACAATAGAATGGAAATAATTTAGTTTTACTTTTGTACGGCACTTTGTAGGCGGACGTTTTACTGGCGAAATAACCCGTTAGAAGTCACTATGTGATTGTAGGCTAGTTAACATTTTGTCATGTGAAACTGAGATTTAGACGTTTGCCAGTGTTTTGGTCTAACATGTTGTTCTGTTGAGCAAAGAAGTACCTGATCCTCTACAGGTGAGCCCTCTTAAAAGTGTCAAGGTGAGGTGAAATATTAGTGCACTGACTGAGAGCACCATACATTTGGCTGTCATGTTATTAACAGGGAGAACACTGCATTGTTTTGATTATTTGATTATTATGTTATGATTTGAGCATATTGTTTTATGCTAAATGCAGTACCTGTGAGGGTTTCTGGACAATATGTGTCATTGTTTTGTGTCGTTAATTGATTTCCAATAATAAATATATACATGCATTTGCATAAAGCAGCATTTTTGTCCACTCCCATGCTGATAAGAGAATTAAATACTTGACAAATCAGGGTTAATTGTATCTAAATGCAGTTGAAATTGAAGGAGTATATCAAACAAAATTC
Organism: Sebastes fasciatus; assembly: GCF_043250625.1. Lineage (NCBI taxonomy): Eukaryota > Metazoa > Chordata > Actinopteri > Perciformes > Sebastidae > Sebastes > Sebastes fasciatus. Next base: position 27,286,848 of record NC_133807.1, on the reverse strand, counting down.
CTGGGAGTGATTATAGATCAGAAACTTTGTTGGAAGCCACATAAAGAATACATCAAATGGAAATTATCCAAATCCATCGCTATTCTTTACAAAACAAAGGATCTGTCGAATAAGAAGTGTTTGTATATATTGTATAGCTCACTTATAATGCCATATATATGTAGTATGGTGTTGAGGTTTGGGGAAATGTATATAAAACAAATATAGGCCCCTTTAATTAAACTCCAGAAAAGAGCTATTAGAATAATACATACAGCTTCTTACTGTGAAACTACAAATCCATTATTCATAAAGTCAGGTATCTTTAAATTGTTGGATATTGTGCATGTAAAGACATTAGAAATACTTTTCCGGGTTAGGAATAAAAGCCTTCCTGTTAGTATTCAAAACAAATTTAAATTAAGAGAAGGATATTATAATTTAAGAGGGTTGAGTATTTTTGAAACAGGTAAAGTGAGAACCGATCTAAAATATAGATGTGTCTCAGTTTTGGGAGTCAAATTATGTAACGGGCTTAGTGATGAGTGGAAATTTTGTAGCTCTCTGCTGAGCTTCAAAAAAGCCTTAAAATGTAAAATAATTAAGGATTACAGTGTAATATGATTAAAATGTGAAATAAGTAAGGATTACAATTTAATGCTGGTATTCTGGGTTCTCTTATGGATTGTAAAGGATAGGCACAAAATAAGCCTTGGGGCTTCAGCCTATTCGTTTTTCGGTCATTGATTTTATGAATGGTGTTGTGTGAAATGGATACAGCGTTGGTTTGTATTCACAAAGATTGACCGAAATAAAACTCTACATTCATTCATTCATTCAAGATATGTGAATGAAAATGGGTTCTATGGGTACCCACGAGTCTCCAATTTTACAGACATGCCCACTTTATGATAATCACATGCAGATTGGGGCAAGTCATAGTGTGCTGTTAAATCTATCTAGAGTTTTGAGCATATTTTTTGTGCTAAATGCAGTACCTGTGAGGGTTTCTGGACAACATTTGTCATTGTTTTGTGTTGTTAATTGATTTCCTATAATAAAAAATATACTTACATTTGCATAAAGCAGCATTTTTGTCCATTCCCATGTTGATAAGAGTATTAAATACTTGACAAACCTCCCTTTAAGATACATTTTGAACAGATAAAAAATGTGTGATTAATCGCGATTAAATATTCTAATCGATTGACAGCCCTAATTTATATATCAGTCAAAAAAGTATGATAGGTTATTAGCTCGTAGTTATGATAAATTGCAGCAATAAAGATCAAAATATATCACATGCAGTTTGGGACATGTCATAGTCAAGTCAGCACACTGACACACTGACAGCTGTTGTTGCCTGTTGGGCTGCAGTTTGCCATGTTATTTGAGCATATATGTTTATGCTAAATGCAGTACCTGTGAGGGTTTCTGGACAATATTTGTCATTGTTTTGTGTTGTTAATTAATTTCCAATAATAACAAATATACATACATTTGCATTAAGCAGCATATTTGCCCACTCCCATGATGATAAGAGTATTAAATACTTGACAAATCTCTCTTTAAGGTACATTTTGATCAGATAAAAAATGTGATTGCAATTGCAATATATTTAGATTTATTACCTTTTATTCAACTGCAAATTATGCAGTTAGTCAACATCTGTTTTATCTAATAAGACACAGTTCCCACTCTGCTCATCTTAGAGTTTTCATTCACATATCTTGAAGTCAGAGGTCAAGAGACACCTTTGAAAATGGCAATGCCAGTTTTTACTCTCCAACAAACAGCCCTATTTTATATATTAGTCAAAAAGGTATGATAGGCTATTACAGCAGTAAAGATCAATATGATGTTATTATGTAATAATGTGTCTACTGGGGAGGTAAACTGGGACCAGGATGCCCCAGTAGGAAAAGTAATGTCCTTGGAATTACAGTGGTTATGCATCTGGCTATTGATTATACTCTCATGGTAGAATATATACAAGAGAATATTCAATTAAAAGTTTATAAGTGTATAGGCCTTGTGATGTGTCTGGAGAATGAAGCAGCAGCAGTCCTGTGAGAGCTGAGTAACCTGCAGCAGTAATAATGTAGAGGGAAAGTAATGCCCTTGGAATTACAGTGTCTGGCTATTGATGATACTCTCATGGTAGAATATATACAAGAGAATATTCAATTAAAAGTTGAGTGTATAGGCCTTCTGATGTGTCTGGAGAATGAAGCAGCCCTTTGAGAGCTGAGTAACCTGCAGCAGCAGCACCATCAGCAGCAGGCCTGTCCAGTGCTGCTGATCGTGATGGTAGGTGACATTCATTCAATGCTCGATGCAAGAACAATGTTGTAGCATCCTCGTCATCCTCATCAATCATCCGGTAAAGTTGACTCACCAGCCGTCGCACCACACCCGGATCCTCCTCCTCCTCCTGTCCGGACTGCAGGCTGCAGATCCTGGGCTAGTCCCTGCTGCGTCTTTCAGTCCTCCGGCTGCAGTGTTCGTGTTCACTTGGTGATGGTGATGTCCGTTCTTGATCATGATGTTTCTGTCTGCAGCTGCTGAGTGATCACACTTTAAACTGTGAGAGTGACTCCCCCCCAGGGTGGAGATGTTGTCAGTAAAGTGTGTGTCCTGTTTCAGTTGCAGGAGAGCCGGTTAGTGTTTCAGCAGCAGCAGTAGGAGCAGTAGGAGCTCCAGCAGCAGCAGCAGTAGGAGCTCCGGTGCGTCAACGCCTCCTCTACCGGCAACGCAACGACGCACGACGCGCTCTACGTCAAGTCCGCCAATAAAAGCAGATACACCAGGATGCAAAGGAAGCTGTGCACATAAAACACTCTGCAACACATCTTTATGTGGTTTTATTTTGAAGAGCACAAACTTGAAGATGTGTGTGCATTAAGGCGCACTTGACTCAGGTTGCTTGGATCGTACGATGGAGTGCATGTTGTTACATAATCACATAAAAGCGTTTTTTCCCTCTGTCATGTGACAATATATCTTGAATCCCACAGAAATAATAGCAGGCGATCTGCCAAAACCTAGTGACTATGATGACGTGAGAAAATGTGGTCTGGACGTTCAATTCAAGTTGTCCCTGTAAAATAATAATAGATAAGATGTTTCTTTTTTTTATCAGCTAAATAACACAAATAATCAGTGGTGGAGACATTCTTCTTTTGCGCTATCAATAATAATGATGTAGTAATGTGACAATGATGAAGATAACATTAAAGGACTTATTGATGACATTTTTATGCAGACAAATATTTAAAAATAATAATAATAATAATACACCCATAGAACTTTTAGAAAGCTGCTGAATAAAAGTATTGCTTTTCCTAAAAGTTATATATAATTATTATTGTAATGATATTATAATAATATGATCATATAGTATATATATATATATATATATATATCCTTTCATCATTAAAGTATTTAAACATGCTCTAGCTAAATAAACAAAATAATTATTAGTGTTGGAGATATTCTTCCTTTTGTGCTTCTGGGAAAAGTATCAATAATAATGATATATTAATGTGTCAATGATGAAGATAACATTAAATGTCTTATTGATAAAAAATTTATGTAGACAAATATATATATATATATATATATATATATATATATATAGATAATACACCCACAGAGCTTTTCCAAAAGTAAAATAAAAAAAACACATAGGTAAATATTATTATTATTATAATGATATAATAACAATATGATCATATCTATATATGATCATATATATGATCATATATATATATAATAACAATAATATAATTATGAAGATAACATTAAAGGTCTTATTGTTAACATTTTTATGTAGACAAATATATATATATATATATATAAATAATACACTCACAAAGCTTTTACAAGCTGCTACATTTCCTTTGATCATTAAAGTATTTAAACATGCTCCAGCTAAATAAACAAAATAATCAGTATTGGAGATATTCTTCTTTTTGTGCTTCTGGGAAAGGTATCAATAATAATGATGTATTAATGTGACAATGATGAAGATAACATTAAAGGTCTTAATGATGACATTTTTATATAGACAAATATTTTTCTTTTAAATAATACACCCACAGAGCTTTTAGAAAGCTGCTGAATAAAAGTATTGCTTTTCCTAAAAGTAAAATAAAAAAACACATAGGTAAATATTATTATTATAATGATATAATAATAATATGATCATAAAGATAACATTAAAAGTCTTATTGATAACATTTTTATGTAGACAAATATTTAAAAAAAAAAATTGTACACCCACAAAGCTTTTATAAAACTGCTAAATTTATATATATATATAATTATTATAATGATTATAATGATTATAATAATAATATGATTATGAAGATAACATTAAAGGTCTTATTGTTAACATTTTTATGTAGACAAATATAAAATAATAATAATACACCCACAGAGCTTTTACAAGGCTGCTGAATAAAATTATCGGTTTCCCTAAAAATAAAATGTATATATATATAAGACAATATCTTTATCTATATTTCCTTTTATCATTAAAGTATTTAAACATGCTCAGCTAAATAAACAAAATAATCAGTGTTGGAGATATTCTTCCATGTGACAATGATGAAGATAACATTAAAGGTCTTATTGATGACATTTTTATGTAGACAAATATAAAAAAGAAAATACACCCACAGAGCTTTTAGAAAGCTGCTGAATAAAAGAATTGCTTTTCCTAAAAGCAAAATAAAAAAACACAAAGGTAAATATAATTATTATAGTGATATAATAATAATATGATCATGAAGATAACATTAAAGGTCTTATTGATAACAGTTTTATGTAGACAAATATTAAAAAAAAAATTATATATATATACAGTATATACTGTATATATATATATATATATATATGGATAATAATTTAAATTTGTTTAAAATAAGTTAAAGGTAAAAAAAAATACAAACTGTAACACATAGGCCAACAGAAGCACTGGCCATAGTTACATTATAGCTGTAACTTAATTTAGCATGCATACAAATATATCAAATATTTATTAAAATATTATTGCACATTTTTGATGACTTTCGAAATCACAAACAAGAAGAAAATAACTTTACACTGACTTATTTTCAGGTACATCTACTATATTTCCTTTTATCATTAAAGTATTTAAACATGCTCTGCTAAATAATAATAATGATATATTAATATGATGATGATGAAGATAACATTAAATGTCTTATTGATAACATTTTTATGCATACAATTACAAAACACTAAGACCTTCAACTCCACCGAGTTCAGTCCCTGAAACCTGTTCAGTGTGTTCAGCATCATTAGACTTGTCTGTCAGATGAAGAACAGCTGTTTGGCTGTTCATGTTATTAACAGGGAGAACACTGCATTGTTTTAGTTGGACACTGAATATTCCCAAAGAAGATCTAAATATATTAGTTTTATATATAAGTCAAAAAAGTATGATGGGCTAGTAGTTATGATAAATTGCAGCGATAAAGATCAATATAAATCTGCCCTGATGTTATCATGTAATAATTAGGGCTTACATGTTACTATCGCATTAACGCAAATTTGTTTTAACGCCACTAATTTCTTTAAACTTGTGATTTTTAGGTTGCTCTGTTTTAAAGCTAGATCCAAACTTACGCAACATTTTGGCGAGAAAAGACTGGCCATTTTTAAAGGGGTCCCTTGACCTCTGACCTATGTATATATATGTATAAATATATAATATATATGTGAAAGATATTTTCTTCTATATATAGACTGACTTATTTTCAGGGACATCTACAATCATTGTGCAACCCAACAGCCCTGAAGTAAATCTTTATCTTAGTAAAGTTGTAAAGTAAAGGTTAAATTTTTGTTGACACTCGTATCAGTGTTCACGGTGTTCATTCCACACAAAGATAATTCAGTCATGTGTTGTATTATAATTGAAAGGTGTGTGTGTGTGTAATCGTCCGATATGACATCACCAATCACGAGTTGAATCAATGCCTCGCTCACACGGTGTCAACAAACACAAACATTGCTCTTATTAGTTTGCATTAGATTGCGTTTCTAGTGTTATAGCATGAATTATTGACACGCCCTGGACTATAATAAGAATACAATGTGTCACTTTGGGTAATATTTCCAAGTTTCAAACTTCAACAAGTGGAATGAAATGAATTACTTTTCTATTAAAGATGTGCACTGGAGGGGAAATCCTTCAGTGAGGAGCGTGTGGCGTCATCTTGTGGAAACACCACACACACACACAAAACAAAGTCTTTACACAGAAGTGCCAGCAGAGGGAAACCCAGACCCACATATTGCATTTAGGCTGGGGCAAGGTTAACTCCTCACAAGCAGTCATATTTAACATCCTGGTCTCTCCAGTTGTCTGGAGTCTTTTACTCGGCTTTTATCTTGTTTTTTCTCATCGCTGGGATGGAAAACATATTATGGTGTTTAATATGAGGACAACAGCTTTATGTGATTCAAACACACCTCTCGCCCGGTGCAGCATCTCCTATAAAACAGGCCTGTCCTCTGCCATGGTGACATTTGCAGAGCGGAGGAGCCCCATGCCAAGCTTTGGCAGGGTTTAGACGTGCTAAATGAACGGCCTCGCTGATGGGGATGGCAACATTAATTGTACAGCGGGGCTTGTGGTCTGAGAACTGGGGCAGGCACCTGCTGCAGAAGTGGGTGAAGATGAAGAATGCTGTCCTAGATTGCCCACCAGCTCACCTTAAACCCAACCCGCCAAATTAATCAACTCTTCAGAGGCCATCCGGTTGTCTGGGGCAGGCATCAAGAGGAGGGAGAGGAGCCTTGTTTAAGGCACAGGTCACACAAGACCTGTAGGAGCCTCTTCAATTTAAGTAGGAGGGAGAACAATACCGCGCTGCAACGCTGCAGAGGCACTGGGGTTTTAGACTCGCCCCGCAGGATGGAGTGGTAGGATGTAGCTCGTCTTCAGCCATCTGTCTCTTTGTCTCCGCGTGTTCTCTCATGAGATGTGTTTTGAATGTGCTGGGGTTGAAACGCTGCTGAGGAGGGTGATGTTTGATGAGGTGCGCTGAGACAGAGGGGGGGTTGGGGGGGTTTAGGAGGCCCACAGGGAGCACAGATGACTAACTCACTACTCCTCCTAATCTAGGACAAGCACACCTAGACATCCTTCATGACTCTAATGTTTTACTCGTGTCGGGCCAAAAATATGTCCACCGAGGTTAGCCAAAGTGGGTCGCCCAGCGGCTTTTTTTGGATCACAGAAAAAGAAATCGTGCCATCTAAATGATCGCTGTCTTCTAAAAAACCCACCCTGGACGGCGAAGAGCCTTCCCCGCCAGTTTATTTTTACAAGTATCAAACTGGGTCAATGACGCCACAGAATATGACAAAAACCCCATTTCATCGGCGTTTAAGAGCCTCCAAAGACAGAAAAAATCCTTTTTCAAAACATTTTATTGGTCTTATAGAAAATAAAGTAAGCTGTATCAACAAACATACAATATATACATCAATAACTTAGACACCTCAGAGAATCACGTTTAAATCCACAGTTGTTACTGTATATATGAATACATAGTACTTATCTACAGATTGCAAAAAGTACAATAATTTAATTTATAAATAGTTACAATTAACTATCGTCTGTTTTCATACAAAGTACTGCAATATTTTATTACAACCCATACAGAAAAAAAATAACAAAAAAACAGATAATTAACTGTGTGTTAACTCGCTTTAGTCAGATTTTTCTAACCTTTGAAACACAGACCCACTCCATGGAGAAACCTGCACAGTCGACTGTTTTCAAAGCATAATTTCATGGAAAAATGTCTTGAGAGCTATTAAATTCAACTGCCACACAAGTGCTGTTATTTATCCTCTCTAACATGTTGCTTGTAAAAAAACAAAACAAAGAAAAAAAAAAAAAGCCAGAACCAATTAAAAATTAAATCTGCAGAACAAATTACAGTGTTAAGATCAATTTCAAATACACACTCGACACGTAATGAGAACAGAAATGCTGTGGGTGATGCTACAGCAAACGACGAGCATTAATGACTGGTGTAGCAGCAGAGGAACCTCAAACGTACAAAACACGCACGCACGCACACACGCATACTAAAAAGAAAAGAAAATATTGCAAGTGGCCCTTGTGACAGAATCTATCGTAGCATCCTTTTCACTCAGTGCACAACACATTTATATAATAATAATAATAGCAATATCTTTCAGTCAGATATCCCGAGTCCAATTCATGGAAATTCAGAGTAATTATTGAGTAAGGCTTGAGTGCAACTGTCCCATGATTCCTTTAAAAACACCGTACAGCTTTAACATGTTAGCTACTATAAACAAGGGCCAATTGCTCATCCATTCAGGGCTTCAAAATAAAAAAACACATTTTATTTTTTACAAAAAAACCTACAAAACAGCAAGAATTATGAAATAACAGACCATAGTCACTTTGACAATATTGATTACTCTTACATCTACTCTTTCACACCTTTTTCCACTGAGTTGCATATTAAGGGTCACTTTTTCACAATGGTCATTAATACCTACTGTAGCTACATACTATACACCTGTATGTGTGAGAGAGAGAGAGAGAGAGAGAGAGAGAGAGAGAGAGAGAGAGAGAGAGAGAGAGAGAGAGAGAGAGAGAGAGAGAGAGAGAGAGAGAGAGAGAGAGAGGGAGAGAGAGGGAGAGAGAGAGTTGTCGTCTCTAGCGGAGATTGAGAGATTGGTCGACGGTGCCGCTCGAACACCTCAAAAGACACTTGACACGAAAAAAGATTCACTCCACAAGACTGCCACAGCAATAAGGACGCCAACATCGATACTGGGCTATGTCAAGAGTCAGATATATTATATTTTTCCCACAGTTAACCAGTCAATGTAGATAGCTAAGCATGTTGAGGATAGGATGCTTGCACACAGACAGTATAACCAGCACCCGGGTGTTGCTGAGGCGTAGTTCTGGGATTAAAACCTCGCCCGACACTATAAGACATTCTGACCAGCAGGAGAGTGAGATCCGGATGAAGTGCATTCTGTTAATGTCATTACTTTCACCTTGGAGGTGTGAAACTGCTCCACTGTTAAACTCCTTTTTTTTTTTTTTTAGAGGATCAGCTAGGAGAGTGATGCGACACTTGGCACAGAAGGAGCGCTGCTGGCAGCAGTTGTTGTTGATTGTAATTCTACGTGGTCTTGCTGTGTCTCTTTCTGAGTGTGGATTGAAGCCCTTTTATGACATGCTTATTATTAAAAAAAAAAAAAGAAGAAGAAGAAGGAGAGAGAAATGAACAGAGCTGCCATCCCTGCTTCTCATCTAGAATGGTTTGTTAATTTTTAGAGTGACCTGTTTTGTCCTGAGCAAAACAAGCAGGAGCTTAATGCATACAAAACCCCAGCCGAAACCCCTACCGCTTTTAATCTGACAATCTGAAAACCAGTGGGCAAATTTACACGAGTGATGCTGCGCCATTTGGCGGTTACCCTTCAAGTTCATTGATGCAATCTTATCGCTATAGTATTGAGAAAGTTTCTCAACAACATTTGGAGGGGAAAAAAAACAGTTAACTTCGTATTTCTTAGACTGTTTTCAAGCAATTAAAGAGGCGTTATCGGTTGCTGTAAGCACCATAGATTTGGGTCAATAGGGTCACTAGGAGTTTTTTTCATCTATTCACATGGTAGATCACCAAAAGACGGAATAAAAGAACACGGCAGCGACCTCTATCAACCGTAGGTGCTGGAAATTAGACAGCATGAAACTCCATATGTGGTGGAGGTCTCGAGCAGATGGGACATAAAACACCGGGTTTTCACCCAGGAGACCGGGATTCGCAACCAACGTGTTGTCTCAGTGTTCACAAGCATTAAGTTCCACTTTCACGTTTGAAACGTAGTTATTTTAAGCCAAATCACAATGTTTTCCCTAAACTTAACAAAGTGTTTTTGTTGCCTAAACCTAAAGAAGCTGTTTTGTTTGAGTTTAAAACTTAATGTTTCTTTCAGTTACACAAAGTGTTAGAACTAGGACTGTCAAAGTTAACGTGATAATGCGCTAACGAAAATTTGTTTTAACGGCACTAATTTCTTTAACGCATTAACGCAAATGATCCTTCAGAGGTTGGTATAGATTTTAAAGCTAGAGTGAAAACACTGGTATCATATAAAACTAGAAAATCAAAGGAATCCATTGTTACCAACCATGTCATACTGGCTTGTCTTGAAGGAGGCTAAATAACTCTCCAAACTTACGCTAAATATTGGCAAGGAAAAACTGGCATGGACATTTTCAAAGGGGTTCCTTGACCTCTGACCTCAAGATATATGAATGAAAATGGGTTCTATAGGTACCCATGAGCATATTTTTTATGCTAAATACAGTCCCAGTGAGGGTTTCTGGACAATATTTGTCATTGTTTTGTGTTGTTAATTGATTTCCGATAATAAATATATACATATATTTGCATAAAGCAACATATTTGTCCACTCCCAAGTTGATAAGAGTATTAAATACTTGACAAATCTGCCTTTGAGGTACATTTTGAACAGATAAAATGTGTGATTAGTTTGAGATTAATCCCAATTAACTATGAACAATCATGCGATTAAATATTTTAATCGACTGACAGCCCTAGTTAGAACATGTTGCTTTTAAGTTTCGCTTTCACTTTTACAACGTAGTAGGTTTAGTAGAACCCTACTGACACACATCTACGGTGCTTATAAAGGCTGATAACGCCTATTTGAAGGCCTCATAACAGTCGAATCGGGTGCGTTTGAAGGGGTTTCTATTCCCACGATCTAATTCAAACCAATTAAATGGCCGGAATGGATACGACAATGAAATCTTACCAACAATGAAGTAATTCACTTTCAGGTTACAGAGGATGTATTTAGAGGGCATCCAGCACCAGGTGCAACCATGATTCAGTATCACTTTAAGCTTCAGGTAAAAGTCACTAATGCCATTTCACCCAATTCTGTCTCACATGGCTCAACGTGGTAAACTCTTCATGACAATATGATTTGTAACTAACACCAAGGAAGCGGAGGATATCACAGATGCCAATACGCACAAAGACAATTGACCTTGTTTACACCACCTAGTTTAGCTCTACAGATTTGTTTTAAATAGCACAGCATTGACATCTATACAGTGAACGACACTGCCAACTTGTCACTTACACGTCACGTCACGCGCTACCCCACAGTACGCGCCTAGTCACTAGAAAAAAGCTATCAGACTTCAATAGTAAGCCACTTTCGGTACAATTGCAAAAAAGATGTCACAGGATTTTTTTTTTTCGTTTGTTTTCTTTTTCTGTATTTCTATAAACAATGGAAGGTAATCTACCTAGTAATAAAAACCAAGAACTCAACATTAGACAAAGTTTTCTACACCTTAACAATTCAAACAGTAAAGCTTGTGTAAAGATTTTTCTTTTGGAAATATCCGACGGCCCTGTCAACAAGTAATTACAAAAAAAAAAATGCAATATATATCTTTTAAAAACAAAACAACTTGAACATATTTTCTCTATGAGCAAAAATTATGTTTCAAAATGTTTGTGGATTTCACCGTCGCCCACAAAACACGAGGATATTACTGTTATAACATTCAGGTATTCAGATATTGTAGAAGAATCTTGTCATATTGGAATGGCACTCAGCTCTGGAACAATATCATTAAGAACTGCTGATCATTTTTAACGCTTCCACTTATAACCATAAATATGCAAGACCTCTTTGTATTTTTCAGTGCATACATATATTATTGCATCTACCAGTCATATTGATAATGACAAGTTCATTAAAGCCTGTCACAGATAAACAGAAATGAATGCTAGATTTGGGAGCATTATTTCACGCTTATGTTCTCGACAGACGACCCACAAAAATCACAAATTTGACTCGTTAACTAGTTTTGGGTTAGTCAGGCTGTTATGAAGACATCTGTAGCATCCACGTCAAGACTTTGTGACGTTATTTATCCAGATTTAAGTCAGTGCATAATAACAAGCAAAGGGGTTCAGGGGTGAGGAGGACTAAAATGTGTTATTTTACTGGTTGTGAGACTCTACAAATGCCAATTCTTAGGACGGAGTGAGTTCAGTTTAAGGAAACGGACACACACAGCTATTAACAGTCTGAATTTGATTCCACTTTGTACTTTTTTCCACCCAATATTGCCTTCTTGAGTATTTGTAACCACAATCTGCTTTTTAAATGAAAGGTTTCAGTATTGCCAATGTGTCGCCGTTCTTCAACAACCGGCTGCCATGTCCTAAATCCTACAATTTGATTGTGTCACCCTAAAGCACAAAGTGTCTGTTGACGGGTACAGACTGCTGAGTCATACTTTAAGGGTGAATTTAGGAAGCGTATTGTTAGTGTTAGTGCCAAGGGTTAAAACAGAGAACTTAACACGGGTCATCCTGCGGCGTGTTACAATGCACTGACTAGTTTAGTCTTGGAAAAATCTTCCTCCCGCCCTTTCTGCTACTACGACCTAGCCTGCGTTTTGGATTTGACGATGGTGATAACGCTGGTGGCGCCTACTTTACCAGGGATGAGGGGCCCAATGACGGAGGCCATAGGTCCCCTGGCTGAGTTGACGGGGTTGCGGGCCACAGTCCTAGCAAAGCTCTGGAGGGCCTCGTACTTTGAACGCAGAGCGTCCAGCTCCACCTTCATGCTGGCGTTCTCCGTGGCCAGCTTGTCCACTTCCTTCTGAAGCTGAGCCTTTTGCTTCTCCAGCTCCTCCTTCTGGGTGACGCGCTTCACCCGGCAGCTGGCGGCGTAGCCCCGGTTCTTCAGGGTGCGCCGCCGCTGCTTAAGCTGGAGGATCTCCTCCTTCGTCAGGCCCCGTAGATGCTGGTTCAGCTCACGCACCGACATGGTCACCAGCTCGTCGTCGGTCAGGCTGGTGCCATTTTCCCCCGGCTCCCGCTTCACCTGGGGATGGCGATTAGGAAGTGTGTCTGTCTTAACATTGACAAATCTGACAAATTAAATTTCGTGTGAGACATGCCAATTACCTTCAAGGCCTTGTTTCCCTTGTTTGTGGTAGTCATGCCACGAGAGCCGCGTCCACCTGTACTGCTGGTTGATCTGTAGGTGAGAAAAGTCACCCTCAGCATATAGAACAAAACCACCAGAAAAAAAAAATGCTTAGAGTAAGAGCATTTCTGTGAATTACTAGGGCTGCCCCCTCTTAGTCGATTAGTCGTTTTGGTCTTAATCAACTAAGATTTCTTTGGTCAATTAGTTGTTTTGGTCTTAGTCGACTATGATTCCTTACTCAATTTGTCGTTTTTATGCTTTTTTCATACTGACTGACTTATTTCCAAGAAACTTATGAGCACATCTGTGGTAAACACAAGTTTTAAAGTGGTGCTCAGTTTCACTGGTCTAACGATTAAATTAACTAATCGATTGGTTGAGAAAATCAAGTGTTCGTCAACTAAGAATTTCTTTGGTCCAGGACAGCCCTGTGGAATACACAAGACTGTATTTTCTGGCAAAGATGCTACGGCATGACAAAGTCCTTCAAATACACAAGGCACAAAGTGGGTCAAGGACTTCCTCGCAAGTGATGCCAAGTCCGTTCAGCGAGTGCTACCTGCCTGGACTATTACTGCACCTGTCACTATGAACAAATACCTCGGCAGTATGCATTTCCCCCTCCACCGTACAGTATTAGGTCTCTCATTTTAATCCTGCACTGCATTCGAAACGGCAGTGTGGCGAGTCACAAGGAGGGTGACATTTAGTTGGCTGGCAGCAATTTCTTGGAAAACAAAACTCGAAGAGAAGTCACTTCTGTAAAGTGCAGCGTCTCAGAGCAGAAACAGCAGAGGACAAACACGGATGGACTAAAGCAAAGCCGTCAGCCTTTCTACTGTATATACAACCTCAGCTAAAACATATCACAGAGGGACACCGCTTTCATCTACTGTACAAGCAGTCTAGACAGTCACACATGTCTAGACTACAATACAACCTACAATATAACCCATAAATCAATGAAAAAAGGGGGATATGCTGTAACTACTGCAGAGCCCTGGCTATGGCATCCAGAACAACAGGGCTGCACTGCAGTTTATTCTGTCATGTCAGTACTGAGGGAACACCAAGAGAAGCTGTGCAGAAACCTAACCTACTGGTGTTAAGACAGACAGAAGGCCTTCCACCGTGTGAGCTCTGCCACAGGATAAGTACGCACACACACACATAAACACACACACGGTTGTGGCCCTGGGTGCTTTACACTACACACAGTAAATGCTGTGTCAGCGACACAGGCACCCACCACAGTGAGCCCAGCCAGCACATTGCCTCTGTAAGCTGATTTACACAGCCCCAGCAGTGTGTGTTTGCACTGAGCACACATAAACAAATGCATGTGGGCTCTTACAACTTTTTTTCCGTATCAAAACAGGAAACAAAAGAATCCCCAAAGAAAGAAATCCTAAAAAGAAGTACTGTCAGTGTGTGCATGTGTTTATAGCCTAAGATAATCATCATGTATATGTATGATGTGTGCAGAGAAGCTCAGCGAGGGAGGGAAGAAAAAATAAAAAAAAGAGATGAGTCGTAGCTCCTAAGATGGCCAGGATATTTCCATGGCAACAAAAGGGTGCTACAGGTGGACCGGTCACCTGAGCCAAACAGGCAGAGACAGACGCTTGTTAAAAATGACCTGAATACGACACTATCACACAGACTGGGGACATAACATGAGGTCAGACTGTGACTCGCATTCTTGATGCTTTCACTTCAAAAAAAGTCCTCATAAAACGGCGATGTTTCCCTATACGCTGCAGATGCCCATATATTAAAAAAAAAGCCTTTCACGTTCTGCGGAGGACTTTTTAAATGTGATACTTTCATCCCCATTGGGTTGGCTATGAATAGCTGCCTGATAGTAACACCTACCTTTCACTGGCCTTTGTGGTGACTCATTTCCAGTAAGCATTTGGACCACAGATGCAAAACATAATGGGATAATGGTCTGCCTGATGATGCACAGATAATGGACAAATAGACAGGAAAGTACTCCACTAATAGCGGCTGGGATGAGAGTAGGGAAAAAAAAAAAAAATCCTACTTCTTCCAAATTTCATATAAGCCTATCATTTCCGCTCTCAGCCGCCCAGACCCAACATTGTTTAAAAAAAAAACCAGACAGTTGGAATCTTGTAAAATGCAGAAAGATGGCCCACATTGTCCAGGTTGAAGAGGCGTATTCTGTCACACACAGCTGTGTATGGTAACATAGTAGGCATGGTTTGGCATGGCTGAAAGCTCACCATATGACACTGCGGAATGATTGAGCCCGGGCTGCAACCCTCCAGCACAGGCTGCTGCCAACAGACGGCTACCAATGACAGGGCATGGCAGCACAACACAGACAAGGTCCAATGCACAGCTGCTCCCTTCCACTACCAGGCATGTCATACCTCACAGAGACAAAGAGGCGTGCTCACATAAACACACAGAGATGAAAAGAAAAGGAAAAAACACACCTATAATCTTCCAAAAAAAAAGGGAAATTTCAGACTTGATTTGATTGCAACAGAATGCCCTTGCATTTGACAAGTTCACCCTCTTAACGGTCGCAATCAAGGACACTAGGGGTCGGGGAAAAAACGAATCAATTCACCTATGCATCGCAATTAACATAAAGTCATATCCGTTCCGTATCCGTCAACCAAAACAAAACGTTTCGGCCGCAGCGAGCCGAAGAAAGTAGAAAATGCCGGATTGTCCGTGTGGATACGACCTGCACCCTCACATGTTAAACCCAACGTGGTAAACACTACACATACAGTAAAGTATGGAAACACTTTGGGTTACACACATTGCCAGGAAAAGTAGAGCTAGACATTATGGCTAAAGCTGCATGCTAACTCTGTCATTGACAGGAAACGTTATCGTATCACGGTAACATGCAGTCAAACCAGCCATGACTCGCATCTCCGTAGTCAAATCAGCCGACGCTACAACTGTAGAGCACCCATATACTGACATTTATGTTAAATGCATTCAAACGGCCCTGATGGAGTTGACCATGGATGTATAAAGAGAACAGAGCTAACGGGGAGAGCTGGCGACGGACTTAGACTTACTAACAAAGTTAGCGTGTGATACATGTGTGACTACATCAGGTTTTCAAAATAAGGTGTAAACAAAGGGATCTGTATATATAAAATACATATATGGAGATAAGACTGATTGGATTATATTCACCAGTAGTTTAAAACATTACATGTCCCTTATGAATTAAAAATAAAATGCCTCTAATTTGTGAAGGAAATGTCTTAATTCTTTGATTTTTGGGTTGCTGGAAAACATTTAATAAATAATTTCCTGACAATGACTGATATATTTGACTTCAGGACATCTCTGACTAATTACATTCTGAAAATTAAAATTTTTTACCGTATTAATTTAGATATTTTCCAAAGTAAAAGACCCTAGACGTGTATGATTCAACTTTTTCCCATGGTCTAGTGTTAAAAAAGTCAACAAAAATCACAATATCGAATCGCAATACATATCAAATCAGCACCCAAGTAACGTGATAGTGTTGAATCAGAAGTTAGGTGTATCGTCTCAGCCCTACTAGACACCAATGTCTTCCTTGCAAACATGCATTACCTCCTACTAGTAATGATTTCAGGTCTTTTGTGTGTGTCTGGCTGCAGCTCGGAGCACAGGGGCAGCAGAGGTATAGGGAGCAAGCGCAGGGGACACAGACGTCTTTTGTAGGTGCTTGCTGAATTTTTATGAATCGCCTGGAAGAACGCTGACAAATCAGAGCTGATTGCTTGTGGAGGAGAGACATCACACCCACAGGAAATAGAAATCGCTGAGTGTGGTCACCCAGAGAAAGAGAAGGAGGGGATGGTGAGAGAGACGGACAGAGAGAAAGAGAGAGAGAGGGTGAGAAGAAAGAAAGAAAGAAAGAAAGAGAGAGAGCAAACAGCCTTGTGAAAAATGCACGCTCGACACATTTAGAGGAGCTTGAGAAGAACAGGTTGAGAAAAAAAAAAAATACTGATCTCAGCAAGGACCAAAACCAAGGTGCCAATTAGGAAGTTGTGAAGTTGAACTAACACGACGAGAACAACCCAGCCAACCTTCAAAAGCTGTCTGTGTTCATCTAAATCTATAGAGGGCGGCTCGCGAAGGTGGGGTCGGCTTAGGTTGAGACTCAAAGGGGGTGACTCTGGTGGGATAAATGCTGATGTGACATGATAGGTCCGGCCTTGAGCCCGTGTCATGCTTTAATGATCTCATCTCCTCCACAGGATCTCTCCAGGGGGCCCGCCAAGGATGGACACCATTAGCTAGGGGACCCTTTGTTGAGGGGGAACCGAGGCTACAGCATCCACGCACTGCGTCCCCTGATGAATATTTATCGCTGTCGTGCACCGCCTAAGGTGGGGGTGGGAGACAGGGGGCGGCTGAATAAAGATGCTCAGGAGGTGATTCTTCAAGGATACATCCAAGGCTCTTCCATCAACGGCTGTCTCAAAATGGCGGTAGGCTGGTGGGGGCGGCGATGGTGGGGGGGGGGGGGGGGGGGATGGGGGTTGGATTTTCTGGTACTGGAGGTGGCATGCATGGTGGTTTCAGGGCTGCAGGGAGAGCCAGCTCCACTTGACAGCGGTGTAACAAGATTATCAGGGCCATAAGAGCAAACAAAAACCCCAGCAACCTGCCTCAGAATCCAGATTACAACAGCGCCTGCTCTCTGAATACTAAACACGGCTGGGGAGGACTAACGGGGCGCAGGCTTTACTGAGACATGACGGCGGATTGCATCTCACGTTAGCTAATCACATGCACATGTATCCAGACGGATTTACCACAAGCATATACATTCAACTTGTCATGATCAATTCCTGAAAAGAAGCGTCCGAGCACTTGGCACCGGCGGCTTGCTAATGAAGTGAATAAAACTAGACAGTGGAGGTGAATGCTGATGAAAAGACTGTTTTCAGGAAAAGCACCGGCTGCGTCCAACAACTCAGTTCTGTGGAACTAACAGCTGAATATCATCTCACACCAAACAATGCATTTCACTCCAAAAGAGCAGACGCACAATGTGCCTAGTTTAAATTTCTTTCCTCTGCCATGACCGGTCCAGACTTGTGAAGGTTTGTACAGCCACGAGAGGAGACACAAGAGCTATGGCCCAAATATAAACTAGGCCTCAGCTGATGAGACAGATTTAGCACCGTTTTCAATTCATTGTCTTTGCTAAACCTGCACATCTTAAGACGATTAACACCGCACAAAAGACGAGAGCTGGATGTGAAATCAGTATGATCACCTATTCAGTTTCCCTGATCAATAATGTATGAGACTTGTAGCCTCTCGCTCCATTATCATGGACTTTCCACAGGAAACAGAATGATAACCACGAAGATACTGAAAAGCACACGATGAGATAAGTGTGTGAAAAAACAAAAATAAATGTCAGCACTTTCCCATCATGCTTTGGCTCATTAATTTATTTGTTCTCTTGTCCACTTTGCTCTGTCAGGGTTGAGATGCTTAACGCAGGCAGCCAACATTTTCACCCTGTACGCCATAAATAGCCACTCTCAACACTTCATGCCTGATCAGAGCCACTTTTTTACTCCCTTCTAATTCGGAGTCGAAAAGATCGTCTAGATATTCAGATCTAATCATTCCTCCCTTCAGCTGAGTGAAGTCAATTATCAAGCGAGCTGCACGTGTTGGGCGCCATTTACCCGCAAATTAAAAATCAGACTCCTCTGATAGCTCTGGAAGAGTTTACTGGAAGACTGGTGTAAACTTGGAGAGAAAAAAAAACACAGTGTGTGTGCAAGTGTGTCTGTGTGAGAGAAAGGTACGATGGGAAGAGGGGAGGGAAGCTATTAACTACTAAGTATTCAGAGCGTGAAATAAGAGTGACAAAAAGAGGGAGAGGGGAAATCATTCAGCAGCTTTCAGAGGGAAATGTGATACGCTTGTAGCGGAGGGGAAATACTAAGCCAATACTTTTGACCAGTGGAGGATCGGGGCAACGCTAAAATAGCAGTTCAACAAAATCTTATGCCTGCCTTTTGGAAGGACTGACCCTAGAGAATAATAGAAGGGTTAAACGGTTTGTCCTGATATTGTTCTCACCTCCATATGAAGTCATGCTAGATGAATAGACAGATGCTGATGATATTTAATCAAAACATGCAATAATCAACAGATCAACGAAGAAAAAAGTGCATTCTGAAACGAAAGGATTTAATGAGAAGAAGTGCCCTTTTCCCGAAAGCTGTAAATGAAGATTTGAAAAAGCCTGCTGCATAATAAAACCAGAGAAAAATTGCATGGGTGCTCATCATTAAGACGTATTATTAGCACCTAAACCTTGCTGGGCCAGTAGCTTTGGTAGCCTACATGTTTCTAATTTTACAAAGCGTTGCATTTTAACTAAGCAGGGTGATTGTTTAGTCTTAGAAACGTGATAACATAAATTACAACTGAAAACTAGGGCTGACCCAAATGCTTCAAGGCTTCCACCGTTGCCATGGTAATCAACCTCCAAATCAGTATTTGATTGTTTTTATATAGAGATATATATATCTCTATATAGAGATAGATATAGTGTATATATATATATATAAGTATGTAATAATAATGTATAAATAGCCCATGAAATAAGAAATAATCCCACAACATTATTCATATTAAACATTAATCATTATTAATTCTTCT
This sequence comes from Sebastes fasciatus, assembly GCF_043250625.1. Lineage (NCBI taxonomy): Eukaryota > Metazoa > Chordata > Actinopteri > Perciformes > Sebastidae > Sebastes > Sebastes fasciatus. Next base: position 27,267,087 of record NC_133807.1, on the reverse strand, counting down.
CAGACAGATATTGCCGTTTGTGATGTGTAGAGGTGTGTGTGTACAGTAGTGCAGCAGCGGCGCTGTCCCGAAGCTTCAAATACCTCGAAATATTTCTCACTGAAGCTTCGAAGCCCAAAAGATGGTATTCGGGACAGTCCTATTCAACATTAATTATTATTCTCAGATGGATATCACTGTTTGTTGTGTGTAGAAGTGAAACATGGGGAGATGGAGACAGAAGAACATGTCAGCCTGCTGCGCCGCGCTGCGCCGAACAACGCCACGAAGCTTCTAATATCTTCGAATATTTCTCATCGAAGCTTCGAAGCCCAAAAAATGTTCTACAGGACAGCCCTACTGAAAACCCTGGACCTTTTTGGCCATATGACCATTTGTTTTGCAATACAATTATTTTGATGCCTTCATTTAGAGGAGTCAATGTAAAGAGATAATAAACAATCATAATACCGATATTTAAGTTCAATTATTGCTAAACTAAGATTAGACCAGCCTATCATGATTAAGGCGAATGGTTTTAAGATAATAATCTTGTGTGGTAATTCTGTTGTTTATGCTTGTCAGAATTTTGGTAAACCTGCAAGAGATATTGATCAATATTGCTCTATTTGATATCACAAACTATAAAGTATTTGTGGTTGTAAGATGGAGACAAACAGTAGAGAAATTTAAATATCTCTAGATATTAGGGCTGTCCTGAATATCATGTTTTGGGCTTCGAAGCACACACGCACCTCTACATATAACAAACAGCGATATACGTCTGAGAATAACTAATAATAACATACATTTCATGGTCTATTTTGGTATATATATATATATATATATATATATATATATATATATATAAAAATACTAACGAAGCATTCAAATACCAATTTGGAGGCCGATTACCATGGCAACGGTCGAAGCATTCGAGGCAGCCTCTAGTAGATATTCTAATTTTCCTGGTGCAAAATATCCCACATTTTTCAAAAATCATCATATCTTTTTCTACAATGGTTTACATGCACGACTGAGCACTGATTATTTGTCACAAGGTGAAAATAGACGCCATAACAAGATGTACTATGATAAACGCTGGCTCTGAACAAGTCCCATATGGAAGCTGGTATGTTACACCATGCATGTGGTACATTTATGTGTGGAATTTGCATTCAGTCCATGCGGTTTAAAGTGAAAACATGAATCACCGCCCTCGAGGGATTGCGTATTTTCTGAAGTCACTGATAATGAGAAGCTTATTTAAAGGGACTCGAGGTTGGACTGGTTTGCATTAACCAATGTTTCGATACATACAGAATCTATTTCCAAGCTCGGCAGCTGCTGTTTACTCTCGGAGCTGCTCTGTTAGTACAAGCAGCATGACAGGAGAAGAGACTTCATTGGCCTTCCACAGTATCTGCCTGGAGGACTTGATTAAACAGGAAGCGAATAGCTCTTGATACTTCGGCCTCGCACTGGCAGAGGAAGTAAGGGTTGCAGGCAACCCACACACTGGCAAAATATCCAGGAGCTTTACTACTCTGGTTGCATACACATTACAGTAAATGCATATTGCATTGACCTAACAGCAAACAGGCAGCCTTTGCAGCACAAAAAGCTGAACTAGAGCATCTCAACACTTGTTATTTAAAGTAAAATAACACTGAAACAATTCACGCCTTTGACTGGTACCCTGCACTGCTACGATCTGAGGTGGATTCTCTTCAATTAAAACACAACTCTGTGATAAGGCCATCAGACAAGCTGAGCTCAGCAGCATCGCTGAATTAAAAAAAAAGAAAAAAAAGAAAACAAATTTATCGTCTTATTTTTCCTGTGGAGCGCTTTGATTCAACTGCAGTCAGTTAGCCAGAGTTATCACCTGGACTAAGCAACAAAGATGCTAATTTCTATTAATAACATTGCCACCGCTCAGTTCAAATTATGGCAAGTGATTGATGATGTCTGCCTGCAGGATATTTGATGGAGCCTCTCACTTGATGTGGTTGTCCAAAAAAAAAAAATGAATTAAAAAAATTACAATTACGTCACTCCAGAATGCAGTCTGAATTAATAATAACGCGTTCAGTACAAAGAATTTTAACTCTGGTCTCTCAATGTAACCCTCCTTCTCAGTTCCTCGTAGAGTTTAGCCTGAATTAAAGCTTAGAAATGACTAATTCAATCACATATCAAAGAAGGTAGAAGAGGAAAAAAAAGATGATTAAAGGCTCTAAAGGTTAGAAAAACATTAGGGTCACAAGTCTGGAACACATTACCAACTGAAATCAAATTAATTACAGATATAAAGTCCTTTACAGCAAAGGTTAAGTGCTGGCTAAAAGCAAACCAGAGCTGCATCCATCTTTAGCAAATTGTATTGTAAATTACCAAGGTGTGTTTGTGTATGTGTATTAGCGTTTTGTGGTATGTGTATTGTATACATGTAAAAGCCCATCTAAGGACAAGAGTTAAAAATTAGCAATAGCTATAAACTCTCTGTGCAGCTCATCAGTTCCATGCCCTGTATTGGAAATATGTTAAATTGCATCGTCCCCATCAAATAAAAAAACAAATCAAATCAAGTTTGATCCCCAAAGCACCCAGTGTATCCATCCACAGATGAGCTTAAATAGCATTTCATGAGCAAAAAACGGCTCACTCTGTGTACCACAGGTGCTTCAGCAAATAAACAACTAAATAAACAACTAAATAAATATCTCAATGTTGTATTTAGCAATTGAGATCGCAGACCGGGGACAGTTTTATTGATTTTATTTTTTGCTTTGGTATTTCCTCACATTTATATAATTAGATTATTGTCAATTAGTCTACTGGTGCCAGTAAAAAGATATTGGCTGGACAGAGCAAGTCATAAAAAATATGAATGCTGGATCCTGTTGCATGTATAGCATAATTTAATCAGGTAGAGTACAAATATAGTAGGCATTTATTCAGGAAACACACGGAGAATCTGTTAATTTTATCAAGAACTAATAGAGACAGTACTAATGGTAGTCTAATGATCTGCCTGAGCTCCTTTCCAATGTGGGTTATACACTGCTTATCTTAGAACAAGGTCTCGCTATCTTTAACCTCCTTAGAACATTTTATACAAATCCAGCTGAGAACATATTCTCCCAAAACTCTCAACAATGCATGGAAACAGCCTCAATCGCTAGTTCCATAGCCTCTTACACAAATATGGGTACAGTTAAATCACTTGTTTTTAATGTCAGTTCACCACTGATATGTCTCAAACATTAATCAGCCAAGATAAAAGTAGGTTACATGCAAAACAGCAGCCAGTGCACGTCTCCTCGCTTATGCTCTCCATGTTCTGTCCGATGTTGGCTAATCTAAATTATGAACACACAGAGAGCAGTAATGAACATGCCAAGTCTAACTCGACTTCCAAACAGAAAATCATCAAACACCCTTGCTACTCTGTCTGGATGAAAGTATTACTTTGAGAAGTGGAGCGGGCATATCGCAATGCTAAGCAATCATAATCCGCACTACACTTGCAAGAGGTTTCATCATCAACATTCCCTCCCCTATTGCAAAAAAAAAAAAAAAGAGGAAAAAACAACAACTATATTGATCTTTTTCTCCCTTCCTTCCAGGCATTCCCATTTTCCCCGCGCAGCTTAAGCAGCACTTTTGTGGACAAATCCCACATTTGTGTTCCTTTCTGGAGGCTATTAATTGTCCTGAATAGGCGTAACTATTCCCCAGGCACAGCTGTGTTGGCCATACAGAGGTGTTGGTGGCCAGTATTCTGTGCAAAGTCTTGCCTCGTGTTTCATCAACCTCAAATATCCTCAGCCGCCTGCCCAGCCTGAGCAACGCCACTGGGTGTGAGTTGTGCACTCGCTTCACCTCTGTGGTACCCAGCCTTATTTTATCTTTGCTACCTCGATGCGAGAGGTGATAAATCTCAGAGCTGATCTCCACCACTCCCTGCCTCCATCCAGACACCATTGCCAGCCCCATCGGGCTCTTATATGGGCCCTCATCTGTTCTTGTTACCTGCAGAGAAAAGGCAGAGATGGGCATTACGCTTTATTGCGAAGCCGAGCTTCTGATGTGGGGCCGGCCTGTCTGCTAAACACACTTCAATGCCCTGCTCGCATGAATAGAGATGATGAAACAAGTTGGATATCTGAGCAAGAATGGGCAACTTCTGTCTGTTTAGCCCTGCCTATATATATGCTCAACAGTTTCCAAGGTGACTTTTCAAATTGCACAGAGATTCTCCATGGATAATTCATTACCTGCCCTCCATAAGCGTGCACTCTAATAGGCAGCAAATTTCATCATGTCACACACACACACACACACACACACACACAGGGAAACAAGAGCATCTGCCAGCCCAAAAATAAAAGAAATGAAGCGTTATACTGCGTTAAATAAATATCACAAGCAAGCTGGCATAGTATTTAGCAAACAAAAACAAAAAAGGTGTTTACAGCACACCAAACCAGCATTTTTATTTCAAATACTACCTATGTTGTTTTCAACTTCCCCCATACATCCCATAATTACACATGACCCAATTTTAAACAGCCACTCGTTGCAGGACTCCATTATAACAACACAGGCATAATATATTGCTTATCATGCATTTTTTAAATGGATTTGACATCGCAGTTGACATCTGAGCACTTAGTCTAAATGTACTCACACACCCTGGGTTTGTTGATGTGCATCATGACAGCGCTGCAATAAAATGCACATTTCTCAGCTGTGAATGCAGATGAAGGCTATATATTGATAAATGGTCATCACTTGATGCTCATGGGCTTGATGACTTGACGTGCACCGACAGATCAGCACCATTTCGATGCATCTCCTTAATAATAACGGTGATAAACATCGACCCTTATATCCAGCGAGCAGACCTTTGTCCATACTGGTACCATATTTCGGGGTGGATTTCTGAGAAATAAATCATTGTGATGATTCAGCACGATAATAATAATTAAAAAAAATACCGCTGCTTGTTTTGTTTGCTCTGATGATAAAACAATAAACTGCCTGGCTGTGTGGTGTTATAAAAGCCAAGGACGTGCAGGGGTTTGGCACTGCCATTGTTACTAACCAGTGGTTAAATGACACTTCAGGTGAACCAATTCAACCCGAAACGATGGCTCTTTTTTTTTGGAAGCAGATTTTAAACCCCATGCATGCATTTAAAAAGCTGCACAACACGCTCAACAATCACATGCATGTTTGACATAAATGTCATGAGGGAAATATTGATAAATAACCAACCTGATCTCTCGTTATAGACCGCTGCTGCCTCGGCTCTCGCTCTTCTTGCTCCTTTTTTTTTTTGCACACAACGAGGTGATGAAGCAGCAGGTTTGAACAGCAAGAAAGAAGCGCATGAGTTGACAAACCAAGAAAGAAAAGCGCTGTGTGACACAGTGGGCGCCGACCTTTGCAAACTGTTTTATCACAAAAGCAACCCTAGTTATATTTTGACATTCCGCGACTCTTGTCTCCTCAACCTCTCAACGCTGAGCTTGTGAAAGTGGCAAAACAACTCCCCGCCTACAACAAGCAGCAGGCGAGGAAATCCCCGTGCTCAGCCGAGCCGTCCTACTATAACTGGAGCACTACGAGCGGATTCCTCAGCCGGTGGAGGGAAAACACCACGTTTACGCTGCGAAACCAGATGTGTCACATTAAAAAAACCAGAAATCTTGAATGACATGTTTTATTCGCCGCTCATGAGTGTGTACAAAAAGCTTAGCTGCCATCTCAGCATAGTAAGAGTAACTGTTGTCAATGTTCCCAATGGCTTACACATGCATTACCGGTGTTATCTTTCAAAATAAAACCAATACTTGTGAGAATACGTGTGTGTTAACCGCTTAAGTCAGGGGTCAGCATCCTGCGACTCCCGAGCCACATGGGTTCAACCCAGGTTGACTGGCTTGGTTTGAATTGACAAAAGGAGGGTTGGACCAGGGTAGGTTAACCCTGGTCCAACCCTGGTCATTGGTATGAAAGTGGTATTAGTTTGCAGACCACTGGGATCACCAGAGAGGCCCGAAATCAGGGGTCAGCAACCTCTCCAGTGGCTCACTGATGTGGATTTTTAAAAATGTAAATAAATAAATGTTTTTTGTTTACATTTTCATTGTTATTTATCATCGTTGTAGGTCTATGGTATGACGGAGTATTAGGGCCACATTGAGGGGAAAAAAAATCGGAGATTTCGAGAATAAAGTCATATTATGAGAATAAAGTCATAGGTTTACGAGAAAAAAGTCGGAATATTATGAGAATAAAGTCATAATATTATAAAGTAGTAATTTTACGTGTTATTTTCTTTTTTTCTCGTTAAGTTATGAATTTATTCTTGTAATATTACAACTTTTGTTCTCAAAGTTATGACTTTATTCTCGTAAAGTTATGACTTCATTCTCATAATATTACGACTTTTTTTTCGGTAAAGTTACGACTTTATTCTCATTATATTACGACTTTATTCTCGTAATATTAGGATTTTTTTCTGGTAAAGTTATGACTATATTCTCATAATATTACGACTTTTTTTCTCAAAGTTATGACTTCATTCTCATAATATTACGACTTTTTTTTCGGTAAAGTTACGACTTTATTCTCATTATATTACGACTTTATTCTCATAATATTAGGATTTTTTTCTGGTAAAGTTATGACTATATTCTCATAATATTACGACTTTTTTTCTCATAACATTACGACTTTTTCCTCATAAAGTTATGACTTTTTTTTCTCGTAAAGTTATGACTTTATTCTCGCAATATTACAACTTTTTTCTTGTAAATCTATGACTTTATTCTCATAAAATTACAACTTTTTTCTGGTAAAGTTATGACTTTATTCTCATAATATTACTATTTTTTTCTAGTAAAGTTACGACTTTATTCTCATTATATTACGACTTTATTCTCGTAAAGTTATGACTTTATTCTCGCAATATTACGACTTTTTTTTCTGGTAAAGTTATGACTTTATTCTCATAATATTACGACTTTTTTCTCGTAAAGTTATGACTTTATTCTCATAATATTACGACTTTATTCTTTAAATCTCAGATGTTTTTTCCCCTCAATGTAAAACCTTACATTCCGTAGTATAGTATAGTAGCACTTTGGCGCTCACTGCATTAGACTTATATACTTTATACTTAGACTATAAACTGTGTTACCTTCATCAGAATGATCAAATGTTTTGCGGCTCCAGACAGATTTTTGGCTCTTTTGATAGTAAAGGTTGCAGACCCCTGCTTTAAGTGATGCGGAAACTCTTATTTTGAAAAACAAACATCCGGTGTAAATCCGGGTACCTTGACGAACGTTGATATTAAGAAGCTAGGAATGCTAACCCCATGAAAGCTAGCTTGTCAGCGGCGAGGCGAAGAGGAGGCATGCACACTCAGCATAACAACACCGACTCTGTTTGGTTTACACAGACCCACCTGACTTAAAAAATGACGCTCTCTGGGAGTTGTTGCCGTCCAGGTCCTCCTCGTCGTCTCTCCGTCACCAAACATCAGCGGCACAGTTTAAATATCGGTTTGTTTCAACTGACAAGAAGCAGCAGCGGCTTCCAACTGCCAGCTCGTGCTCTCCTTGTTGATTCCTTTCTCTTGTATCGAAGCCTGACGTCATCGTGTTTGGTCACGTGCCTTCTTCATTCATGAAGGATCTTCTTACCTCATAAGAAATAAAAAAAACATTTTTAACCAAAAATATACCAATTCAATTCAATTCAATTTGCTTTATTGGCATGACTGTCAGGTGATCAATATTGCCAAAGCGTCAATTCAATAATAAATAAAAATAAAAAAAGAACTAAATAAAAACAAAAACGTATATATATATATATATATATATATACAATATATATATATATATATATATATATATATACAATTCATTAAGCAAATTACAATATATAGATATTTAAAAAAAAACATGCATGTAAATGGAAGAAAACAATAAAGAAGTAAATAATGTTTGTTGTGTTAATAAAACTAACAAACAAATAAAAGACAATTAATAACAATATATTGCAATATCAAAGGATAAATATTTAATAATAAAATGCTTTGAAAAAATCACAGTTTTATTGCATCATAAAATATACCATTACGCACATTTTGTAAGGAAAGTTTGGCAATGTAATTTTGAGATTGCATAAATACTAGGGATGCACCGATCCAACTTTTTCAGTCCCAATACCGATGGCATGAAGGATCTTACCTCACAAGAAATAAAAAAACATTTTAACCAAAAATATACCATCTATTGTTACATAGCAGCTGCTAATAGGTGTTAGGAAAACAGTAGTGTTAACATTTACTGAATATTCACACAAATAAATCACATTCACAAAATGTTTTTTGTTTTTTTATATATATTTAATTATAAAATACTTTTATACTTTGATAAAATACTTTTATTGCATCATAAAATATACCATTATGCATATTTTGTATGCATCTTCCTACAGAGCCCAGTAATAGAATTGTCAAATAATATTTTAGTTGTTTTTTGTGAGTTAATATAAATGTAACTGATTGTGTTAAATGGGCATATGATATAGTTTAATATCGATCACAGGCCCGAATTGAATCGAATCAAAATCGTATCGTGGAAGACTTTGTGATATCAGAAAATATCGTATCGCTGTACAAAGAATCAATATAATATCGTATTGTGATGAAACCTGTGATATACACCCCTAATAAATACAAGCTGAACTGTAATACCACCAAGTAAACCTAACTTTGCCAACTACCATCAGACAGGACTGAGTGAAATAAGATTTAGCAAGCTGTATCCCACCACAGATATTAAAATTATTATTCTAGTCTAGTCTAGCCTGACAAAGGAAAGGCATTTCATTACAAAAAGAAATATGGCTCACACAGTTAGGGCTGTAAATCACACATTTTATCATAATACAATTTTATATCAATTCTTTGGACAGCGATACAATTTTTGCTGATATCAAAAAGTCTTCCACAATACTATTTTCATTCTATTCAATTCAGAGGCCAGCGATCAATATGTGACGATATCATATGCCCATTTAACACAATCAGTTACACTTATATCAACTCATACAAAGCAACTAAAATATGATTTGACAATTATATTACTGGGCTCTGTAGGAAGGAGGTGGTCTTGGACTGAAATTGGTGACACACACGTGCCATGGGAATTTCAAAATAAAAGCGTAATCTTAAAGATGAAAATATGTATTGATATTGATGATATTGGATCATTGATCATTAAATAGATATATCGATACAGATCGATGTTTTGTTACACATACATACAGCTTTTACAGCATCATTCCAAACTTTTTTTTTCTAGAAAGTAATCCACCAGTTTAGCTTATGTTCCAACAATTTCCTTCACAGCATATACTGCATCTCCACTGATGTGACAGATATTAAAATGTGCTATTTCCAAGCCTGGCAAAAAAAAAAAGATCACTTCTTCTTCGTCCTGGGGTTACTGCTACCGAACATACTGATTCCACGAGGTCTGACTCCTACAGCCTCCGCAGTCACTCCCGGCTGCTGGTACACTTTGTCCAGAGTCGTCTTCTTTATGGCAGCTGGGGAGATTTTCTCTTGGTCGGCCAAAAACTGAAGTTCCCTTTTTGGAGGGAACACAAGAGACATTTACAACATAGTATGAAACATACATATTTAGCACAACATAGTACAGTAGCGTAATAATAATCCCATCACTTGGTAACCTGAGAAGGACAAAACTCTCATTGCAACATTATTTGCATATAGCTCCATCTACTGTCTGAATTATAAACTTCAAAAGAAATATATCACCCTTTGGCCATTTGAATATGACAATTAACTTAAAAGCATTTCTTGTTTATCCCTGTGACAGGGAATATGATTTGTTAGTTTGTTTGTCTCACACTTTTTTTTTTCTTATCAACTTACCTAGTCCTGACACAGGAGGCCTCTACAGCTTTGATGAGGAGGCTGCGGAAGCCACCGCTCTCTAGGACATGCAGGGCGTGGATGGTGGCGCCCCCTGGTGAACACACGTTGTCCTTGAGCTGCCCAGGGTGTTGGTCTGAGCTTAACAACATTTTAGCAGCCCCCTTTTAAAGAGACACAAAGGGAGATCCACATTAGATCAACACAGTATTGATGTCATATCCAACTTGTATCTTTTATCATGATACTGTGTTTTCTAGGGCTGCCCCCTCTTAGTCGAATCGGTTGTTTTGGTCTTAGTCAGCTAAGATTCTTGAGACGATTAGTCATTTTTTATGCTTATTCATGCTGACAGACTTACTTCCAAGAAACTTATGAGCACATCTCTGATAAACACAAGATTTAAAGTCGCGCTTTTGGGTGATTCTTTGTGGAGAAACTCTCCACAAAGAATTTAATCTATCGATTAAATTAAGTAATTAATTTGTTTTCGAAATCGTGTGTGTTTGTCGACTAAAACATTCTTTGGTCAGGACATCCCTAGTTTATTTAGACTGTGTCTAGAACCAAGCAAGACAGACAGCAGCAACCACCTGGCGAAATTGTATCTGGATTTATAGATTTTACAGGGATAATATATGTTAGACTGACTAATTTTCATATGCATCTATCACAGCAAAACTTGAAAAACTTAATTAAAACCACTTAAACCAACAGTAACATAATAAAACAAGAACCAAAAACATCCAAGAAAGCACACTCATAAATGTGTAAAAGAAAATAAAGGTAATACCAGCAGGGCTTGGGCTCCGAGGCGTACAGCAAGTCTCCTGGGCAGGCCCATTTTCACTCCACCGTCAGCAAGAGCTTCTACAGCTGTAAACGCCTGCAAGGCCACAATCATAATTGTTAGGATGATTGAATGAGAGGAAAACAATCCACAAGGCAATTTTTTTTCATAATTCCTACAGGTAAGGAAAAATTGTAAAACCCATTCAACGTTATTTAAATGACTCACGTAAGCGGGACCGCTGCCGCTGAGGCCGGTGACGGCATCAATCAGGTCCTCTTCCACCTCGATGCAGTATCCCACGCTGGCCATCAGCTGCTCCAGAAGCTTTCCATCCTCTACTTTTGCATGGGTGCCCGTGGCGTACACAGTGGCCCCCTCACGCACCACCACCGGAGTGTTTGTCATGCACCGCATCACCTTTGGATCAGGGCGATACTGCTGCAGCTTCTGTAGGGGAACGTAGCAATGCACTGAATGAATGGTCCTGAAATTATGTAGTTATAGTTTTTAAATTTAATAAAACTAACATGGATCAAAGTTTATGCACTAGTCGATGGAATGGTTGGCATTTCATTTGCTTTGCTGCCATGTAATATACAGACTTTATTCAATGGAAATGCATGGGTGTTTCAAGTTCAAGCAGCCGACCAATGTCATGTTACAACATGTGACTGTTCAGCCTGAGGGGTCTGCAGGGAGGGAGTGCAGAAATACTATGAGAGCCTCATGTTAAAGGAAACAATAAAGCCAGAATTTCACAAGCATCAGCCATCATCTAGAGCTGAGAGGTCCGTAAATACATGATTGATGATGATTAATACCATGTCATATAAGATTTACAAATCATCAGGGGTTTTGATTGTCATAAAAGTATAGTTTAAATAATGCATTTTCTTGGTCTTAAAGTCTGCTTTAAAGTAAAATGACTTGACTTTTGCAGATGAGTAAACAAACTATATAACCTGTATTTCAGGGCTGTCAAAGTTAACGCCATAACAATGCATTAACGCCACTAATTTCTTTAACGCATTAACCCAACTTGTGATTTTTAGGTTGTGGCGACTAGCTAAAGTGAAAATACTGGCATCATATGAAACTAGAAAACCTAAGGAATCCATCGGTACCGACCATGTCATACTAGCTTGTTGTGAAGGAGGTTAAATAACGTTCCAAACTAACGCTACATTTTGACGAGGAAAAACTGGCATGGCCATTTTCAAAGGGGTCCCTTGACCTCTGACCTCAAGATATATAAATGTAAATGGGTTCTATGGGTACCCACGCGTCTCCCCTTTACAGACATGCCCACTTTATGATAATCACATGCAGTTTGGGGCAAGTCATAGTCAAGTCAGCACACTGACACATTGACAGCTGTTGGGTTTCAGTTTGCCATGTTATGATTTGAGCATATTTTTATGCTAAATGCATACTACATATTACAATATTCGTCATTGTTTTGTGTTGTTAATTGATTTCACAATTAACTATGGACAATTATGTGATTAATCACGATTAAATATTTGAATTGATTGACAGCCCTACTTTATATACATCTAGGCTAAATACTGTAAATGCACTAATGTTTATTTGTCCAAGATATTGTGTAATGATTAAGTATTGAGTGGAAAAATATAATTGATTTTGTCAATATTGTCCAGTTCTGATATTAACAATCTGTGTTCAGTCAGTAGCATAGGAAGACAGACGGCTATGACTTGCCTTCTCTATAGAGCTGATGGTGACTCCTGCAGCACAGGACACAATAAGGTGTCGGTCTTCGATGTCTGGTCCAATCTCATCCAGTACAAAAGGGATGATGTGTGGCTTCACAGCCAGGAAGAGAACATCACTTTTGCTCACCGCCTCTTTGTTGCTGGTGGTGAGATTGACACCCATTTTCTGTACAAATGACATCTTTTTAGTACTTTGTTGGGACAGAAATAGACATGGGAATTCAAGGAATGCTTGCAAAGGAATGTTTTGTTCCTTGAAAAACCCCACAAATATATTCAGAATTAAATAGAATTATGGGAATAAAGTCATAAGTTTAAAAGAAAAAAAGTCGTAATATTATAAGAATAAAATCCTAAATTTAAGAGAAAAAAGGTCGTAGTATTACGAGAATAAAGTCATGTTTAAGAGAAAAAAAGCCGTAGTATTATAAGAATAAAGTCATATGTTTAAGAGAAAAAAAGTTGTATTATTATGACAATAAAGTCATACGTTTATGAGAAAAAAAGTCGTAGTATTATGAGAATAAAGTCATAAGTTTATGAGAGAAAAGTCGTAGTATTATGAGAATTAAGTCATATGTTTACAAGAAAAAAAGTCATAATATTATGAGAATAAAGTCATAAGTTTATGAGAAAAAAAGTCGTAATATTATGAGAATAAGGTCATAAATTTAAAAGAATAAAGTGTTTTGTACCTTGGAAACCCCACAAATATATTCAGAATGAAACAGAATCACTGATGGAGAACAGTATTGTTCCTCTCTACAGTACCTACCCTTAGCCCCTGTACTCTGGGGAGATCTGTGTCTGGGCAACTGGCTGTGATTCTGTGGGTGGCAATCACGCCTTGAAAGGGTACAAAATGTCCAGAAATCATTTCAGTGTCTGATTGCAATCAACAACATAAAAAAATCTGAATAATACAAACATGGTGTTTTAAAAAACTCACCTGCAGCTGTGAAGCCTCTCACCAGAGCGTGGGCCAGCTGGCCCGCACCTATGAAGCCCACACTCATCCTACCTGTGTGTGTGTGTGCAGAGTTGAAAACATTAATAGCACGCATAAAATCCATTTTAATTTTTTATCTCAACTAAAACAGATGATTGTCTTCGTCTAACAACTGGTGTGCAGCTTGTATCCTCTTGTTTACTGGTATGTTGTGCTATAGTAGTAAACAAACTCTTACTTCCTTATTAAGCGAGAAAAACAACATTCCTAAACACACAGTGACAGATATTGTTGTACAAGTAAATACACTCATAGAGGAAATACTTACAGATAAACGGAAGAGACCCTAAGTTGACCAACTCACCAACTCGATGTGAAACACCTGAAACTACAACACGAAGTGTCCTCCTGGCTGTCTCTTGGACGCTCTACTGTACCTGAGGCGATAAATGTAACTGACAAGCGAGCGAGCCAATGAGCTTGCGTGTTTAGGAAACACGTGACACGGTAGACCAATCACAGCAGTGTTGTAGTAGCTTTGGGGGCGGGTTCTATTAAAAGCTGTTACATCAGGTTGAAAGGTTTGAGGAATGACAGTAGTGATGGGAATTCCGGCTCTTTCTAGTGAACCAGATAATTTGGCTCAGCTCGCCAAGAAGAGCCGGCTCTTTCGGCTCCCAAACGGCTCTTCATTTTCTGCGTTTTATAGTTCAGCCAAATTTGTAGCGCTGTTTTGACCTATGATTAGTATGTGTGCAGATATATCACTTAAATTATTCAATATAATTACACTAAACCTTATAATTTCCAGAATACCATAATTTTACATGCTGCTTCGTTTCCGACTATCACTCATCTTGTCTGCTATTCACGCACCGCACTCCTCTCTCTTTCTCTCCTCCTCTTCCTCCTGCTCTGTACCTGTAGACCGTCAGCGCGCCGCGATCCCACGCCCCTCCCTGCTTGATGGTATGATCCTTATCTGTCATCACCTGATTGGTCGCACGGACATCATTAACACAACATTTAGTCACAGTCAGTGCATGGAGTAGATAGATAGATAGATCGATAGATTGATAGATCGATCGATAGATAGATAGATAGATAGATAGATAGATAGATAGATAGATAGATAGATAGATAGTAACTTTATTGATCCCGAGGGAAATTCAAGTTTCCAGCATCACAGTTCCACAGTGCAAAACATGTTAGTAAAAAGGCAGTAAAAAAAGTTAGTAGTGCAAAGTACAAAGTACTAAAAAATATAATAGATATAAAAATACAAGGAGATGAAGATAACTGTTAAAACTGAATATAGTGCAGGGTAACGGCTGTGATACAGGACTATTAAAAAAGTCAATATGGTGCAGAAGAGACTGTTAAAAATGAGTATAGTGCTGGGTAACTCCAGTAGCTTAGTCTATGAAAGTGCACTGTATGCATTATAATCTGTCCGTGGCGCAGAGAAAATTGTCCTATCATTCTGCTTTGGATTAATAGTAAAAAATAAAAAAACAGCTCTCGGACGGGGCCGGCTCTTATCGTTCACTTAAAAGAGCCGGCTGGAAGAGCCAACTCGTTCGCAACCGACACATCACTAATTGACAGCAGGATGCTGTACTATCATCATCTACTAGAGGAAAGCTTGGAAGGCATGGTGGTGGTGGAGACTATTTTTATGGGAACGGAGACAAGGTAGCCTGACCCAGAAAGACAAACTTCACCCTAGTTAAACAGCCTGGAGTAAGTAGGACTAATGTTTTGGTGCTTTTTTTTATCTTCAGCATCTCCTGCAACACCTGTACAGTTAGATTCCAGTGCTTGTCACCAGGGGGCTTAATTGCTAGCATCTAGCTAGCTTAGTGCTAACTCACAAAAATGGACACTTTTTTTAAACTAAACTGATAAACAATGCTTATAATGGAAAAACAGAAATATTGACATATTATTGGCATGGAAAAGTTTGGGAACACCTCCAAACTTTTCCATGCCAAGGCTCTCCAAATAGCATCAGCTTATGTCCGGGGCCCTCCTTTTGCAAGATTGACAATACCATGACAAATGATAAAAAGATAAATACATAAAATAAGGCTGTCAATCTATTAAAATATTTAATCGTGATTAATCGCAAATTTTTCTCATCAAAATGTAGCTTAAATGGAGATTTGTCAAGTATTTAATACTCTTATCAACATGGGAGAGGGCAAATATGCTGCTTTATGCAAATGTATGTGTATATGTATTACTGGAAATCAATTACCAACATAAAACAATGACAGATATTGTCCAGAAACCCTCACAGGTACTGCATTAAGGATAAAAAATATGCTCAAATCATAACATGGCAAACTGCAGCCCAACAGGCAACAACAGCTGTCAGTGTGTCAGTGTGCTGACTTGACTATGACTTGCCCCAAACTGCATGTGATTATCATAAAGTGGGCATGTCTGTAAAGGGGAGACTCGTGGGTACCCATAGAACCCATTTACATTCACATATCTTGAGGTCAGAGGTCAAGGGATCCCTTTGAAAATGGCCATGCCAGTTTTTCATCACCAAAATTTAGTGTAAATTTAGAGCGTTATTTAGCCTCCTTCACAAGCTGGTATGGTATGGTTGGTACCAATGGATTCATCAGGTTTTCTAGTTTCATATTAAGGTATCTTCACTCTAGCTTTAAAACTGAGCCTGATACAACGTAAAAATCACAAGTTGCATTAATGTGTTAAAGAATTTAGTGGCGTTAAAATGAATTTGCATTAACACGTTATTATTGTTAACTTTGACAGCCCTAAAATAAAATAAAACTTTTTAATACATTTCCTTACTTTTATTAATGCAATAACAATTACATTTGTTTTTCAAATCTTTAATAATTCCATTAGATTCAATATTTCTGTTTTCCATTAAGAGCATTGTTTGTCAGTGTAAGTTAACAACATTCAACAACAGCTACTGCACTTATTTATTTATCCTTTGCTTTAGTGACACCATTATCTGAAGTACACAGATTCTAACATATTAATGAGAACACTTAACATAATGTGTGTCTGTTGTAATGATGTAGGCTAACATTTTGACTTATTTTAATATATGTAGTAGTGTTTTGTTGCTTTCCACATGTAGAGGCCCACAGAAGGGAATCCAAATAAAGCCAAAAGTTTTATTTTTCAAGTAATGGAATACACGTGTATGTGTGATGCGTTAGCTATAACATATTTAACACTCGTCAGGTCTTTCAAAAACATGTTCATTTTTGTGAGTTAGCACTCGCTAAATTTTATGAGCAGCTTCGTGGCAGACGCAGAGCCCCCGTGGCGGCACCCCACTTTGAAAATCTTTGGATTAGACCAACGCGTTTTGGCTTGCAGCCTTCATCAGGGTCATCATAAAACATAATACAAAGAACATTTAAATAGTGTATGAAGTAGACAGATGGAATACTTGACATTGATAAGTAAGCCTTTAAACTGCTATATATCTCACCAGTTTGATGTGGAAGCTCGGGAATCCATCAAATATCCTTTTCAGGAAACTGTTTTCTAACACTGTACAGACAACATGTAATTTATCAGATATATAAATGACTGTAGTGCACTATCAAATATTGAAATATGTTAATTTGATTTAATCAGGCTATGAATCAAACGTACTTTAGCAATCAACATAACCACCAATTTCAATTTTGATTTGAACCTTTGCCAATATACAAATGAGATTTATGATGTCACTGTGTAATAGAGGAGTCCGCTGTCTTCTGAAAGTTGAGAGTGAAGGTTCACATATCAATTAAGACCTAACGTAAAGGATACAGAAATCAAAAAGACCAACATTTTGATATTTTATTAAACATGGAACATATCAGAAATATAGCAAAAGAATAGATATTATACTATATAGTTGTGCTTATTCTAAATAAAATACAATTTTATACTGTTTGCCTTCAAAAATTCATGTATCAGATACATTTAACATTCAGTGGATGACAGGAAAAGCCTGATGAACTTCAACTTTTGGCATAACATATATGAGGACAAAATCTGCAAAACAAATACAACAAAATGTCCAGAAAGCAGAAACCAAAAGCTATGTTCAGTGCATACTGTAGACTTAACATATGCCATTCATCTCTATGAGATACATCATCCATTTAACTGTTTACATACATTTTAATACATATATTAATACATAAATAAAGTGTTCAGCCTCTGTACTCTAAATGACATAACACTGTTTTGCTATTCTAAATCCCACAGTCCCATAGGTCCATCCTGTTTGCGACCACCAAAGGAATCTGGAGCAGAGGGATGTGTTTGGTGCTGAGGTGGACGTATTTCCCAGGGTCCTCTGTGGCAAAGTTGCTGAGATCAGCTCACCGGCGCACCTGGCGGTCTCTCCCTGGTAGGTCACGGCAGAACTAAAGCCTTTTAGAAAGGGGTAATACTGTCTGACAGTCTAGATGAATACTGATAATAGAAAATGCCACACATAGATACGACGCCATGAATCTATGGATCCTGACTGTGGAGAGCATGATGTGTTTCTTTATTTGTCTTTGAGTCTAAACAAACAGTCTTTAGGGAAGGAGAGTTTTTCAGACAGCCGAGCTGGAGACAAAGCGAATCCTCTGGGAGTAAACAAGGTCTACAAAATATAGGATCATGTTGACGTTGGTGAACACGGCCACCACCAGCTTGCTGTCCCAGGGACATTCTCCACGTGGGCAGCCCTCGGGGCGAGTAGTGGCGCCGTACTTTCTGTCAAAGCTGAAGATGGGCCAGATCAGTGCGGTACTGAGGTAGAGGATCACAGCGAAGAAGGTGTAGACAACCACGAAGCGATCGAAGGGGAACCGCAGGGCAGAGGTCCTACCGGAAACTGTCAGTACGACCACTACCACGGTGACGGAGAAGCACAGGCTGTACACCACCACGCAGTACTGGGTTGCAATGTAGAGGGTGTACTCGCTGTCATTGGCCAGGGCCCCGAAAATAATGCAGGCCACAAAACCCTGGACCACCTTGAGTAGACCGGACACAGTTGCCATGTAGCCCACCACGGCCCCCGGCTTGGCTCGAGTGAGGAACACCTCAGCGCCGTAGGGGAAGCAGCAGACGCTGGAGCAGACGGTGACAGCGATCTGGTAGATTTGGGCTTCACAGTACTCGTCGGGGCACTCTGTCTGGAGGAAGTAAACCGGGTAGACCACGGAGGCTGTGATGTACATGAGCGTCGCCAGCATGGCGAAGGCCACGGTGAAGTTATCCCAGGAAATGGGCATGCACGTGTGGAGCCGCGTGATGTCCAAGGTGAACACAACCAGCGTGACCGCGAAGCAGAAGCACCACACGAACATGCAGAAGATCCCGTAGGAGGCGCTGTAGCCCGCTCCGTGGGACACAAGGGCCATTATGGTGCAGCCGAGTAACATCTGGCACATTCGGGCTGCACCTAAAGGTGACAGCACAGCGTCTTTGTTGAGGTAGTGTCCTCCATGAGAATCCATGGTGCGGGTTGTCTCCCAGGAGCAGCTGTTTTTCTTGGTGACGTCCTGTTCTCTGTTTCGGTGTCCTTGTGGCCGACTCACAGACCTCACCCTTTCCTTGGTTGCCTTTTTATAGCTGGTCCCTAATTACAAATGTCTATAATTCTTCCTTTAGTTTGCTTTGTAATTACAGTGCGCTAAAGATCAAGTCACATTTATACACTGTTATGTAGACTTTACAGTAGCTTGTAATAGTAAAGGATATTTATTTAGACTCTTTGTAGATTCTTTGTTTAAAGTAATATCTCTACTTGGCTGCACAGTCTAGAAAACACAGAATATAATTTCTGTAAATCATATTACGCTGGTATCCGTTGTTTTTATTGTGTTTTAAAATGTTTTAGAGGTTAAGAATTTGCTCCTGGTCTTACTCAAAGCTGTAGCGTATGTCCTCCGAAATCTCGCTTTTCTCTTGCTTGCTCTCTTCAATCACCAAGTTGTCCAGTGTATCAAAAGTTCAAAGTGGAGTAAGGTCCTCTAAAAGTCACATCCAGTGATCAATCTTCCAACAATAGCCCCCAGTGCCGAACAGGTGGACTAGTTTGTTGTCCCGTCAGTCAACTTCCATTACTCAGCGACTCGGTCCTTGTAATTTCTTCACTGTAGGCCCTTAGCTGCCCGTCAAAATCACTCAAACCGTTGGCTCTGTCTCTCGCTCTTTGTCTTGCTGTTTCTGTCTCCTTTTGCCTCTTGGATTAGGTCTCCCACTCTTTCTCGCTCACATAAACACACACCCTCTCCCTCCCGTGTGTGTGTGTGCACTCGGTGGATTGCAAGGGGTTGGTTGTTTAAATGAAAGTTTGTTGCCGAGCCCAGGCTTACAGGCCTCGCCAGCTCTATAAATAGGGGTTCTATATTCCACAGTGGGGTGGGAGGCTGCATGTGGCAGGCAGTTTGGGAGTCGTATTTCTAGGGAGCACCCAGAGAGGCTGAGTCAGAGCACCCTCAGTCAGAAACTGGCATTTATACGCAGTGTAATGACAGGGAGGGGAGGCTAAGACTCCCATTAGAGGCAGAAATTACAGACAGGTCCAGAGGCATGATTATGCACGAGTGAGTGATGCATGTTAGAGGGAAGTGGAAATAAATTAGTAGTTACTTAAAATACTTTAACCTGTGATATTAGTACGCTGTGATTTTGAGTTACAGTGTGCAAGGTGAAAAATTTTTTTACAGGATGTGAAGCCTGGTATATTCCAGATAAATTCTTTTCCACTAATTTGCTGTATGTGAGTATGGTGGGATTCAGATTGGACAAGGGAAGATGACAATTTCAAAAACCAAATTGATGAGTATGTTGACTCTGTCTTTTAAAGGGGCTGGATAACAGAAAAAGAAAAATACTTCCTACTTGTTCAGAGCCCTGCCTGTCATGCATACTTGCCAACCCTCCTGTTTTTCATTGCTGTCTCCCGCTTTCCTCCTGGGGTCACAATTCTCCCGTATTTCGCCCGATTTCTGGCAAATTTTCACACTTTTTTTTCCTTTTTGCTATCTCAACCTGTTTCTGGAACTGAACAGCGTGCATACATCCCAACTGTTTTCAACCCGGATGACAATAGAGCTACACCAACTGTCGTTTCCCGGCGGAGGAGAGCAGTCTATGCTCCTTACACAACGCAGTTTGAGCTCATGTTTAAGCTGCGCTCGCCACAATGTGTAGTGCCCAAAGTTGGGCTTTGCTCGATGCAGCAAAAAGCCACCGTGGCACGGTACTAAGAGAAAGAAATACTCAAGCAGGAGCATAAATGAATAAAAACGGATTAATATTAGTTTTTACTAGAGATTCACACAAATTATTCAGTTTTCTTTCCTGGGAGTTAAAGGTAAAATCAAAAGTTTAACATACGAATGCTGTTGCAGTGTACTTATTATTTTGTTATTTTCACTCTTTTAAAGTCACCAGAATGCAGGAAACATTACCCTCATTTTTTATGGTGGAGGACCCCCAGACCCCGCCTCTCTTAGAGGTGCTGACATTATCAAGTTGCTGCTCTGCAGAGAGGCATATTGGATTCACACTCAACACAGTTGAGCCCTTTGGCCTAAATGAAGAGCTGAATTTGTCATGATTGAATTTATAACCCTTGATGGATGCAGTACTTGTACTTTTTTTACTTCTGTCTTTGTTTTTGTTTGTCTTTGTTTAAGATATATTTGTGTATTTTGTTTCTGTGTGATTATAGTGAATGAAGTGTGGCACTTGGAAATTGGCTATGGATTGATTTTCCAATAGATTTGACATCATAATTACACCTGTTCTAAGTTGACTATGTGCTTGCTGTATGTCTGTGTCCATTTTGACTCTGAAGAAAGACACAGTATTGTCACAACGTTAAACTGTTTGCACTATTAGAGGCTGCAAATCAGTCAGTGTGCTCTAGCGGAAAATGACCTTTTAGCCCTGTGTTTGGCACATTGAAGTGGCCCAATCTAAGAATGTGACATACTTAGATCTGCAACAAAATCAGAGGCTGTGGTGGCTCAGCAGGTAGAGCGGGTCGAGCACTAATCACAGGGTTTAGCGGCTCCTCCTGACCACACGTCGAGACGTCCTTGAGCAAGAAACCGAACCTGTCGACAGTTAGGCCAGCGCCCTACATCGACGTGTGAGTGTATGTGTGAATTGAAAGGCAAATTGTAAAGCACATTGGATAAACAACTGCAGTCCATTTATCATAAAAACAGTGCGCACACCAAACAAAATAAGTCGTCAGGGCATTTCCTATTAGTTATGGGTCACTTTCAATCAAATAAAAACACCAACATTTCTCTCACTTAATGAAATATTTTCCTGTTTTTGGAGATTGACTCCATAAATTTCTTGAGATTTAACAAAAGCTGCTAAAATATAAGGTGTTGAAAAGCCTTAGACTGACAGTGTGTGTACACTAAGCCTCATATCTATTATCAGATATGTCAAAATGGTGACAAACTGCATTGGCAGCCTGAGGGAGCTGTTGACCTTACCTCCTGCTAAAGGTTTTAGTGCGGTGAGTGTAAAATGGGAATGAAAATTGTAGGGCTGCCCCCTTTTAGTCGAGTATTCGGTTGTTTTGGTCTTAGTTGACTAAGATTTCTTTAGTCTATAAGTCATTTTTTATGCTTTTTTATGCTTTTTCATGCTGATTGACTTATTTCCAAGAAACTTATGAGCACATGTCTGGTAAACACAAGATTTAAAGTGGTGCTTTTGTGTGATTCTTTGTGGAGAAACTCAGTTTTAACTAAATCAAGTAATCGATTAGTCGACATAATCGAATGAGTGTTACTCTACTAATAATTTCTTCGGTTGAGGACAGCCCTCGAGAATCGTGCAAATACTACTGAAACCTATTCCACTACTATTAATAGTAGCAATAATAATAACAACAAGACTGCACAGCAATATTAACCTTGTAGTATATGTAATGTGTCTTTTCTTTTAGGTCTGATACAAAGACATGCAATCAACACAAAAGAGAAAAAACAGCAATGTATTTACAATTTACAAAGAATCACTTCTCTGTGAAAATAGCACTTATAAATACGATTTACATAACAAAATAAATATGTAAATTACCAATGTAGCTTGAGTTTTTTTTCTGTTTAAAAAATATGTTACAGAATAAAATTACAATTAGTAATAATAATACCTTTCCTTCTCTGGTGTGATGCGAAATAGAGGTCCTTTAAAAAAACATCATTTATAAAGACATCATTACGTACAGCATTGTCATTATATTAAAAAGTGATCTCTATTATGAAATATAAGAAGGGAGTTACAATAGTGAACACTTGAAAGAACCTATACAAATACTCAAAAAAAATATACAATACACGATATTTGTCTCCCTTTAAATGTTCATTGCATTGATCTGAGGATTGCTGACCTAACATGAATGTGTACCCGGTGATTCGGGGTTGAACAGTCGTCTTGTGATGATGTAGAGGTATAGGCTAGATGTAATGGCACTGTGGTGTACAGTATGTACAGCTACTGATAGACAGTTTAAGTGTTTCTAGGTCCACTTTAGCACCACAATCAGCTTCAGCAAACGACTAAATCGTGGCGTCTTCACACAGCTGTCCAAACTGGAAATATGCCATTTAGATTTCAACACTGTTAGGTATGAGTTACCTTAATCTTTTCTCTTAACCCATGATAATCACAACAGTAATGTAAGTGTGGAGCACCGTCTTTCTTTTGTTCTTTTTGACTATGTCTTTTTGGCTACTTACATTACCAAGGATTATTACACGGCTTTGTTGAATACTCAATTCTGATTGGTCAATCACGGCGTTCTACGGTCTGTTATTTCTGTATAACAGACCGTTGCTATGGAAGCAGTTCTGATCTCGGACTCTGGAGGACCAGTTTTCCATCAAATTATTGATTTCTTAAGTAAGTAGCCATGTATTAAGCGGGATAATGTACAGCTAGCCGGTCATTGTTGTGAAAAAAAAACCTTCAGGTTTCACGCTTTGTGTCGGGGTGCCGCATTGCGCTGTCGGGGTTTATTTCACAATAATGACCGGCCCGCTGCACATTATCCCTTACATAACATCTGATATTTGTCTGTTTGCAGCTTTTATTTTCAGTAACTTAACTATGTGTTAATCCAACCTGGTCTTATACCACGAGCTGTACTGGTTCCCAACCTTTTCTCTTAAGGGATCCCTTTTTCTATCATTGAATAAACTGACAAAGTGACATATTTTATGGATATTTCATCAATGCATAACAATAACAGCTGATAAACTGTACAATTAATCCAAATAGTGAACACAATAACTGTAGGAAGATTGCGTAAAACGAGCAATTTGGATGATTTCCTGTGAATATTGCATCAGAGATGAGTTATTTTTAGGAACTTTTAATACAATTCTCTGTCTGTATTATGTATTTTTTTTAACAATCATTCATACTTAATAGGCTTCTTTTTTTGACGAATTCAGTGCTTTCTTCTCCCTGATGTTTGGCCATTGTTCTGTTAGCTCTTTGGTTGTTTTAACTGCGTACGTTTCTAATGCAGGACGAGGCTGTTTAGCAGAGAGGGAATGTTCTGGAAATATAGCTTGAGTTCAGGTCTTCAACGTGCCCTTATCCTGTATATATTTTAAATAATATTACAAACTTTAAAAGTAAAAAAAAATATTTAATTTTCTTCAAAGAAATTAATGAAATGCTGAGATATAGGCCAACTGTATGTTGTTTTAAAAAGTTGTCTTACACCCCTTAAAATCAAGAAGGTCTTGTGACCCTCCGTGAAACTTTGGCGACCCCTAGTGGGAGTTGGTTGGGAAGTTGGGAACCAGTGGATTAGAAGAGTATTGGTGTCAGTTGTCTCTATCGTTCTTGAGATTATTTTAGAGATAAATACATAATTTCCATTCTGATCCAGTGCCTTTCTCACCTTGTCCCTGTTTCTGCTTTGATGCTGGTTTTTGTGTGATGAAAAACAGTTTGAACAAAATGATACCCTTATATACTCTATAGTGACTACTTAAAGACAGCATCCTTACGTCATTGTGGTGTGTTTAAACAATGACTAAATATAATCTATATGGAAGGATGAAAATAATATAAAAAACATCAATGAGCATCCTTAAAACTGGATTACATTCGTGATATTCTTGTCTTTTACAAAGCAAAAGATAATTTAAATGGAGAGTAGCAGAGCGTTGTGCCTTGTCGTGTTGCCCCCCGTACTTGTCGCCAGTTGCGAGGAAAAGGATTGTGGGACAAATCGAAGCCCCTGTGTTTGACTGAAGCTCGTACTAAAGTAAACAGGAGGTCAGAGGGGAGCTGACTATAGGTAGAATGGGTTGTGAAGGTTGGAGTTGGAGGTATCAGGCATGGGAGAGACCGGCCAGAGAGACCAGCCCTTCCCTGCTCGGGCTTAGCTTGGAGATACTGTGTGTGCATGCGTGTCCCTTTTAGCTGCCGCTGCTGAGCATGCCCAGTAGCTTGCTGGGGTCCATGCCCTGTTGCTGAGCCATCTTCTGCACGTCGAAGCCCATGTGCATGAGGAACTGAATGACGTTCATCTCCTGTCCCGTGAACTGGTCTCGGATGGTGGGGCAGGTGGGGTTGCAGTGCGGCCACGGGCAGCTGTCGATCAGATGCATGGGGCAGCCTTTGGGCGGAGCCTTGTTGTTCCTGTTGTCGTTGAGGCTGCGGTCCCAGCAGTGCAGCGCTCGGGGCAAGGAGGTGCCTTTAACCTGCACGTCAATCCAGTAACTAGGACACAACACAAGAGGGCGCTGTCAGCACACGGGTGGAAAGTCTCAGACACAAAGGACAGTGTCCTCTTATAATGACACACTGGAAACGGGAAAATTAAACCATACTCACTTTCTGGTGATGACTTCATGTGATAGACACGCTGGAGCAAACATAGCCCTGAAAATAGAAATAAAAAACAACATAAACCAATCTGAATCCATGCAATGATTCAATTCTCTTCCTGAAATGTAGAGAAGGGGACTTACGGGACATCTTTGAGGGTGTTCCTCAGCTCAATGCCCAGGTTTTGGATGTAGCGCCACTGGCCTTCCTGCACAGGCTGGCCTGTTAGCTGGATGTTGTCCACTGTTAACTGGGCCTCATCAAACAGCCACTGGACGATAAACACAGGGCCTGCACAGGGAGGATGGAAGCAAAAGATTAATATAAGATTATAGTGCATATATATATATATATAGTATAGTATATGTCTACTCAGACATGTGTGTGACATGATTTTGGGCATGCGTGTGCAGTAGGTGCATTTTGAGACAAACTCAAACTCACTTTTTATTGATGGGAAGACTCTATATCCAAAGAAACAGTTCCACTCCTCTCCCTCATGGGTTTTCCTGCACCTCTCTGGTACCACTCCTCCCCAGTACCTGATGGGGCAGGTTGAAAAGGACAGATAGGTTACACGATGTCTAGGTTAGCAACCTGATGATCTTGGCACCCGATTCGACTGTTATCAGGACATTAAATGTGCGTTATCGTTCGCTGTATGCATCATAGATGTGGGTCAGTAGGGGCCTTTATAAAAGTGAAAGCGAAACTTAACATGTTCTAACACTTAAAACTGCATGAAATGTTACTTTTGAACACAAACAAAAAGGCTTCTTTAGGTTTAGGCAACAAAACCATTTAGTTAAGTTTAAAATAACTAAATTTCAAAAGTGCAAAGTGAAACCTGGATGAAAGTCCTATGTTTTGTGTCCCATCCATCGCCCCTCTCCTCCACAACATATGGAGTGTCACGCTGTCGATATACTACACTCCTGGCTTCTGCTTTTGCCCCTGTCATAATTACTACGGTCGCTTGAGGTCGCTGTTGTCTTCTTTTATTCCTTCTTTGGGTGGTCAACCATCTGAATAGATGACAAAACCTACTGATGGGTGTAGCAGGGCCCTACTGACCCACATCTATGAGGCTTATAACCACTGATAACGCCCCATTTAATGATCTGATAACAGTCTAATCAACTGGATCTTATCACCGTACTAAAATAAGTCCCATACTTGATGCCTCTCTTGATGGTCTCAGTGGGGGCGCAGCTGATGGCGTCCACGCAGTCCGTGCAGTGGTACTGCTTGTTGTCCAGGAACCAGCCAGAATCAGACAGGCCTCGCACTTGTATCCCAGTGTGCCCCAGTCCCTCCAGCAGCTCCGCCACGTGGTCCACGTTCAGGAGTACCCCAGTGCCGCCCGCACTGCACACAAAAACATATTAATATCTATACAGGAATATGAATGAAACGGTGAAGATTTTGAATTTCAAATCGCAAGCAACACATGAACATACCTGCTTCCTGCTAATAGGAGGACTTTTGCGTTGTCCAGACCTTTGTTCAGCAGGTCCTTCACAACCTCTTGAATAATCATGGAGCCCATGAAGGCATAGCCATCTGCACACAACACAAAGAGAGTAAAACTGTAGAATAACACTTTTCTTAATGAGATTCATGTTTGTTTTGATGATTCAGTAATGTCTTACTCTGCTCTGTTTTGGCCGTAGCGCCGCTCCACACATCGCTGGAGCAGTACGGGATGAACCTGCACAACCGACATAACGTTAAAGTTGCCAGCTATGATTATAAATTTAGCTTCAATAAATAAACACAAACATGAGTCAACTTACACCATGTTGGCGTTCCACCAGTGAGGGTTTTCCTCAGGCAGCGGAGACAGGATACCCGTGCCTGCGGAGAGACAGATCAACATGTATCATTAGCCATCCCTGGAACTCCCAGACAAATCCTCCACTTCCGCATCATCATTACCACATGGATTACAGTTATTACGCTGCAATGAGAGAGGGAAGCGTCTCCGCTCCTACAGCAGCGGGCGCCAGGTAGCCCTGCGCCGCAGCTACATTATGACGGGGTGACAGATACATCCGATCCTTTTAATTACTGAGACATTACAGTGGGATCTGGCTACTTTTTTCCACCATGTTAGGGGGTCAGGATTTGCTACAGGCCACATGTGGAGTAAGTGCACTATGCAGACTAGCTGACCTGTTTTAGTTTGAGGCCACTTGGAAGAGCTCATCAGTCTCCTCATCGTCTCGTATCGACTGTCGCAGTTCTCCTTGTTGAAGCAGTACCAGCCGCCTGGACATAGATGCACAAAAAGAAGACTTTATCACACATATTGTCTACAATTATTTAACATAATGAAACATAATGAAATGAGTTGAATTAATACCGACCCTCTAAGAATATCAACCACCGTCTGCTGCCTCGAGATTCTTTCAGGTAGTACCTACAAGAGACCAAAGAATATCGAATCAACACATCATACATGTCAATAGTGCTTCAATATATGTGATTTCAAATTCATCAAGTTTTATTTTACACAGTCTGCATAACAGTATATCTAAACAACAGATAGATACAAGCACATTCCACATCTCTCTTCAGAAACATGAGATAAACGCTGAAAAGTTAATACCCGCTCTGTTTCTACCGTCTACCAGCGTCAGTATCCGAGCATGAAATATAAACACATACGACATCATCACCTTACTCTAAACAAGGATGTCCTGTTAGTTTGTTGATTCCTATCGCTGAAAGGTGACGGACAACAGCAAAAATGAAATTCCACAGGAGAGAACAATGAGGTTTGTGTGTACGGTTTGCACTTAGGAAACTGATATAGTGATCGAAACAGGAGATAAACTCCCCTATCCTGTTTGTAGTGTGGATGCCAGTAGATGTTGTAGCAAGAGTAGGTAATGTACCATCATAGTCTCATCACTCTGAGCTCATCATTTATACACGACATGGATAAAATCAAGGCCCATAGGAATGATGTGATAAAGAGATATGGTGACGTGTGTAGATGGCAACACACTGTCTGTCTTTTTCATTTAGGACCCACATATGTCCAATATAATGCCCCTTAAATGCACCCTGGGTAAGATAAAGCGTTTTTTTTGTGTGTGCCAGGATAAGATTTTAAGAATATAAGCCGTGTGCTGTATGTTGTCAGCCCAGAAGAAGGCAATACTATCATGATTCTCACATTGCTAATCATGTCAGACGTAACATCATCCTTTTTTTAACAGGATTTTTATTTAATATCGATACCAGGAAGAAAAAAAGATCACAGAACTTTATGGTGTGTGAAGTAACTTTAGCCACAGAATCAAGAGGCTCCAAATGTGCTTCTGTGACGCTGAGAGATTTTTATTTTTTTATTTAATCAGTATCCACCCGACGTTACCGATGACTAAACTCAAGCGATTGCCAAAAACACTTCAGTGACTTTAAAGAAAACAGACTTGGCTGCAGCTCTGAGCTGTTTGCTCAGACTCTGAATCACACTTTGGCTGCAGTCAACGTCTTGTGCTATTATTTTGCGAGCCACAGTCGATGATGTAGGCCGAGGACGGTGCACTCTACTTAGTCTACTACTTCCAAAACAACAAAGTGAAGGCGGTCTTGGCAAAAAAGCTGCACAACCCACTCACTCCAACAAGTGCAGCTCCAGAAGATGAATCACACAGTTCCAAGTGAATGATTTTTACTCGTTGTGTGTCTCATCTGTAACTGTAACGATACCTCTCTGGAACATACTGTTAGTAGCTGATGGATTAGCATCTCAACTGACAACAGTAGTGAATGAGACGGCCATCTGTCAGTAACTGTCCCCGGCGTCTCTAAAGAGCTTTACCGCTCTAACAGACAGCTCTCTACCACCAGCGGGCACTTTGGGCTTTTACAGGAATTATAGTAAATCCATGGAGAGACATGTATAGAACTGAACTGGTCCCAGATAAGTTCTTATGCACAGACTGTCACCAAAGCCTCCTGATATGGAACAGGGCAACATTAAGAGTAAAGCTTTTATATAATACTGGCAACATATTTTTTGCTATATTAGACCTGCTAGTAAATTAGGGTCATGCAATTTCAATACTTTCATTGTGGTATGATATTTGCCATTCTTGTGATGCAGATAATATTTGAGACACAAGTGAAATCCACTGCCCTTGGGCGGTGGCTTTAAACGACAATTATAATGTGTAGAATTTGAAAAATTACACCTTTTACAACTGACTTTTATTTGATCCATCCCCACCTGCCATTACTCGATTATCAGTATTATTTGTACAAGAATAAATTGAACCTACTCAATTTGACTCCCTGCAAAGGGGCCATAAAAGAGAGAGTATATGACTGATTGTTTGTGTATTATACAGTATAAGAGGCAGTGGATCTGTCTGATGTTAATATGCTTTTAGTGCCATGGCTTATCCTGCTTTAGAGAACTCATGCAGGCTTTCTTACTGCCAAATGGATTCCTGCTTAACAACACCAGTGGGTATCATGGCAAACAAATCCATTCTTTACCTCATGGACAATAGATTAAATATATTTTTTTTACCAAAAACTTCTAGGAGCCATTGAGAGCACGTTTTACAGTAGCCAAGTAAAAGAGAGACAGAGAGAGACAGGCAGAGAGAGATAGAGAGAGATAGAGAGAGAGAGAGATGGGCGGGGGTCTGAAAACTTAAATCTAAACTTTTTTTCTGCAGAGCAAATCCTGCATTCTAATTTGAAGCAAAGGAAATGAAGCATAGGCCATGTGGCTATCCGCAAATTTCACGCATCGCTGACGCAAAGCAGCTGTTTATCTCATCCCTTTATTATTCTGCCCCATGCAGGGCATTTCTCTCTCTTTTGAAAATCCCCACAATTATTATTATTTTTTTTTAATTTTTGTTCAGCCTTTAAATGTGTTAGGAATCGAAAAATAAATTTGCAATAAACCGGCCCCAATAAGGAGATATGGTGACGTGTGTGTAGATGGCAACGCACAGTCTGTCTTTTTTCATTTAGGACCCACATATGTCCAAGATAATGCCCCTTTAAATGCACCCTGGGTAAGATAAAGTGTTTTTTTTTGTGTTCCAGGATAAGATTTTAAGAATATAAGCTTGTTTATACATGACATGGATAAAATCAAGGCCCATAGGAATGATATGATAAAGAGATATGGTGACGTGTGTAGATGGCAACACACAGTCATTTAGGACCCACATATGTCCAAGATAATGCCCCTTAAATGCACCTTTTGTGTTCCAGGATACAATTTTAAGAATATAAGCTGTGTGCTGTATGTTGTCAGCCCAGAAGAGGGCAATACTATCATGATTCTCCCTCATGTCAGACAGCAACATCATCCTTTTTTTTTTAGCAGGAGTTTTATTTATTATCATACCAGAAAGAAGAAAAAAAAGATCACAGAACTTTATGATGTGTGAAGTAGATTTAGACACAGAATCAAGAGGCTCCAAATGTGCTTCTGTGATTTAACTGAACTATAATGCATTCTTAAAAAACATCACTTTACTGCTGATCAACTGTCTAAAGTATCATCAGTAACAGTTTCATGCAGTATTTTTTTAATTCTGGGACCTGATCTGCACATGTGAGGCTTGTACATTGTACATGATTGTAAAATCAGTGAATTAGCTCTGTTCTTCACTCACATGTTGTTCTGGTTTGTATTCTGTGCTCAGCTATAGACACACATTTTTGGGAAAAGTGTCAACAAGTCTTCTATAGCCTTTTTCCTAACAAGTGCCTTTAATTGTATTTAGTGTGACTATTCCTATGTCTGTAACCTGCTAAGTCTATTCATCTAGGCAAAAAATAATGTTGTATGTAAAAAACTAAATAGTGCATTAAAACAAATCAGTAAGATAATGTAAAAGAAAGGTGAAAAACAGCTATATAATGTATCTTTAAACAGTAAATTAACTGTAAAATACTGTGAAATTAATAAAAAAACTGTATTTTTAATTAACAGTACAAAGCTGTAAATTTAATATCGATACCAGAAAGAAAAAAAAAAAGATAACAGAACTTTATGGTGTATCAAGAGGCTCCAAATGTGCTTCTGTGATGCTGAGAGATTTTTTTTTTATTATTATTGAACTGATGCACAACTGATGCACCATCATGATGCATATCACACTGTAACCTACATGTGTGTATTCTCTTAGTTACATACCCTGCAGGACTCCCATCGTTGCAGGTGACTGATGTATTCTCCAAAAAGTTCAGCTTCATGTCGTAGTCGAGTTTCTGCGCAGAGCACGGATACAGGGACTGAGCGAGGTTCTTCACTTGTGTCATGAAGTTATCCATGTTCTCCTCCACGGCGGTGAAATCCAGAGGGAAGCTCTCGGTGGTGTCAGCCCGGTGATCCTCCCGGTCCGCCCGGTACGTGGGAGGAGGAGACGCGCGTCGCGGTTGTTGTTGTTGTGGGTTGCGGCCACCTCGGAACCTCCGTGCGCAAAAAGCTCCGGACTGCATCAGGACCAGCAGCACCAGCGCTGATGAAACCACTCTGATCAGTGTCATCTTATCCAGGCGTTTAGATGTCCTTTCTTCCAAAAAAAAAATGCAAAAACGTTTTACTGATGGAGCTGAGAGAGAAACGCTTAAATTGAACTAAATTAAAAGTTTTCTCAGATCAATCATCAGTCATCTGCTGAACTCTCTGCATCAAACTTTTCAAAGAGTGCAACCTACAAACTGTCTGCCCATCTATCTGGACCAAGCACACAAGCTTGAACGACAACACTCAGTGCCATGCTCTTGTATTTTATTCAAACTTTCCCCCCTTGTGTGTCCATCCAGCCAATCAGCAGGAGCTGGAGGTAGGACTCAGAGCAATGATGATCAAGCTGTGGCAGACTGACTAACCCCCCCTTTTTTTAATTTATAGAGGAGGAAAAAAAAAATGTCCATGCAGTTGGTTTCTTTTGATCCACGATGTTTTATTTGATGTGGTGGCTTTTATTGGCCCTTGAAATGCCCATTTCCCCATTCCGCCACAAATTTATGAAGTGAGAATATGCATCTTGTTACACACTTGCCTGAAAATCAAGTGGGGAGGAAAAAAACTGAGAACAAATTCGTGCATTGCAGAGCTCCAACAATATTTTGTCAGGAAAAATACACTGTTAAGAATTTCCCAGTCAAATAACAGTAAAGAACTAGCAGAGGGTTGCCTTAATGTTACTGTAAAAATAACATTATTATACTGTCTGCTGCTGAAATTTACAGTACTGTTAATGAAAAATACAGTTTGAACTTTTATTAATTTCACAGTATTTTACAGTTAATTTACTGTTTAAAGATACATTATATAGCTGTTTTTCACCTTTCTTTTACATTACATTTCCCATTCCGCCACAAATTTATGAAGTGAGAATATACATCTTGTTACACACTTGCCTGAAAATCAAGTGGGTGAAAAAAAAATAAAATTGTGCAGAGCTCCAACAATATTTGGTCAGGAAAAAATACATTGGTTAAATAAGAGGAAATTATTATTTTTTAAGGGAAATAAACATATAATGTTGTTTAGAGAGTATCATCCTCCACAAGAAAAAAAACAACTCACATACCTTTTTTTAAGAATCACTTCCAGTTCTGACTAGTTGAGCTTCTCATGTTTTCTTAAGGTTTAGAAAAAGGGACTTGGACACTTGTTTTTTTGTTTTTTTTAATCCAGACGGGGCCTCCAGAGATCAAAGCAACCATCACTCTTTCTCCCCCTTCGTCTCGCCTCCTCCCTCCCTCCCTCCCACTTCAGTCTCTTCCAAACTTTCCTGGTCTACTGTATATTTTAAGTCGAGCAGAGCATCCTGATGGGACGCCAGCTTTTTAACGCAGGAATGCCTCGTTACGGTCGAGGTAGGCTTCCCTCGAACAACCTCTCATTTTGAGGACACATTTAAGTTAAAGCGTAGCCCGCAGTGATTGCACAAGAATAACAGTGATTATTCATCGAGGTGACACTTCATGGTGACTTTTGTCTCTGATTGAGCTCATTCTTCCCCACGTGAGACAGACTGATATTGTTATTCAGTTTAGTTTGAAGTACCTGTACATATATGAGAGTAACAAGCTGCTGACTCTGGAGCAGCTTAAGGGGGTTATTCTCAGCTTGTTGTCATGTCTACAACAGTGAAACACAGACTCAGGTAGCGTATTGATGTCTTATTGATGCAGTATCAGCTTCAGCAGTGAGATTGGAGTGCTCATATTGGAGCCCTGTTTCTTCAGATATCAGATGTTGTTTCTGTGAGAACTAATGAATGTCATTGTAATAGAAAATAGGAGTCCGAGTTCAGTTTGACACCCCTGATAATAAATGTTGATAGAAACTCAGCCAGAAAGAAGAAATTGGGGCATTTTTAGAAGATGCTAACGTATCACCTGAGCACAACAACATGTTAAAGAGGACCTATTATGCTTTTGTGCTTTTTCTCTTTCCTTTAGGGGGTTATATAGTTTTTTGTGCATGTAAAAGGTCTGCAAAGTTACAAAGCCCAAAGTCCACGCCAAAGGGAGTTACACTCCCCCACAGAAACACTGCTCCTGAACTGCCTGAAACGCCTTTCTTGAAGTCCCGCCTTTTCTTCAGTAACGTGGTGATGTCACTAAGTAACCGATTTGCATAATACCTGCCTAGCGGCTATTTTGCAATGCCTTCAAACAAAGCTAGTTAGAGCGGAGTCCGAAGAGTTTGGTTCGGTTGACCAATCACAACAGAGTGTGCTTTTCGGTACAAGTGTGCCCCTGAAAACACAAATGGCATAAATGGTCCTCTTTAAAACTGCTTCACATCCTCTCCCGTGGTTAATCGGTGTGCCTAAAGGGCGTCGAAGTGTTCTGAGCCAGGTAAGATGGATATGAAGTCACCACCAGACGGACTGATGGTATTCATTGGGAACTTCAAACAGATGCTTGTGTAGATTAAAACATGTGGCAGGGCCCAGGAGGAGAGAGGATCTGTCACAGATTGAGTCTAGTCACTTTGACCCATACCTCCCCGTTTTATCACACGTCATCCCCAAAAATGTAACCCTTAAATCACTCGCAGATGGACGCTGGCCTCTGACACACCACGCTACCACGAAGAGAAGCCCCGGCGGTGTCGAAACGTCCTCTGACCCGAGCGTGAGCCACAGACGCTCGCGCTTCGACTGATCTGAACGTGCAGATTCTGTGTTACATTCACCGAACAGTGTGAGGCCGGAGACAGAAAACACTGGTTAACTTCGCTACTGTTGGTGCACGGTGGTTTCTTCTCTACTGTGCACCTTGTTTGAACTCCAAAGTGCTAAGCCGTTCTGGCTTTCACTGGTAATTCTCTCTCTCTCCCTTTTTTCTTTGCCTCCCATCGTCTGTGTGTAGCGTGGACACAAAATTTAACCATGCAAGTCCGAATGGATTAATCCTAGAATTAGGTCATTTGAAAATGACCCAGCTGTTCTGATGGCAGTCCCTCAGAAGTGCCCCCGTAGCCCCCACCCCGACTCCAGGCCTCCTGTGAAAGTCAAAGCCTGTCTTTCATCTCCGATCAGTTGCATGTGCCCTCACAGATCCACAGGTTTTACTGCTTAAGTCTGGGCTGGCAGCATTGATCATGTGACCCGTTGCCTGCCTGGACACATCATAGCTCCGCGAGCGCTCTCTCTCTCTCTCTTTCTGTCTGCGCCGCCCGCTCACACGTCCCCCATCGTCCGTCTCCCCCGTGCCTGTTAGTTTTGATTTGCACATGCTGTTGTCGAGGGTCCATCCGTGATCATCAAATCCTGCTAGTTGGAACTGTTAGGTCAGGTTACATCAAAGAGATCAGGAGGGATCAGCCTCTTGAAAGGGACAGGCTCTGGCTCACATCATCAGAAACAGGTGGAGGTCCTCATTGGAAGAACAAAGGAGAGATCACCATCTATAAAACTTTTATATTTCATAGAAGAGTTTCTTTAAATTGCCACCCTCTCCTATATGCAGAGCACGCTGGCACCAGTCAGCACCAGCATAAAACATATGATATCAGGTTATGGGACTCAACCGCAGCGCTAAATCCCATGAAGGTCCCAACAGCAAAGCCGGAGACTTAGTGGTATTACGCCGCAAAGTGTTTAAGTGTGGAAATCTGCTAAAACCGGGACAAAAAGGGGAAGTGTAAATGTATGGAATACAGCTCAGGTGTTACAAATTAGTTGAAACGTTGTTGAAACCTTCATAGGTTTTGTGTATGTTGTAGTAATTTCTCCTGTGGCCAACATTTCCCTGCCTGTCCCCCCCCCCCCCAAAAAAACAACCGACTTTGACATTTCGTTTATTGCTTGTCATAAGAATAGAGCCGCTATACTGCACTTAAACAAGAAAATATTGTAGGTATTATTCATGCAAATGTAAGTCAAGGTAAGGCTTATTTATATAGCACATTTCAGAAACAAGGCAACTCAAAGGGCTTTACATAAACCATTAAAAGCATTGAGAAACACATTATAAAAGATAAAATAAAATAAAAAATAAGATAAAAAAATACATAAAATTCATAACATTATATAAAAAATTAAACCCACTTAATCATAATAATAATAATAATAATTCTACTGGTGGAGTGGTGGAGATTTTAATTTTTTTTATTTAAGTATTTCGCCTCCATTGCACTCTCTAACAATCGTCACCTAGGTCTCTGAAGCTATAAATAAACCCAACAGAACCTACTTTTCCCTACTTTTATATCGATTTTTGCCTGCATTATTTTAATGACAGCTTCATTAACAAGTTGCTCTGACTGTAACGTTGGAGAGCTTTGACGTTTCAGCCTATCCGCCCCTGTGAAAACACTTCAGCTCCTGTTCTGTGTCACCTTGAGGCAAACCTCCGGAAGCAGGTCCCCTTAAATTCATGTTGAAACTATTGTTTGAAACCCAAAACAAACATGTACAGAGGTTTTTTTGGGTGTTAACACACTGTAGAGTTCCTTTCATGTCCCCCCCCCAACACCACAACCACTGCCACCACCACATGTTCCTGACATTACCCAGAGAATCGGTAAACAACCTTGATCCTGACTTAAGTCAAGAGGTGCCATCTAAGACGTGGATGTAAATGGGGAGCAAGAGAGAGTAAGAGAGGCAGGAGGAGACATCTGTCGAGCAGGCTCTCATTTCGTAAGAGGAGGCCGTCTATTGGTTGCAGATGATGCCCTGTTTGATAAAAATGAACTCTTTCAAGATAGGACAGCTTGCATTAGAGGTCTCTCTGGCACCGAGGGGTAATCACATAGTTCAGGTCAGCTGTTTGTTGTTGATCTTTCATGTGAATGATGGCCACAGAATCGCTGCCGTCGCCTGTAAACAGCTCTGTCACGTCGTTCAAACTAAGCAAGATGGATGTTTGTATGCATGGGAACATGTTGTCGTACACGAGGATGGAGGATGGAGGTA
The DNA here is from genome assembly GCF_043250625.1 of Sebastes fasciatus. Classification (NCBI taxonomy): domain Eukaryota; kingdom Metazoa; phylum Chordata; class Actinopteri; order Perciformes; family Sebastidae; genus Sebastes; species Sebastes fasciatus. The sequence continues at coordinate 27,230,333 of NC_133807.1, read as the reverse complement.
CCGGCGGCCTTCCTCCAGAGGAGTTTTCCATTCATGCCTCGAGCCTGAATCACCCTTTCGCAATGCCCTCTGCCAGGTAGCGACAGAGGAGGGAGCAGAGACCAATTACCATTCGAGAACTGCTATTATTATCATCAGAGAGGCGGCAGAACCTCCTTCTTCCCCTGCGCTTATTCCCATCTCCACCGAGACAGAAGGAGAATCAGGCCCTTTTGTCTCGGAAATGTTTATTTATGCCACCGATTTGCCAAAGGACATGGAGAAGCCCTTATTACAGGTCATGACAGTAGAGTCACAACACATGATTCATTTAACCTGCTATGGGGAAATTCTTTTGAAGTCCACACCCTGCTGTAAAACATGGTCATTATTCAATTATGCCAGAGCTGTATTTGAAACTGTTTTTTTTTTTAGACTGTAGACCTTAAAGAATCTACGTAGGAAGGAGTTATTTTAAAAAGATTTCTGTTTTATGAAGAATTGTTGAAGAGTTGTTGACACGCAACGTAAATCTGATGTTCGGTCAAAACTCTCGGTGCCAGTTTTTTCAGCCGGGGATTAAGACTAGTCCTCGACTGAAGGCGAAATTCACTGGAAACATCCGCAGAAAAGCATGTAGTCTTGGACTAGACTTAATCCCTGTCCGGGAACTAGGCCCACAATGTTGTGAGTACACGGTATGCGCTTCCATCCAGCAAGCCACTGGGACACTATTAGCGCATGGTATGTGCCTCATTATTTTTGACACTCTCTTAACACCAAGCAGCCGTTTTCTTTTATCCTCTCAGCAAGAAGACGAGGCTACTGTAATCAAAGAAGACAATGATCAGTGCCAGCCTCTTTGGCCTGGCCTGGTACCTGCTTTGATGTCATATTTTGGTGTATAGCGAGGCTGCGGCCCATGCCAAAGAGCACCCATAGTCGCCAACTGTCTGACAGGCTGCCTTTCATCAGAATGACATCACTCCGCTACTTGATTACTTTCCACAGGCTCTTCCAGGCCTGGGAATTTTCTCCCAGGAATCTGAAATCATCATCCCACGCCTTTACACCCTTCGTCTCAAAATAAAAGAAGCACACATCTGAGACACGCATAAGCTTGTGTGGCATACAGTATTTATATTCAAAGCTAACTACAGTAACTGTTAGTAGTGTGAGGTATTTTCCTTGTCAGACCTTGTTGAGTTTGAAGTTTCTTTAATACGGCGGTGATATTTGTGATGCTAGTGAAGCCCGATGGGGCTCAATAAATATGAATAGGCAACACGAAGAGACAAAATGAAACATGGAAATTAAAAACAACACCGCAATCTTTCAACTCAACATTTCCCCTCCTGTGATTTTCCCTCCGCGGGGGAGAGAGAGAGAGAAGTGATAAATTACAAGGTAGAATCTGAAGTGTTTGTTTTTGGAGGAAACTACCGTGATGTGAGGTGGATATTTATATCCAACGTCTCTGGCTGGCAGCGTTGCCACTCTCTGCCCAACGCAGCGTCGGCTTCACAGGACCGCTTTCTGTCTTCACCTGTTAGGTCAGGAGTAGCAGACGGCCGCTCCTCCCCACATCATACAGACTCTCCTGTAGATGCCCCCGAGGATCAAGAGGTGTCTGCGGAGGCCCCGGACCGGCCCGTCCTTTTGACTGGAAACTAGAGTTTAGGATTTTCAAAAGAAAAAAGGATTCAAAGGATTAGAGAGTGTGTTTGTTTACTCTTAGCAGAAAGGATGTAGAGAATGACGGTACATAACTCATGTGGCTGCGCCGCTCTTTGATGCGTAAAGCACATATCCTCTTACAAACACCATTAGCTATAATTATGATCTAATTAGAAACACTGACTGAGATACATTGAAGTAACCGAGCTACTTAAGCACCAGCTAAGCCATTGAAATCTGGGTGTCTTCCCATATCATCTTTGCTCATGAGGTCACCTGTGGTCAGCCAGTGGAAACATTTACTCAAAGCAAGGTAACGTATCTGTTTGGGAATATATACGGCACCCACTTCCCTTTCTCCTGCGGCGGGAAGAAGGTGGTCATTTGTGGGAAGAAGAAAGTGTTACTCAGGCTTTACTCACAAAGGGTACAAGGAAAGCCGTCACACAGGACTCATCATCTTGTTTTGTGATGACTAATGAGCAGATTGCTACCAGCACCTTCCGCTATGTCTATCTGGTTTTGATCTGTTTCATAATTCACTGGACTCACAGGAAGGAGGCTCCTTTTGGAGCGGGGAAAGCAATAAATGTGAACTATATATAGATTATCAGCCAATCTATGAGTAATTCCACATTTTTCTCTTCACTGTAGGTCTGTAATACGAGAAAATTCCTGATGTAAATAAAGAAAAGACTTTGGTACTACTACCATCAAGTAATAGGACCACAAAAACAATTAAGCCAGGAGAATAAAATTAAATTCCATCAAAGTGAATGCCCTCACATCTGGACGACAGGTGTCGGCCTAATTCACATGTGTCAGAACTTTCTCTTTAATTTACTTATTTAAGAGTCCACAAAAGCAAGAGTGAAGCGTTTTTTGTGTACCTCTGGGTTTGATACGGGACAAACCAAAAGGCACATGGTTATACCTCTAAAAAATGAAAGCGCGGCGGGCAGGTAGAGGAGAGGACAACTGTAACGTGTCTGAAGCGTAACCTGTTCTCCGGCCCTCGCTTTGAAACCAGATGAAGATCGGCTGCGGCCCTGAAGTCATTACACCTTCAAAGGTAATTAACACATGGCTTTTGTTTGGGCCCGATGAGCCCCAGATTATGTAGGTACAGATGGTCAGGGGGGCGGACGACAGATACCAAGAGCAAGGTGTGCTTGGATGTGCTTTCATGTCAGCAGGAAGTGCTTGACCCCTGGCCCCCTCCTGACCTCAAATCTAGGCTGTCAACGCCACTTCCTTGAGTGCCCTGTAAAGATTAACATGTGGACAGACAGGGGGCCTTTGGACCCCTGCGCGATGAGCAAAAGGACCCAGCTGGCATCTGTGCCCTGCTACATCTTTTGCCAGTTATGCTAATGTAAGGTTATATAAGATCAAAGGCTTGTTTTTTATCTATTTTTTTACTGAGGTCTTATGAAACTGCAACATTACTTGATGTGGATACTGTAAGAACGCGGGAGCTGGGGATCAGAAAGGTGTTTCTTAACGTCCGTCGCCATCAGCAGGTTTGTTCCTGCTCTGCTTTAATGTTTTGAGCCTCTGTTTCACTTTGGGCTAAAAACTGCCACCTGGCGTATTTCTCGGGGTGGTAAATAGCAGCACTTCCTCCTTTTTGCCATCAAAGGGACGGAGGTCTTGCCTTGACCTTGGAGCCACTTTACCCCCCAAACCCCTCTGATCTCTCTCCCAGTACAGATACTACAGGGACCCTGTGTAGCATCATGTGTAGAAAGGCATCAATCTGATACCGCCATAGTTTCCATCTGTGATCAATTCTGGTTTATTAGCAGAACTTTAAAGGATAAGTCTGACATGTGATGCCACTCTCATGTAAGTATGAAGCTACCGCCAGCAGCTGGCTAACGTAGCTTAATATAAAGAACTAAAACGGATGCAAACAGCTAGCCTGGTTCTGTCCAAAGATAAAAAAACCCCACCTACCGGCACCCCTAAAGCTCACTAATTAGCACGTTATATCTTGTTTGTTTAATCTGTACAACGGTGATTTGCCATTTTACTGGAGGTTATGTACCAGACTATTTCTTGGACCAGGACCAGTAACATCCTGGAGTCCCCGCTGGTTGCCTAGCAACTGGCTCTGGCCAAGAAATAGTTTGGCACATTAACGCCCCATAAAACTATGAATTGTCACTGTTGAGCCGATTAGACTGTCAGGCTATATTAAATAGGCATTATCAGTTGCTACAAGCACCATAGATGTAGGTCAATAGGGGCCTACTACACACACTAGTAGGTTTTTATCATCAATTCACATTGTAGATAACCGAAAGAAAGTATGAAAGAACACAACAGTGACCTCTAGTGACTGTAGTAACTGTAACGGGAGTAGAAGCGGAAGTCAGGCGCTGTAGTATCGACAGTGTGAAACTCCATGGGGGGTGTGGAGGCCGCGGGCGATAGATGGGACGCAAAACATCGGCGAGGAAGCCGGGGTTTGCATCCCATGTTCACAAGCGTTAAGTTTCACTTTCACTTTTAAAACGTAGTTATTTTAACTCAAAACACAATGTTTTCCCCAAACTGTTGTTGCCTAAACCTAAAGAAATTGTAGTTCAGTTTCCTAAACCTAGAGAAGAGAAGCCTTTTTGTTTGTGTTCAAAACGTAACATTTAATTCAGTTTTACAACGTGTTAGAACGTGTTGCTTTTAAGTTTCGCTTTCACTTTTACAATGTTGTAGCAGGCCCCTACCCACATGGTGCTTATAGACTGATAACGCCTATTTAACAGCCTGATAACAGTTTTTACACTTCAGCTTATGTACAGATTAAAGAAACAATATACAATGTTAATTGATGATTGTTGATTTTGTTACCTTTCAACAGAGACAGGCTTGCTGTTCCACCGTTTCCAGTTTTTTGGCTAAGCTGAGTTAGTTACGTTATTTCCTGTACAGTTAAGGTATCAATCGTCTCATCTAACTCATACGCATATTTCCCAAAATGCCAAACTGTTCCTTTAAAATTCCTTTATCCTTCATCACCCTTTACTGAAGGTGATGAAATACAAAGTCCACATTATAAAGGAGGAGTAAATGGCTCCTGGCTTACAACACATGATGCATCGCTGGGTTATTGTTGTTTGTTTGAGTCATTGTGAGCTTTTGATTCTGGGTGACAAAGAATTGAAACATCCCTTCCAATGGCTGAGTAATGCTAAACACGTGTAGACGCCTTTCTTGGACAAATGAATACTTTGATGATGAAATCACATTGAAGTAGAGAACATGTGAGCATGTAAATGAATTAGAAAGTGGTATGATTCAGATTCAGATAGCAGGAGTAAACTGTGCTCCACGTGTTGTCAGTCAGGAGCATCGTAAAGCTCTAGATCTACACGATCTGTGGCCCTGCAAGCATCAAACACGCATGCAGAGGCATACATACACAGGCACAGTGATCCCTACAGTTTAATATGAATGATCTCAAGCAGACACTTGGATCTGTGGGTCAGCAGTCTGTCTCAGGAGAGCGTTTGATGATTGCGTTTTATTGTTCCAGAAGGTCAAGATCTTCAAAGCTCTCCTTCTGTTCTCCACAGGGCACCCGGGCAGCAGCTGTCGGGATACACTCGGCTTTGTGTTTTTATACGAGAGAAGAGGTAGGTCAAGCCCACTCTCACAGAAATGTTTTTACTGGGGGGTAGGCACTCAGTGGACACCATAATATTGTTGTTCTGCCCTTTTGTGCTGGAGAGCGGGGAGCGTGTGAATCCCGTCGGACGGGACATCACCTCTGCCGGGTCTGACGCTGATCAAATAGCCTTTTTGGCATGATTCAGCAGTATCCCTATGTGTGTGAAATGGTACAGACAAAACAGACCACCACTTGGGCTTTAGATCAAATGTCTTCCCTCTTGTGCTCCTATAATGCACTGCGTCAGAGCTTATACACTAAGGCAACACCAGTGTTGTACAACCAATGTCAGTTTACACAGCAGATGATCTGACCTGATGTGCTTTCTTGTCATGTTATTGGCTCCCATAAAGCATTCCTGCTCTTTGTATATATTGCTTTCCAAGATTGTAGTTTGTCGGAGGCCACATTTTTAAATGTTCTATTTCAAATGCTACAAATACCCTCACACGTTGATAATTGTGGATATTTTTAGTACATACAAGCCTCTTAGCGGACAACTAAGGGTCTCTTTTGAAGAATGATCTAATATAAAGCAGTGGGCAACATACGGGTCTGAAAAGTGAAGCCAATGCAGAAGTGCATTAACTCTGGTTGCAAAAAGAAGAAAGATTGTTTAGAAGTCTATGAGGAAATGACCCTACTTCTCACTTGATTTATTACCTCAGTAAACATGGTAAGTTTATGGTCTCAATCACAGTTTCAAGTCTTCTTCAATACAGCATGATGTTCATTTAGTAATTATGGTCCCATTTAGAGTCAAACAGACCATAAAGCAGGGGATGCTTTAGGGCGTGGCTACCTCGTGATTGACAGGTCGATACCACGCCGTTGTCCGGTCTGGGAGTTGTCCGCGTTTTTGTCTTACAACTTTAACCCTTTCTCAGTGTGTTTCCAGTTCATCAAAGTTAATTATAACATTTTTGGTCGGTTGTACTTAGCTCCATTCTCTCGAGTCACTTCTGGTTGCAAAAAAACAAGAAGGCGACGGCCAAAATGCTGAACTCGAAGCTTCAAAACGGCAGTCCTCAAACCAATGAGTGACGTCACGGTGACTGCGTCCACTTCTTATATACTGTCTGTGACTTAACCTGACAAAAACAAAGGCTTAAGCATCTGTAAATGCAGATAAGGCATGCTACAATCAGCCCACATTGCACCATTTTGGAGCCCTTTAAAACGACGCTATACAGTATATTTTCCTCTTCACATCTTCCAGCACAGAATGCAATCAATAAAAGGTGTCTGTAAGTTAAAGAAATTGGCCGTTGGGAATTAGAGCTTTCTTCTAGCTCCAATCCAGTGATGAGGAAGAGCTCAGACTGACGATAGGCTAAGTGGTTTAGATCGATGGCCCCACATCAGCTAGGAAACTCAAAGCCAACGAGGATGCAGCGTTAAGACCTGGATGGCGTGGCCCGGTGTAGAATAGTTCACACACTGTTCCTCTGACCTCCTGCACCCTCCAGTTGACCACCCTGAAACGCTGACTTTTCTTACGCCCGCTGTGATGCTGCTCCACCCCGCGCGCACCCTTCCCTCTTGACAGGATGTCCATGGAAAGACTCCCTCTCGCCCTCCCTCCACCTGTTTTCACACCCAGCGAGCTGAAGAGGCTCCTTTTCATGCCGTTCGCTGTGCATTTGAAGTGTCCAGTTGCTGAGCACATACGCCTCGAGGCCGTCTGTGGTTTGTGCCTTTGATAGCTGGAATGCTGTTTTGGACTTTCTTACGCAGCTAAGGGTCAAAATGCACCACCAAACCTTAAGCCAATTTATTTTCCAGCTTTACAGACATGTCGAATAAGAGTGGCTTTGTGCATCTCATCCAATTTGTTTCCACTTAACCTGCTGTGATTCACCCAGTTTTGCTTAATTGCAACTCAAATTGAGGTGATGAAAGCAGCAGCCACCTACTCTGCTCCACAGTATATCAGTAGTGTGTCACAACTGGTGTGGATAATTCCTACTCTACAATAACAGAGCTGCTTTATGTTCCCCCTGAGAGCCACTAACATTGAAGACAGTCGGTTGACTCACTTTGCCAGATTTCTGCAATCTGCAATTCCCAACATTCCCCAGGCTTTTCAGTTTTCACAACGCCAAGAAATAACAAAACACAGATTACATGCAAATATGACAGGAAGTTTGAATCAATTTGATCTCCTCCGCAGCATCGACACAAACAGTGAAATACACACCGCAGCAAAGCGAGACTTTTTGTAACATCATCGGATCTCTCGCGAAGCAGAAAACTCGCCGGAGAGTGGGACACGGTAGCAGGAAGGGGTTGGCGCTCAAACAAAGTGCTGTCACTTTGATCATTTCCTACTGGTCTTTGATCTCGGCACTCTTGAAAGGGCCGATAATGATGTTTAATTGATTATGTAGAATGAACAAGCATGGTGTGCTCTTGTATCATTCATTCCTCCCTTTTTTTTGTGTGTGTGCTCTCTCCAAAAGAAGATCGCTCGCATGCCATATTGCCCCTTTCCTTTCTTCTTCTAAAACAAATAAAGACGTCAAACATCAAAGCTGTTCTTGGTTAATAAAAGAAGACCTCAAATATTTTCCATTATGTTTGACATGGTTTTGGGTTTCGCCAACCAGAGGAATAACAACAGGACGGAATAAGATGTCGCTTTTTTTTTGTTGTTGTTGCTCCGTTTCTGTGTTACAGAGGTTAAGCAGACCAAACTTGAGCCGCTTCTTTGATGTCGTTGGCTCTAATTATTCAAAGGTAGTCTTTCTCTCTTCCACTTCTCTTCTGAGACACAAGTCCCCCCCCTCCCGCCCATCGCTCTCTCTTCTTACTGTCCCTTTCCACCCTCCTGATTATGATATCCAGAGTTCCCCGGCTAAAACAACAGTCTGTCAGAGGATCACTTTCCTTTGAAGTGGATGTCAGTCAGTTGTGTTTCTGTCTTGGGCCAGAGCACTGACCCTTGACCTGCAGTGATTACTTCCGTGGCGCAGCCAAGCAGAGATAACTGTAAATGCAGGCCTTTGATATCCGCTTGAGAGCGGGATGTTGAGCCCTGGAGGGAAATACAATGATGGTCAGGCATCTTAGCATGTGCGTGCACACGATCACGCACAAATAGACAGACAAGGCGCCATATGGCAGAGGTCAAGGAAACATGGGTATGACTTCCTGATCAAAGCCGCGACACAGTGATACTCGAATCTCTCAGAAACCAAATCAGAGAAGATTTGTGGAGGGCTGCTAATGAAATCTTCCTATTAAATCTTCCTTTTGGCTTTTTGGGGTGACTCAAGAAAACATAGCTCAAACTTAAAGGAATAGTTTGTCATTTTGGTAAATATTTCTCAGTGGCTTGGAGTTAGGCCCTGATCAGACAGAGCACGTTTTAGCAGCCTGGGGCGGCTTTTTGTAATTGTTTTCAATGATTGTAAAGCGTTTTGCACACTGCTTTTGCGTTTTTGTAGGAGCGCCCTGAACGCCTCGAAAAGCAGCCAACGTCATTAGCGTTTTTTCTCACTTTGGCGACTTTTGCTGGATACCCGGAGCTATATGACTTTACCAACCGTAGTTACCATGATCTGAACACAAAATAGCAGGAGGCAAATTGGTACGGTACTTGAGATTTCGGTTAAGTTGTTTTCATTAATATAACTATTAGGTAGGGTACAGTTCGTGGTTTGTGTTAAGCTAATGTTAGCACTCATTCGGTGGTTGCCCAGCAACAATTTCAAAAAAAGATGCTGCAAAGCGCAAAAAACGCTCAGTGTGATCGGGCAACGAATATGCAATATGTTATATAGTAACAAAATCCACTTAACAACACCTATAAAGCTCATAACTGTCTCTAAAAACAACATATTGTGATAGTATGGAGGGGTTATGTGCCAGACTATCTCTTGGCTATGAACAGAAACTTTTTGGAGTCTCGGCTGGTTACCTAGCAACTGCTCAGAGCCAAGAAGTAGTCTGGCACATAACAGTAAATTGTAATTTTTACACCTTAGGATTTGTGCGATACAGAGATAACGTGTTAATTGGTGAGCTGTAGAGGTATCGATAGATGAATTTTGTTACCTTTGGACAGATCCATGCTAGCAGTTTCCCCCTGTTTCCAGTATTTGTGCTAAGCTAAGCTAAATGGCTGCTGGCTGCAGCTTAATTTCTACCAAAACAGATATGATATCCCTGTCCCTTGATGAGGAGATTCTTTTTTTGCATTTTCTTTTATAGCAATTTTTCCTTTAAATCTCACATCAATAGCAGCATCTGTTTGCATCTGGATACATTAGTGTTATCTGCTTTCATTCACTCAAAGGTTTTGCTCGAGTGAAGGCTGTAAATCAGTTCAAGTTCAATATGATGAAGAGACGGAGACATGGAGACAAAAAGTCTGTTGAGATTACTACTTTTCTGCCAGTAGCCACTTGTTGAGGTCTATTAGTAAAAAGTGTGGAGTGAATCAAAGAAGAGCAGAAAGTTATCACTCATCATGCAACACATGCATCAGTGATGGGAGAGCACAAAGAGTCTGTTTTGTTATTTTTTTTTTGTTCCTGCGGATATTCTTTTATCTTTGAAATAAGTATTTAGTCAACATGACAGTCCGTTTTCATCCGCGTCCAGATGGCAGACTTAAAAATCACATCCAACAAAAAAATGCACGGATAATATCCATTCTCACATGCATGAAAACGTAAACAATTGTAAATATTCAAGGCTGCATTTGGCTCATAAGCCAAACCCGCTGTCATAGCTGATTAACTCTTTGAGAATGGTGATACAAAGCTATTATAATCACGTTTTGTTTAAATCAGCCTGAGCGAGTGGGTTTAAGCCTTCAGAGGAACGCCATCAAGCGCCCAACACTCTGACATAGGCATATCTAGTCATTACTGGAATGACTGTTGACATGTTCTGCTAAACAAGACCAGAGTCGACCGCGCTCTCATGTGAGGGACAAATGAAGATGAGCAGATGAGAGTTCCTGATGGGGACTCACTCTCTCTCTCTCTCTCTCCGTCCTCTGCTATAATTATGGCCTTTCTTTTTTTTCACTCTGTACTTCCAGTCGTCTGTGGTATTCTCTTGTTGTTGTTTTTTCTGAAGCAAAAGAAAAAGCCAAAAGACCAGTATGCTGCTTGGACTGAATGTCATGTTTGAGCTCAGAATAGTAAACACAAAGCCTTGTAATTTGCAGAATGCTTTTGTCATCTTCACCTCTAATTTCTCTTTCAGCACAGAGTGACCGCCACATATGAGGAGAGCGGGAATCAAAGGAAGCCGTGGAATGCTTCAAGGGTAAAAATGAACACAGGAATGAATGACGGTTGCTCCGACTGCTGGTCTTACTACATCTGTCATCGCTCTTCATTTCACACCCAAATGATTTTTCAGTTCACATCATATGAATTTGCATCTGCGGCAAACAGGACAAAATATAGAAGATGTAAAACCATAGACTGTACATAAAGATGGATGACGCGTCTCCTCTTCCTCCTCCCTCCTCCTTCCCAAAATATCCCGGATACGTGAGCTGCCGTCTTGAGATTTTGACGTCATTTGGAGCCAGAGTCTGCTCACATGTGATCGGGCCTGGAGCCGCGGTATCGAGGTCCCGCCCAGACACCCGCCTGAGCCAATCACGAGTCGAGCACGGCCCCGCAGCTTGTTAGCGTGAGCCACTTGGCTGCTACGTTAACACTACGGTAGCTGTTTGGCTAGAAATACTCAACAACTAACCGTAATATCTCTATAACTACATTTTTGATCAAATTGACACGTGTTCTAGTACACAGACTCGTGACGGTTATGGAAAGTTAAAGGTACATCTGTTCTCTCGTACAATTTACCGAGCCTCCGGCTCCATGAGTACTTCACTCAGAGCAGCTGTCAATCATGACGTCTCACCCCCTTTTTTAGCATCAAATAACTAATTAAAACCAAACTTATCAGAAAAATGAACACTTGAACATACATTAACATGATAAGAACTACCTAAAATGACAGAAAACATCTTTGGGAAAAATGTATTTGACGTGTACTTTGACTTTTTATTTTGGCCGATGTCCCATCCGCTAACATGGAGGAGGTCACTGATTCACTGATTTATGACCTATGCTGCAACCAGCCACCAGGGGGCGATCAAGATGTTTTTGCTTCACTTTTGGGGAGCCGTCATGCCGTCCATCTTTATATACAGTATATGTGTAAAACACAATTATTAAACCATGTAAACTTATTAACTATCACTGATTCCTACCTAGGACACAGAGTAAATGTGCTATGGAGCAAAGCGTTTTCAGTCCACCTTGTCCTTACAGCAGGTGGTTTTCCTTCCCTCTGGTTTAAAAATATGTTATTGAGTATATCATCCATCCATCCATTATCTGTAACCACTTATCCTGTTCAGGGTCGCGGGGGGGCTTGATCCGATCCCAGCTGACATTGGGCGAAGTCCGGGTACACCCTGGACAGGTCACCTGACTATCACAGGGCTGAAACATAGAGACAGACTATTGTGTATATCAGAATAACAATAAGCAATCAAAAGGTCTTTAGTTGGGTTGCGTCCAAAATTTCATACTAACATGCTATTTAGTATGCTGAAGCAGTATGTGAGATATTTTAGTATGTCTGAAAACTTAGTATGAAACCAATAGTACGCGAATGGCATACTATTTCCAGTGAAATATTACAGTATGCAACGCTGGACACTACAGCGGAATAAATATTCCACCATTCAATGCGGTAGAGACGAAAACGTTCATAACAGACGTTGACGGACAGCTCTGTAACATCAATAACGCTTCAATTTAAGTGTAAGTATAGGATTTTACTTTGCTAGACGTAATATATATTTCAAAATTTGTTCAGACTTTGATTCTCACAAACTGTCGTTTTGGTCACATGAGGTTGTCACGGGTTACCATGGTTACAGATCTCCAACCGGCAAGGAATCTCTCGGGAAGTGACGACGTAAATTACTGCTCAGTGCGTCCGAAAAGATACATACTACTGTTTATTCACACAAAAGTATGTTGAACGATAGCACACATATTGGGTATGTAGTGCATAGTATGTGATTTCGGACGAAGCCTTGGTGTCAGATAAATGCAAATCTGATGTGGAACAAAATCCTACAGCCCTCCACATCATAAAACAGACCCAATACTGTCTGTACTGCAAGTTTCTTATCAACAGACCTTGGTAATTTCCCGACCCTGAGTCTTAAATGAAATATGGGCTGTGTCAAGCAGCTTATGTTGTTTCAAACAGCTGCCTCAGGAGGGAGCTGCAACTGCTCAGGATTCTGCTCTAATTTCAGTCACAGCCATCGACTGCTGGCTCTGTCACCTGTCACCTTCTCGACCTGCTCCTCGTTTGCTCCTTATTCCCTGTGAGCACGAGTCCCGACATTCAGTACAGTATAATGTAAGCAGCGGCTTTGCTTGTAAAGTAAGAGACAAGTAAAATGCCAGCAGTCTGGCAGCATTTCAGGTCTCCTTGTCTCTCTTTTGTCCTGTCAGAAGCCTTCCTGTGATCTGCCTGCTGTGTCCTCTCATGACAAGAGAGTCTGACTTTGACAAATTTAGTCTTTTGTCTTTTGTGTTGTCTTTGTTTTCATATATCCTTTTGGAGTAAGCGAAGAGGTCATTTAATGCACTTGTTTAGTTGACAGGACAGGACACCTCTTTCGTCCTTCCTTCTGTAATTACTTCAGATAGTCATGCAAGTGAGGAGAGGTTCAGCTGCCATCTCTGAGATGATATTTGCTCTCATACCACTGGTAACAAGTGTCCTCTGTGTATTTATCATTTTAATTCCTGTTGCTTCAATCAAGGAGTAACAGGATAAAAGACATCAAACAGTTAGCCCTTCATTAATAGAAATCAAATAAAGTTGTTACAGTGATTTGTGAGTAGCGGCGGCCTTGTCCTTCTTTCCTTTAAACAGCAGCGTGTTGTCCTCTCTCTTTGAAATGTAAATAATTTGACCGCTCCCATGGTAACACCTCCCATGTAAACAGCCTCAGCGCCGTGCACCAGCCCTCCACTGATATGAACTTTGTTTAGGGCTAGAGAGAGAGAGAGAGAGAGAGAGAGAGAGGGGAACCACTTGAGGAGACGTAACTTTGAAAATCCCTTTCATGTCGTGGAAAAGCGATGAACTTCTGTTGTGGTTTATTGCCGGTGTGATTTTTAAAAGCATCCCCCCTGGCTCTTTGAAGTGAGAACGGGTCTGTTTTTCTTCTGCAGTGGTGTCACCATGTCACTGCTCATCTGTTTCTTGTCTCTGATTGGATCAGATGAAATCCTTTTTCTATGTCCATTGTTTCGCTGGTCAGACTGAACTCAATCTGTCTCCAACGTAGAGCGATGAATTACAATCAAGTCGAGCAGGTGTCTTAACAAATCTGGTGACTTGTCCTTCATGGGATTACATGAAGATTGTTTGACACTCTGCTGTTGCTATACAGTACATGTTAGCCTAAGAAGACTCAGCTTTAAAGGTTCTCTATAAAATATCCATTAATATATATAGCATCAAACACCTGTTTGTAATATAAAGATATAGAGGAGTAATGTCTACCTGAGCAGAGAATGAATCTAAACTTCTCTGTGCTTTGTTGACATAGCCGGGCCAGTCATGTGTGCCTTTTAGTGCACTGCGCTCATACAGCGGTTACGGCGTTGTCATGGAAGCGTCTCCGTTTCCCCCTCAGGATAACACCGTTAGCTCTGTCAGCACTGTTGCTGTTGTTAGCGCTGTTAGCTGCGAGTCGCCGGCTCAGCCGTCGCCATGTTGAGAGCCGTGTGGAGGTAATACATAACATACTCTGAATTTCGAATTTAGCACCTTTAAATGAAAGAAAGAAACAAAATAGTCACACAATCTGTCATTGTGGTACTTACTTGTGGGAATTATAGTGAAAATATATTATTCCCCATTTTGCTGGGGATCCCCTGGAACCCTCTCAAGGACCTCAGGGGGTCCCCTGACCCCCCTTTGGGAACCACTGAGCTAAAGAGATGCTGCTTGGCAGATTTTGTTATTTTTGGATGAAGCCAGGCTAGCTCTTTCCCCCTGTTTCCAGTCTTTATGCTAAGCTAAGCTAAGCACATACAGACATGAGAGTGGTATCAACCTTCTCATCTAACTCCCAGCAAGAAAGCAAATAAGTGTATTTACAAAATGTTGAAGTAATCCTCTTAATATGACTGTTTATATAGTCCTGTTTCTGTTAAAGGCTTCAGTGAATGATTGGACAATGATTGGCTGGATTGATGTGTTCACTGACAAAAATGCCCCCTCTTCAAAGTTAGCTGACCAGACCATGATCGTAATATCTTTCCTCACTTTTTACAGATTTTGTCATGCATGCCTTCATGCTGCTGAAGCCAGTGCTTCATTATGCTTTTACGGCCTATTCCGGTCAAACTCGCGCTGCGGTCACACACATCGAATTGTTCTCCTGACAGCTGTCTGTGCCTTTTTTATAATAGCTACTTGAAACGGAGGAAGGTTTTATTTTCCTTCTGAGCATTATTTTTACTGATTCATGTGTGTTTTTATGATGTTATTTCAGCTCCGAGCGGGTTCAGAAATAGTCTCAAAGTGCTATTCCCGAGCACTTATATACCTAACATATAAACATTTTTATTGCTCGAATGTAATTTTGTGGGAAAGGAAGACAAAAAAGACACGCATTTTTTGATTTCCTTCCAATAAATGTTTGGAATTGTAATAACCTCTGGGACAGACAGCATGTTAGTGTCTCATGTGGCTTGAGGATCCGGGTTGCTCTCTCTCTCTGTGGTATGCCTGTCCAAGGGCTTGTTACTCTTTGAGGTCTTGGTTTGTTTAATGAAGTGGTAATCTGTCTACACATAGGATCACCCTTGAATCTTAAGTTCACTGTGTCAAGTGGCTCTGTTTATAAACTTCTTAGTGTCTCTAATAAAATGGCTGTTAGTCCCCCCCCCTCCATGCTTGAGAATAGTATGTCCGATATAATGATGTATCCCAGCGGCGTCGACTGTTCTTTCTCCTCTGTGATGCCACCACCTCTGGGTTTGTATATGTTCAACCCTGACATTGAAACCTATGCTTGCGGCTCTGCTGTGCTGAGGGCCAAATGCAAATTGTATCCTAGTGGGCAGCTGGCAGGGAAGTCCACGCCGGCCCAAAGGAGGTTGTGTTCTGCCTGTCTCGGGTGTGTTTGTGCAGCCATTTTTTAAAGGGTGCCGAGGACTTTCCAGCTGCGGCGCTGCAGTTTGCCTCGGGATCATCAGAAAAACAACATTCGCGTTACAGAGAGGGGGACTGAAAACACGATCCACTCCGCAGTGTGTTTGAAATGTTAACTAAAGAAAACAAGCTGGCTAATGGTTTTGTATTTATATATTTTCTTTGGAGGCTTTGAAGTCGGAGCCCGCGTTGCATGTCAGCCCCAGGCAACTCTGGAAAGTAACTGTGAATGTAAAGAGCTTGATTTCACCTCTGCCTCTGAGGACTTCACAGATTTCACTAAAACATTTTTCCTACATTCGAGCCAGAAATTTGTCAAATTTCATTTAAATGTTATCGACACTGCTCCAAAATGCCCTCGAGGCCAAATCAACAATGAATGGTTTTTATAGCATCACTTTTCACATGTTCGATGATGAAGAGAATTCATGAACAAATTTCAAGAAAAAAAGAGGATTCTTCAAGAAATGTACACTCACCACAACCAGAGTTATGCTGTGTTTATACTATAAAGCCATGGGCACACTACCCGCATCAGGAGTGCGTGGCGTCTGCGTCGCGTGGTGGCTGCGTGATGCAGGAGTCTGGTGTTCACACTATACGCTTGTTGGCTGCGTGTCGGCTGCGTGTCGGCTGCCTGTCAGCTGGGTTTCTGCTGATGCTGTTAAGCCCTTTCTTTCTGCATAGAGTTCGCCTTTTAATGGCCATTCATGATAAATATAATTTATATTTATTTTAGACAGAGAAAGGTTTAGAAACGTGTGGTAATTAGTAAATAATAGTAATAATCCACAATTAAAACTCCGTACTGTATTCATTTATGATGCTTTCCAAGTCACTGCTTGTTCCACATCACTGTCCGGCACATATTTCAGAATAAAAGCCTTGTGTTAACAAATGAAGGAATTCTGTGCAAAGAAAACCCGCTTTAGGGCTTTTATTTCGAAATGAAAGCAGGAAGTGTTGATTTAAACCCCAAACTTTATCAATTCTTGGAGCTCTCAAAGTGACTGCGTGTTCCACAGCACTGACTGCTCATATTTCAGAATAAAAGCCTTGTGTTAACAAATGAAGGGATTCTGTCTATAGAAAAAATGGCTGAGGGCTTTTATTTTGAAATGAAAGCAGGAAGTGTTGATTTAAAAACAACTTTACTTAACTTTACTTTTTTTCATCTCCATAACATATTCTACAGATAAACCTCGAAACTGTAGTAAAGTCTTGCTGGTATGAAGTTAATATACAGTCAATAGATCACCTTCACTGTCTGTTGCTGCTGGGACACGCAGCCGAGACGCGAGCGGCTCGCGTGTAAAATAGGCAAGCCTTCTATTCTATAAAATAGACCCGTGTGAGACGCACGTCTCATGCGGGCAGTGTGTCCACGCTAACCTGTTAACATGGACGCCGAAATAAAAAACCACCCGCCACGCAGCCGGCACGCGCGTCTCATGCGGGCAGTGTGTCCACCACCTAAGTGCCACGGCAACAGGCTACAAGTCATTTCCAATGGATGGATGCTACAAACTGACGCCCGACACTTATTGCTGCATGACGCGCTACAAATAAAGCTGAGCTGGTCTCAGCTTTTTTCAGCACTCCAGTGACGCAGTGAAGCGTCAACCAATCATATGTTTTTCTTTCATCCTGTTCTATTCTAAAACAATTCTGTTAACTAGTTCCCAGTGCTTTTTAACGACATAATACATCAACGGACGCTTGACCAACAATTTACGCCCCTGTGGACATGTACATTTATACTGTAGGTGCACGGAATGAAGCTATGTTCACACTACAAGAAACAAAAGCAGCAAAACGGCCAAACATGGCCAGCTACATTGTCACCGAGTCGCCGTTTAAGTGCTGCTCAAGCG
This sequence comes from Sebastes fasciatus, assembly GCF_043250625.1. NCBI lineage: Eukaryota > Metazoa > Chordata > Actinopteri > Perciformes > Sebastidae > Sebastes > Sebastes fasciatus. Next base: position 27,212,897 of record NC_133807.1, on the reverse strand, counting down.
TTGACATATTATGTAGTTAAATAGCATTGGTAACAAAACAAAAACATATAATTGGTTGATGCTTCACTGCTTTATTGGAGCGCTGAAAAATGTTGAGACCAACTCAACTTTTTTGTAGCACGTCACACCCATCATGCATCATCAAGTGTCGGGCGTCAGTCTGGAGCTTCATGTCACCGACTTTCATAGAAATTGACTTGTAGCCTGTTGCTGTGTCGCTCATCGTGTTAACACAGTCTTGTGGTTTTGTGTTCAAACTAAAGAACATAAGATGGTAGACGATTGAATGCATAAATTAGCCAATCCACTGAGCTAGTTACCACAGTTTTATTGTAGTAGATGCTTTGTAGCTCAGTAATGTTTCCGTACCCCATTAATAATTTAACTTTCATACGTTTTTACCTCTCTGTTTTGAGCTTCCTCTTTTGTTCCTCATAACCATATTATTGTACCCTGTGTAATTACCCCATAAATACTGAATAATTCCACTGTAATTTGCAGGATTTTATCAAGAGCATTGGCCCGTTTTTTTATCCCTGAAGTGTAAAGTAAATGGTTAAACATTATTCTTTGACCAGACAATGAATTATTTTCTCCATTCCGACTTTTATTGCATTTAATTCTAATTATTTAATGACTTCATCATTTACCAGTGAGTTTGAAACCACTTTTGACCAAAGTAATAGTCCCAATGAAAACACAGGGACACTGTGTCTGGAAAAAAAATGTTTGTACGGACATCTGAAAACCTGCGCAAGCAAAACCCCAAATATCTGCACGGAGAGTCACATGAAAAAATTTGTTTTTTCACCAAGTTTGGAGCCACATTTAATGTTCTGAAGAAGATTCAGTGCAGTCTACTAGATCCTCTGTGTCAGAGTATGTGTTCGTTTTGTTGTGTGTGTGTGTGTGTGTGTGTGCTGGGGGGGTTATTACTGCTTCTTGTTGGTTGCGGCGCAGTCCTGTCTGTCCTGTGGGACATCTGTGGGTTGCGTGATGGGCTTTGTGGAACGGTGCTCTGTTAGTGGAGTTAAACAGGCACAGTCACGAGCTCTACCAGACGCCATGGGCACAAGTGGCCTTGTCTCTTTGAGGCTCCGTACACACGCACATGTGCCGACGTACTACAACATAAAAAACACAAAATGACACTGATACACAAACATAAACGGACTCATACCCGGACAAGTGTTTAGGAACACTTAGAGGGAGAGTTTGGGTGTTTTGAAGTGGGGTTGTATGAGGTACTTATCTTTAGTTAGTGCGTTACCTACACTAGATGATGGTAGGCACGTCCCCAGTTTGGAGAAGATATAGCCTCCGAAAAGGAAAGCCATATATTAAAAATATTTTCACGCTTTACCTTGTCATCAGACAGCCCTTTCCGACGGGGAACTGAATCCATTGTATCCATCTATGCTCTCGCCAAATCCACCAGACTCCATTGAAAAAAACTGTAATTTTTATCTCGCAGAATATGGAGGTTGCTGGTCTACCGCTGCCTCGATCGGTTGATGTTATTGTGTGACTTTGGTTAGTTTGGAATCACCAACACAGCACCCACCATCCATCATTTGAAAGCCTTTAAACATCAGCCAAAATCCTAGTTTTATTCCTAATGTGAAGCTATCCAAAGCCACCAGACTCCATTGGAAAAAAACTCAAATTTTACCTCACAGAATACGGGGGTGGCTGGTCTAGCGCTGCCTCAATCGGTTAGTTTATTTGTGTTATTGTGTGACTTTGGTTAGTTCGGATTCACCAACACAGCACCCACCATCCATCATTTGAAAGCCTTTAAACATCAGCCAAAATCCTAGTTTTATTCCTAAAATGTAGCTATCCAAAGCCACCAGACTCCATTGGAAAAAAACTGTAATTTTATTTTGCAGAACAACGGAGAAGCTGGTCTACCGCTGCCTCAGTCGGTTAGTTTGTTTGTGCTATTGTGTGACTTTGGTGAATCCAAACTAACCAAAGTTACACAATAACACAAACAAGTGTCTGGTGTCTTTAGCTTAGTCTTCGGCTTCAGTTCGCCATCGGGAAAATATTCTAAATATAGCGTACTCTTAAACTGATATTGATTTTTTTTAGGTTGGCCTTTCTTTTAGGTTAAAATAAGTTTTGCTGCCGGCCCTGTCCACAGCATTACATTGATTTGCTTTCATCTAGTAACTCCTGTCTGCTTCTTCAAACTGGGGGCGTGCCGACCGCCATCTATTGTAGGTAATACACTGACTATGGATAAGTACCTCATACAACCCCACTTCAAAACACCTGGACTATCCCTTTAATGCTACAGAAAATATTTCAACAGAGGACCTGAAACATCGATGTTTCCTCTATCCTGCCCAAAGCTGTGAATGAATTGTCCTGCAGCTGCCAGCATTTTTTGGTCTTTATTGGCTTACCAGCACATGTTTGATACATCCCAACCACACCAGCACCCACCATCCATCTATCAGTGATGTGTGCGGCATGCACCGTTTTTGAAAGCCTTTACACATCAGCCAAAAATCCTAGTTTTATTCCTAACGTGTAGCTATCCAATGCTTTAATAGCTGCCTTTTTATGGTTATTGATTTATTTTATTTGAGGAGGGAGTGGGTGTCTGTGTGTGTGTGTGTGTTAGCGTTTTATCTAGCTTTTGCCAATTTGTCAAAAAGCGAGCCATAAACCTCCCTGGAGGTTGAGAGCAGAACATCCATTACAACTACCAACCGTTTCGTTCAAAGCGACGCGAGATCCCACATAAATTGGTAGGAGATGAAGTGGTATTGGCTGGTAAATGTTGTGTATCGGAGTGGTCACTGCACAGCTCTCTCTTATTCTAGCCGAAACATTCTCCCTTCTCATGTCAGACCCTGATAGATTTTAAATGATTTTTAAGGGCAGAGGCGGATAATGAAGACCAGAGTGTAAACGGGCCAGAGTGATGTTAAAAAGAGAGGAAAAACTTGGGGAGATCAAACAGACAGTCTATTGACTTTGATGTTTGTCTCTTTTCGTTTCGAGTCGCGGTGGTTTCAGACATTTTATTAGTCCTCCACCAAGACGCTTCATCTCGTCTTTCTGCCACCTATTTTTCACACGCAAATTTTAGTTTTTACTGGAACAAAATGGCAGCGACTTCCTGTATGTTTTGCTCAATGCAAAACTCTCAGATGAAAGCCTCCTTTGTCCATGAACATGTTTTGGTGAAATATTTCATATAAAGGATCAATACCATTACCTTAAAGGGATTCTCCTGTTGCTCACGATCGTGCTTGTGCTCGCACTACAGACACACAAGATACTGAAAGTGACTGACAGCTAAAACCCTAATATCACTATATATTTCATATGCTTGGCAGGAATGTTAGCTTATCAAACGAAGATCCCTCCATTACTTGCTCCGGAGTTAACCCCCGTCACATCACTCAGCAGCAGCGAAACAAGACACATTTCTACACAAACTGCAGCTTTCACTGTACATTCACTAGATATTCTCAAAGCTTAAACTGACTCTTTTCTGCTCCGCTGCTCGCTTGTTTTCTTATTGATTCGCTGCCGCTCTCTCTCTCTCTTGCTTCACCACTCAATTCCCACGTGCACACACACTCTTCGCACTGGCTCTGCTATTCTCCCACAACACTAGTTTTCGCGCGACATTGATCATATTCCTGTTTTGCAAGACAGGCTTCACTAGATATATAACTTTGTTTTTTTTGTGCTTCCGTGGACTTTTTGTTGGAGTCTGAGTTGTGGTGGGGGCTGGTGGTTTGTTGGCGATTCCATTTCTAACCGAACGTTACCTATGGCTAAGGCATTTGTGAGCGCGGATGATGTCACATCCGTTGAATTTTCCCGGGAAAACAGGCCCGGGTTCTTCACATTAAAAGCAGTCTACAAACTGATAGAGGAAATCCAGAAAGTTGTGGAAGGTCTCATTTTTAAGGTTAGATTACAATAAAAAACTATTTATACAGGTAAAAAGTTACATACAGTTCCTTTTGAAGGAATCTGCTTACACCTAATGTTGTGTTGTAGTCTACCCTTTTTAATGGATCAGCCCCCCCTCCGTGCATAATGAGTAAAGGAAGTGACCCTAGTGTGCTTTCAACGCATCCTCACAGGGATGCTCTTCATGCCGTTGTTCAGCCTTGTGTTGTTTTCCTCTGAGCTCTGATTTTCAGGAACAAACCAACAGAGCCACACACACTGAGATGCCAGCATGGGAGGCCCGGCTGGCTTGGCAGGCAGGCTCAGTCCATCAGAGCGGTCGGCCTTTTTATGAGATTACATGAAAGCGCGGGAAATAACGACAAGCGTTTGATCATCGGAGAGCAAGCTGATTTACTGCAGAACCCAACACCGTAGCTTAGACCTGGCAGAGCATCACCTTCGCCCGCCTCAGAGAAAGATGAGTGAAACCGCACGCCTCTCACACGTTCCCGCGGTTAACTGCGATGGCTTCAGGTGGAGGTTTGGTGCCAGGCCTCCTGGTCCTGTTCAACCACAAAGCTTCACCTCTACTGGGTTGAACTAATGAGCTAATGCAGAGGAAATCTTTAACTTGTATCAGACATCTACGCTCAACAGAAAGGAATTAGCAGAATTCTTGTCAAACAAAATGGAAACGTCTGTTTTTCGTTTCTGGGCATTATGTCATGGGATCACACTCCACTTTTGAAGTTGTATCACCTGAGCGTGGTGGGGTTTATTCACCACATGTTTGCGTTGATTAAATAGTTGATCGTGTTGAAACTTGGAGCGGTTTGTAAAGAAGCACCTGGCTAATTCTCAGCGCCAGTTGTAGCCGCTTGAGTGAACTTGGTAATATAAGTCAACAAAAGGCAATAAAACCTTCATTCACACCAAATGCGGTTTCCTAATCCTAATACTTCCCATCTGATTACAGTCTGACACATAACCATCAATGGCTGAGTCAATGTCAAGGTCACGAGGAAAGGCAGCTATACTGTGTTGCCATACTGCATCACTTAGGATTAACATATTTGTTTGATAGCGGGTTGCTTTAATATGCTACAAAAGCAACAGCTGTGGGTTTGTTTGATTATTTTGTGTAACATAGTTAAATCTAAATCTGAGATTGGTGGTTTATATGTAAAAATGTGCCTAAAATCAACACACGAAAGGCCTTTACACACCGGGGGGCGTGACGAATAAATGACACGAAAATTAGAAATATTTGCAGGCGTGTATTTCACATTTTCAAAAACTAATCGAAACCAAAAAGTATAGAAGCAAAGAGATTTTTTTGACAACAGCTGCTGCCGCCAAATAAAAATAAAGTGCGTGATAAAGCGGTGGTATGTGACGAGAGAGATAAACCAGAACTACACAAAACGACAGGGTGCTTGGACATGGAAACAATATTGATAAGAAGAAGATGGAGATGGCTTGGACATGTATTATGGAAACCATCTGAATTGGACACCAGAGGGAAAACGCAAAAGAGGGAGGCCCAAAACAACCTGGAGGCGAACCATCGAAGGAGAAATGAAGACGACAGCTGGAACAGCATTGAGAAGAAGGCAAACAACAGAGATGAGTGGAGATCCTTAGTCCCTGCCCTATGTGCCACCAGGCGTAACAAAGACTAAGTAAGTATGTGACGAGTTGGGATGAGAAAGTGCTGCTTTTTCGTCGCATAATATTCACGTTCCATGTGAAAGTACTCATGACAAAAACAACAGTTTGAAAGAATATATTGACGTGCGAATTAATCACACTACAAAAAATGCCTGTAAAGGCCTTAAAGGCTTTAACTGGGGTTTTAAATATTGTTGCCCTCCAATGTGTGTCCAAAAGATAGAGGCCTTTGATGAGCGAAATGCCTGACAGAGATGGAGACAGACGAGAAAAGACAGAGACCCACTGGAAACCACAGTAGTCAATGGCATGCTTTACAAGAGACAAAACATTGAACAAAAGAAAAAATAGGATAAAGGAAGTATTTGCTTCAAAGGTCTTACTGTAAGTGTAATTTTCAAAAAGGGCTGGGTTGCCCCCGTTCTGTAATTAAGTTCTTCACATTGGGTTTGTCTGGAATTAAAAGGACTATTGCCACTTTTCAACATGGATGTTTTTATATGTCTATGTTTGTCTGTGGTGAAGGATGAAAGGGAGATGCCCTCCCCTGTCTCCTGAAAAGTCTTTACACCAGTGGAAAGTAGACGAGGAGGACACTCTGCAGCGTTTGAACTTGGGTCTCTTCGTGCCGTCCTCGTCTTCAACCAGTCAACAGAGGTGGTTTCATTTTAATTGTGTGCCTGACACTGTGATGCTTTTGTTTTGTCCATAAACTCTGTCCAGACGATCCCAACAGTGAGGACAATGTCAGAAGTGTCTCCTTTTGATGAGAAAATGGACACTTGCAGACCTTCTAAAGTCCTTCCCGATCCAACTTCGATCGTCTCAAGTCGGACATCAGTGCGGTGCCCTTTGCTCTGGAGGAAACTGGAACGGCGATCTTTTTCAAGTGTCTTAAAAAGTGAAAATCTGATGACAGTAGTGAGACTAGTGGACTGTAAAGCATTATCTGTGGTTCCGTGGTTTCTTCCTCAAAGTACAGCTCCGGGGCAGCTCTCAGAGTTCAATCACAACCCCTGCTCCGCTTCCAAGACTACTCTCGACAATGACAATGATTCACTGACGTCAAACGCGGGTGTTTTGCTTAAAAAGAAAAATAATAATGATACAATAAGACGCTGCTGATTTTCCTGGAAGCTCTGATTCATCGGAGCCAATGAATTGAAGCTGCTTTGCTTTCTTAAGTCTTTCTTTTTTTTGTCTGTGCCAGACATTATGTCTTCCTGATGAAGGATAGCATTCTTCAAAGGAAATCAGTAATTTGAAATTACAGCGGCGGACACCCAGGCCTCTTTGAACCCATGAAATCTCTATGGATGACTTGTGGTCCTTTAATTAGCCAGGATTGAAGAAATTGGGTGGGGTCTGTCTGTCTACCATGTACCCACCACCTACCACAGGCACCTCCACCCAACACCCGAGACTAAGAAGGAAATTTATTCTTGATGCACAAACATTTTCTTCTCATCTGACCCCAAAAACATAAGCTTGAAGTCATCCCTTGATGGTGATTTTCCCTCTTGGAAAATATCTCCTCATTCAGACAGCCATATTGGTTGGCCTCTGATGAAAAACACCACCAACAATCCTCACCGCCATCCCGAAGGCTACTGGCGGAGGCTCCCCCCGCGTCTTTCGCAGGACTTTTCTGTCAGTCAAAGCCCCTGAGATGAACCACAAGCCTCAGCCAGAGTCTGTGGTGGTGGTTGTCTGTAAACTTCATTCACGTATCCTTCCACCCCTCCCTGTCTCCGGACCCCACGGCTCGCAGTACCTCAGGCGGCGTGGTGCAGCCCGTCACATGCTTGTCTAAGCTCTGCCAGCTTTGTTTACGGCTCTCCCTTCCAGCTACGACAGTCAAGAGGTCTGTCAGAGAGACGGGAGCTAAATATAGACCGGGCCTGTCATTATCAGGATCATTTGAGAGCAAAGCTGCTCCCATTATGTGATAAGCCAGCAACCCAAACAATGACATATTGTGGGAGCATGAATTAAATATCTGTGATGTGCTTTGAAATGATGAATTCGGACGGATGAGACTAAAAAGTGCCGACGTTCATCAGTCAACCAATACAAGACGATGCCATTCACAAGAAAAGGACCGCATCGTTCAGAAGTGTCGGGGACAAAAAAAAACTCTGTCCTTCTTCACGCTCCTTCCCGTATTGGCCGTGCCATGGAGGTCTTGGTGAAAAACAGAGCATGTGGCCATGTCTCATGTTTCTCTCTGCTCTCTGTGGGTGGTCCCATGGGGGGGCTGTTTGATTATTCTGGGATAATCTTTTGATTACAATTCAATATGGCCCTCTGGAGCGGGAGAGAGAGAACCGATGGAATTTCCTTTTTCTCTCCTGTGTGAATGTGAATGAACTGATTACGTGAGCAAAAGCAGGCATCTTCTTCTCTCCGTCCTACCTTGAAGTCAAGAAGAGTTCGGCATTCGTTTTGTTTCCAGCTTCTTAAATGTGAATATTTTCTGGTTTCTTTACTCCTCTATGACAGTAGACTGAATATCTTTGAGTTTTGGACGAAACAAAACATTTGAGGACGTCGTCTTGGACTTCAGGAAACACTGATCAACATTTTCCACCATTTTTATTGACAAAACAACCAATCAATTAATCGAGAATAGGGCTGGGCTACATCGCCAAAACCTTCTATCCCGATATAAATCATTTCATATCTCGATAACGTTATACATCACGATATAACATGTTTTGTGGCAATTAAAAAAAAGTTTATTTTTATACACATTTTTGTATACTCAAGTGTGAATTAAATACTAGAAAAATTAAAAGTACTGAGTTTTTTCTAATTTTAAGAACTTGAGTCTAAAATGAACTCGGGCTGTCAATTCATTAAAATATTTAATCGTGATTAATTGCACATTTTTATCTGTTCAAAATGTACCTTAAAGGGAGATTTTAATACTCTTATCAACATGGGAGTGGGCAAATATGCTGCTTTATGCAAATGTATGTATATATTTATTTTTCGGAAATCAATTAACAACACAAAAAAATTACAAATATTGTCCAGAAACCCTCACAGGTACTGCATTTAGTATAAAACATATGCTCAAATCATAACATGGCAAACTGCAGCCCAACAGGCAACAACAACTGTCAGTGTGTCAGTGTGCTGACTTGACTATGACTTGCCCCAAACTGCATGTGATTATCATAAAGTGGGCATGTCTGTAAAGGGGAGACTCGTGGGTACCCATAGAACCCATTTACATTCACATATCTTGAGGTCACAGGTCAAGGGACCCCTTTGAAAATGGCCATGCCAATTTTCACCCAGTTCCTCGCCAAAATTTAGCGTAAGTTTGGAGTGTTTTTTAGCCTCCTTCCTGACAAGCTAGTATGACATGGTTGGTACCAATGGATTCATTAGGTTTTTCAGTTTCATTTGATACCAGTATCTTCACTCTAGCTTTAAAACCTGCCTGCTACAACCTAAAAATGTGGCCATTAAAACTAATTTGTGTTAACGGGTATTAGCCTGAATCAAGAAAATAACCAACAGATTATTCAACAATGAAAATATTCATTATTTGCAGCCCTAGTTAATTTACAAGTTTGAGCTTCACATCTTCCGTGGATCTATCCCAAAATCTGTTGTATTTGATAATGCCTTTCAAATGTCTGGAAGTAGAAAATATGAAAATAAATGAGAAAGTGTATCCACGTATGCATACTTGGCAAGATTTTGTCTTTCAACTTTTGACGTGTAGCGTCTGGGGAGAGTTTGGACATTCAAGGAAGAGGTGATTTACAAAGGAAAGACGACACCGGAGCTTTGGAAAAAGATTAATGAAATACGCACAAGTGTTTGGTGCGGATGACGCAATCATCAACCGAGAAAATACAGGGAGGAAAATAAAGTGGATGTATCATTCTTGAGGAGCCAAGTCGCTGCACCCAAGATCAGTAGCCAAGATGACTTTTACAACTTGGAGTGCTGCCCTTGGTATTACCTCCAAGACATATCTGAGAGCTTCGCTGTCTGTTGCTATCTGTGTTTTCTTGATGTGTGGTGGAGAACAGGTGCACCTGTCCGTACAACCTCTGGCAGGAATTTAGTTTTTACTGTGAGGATAAGGCTGAAATCCCTGGGGGATGTCAACATGCAAGGGGTGCAATTGAGAAAGTATCTGCATGCCCCTCCTCCCCTTGTTTTTAAACTATTTCCATTCTTCCCTCCACCCTCCTCACTGTCCCTTTTGCTTTCTTTGCCCATAAAGGGACAATGGATTAGCCTCCCCCGTTTCCATGTGACCTCATCTGTGTTTGATTTTTCTGCCTACTTGAAATTGGCCATGGGGTTAACATTGAGTCCTTTGATCAGTCCTGCCAGGAATTGGACTTGTTTATCTTGTTTATCTGATGATGGCCCCTTAATGGGGGGGCATACATTTGGCAGGGGCATGCCATTGATGTGGGCCGTGATAGCTGCAGGACACAGAGACAAGAGAGGACCAGGACCCTGTAATGGTCGGAGGTGAAGGAAAGACGATTACAGATGTGGCTCCGGGGCATCTTGAACCTTGTCTCTCTTTCCTCCAACACTTATCTGACCCCGTACAGATGGCCCCTCATCATCATCATCATCATCATCAACATCCTTTCTCTTTTCAACCTCCTCTCTGTCGCTCTCTGAGATTGACAGTTATTAATCCACGCGCCGACGTGCTTTTCTAGCGCAGGAAATGGCACGCAATCAACGAGCTTCTCAAAAGAGATGTCGCCCCGTTCCCCTCTTCATCGACTCGCTGACGGAGATGCTAGGAAAACGGTGCGGCGGGGTAGACAGCCAGGCCCCATCTCGCCACTTGCTCGACCCTCGGCCCCCTGAAATGAAAGCTTTCCTCTCCTGCGCCGCAGCTGGACTCCAGGGAGCCTGCAGAGGGCCTGTTTATTTGTGCAACAGTGTAATCAGGGGGTCTGTCGTTACAAGACCTAGCCTTTTGCACCTTCTCTCTCCCCGCCAGCCCCATCCTTTCTTCTGTTCCCATCAGCTCCCCTCCCCTCCTTTTACCATCTCTCTTTCACCACCCTCAATCTTTTTCTTTGAGCCTCATCATTATCCAAATCCTTTCGCTGACCCTTGTTGACCTTAGGATTTGTTTGATGTGGTATACTGGCAAGGAGGGGAGATGAAATAAAGTTGAACGTTTATTGTTTAAAGGGGAGATTTCCATGATTAGGGTTTTAGAAATAAACTTTCCATCTCTTTACCTAAGAGATCGCTGATCCCTGTGTGTTCCTGTGTGTGTTTGAGACAGCGGGAGAGAGACGTCTCGTGGCGTCCGTGTGTTAATCTACCACACCGATGTTGGTCGACACATGCACACTTTCTCCTGTTCCAATCAAAGAGGGGGGGGGGGGAAGTGTGTAGTGTGGTAACATGCTAATAATTTAGTCTGTTATGTTGTGGTTTAAATCATGACATTCCTGCAGTTAAAAGCCAAGCGTAAGTAAACAAGCTCACACATGTGGCCACAATATTGCTGTTCTTGTGTCCAGAGAAGTTCTCTCTGTGGGAAAAGGGGGTGTTATCCATCCATCCTTTGCATTCAGCGTTTCCCACTGATACATGACAGAACCCCACGAGAGCCTTGAGGTTTTGTCCAAACGTATAGAAACGCTATGCCAAACAAATGCCTGAAAAACATCTCTGTTAAAATGTCTCACATTCATACACCTATTTTATGCAAAAAATGTGTTTTCAACCTTTTCTAGTAGAAATTTCTTATCAATACGTGTCCCTTTTCTAAAAGCAGAAGAAGTGGGTGATGGTTAAAGTTGATGGGTTTCATTATCTATTCTGTTGTATCTCCACGTTTCAATAGTTCATAGTCATGCATCTGAAATAGCTAATGTAGCCATGCCTGCCCATTTGATATAAAGTTTACAGGTTATGGAGAGTAAATCGTAGACTAAAGGGATAGTTTGGGTGTTTTTAAGTGGGATTGTATGAGGTTTTTATCCATAGTCAGTGTATTACGTAGAGTAGATGACGGTCGGCACGACCCCAGTTTGGAGAAACAGACCGGGCCGGCGGCAAAATGTATTTTAGCCATCTAAAAGATCAATATCAGTTTAAGTGTACGCTATATATCGAATATGTTTGCCGATTTACCTTGCCGGCAGACAGCTATAAAGTCTATGTTACATGCAACCAGAGTCCATTGGAAAAAAACTGTAATTGTACCTCGCAGAACACGGGAGTTGCTGGTCTACCGCTGCCTCAATCAGTTATGGTACATGTCCACAGCCTCCGCCCTTTCCACGCTTCCCATTCATTTTCTAAGTAAGCAGCCCTGCAATGCATCCTGGTAGCGTGGCGGCGCGATTCGAGAGACGTACCGTCAAGTAAATTTGAGGTCTAGGCTACTTTATGCAAATCACGGGCGTCCGGCGCAACTCGCCGCCTGTGTAAACTCCCAACTTTTAAACTAAACGTTGTCGATCCAAAATAAAGACAGATTCAGCAACTGTATGGCTTATTTCTCGCATAAAATGTTTTTTTGCAGAAACACATTTTGATGAACTGTTTTTGTGATATAAGAGGAGAAAGTTTCCAAATGAGCCGCTATGTTGCTTCTGGTTTGAAAGCTGGGAGCAGCAGCCCACGAAGGAAAGATTTGTCCAATCAGGTGCCTTTTGTCTAGTGGCAGCCCATCAAGCATCCAATGCTGGGGAGAGAGGTGATCCCTTGTGATAAAAAACGCCCCTTTGTGTTATTGTGTGACTTTGGCTAGACAATTATAGGTGTTTTCAATGGATCTGGTGGCTTTGGCGAGAGCATAGATGGATACAACGGCTTCAGTTCCCCGTCGGAAAAAGGAAAATATTCTAAATATAACGTACACTCAAACTGATATTGATTATTTTAGGTGGGCCTTTCTTTTAGGAGGTTAAAATACGTTTGCTACCAGCCCAGTCCACAGCAGTACATTGCTTTGCTTCTGTGTGGTAACTCCTGTCTGTTTCTCCAAGCTGGTGGCGTGCCGACGGTCATCTACTGTAGGTAGTACACTGACTATGGATACATACAACCCCACTTCAAAACACCCCGAACTGTCCCTTTAAGAGTAAACTCTGAGATAGTAGAATGAAATCCTTCAAATTCCCTGCATGTTTACATCTTTATAACCTGTTGTGTTTTCTGGTTTAAAGTCTGTAGCTCATCCTGCTCTCTTACTCATAATGACTTCCAAGTTCCTTCTATGATGTCTCTTGTTTCCCTGTTTGTCTCCAGAGACAGACAGGCGGGTTAGTTTGGGCTGGCCCGCCTTCTGAACAACAGCATCTCCAGTCTGCGCCGCTCTGCACAGAAGAAGTATCTTGTTTTTCAACTGGTGGTTTTCTTAAGCCACAATGTTTGATGTGGCCTTCCCTTAATCACACAACATGCTCTCTAAACATGAACTACAGTCATCTTCGCTCCGCGACTTCTGGACTCGTTTTCTTTTTTTTGTTTCTCCCCCCCGCTTTGTCGCTGCTTTTGTTGAGTTATTGTGCAACAGAGTAGTGAGACAAGAAGGAAGACAGCTGCCTTGATCTCAATGAAGTGATTTTGATCTGGCCAATCCAGCAATTAGGCTACTGAGGGAAGAGTGAACCTCTAATCCTGGATGGGACACATGTGTTCTTTGTAGTCCTAATGTCTCTCTTCCTCCTCTGTCCACATCACTATCTGATGGGACGCAGAGTAAGTATTAAACCGATGCCTCAGATGGAAGCCTACCATTAAGATGGAGATGCTGTGCTCTTTGAGGCTGAGGACTTTTAATTATAAGCTTTGGGCCCCGATGTAGTTGTGTTTCCTACATTCTGCTGAATAGAGGGTTTGCTCTGCGCTGGCTGGCTGGAGACCTGGTGCCAGGCTCTGGAGTCAGCGTGTCACTGGCGGGTACTTTGTGGGTACGAGACGAGGCATGCCGCCACGCCGAGCGTGACTCTACGGGAGTCCCACATGGGGGCAGAGACAAAAGGCTTTTATCTCCCCTTCCCCACCGTCCCCTTTTTTCCCTCGCACGGCTCCGACCGGCAGGGCAGTAGGTGGAGGATAGAGCTAGAATAACCAGACCGGTTGTTAACATATCAGCCGCTGTTGAAGCTTCAAGGGCATCCAGCGAGATCAAAGCAAAGCATTCAGTCCAAAAGCATGACATTGTCTTGCACAACAATCCATCAAGCCTCCAATTCAGCTGTCAGTGAATGAGGAAGTGGTCATGAGCGTCAGTGGAAAGGCCTTTCACTGTCCCCTAATGGGCTTTGATGATCCAGCACAAAGAAAGTGTCATAATGGTCTCATGCAAAGTCATTATTTTCATTTGTTTATTGTCGTCTTAAACCCGAGAACGACCCAACCCACACCTTTGTGTATTCAGTAAATGATGATGAATGTGTGACAAACGACCAGTTAGGGTGTGTTTCTTTCTTTCTTTATTTCCTGCTGTACATAGCGGCTCTTTTTCTCTTCCCTCTCCGGGGTGCTGCTGTCGTGAATATCTCTCCGTCCCCTCTGGGACTTCTTTATTTTTCAGTTTTTGTTTTGTTTTTCAGGCACTCTGCATTTACACCCAGCAGCCCTTTGATGTTGTTGCCTGGGTGCTGGTGGACAAAAGAGCCTCCATCAGCTGGATTTAAGGATGGGGTGGTGGTGGTGGGGGTTAGGAGGGGGGCGGGGGTGGATGAATAAAGAATCAAAGTAACTGGAATGGGTTTTGGAGGCGGAGGACTCCATGTGAAACTGTGAACCATGTACCCCTCTTAAATATGGGCCAGGAGTTCACAGTTGTCATTGCTTTTCTTTTTGGGCTCTGTTCCCCTTTGTGCCGCATGTCATTGTCTCCATATGTCTGTTTCTGGCCGTGCTTGTTCGTGCCTTTACTGGCACTGCATGTTCTCATTCTTCATTTCACTCTTTGCAGTCAGGTGATGTGAACAACCACCAACTAAACGTTTCTTCTGATGCTTTTTCAGTGTCACAACGCCACGTTGTTCTGTGGCACCTTACGGCGGTTCTAACCTCTGTGCTTTCTGTCCGCCTAGCCATGCACAGCGAGGGATGCTACTGCAAACCCCCCACACACCCCCACGGTGGGGGAGAGACAGTCTGTGCTCCCTCAGCCCATCAAATCCCCGCAGGACCACTCTGGTCCACTGGAGGTGAATTCAGGGAGCAGCCTTTGGTGGTGCCGACACAGCAGCCCTCTTTCACCGAGGGCCTCATTAAACCTGACAACATCCCCTCAGCCTGGGCTTTATTGTTCAGCCAGCTTAATGCTAAATGGCAATTAAAGGCATCACCAAGGTGCAGGTATTAATGCCTTTCAGGAGCACAAAGGCTTTGTAAGATAAAAATGACAGTTAAACAGTAATTGAACGTTTTCTTTGCCATTGGAGGAAAGATACACTTTGTGTAAGCTAGGTCACCCCGTGTAACCTTTATTCAGCATTTGAACGCGCAAAATAAGTGTTTAAGCATCTATAATCAATATTTTTACAATTAAGTCTCTTTCCCACTGGACAAAAAATACACTAATACCCACTAACATCTGGCTTTTGTCTTTAGTGGGAAAGGTTACAATCGTCATTCATACCCGGGACAAATGACTTTGCAGTGATGGAAACTTGACACCTTGGAGACGCTTATTTTCGCCCCTTTTCCGATGCGATGTTATGTGACTCGCGTAATCCGTAATCTGCAGAAGAATATGTTTCCCTTGAAATGTAATTCACAATTCAGTTTGGTTGTATGGAAACGTAATTTTTAGGAGCTCAGGCTGACCTGCTCAACACCAAATAGCAGACAGACACAGTTAATTATTAGCTGGTGAACATAGTGGAGCATTTAACAGCTTAAAAGCCAGATAATTATACTCTCAGGAGTTGGTAGAGACCAAAAACGGAGCTAAAAGAGAGTGAATATTGGACTTATACTGCACCTTCTAGTCAGAAACAAGACTTCAAATGAATGATAATGCTGCTCTGTAACTGCTGGATGTGTGAATAGACAACTGTTTTCTAACAAGTTCACAATATCAGCTCACAGTAGTCTTGTTTCCATTCAATTGTCAAGCGAATTTTAAGCAAACTTTTGAAATGTTGCAAAAAAAGAACTGAGAATTAGGCCCGTTTCCATCAACTGGTTTGGATCGATTAAAGGTGGCGCTATAGGCTATGCATGTCTGTAATCCACCAGTAAACAGTGTAGAAGAAGTAGATGCGAACTGTAAACAAAACAAGTCGGCTTGGCAATCCAACCATCTACGATAGAAATATGAAGAGAGGTCTTCAGGAATTTGTTTTAATTGTTCTTTTATGTCAGCTAGTATTGTCCATGTTTCATGTTATCCGGACAAGAGGACAAGCATTCCTCCTTGAGCAAGCGTAAAAACTTTTTTTTCGCAATTGAGGAAGTTTTATTGAATTTTTCCATTTCCATACAGCTTTTCTAATACGATACAAATGCCATTAAAAATATGTGATTGGAAACACAACTTGTTTCTGTTGCCCCCAAGTGGCCAAAAATAGTTATTGTTGTTTTGAAGTCTTGAGACTATCAAGGGATGTTTTTCAGGAATCGTTGTAGTTTTGTTTGTGACTCTATAAACACTTTAATTGACAAATCAGCTAGAACAAAGAGCTTCACCTGCTGGGACCCCACATTTACGTCTTGGACAGTTTTAGTTGTTTGCAAGGTGGAAAATTCAGGTAATGCATTCAAACCGATCGCAGCAGTCTCGTTGCCAGGTTGTTTTCCACTATAATTAGCAGATCAAAGCATAACGTTCTGTGTCACTTGTTGAACTCACTCCATATATACAGTCATCAGAGTCTGTTTAGATCCCGTACCCGCCAGGCCCCGCTCCGCTATGGATTACTTGTGAACATACATCTTCACTTTTTTTTATTTTTATTTATTTGCTTGTGTGCAGTCACGAAACAAGCAGAGGGTAAAAGAGCATGGGCTCCACATGCCGGAGGGGCTCCGCTATGTAAACCACCAGACTCTGGTTGGCAAATGGATCCAATTGGGAATGGTCATAGCACAGATGAATGAAGACAGTGTAAACAGTCTGTGAACCATCAATATGTACTTCATCGTGGTGGTGGTGGAGGGATGCAACTGTAACATCTGTCCCACCAGCTCCACTGGAGAGTGATTAGGCCATATTTACAGGCAGCACAGGAAACACAGCTTATCTTATTGCGGACAGGTTTAACACAGCTGCTCTGAGAGGACAATATGAGAGATTTCAAGGAAAGACAAGGCTGCCTGCGCAGTATTTGGTAGCCGCATAGTGTTGTGAAAGCATACTCCTCTGTGAATCCTGTCCAGCAGATTTTATCGCCAGTTTTTTTTTGATTCAGAGAAAGTGCAGAAAAGTGAGTCCGCTAAGATTTCACTCACTCTCTCAAGACTTCAAACGCACAGTGAAATAACAAAAGGAAGTCTGGCAATCGAACATGGCTATGTTTGTCTATCTCTATCATTACCACATTTTGAGGTTTTTGCATTTCAAAAAATCATGTCTGCAGCCATATAAGATGGACTTAAGTAGTTTACTCAGCTGTGGATGAACAAGCTCCGCTTCCCCTCCCAGCGTCAGAGATGCAGCGACAGAATAAAATTGCCCCGATGGCTGGTGTTTTTACATTGTTGCCGAGCATCTGACCTTCCTTTTCGTATTGTTGTGACAATATTTCTTCAGCTAAGAAAGATGAAGGAAGGAGATAGGGCCGCCGTCAGCAAATACAAGGTTTCATAACCTCAAAAAGCTACAGTGCATGTTAAGGTCTGTCCTTTCGGTGCTTTCTCCACCTGGGTCAGCAGCTCAACACCCTGGGACACCCATTCATAAAAACGCTTGTGTGTAAACTGTTCCCATGACCTCAGTGGGGTGGAGACGTATCTATTGGGCCCGAAACACCTTTATTTGACACTGAATTAGTATTTGATTCATTTATCCCTCACAAGAGTGGTTTAAACAGACAATAGACACTTTAAATATAGTCTTTAGGGGGAGATAGCAGATCAACAGTAGATGTCACATAGAAGTGGTGTACATCATCTGAAAGCTGGGAACCTGAAGATTAATTTGAGATGCAGCTCAGTACTGTGTGTCAAGTTGTTCTAGTCATAAATCAGAAATAAACATGAATTATTTAATTAAATAAATAATAAAAATTTTGAAAGTGTACAAGGGTTTAGAACATTATAGTGGAAGTATATAATGGTGATTCCCATGCTCTATTATGTCTCATCAGTTGTTGGAGCAAATTTTGGGTTGATACCATTTGTTACACAGATTTGGTGCTAAATTTAACAATTTTTTTACCACTCGAGAATTTATAAAAAATAGAAAGATTGTCAATCTACCTAGGAAAGCTATCCATCCTCTGAATGCCCTAGGTCTGTAGTTTGTGGCTGTAAGGTTTCATGGCTCATTGGATCCACAAGAGTCTCAGCTTTACAGTGATACCCAATTTATGTAATTCCAAGACTGTTTAGGGACCCCAGTATGCAGAAATATACAAATACACCATTTCTAGAATAAGCAAAAACAACATACTGCATTCCAAAACTGCATGTTTTTTATCCAAAACTGCATGTGATTATCATAATGTGGGCATGTCTGTAAAGGGGAGACTCGTGGGTACCCATAGAACCCATTTTCATTCACATATCTTGAGGTCAGAGGTCAAGAGACCCCTTTGAAAATCGCCATGCCAGTTTTTCCTAGCTAAAATGTAGCCCAACTTTGGAGCGTTACTGAGCCGTTTCTTCCCGACAAGCATGACATGGTTTGCATCAATGGATTCCTCAGGTTTTGTGTTTGATATGATATCTGTACCTTCACTCTAGCTCCCAAACTGAACCTACTAGAGCCTCTGATATATAATAAAGACAGTCGTGGGTCTCAAGGGGTTAATTTATATGTGGTATATTTAAATTTTTGTATGTTCTGGTTTTGTTATACACTCATACAGTTTTAATAATTTTTTGATGAGTGATTTGGGTCAACATGTGATGTGCTTCTCTGCAATTATGGCGACTAAAAAATGAATTTGATCAATTGAAAAAATAATCAATACATCCATCAATAACAACCAGCAGCCCGTAGTGTTTCTGACAAACGTGCGTTCCACAGATGATTGAGCAAAGGCATTGCTTCTATCAATCTTTGCTCGGTGGATCGTTTTCTTTTGTAGTTGATACATTTCATATCATCACTCTGAACCATGCCTCTGTTGAATTGATTTTTTTTTTCTCTTTTGGAAAGGTCTTCATCCAGCCCGGAAAATAGAAACCAGCAGCTCACTTTAGAGACCTTAATGGAAAGCACATTTTCAGTCGAATTGTCACTCCGGCCGCTGCTATGCATTTCAGTTTTTATTCAGGTGCCAAACGGGAGGGGACAGTGGATTATACTGTGTAGTTATGTGGTTAGATCTCTACACAGTGTTGATATAATCAGCGTTGGTAATCTGGGACACCTCGTGCACTGAAATACCACACTAAATTGCTTGTTTTCTTCTAAATTTGTGTCTCCTGTCAGGCAGCAATTGTAAGTCCTCACTCCCACGCAGCTCCACAGCTCAGTGCTCCTGGTTTCAGTGCCAGGGGTGGTAGCTCCCCGGTGCTATTAGTTAGCAGGATCAGTGCTGGCTGGAGGGGGGGAAAGGAACCAGGGGGACACCTGGCCTTTTCTCTTTGGGCGCTCACACATATCACGGCTTTGCCTCTTGACAGAATCAGGATGCAGGATATTGCCCTCCCACTGATGAAGCTCCTCCGCCCGTGTAGTGTATCAATGCAACATCCAACAGGATATCTGGTCGCAGTAGACGGTCCTGCTTCCTCTCTGGGAGTCATTCTGATGCTCTTATATATGACAGAAGATTAGCTTGCAGCCCAAATTAGGCACCTATACACCCTGGGGGGCATTTAGCACCCTAAAAAGACCATGCTGAGAAACATGGAGCTCTGTGAAGACTTTGCTCTTTTGTTGGATAATATCACCATATTAAGACTGACTGAAAACCTTTAAGAGTCGAAGAGAAAAAAGAAAGGTGAAAGAGAAAGGAGATTAACTGTTTAGCCAACAGTCCCTTAGTCAGACTCCATAAAAGCCCACATTAAGTCAAAAGGAGTCTCTCTTTTCTTTGCCTGCTACATCTCTCTCTCAGCCTCTGTCTCAGTGTGTTTCATCGCAGGGTGAGCGATTGAGTGGTTTAAGAACATACCGGCGCTTTGTTTTATGTACAGAAAAGTACGAGCGCCAGCGGCCCCTTTGAAGCCCCTTCAAATTTATTGTTGTTTTTCCAGGAGAGGCGTTTTTTAAATTACAGCTCATTGTGAGTGGGATCTGCTCCTTTGCTGTTTTTGGAGAGGGGTTTACATTTTATGTCTGGAAACGAGTATTGCCATCTCGTCTCCGTCGGATGAAGGCAGAACATTTAAGGGAGTGAGTTTGTGCAACGTACGTGACCTCAAAGGTCGGAGATCATCTCGTGTCAGCACCCTCTTCTTCTGTATTTGATTATTAGAAAGAGGAAAAATCAAACCATGTGATCTGCAGACGTATTTCAGAGCCAACTGTCCCCTGCAGCAGAAACCATACATCATCCGAGCTCCACTTGTGTGATGTGAAACTGCACTAACTCCGTCCCCTTCTTGCTCCTCCAGGCCAGCGTGCTTCCAGCAGCTCTGGTTTATTTCCAAGTTTGATGTCAAGACAGGCTGGTAAATCACCTCTCCTGGTCGCCCCGTTTTCATGCCAGAGAAACAAAAAGAGCCTCGAATTGGCTCTTCCAGAAAAAGAGACACCTTGCAGCGGAGCGCCCCGCTGTGTCTCCTATTGACCCTGACGTTTCACCTTCCCTCCGGCAATACAGAACTATATGTGTGAAGAAACAGGTGCGCCTTCAAAGTCTGAGTCAGGAGCTTCGGTGCAACTTGTAATAGATTTTGAAATGAAACATTCAAGTCAAAGATCAAATAAATTATTTAAGGGCAGACCTCGAAATCTCAAAGGTTGTGGTTCAGGATTTATTTGAAATAAATCGCTGCCAAATAAATTGTGATAGTGAACCATTTAGAGTCAAATAGACCATAAAGCAGGGGATGCTTTAGGGCCTGGCTACCTTGTGATTGACATGTCACTACTACGGCGTTGTCCGGTCTGGGAGTTGTCTGTGTTTTCGTCTTACAACTTTAACCCTTTCACAGTGTGTTTTCAGTTCATGAAAGTTAATTGTAACACATTGTCGCCCAAAAATGATTATTCAAAATTATTCAGCGTTCGGTTGTACTTAGCTCCACCTTCCCGTGTCACTTCTGGTTGCAAGAAACCAAGATGGCGACGGACAAAATGCCAGTTCTAGGCTTCAAAAAAGCAGTTCATAAACCAATGGGTGATGTCACGGTGACTACGTCCTCTTCTTTTATACAGTTTATGGTATTTAGTCATAAACCAAAGTATTGGACAAATAACATATTTGACTAGGTGATGGCGCGAGAGGGGGTGTCACCAAAGTTGGTAGGATTCATCCTCTCAGCAACATGAATATATGTACCAAATGTCACGTCAATCCATCCGTTAGCTGGTGAGATATTTCAGTCTGGATCAAAGTGGTGGACCGACCGAGTACAAGTGGAGTGATGAGTCCCATACCTGTGCCAGAGAGCGAGGCAATCCCTTTTGCTTTGAACCTGTATCACAAGGGATTACCGCTCAGGTTTGCACAACACAGCAGACAGGAAGCTGTTAAAGACGAGGACCAACACTGCATCCTGACCTCTGACCCTTACATCCTGACCTCTCCTGCAATCTGACATGAGCCCTTGTCTACATGAAAGCTGTCCTGTTGACTCACCAGGGCTAATTTAGAGTTCCGGTGCCCCACGACCACTGTGAGGACAGACCGTCAACATGCTGGCCTCTGGACTTGTGGAGGGAATTTGGAAGATGGACTCGTTTTGACCTAGTACCCTTAACTCTTGTTTACACTGGCCTCCTTCAGGCTTGACATTTTTTTAATCTACACACACTGAGAGAGACAATCTGATGCTAAAAACTCCTGATGGTCTGTTCTCCAACATGGCTCAAATTTGACATTAAAGTCAGGCCCCGTTCACCGCTTTTGTCAAAACGGTGTTATTGCAGTTAATATTAGCCCGTCGCCGAGGGCTTCACATGTCTGCTGATGAAGTCCTTTAACAAGTCTAACAAAGGCCAACCTCACACTGTGCCACCTGCCACCAGCTAAAGAGATTTCGGTCATTACTTGCTCCTTTTTAAATATCATCAAACATCGGCCCTTTCATCATTGCGAGTGCGTGACCTTCAAGTTCACGGCTCCTCTAAGCGTGACTGACAGATCTTGCGAGGGTCAGCGCTGGACTAATTTTATACCTCTGCCTTTGATGGGGCCTAAAAATAGAGTGCTCCGCTGACCTCCGGTCCAGTCGGGTCTCGGCGGCTCATTTGAGACCCACCTCCCCCCCCCTAACACACACACCCCTTTTGACGTCACCTTGGCCGAACTGCTTCTTTATTTTTAGACGCTCCCGAAATTAATTGAACGGTCTTGTTTCGTTAAGTTTGCGCGGTGTTATGTAAGGGGATTACTCTGTTGTTATTGCCTATGCCCGGACCATGTAGGCCACCACACAGAGCAGGGAGGTGGAGACGGAGAGTACTCGGGGTGGAAGAGGAGGGTAATGAAGTTAAGGTAGGGGCTCCAGAAATAACCCAGCTGCGGGCCTAATTGTACATCTCTCTTGCTCCCTTTTCCCCTCTTCAGCTGCATGCCAAGGTCTTTGACCTTATCATCCACCTCACTGGTTCCGGAAGAATCTTTTCCGCCCCCTGCGGCTACCAAAGCCCCGGCCGATACACGGAGCACAGCAGCAGACCATCTCCAGCCTCAGACTAACAGCCAAGCGCCACAACCAGTTAGGAGTGATCCCAGCGGAGCGCCCAAGTGGCTCAAACTGCCAGGTATGTTCTAATCATCCCCGGCGTGGGCCCCGTGGCTCCTTAACAAAGCTTAGCCTTAGGACCTCAGGCCCCTCAGAGAGGCCTGGGGCCTCCAGGAAACTCCGCATGTCACAGCAGAACACACAGTCAACAGAGATGCTGCATCTGTATTTGCATTCCCTCCACACACGCGAGCGTTCCCATCAAACGCATGCGTACCAAACGCCCGGCGCCCATGTTTTGTTTGTGCTTTTTTCTTTTTTTTTGACAGCGCTGTAAATGTTTGTAACTTTTTCATGTGTTGCGTGTGGAGCATCTAAGAGGAATGCACTCGCTCTGTGTCCCCCTGCAGCATTCCTCCATGGTTAGACAGCTCCGTGCCCATGAGGGGGCCACAAGGGCCTCTTGTCTCCTCGGCACTAATGCATCACAGCCCCAGATCAAGCACAACATGCATGCGAGCACATACATGCACACAAACATCCGAGAACAGATGCCATGCCATCACATATTTATTATATAAAACACTCACAAACACGCGTAATGGAAATGTTGGAGGTAAAAATGGCACTGATGGCAGATATCACCTGTAGCTTCTTTGTGGATTAAGACTTCCTGTCGTCTCTTGTCTTTGCAAGAATTATCAATTTGCTTGCATGACAGAAGATTTTATTTGTCTTTCCAAGACTTAATACTATCAACCAAATGTTGTAACCAGATTTTTTTTTAAAAGTACAAAGTAATTATACTTTGTTACAGTACTAGTAGTATTTCTGTCAACTTTCACGTTTACTCCACTACATTTCCTGAATAAAATGTGTACCTTTACTCCGATACATTTCCCCTAAGCATCTTTGTTACTCGTTACTATTGCAAGCAAGCAGCTTTGGCAAATCAGTGGTCCCTACTTGCAAGTTACATCATTCACGGGATAGGAAAGTGCAAACCAAGTGCTCTCAGAGCCGTAGTTAAGTTTCGTTTTCCGCTCAAGTCCAGGCACTACTTCCCTTCCCCTTGTACTTGCGATTACGAGGGAAGGAAAAACTGGATTTTGGTCTTTAAATCCTTTAAGTGGTGAAGCCCTAATTTTTATTCAAGTGTAATGTAGCCTGCATTTTTAAGGTGGTGTACAAATCTCTAAATTCTGACTTGCTTGCTTTTTTTATTAACAGCATTTACTTGTACTTTTAAGTACATTTAATATCAGAAAATTACATTTGATACTTAAGTACAGTAAATATTAGACACTTTCACTCAAGTAATATTGTAATAGGTGACGTTAACTCCTACTAAAGTTATTTTCTGGTAAGATATCTGTACTTTTACTCAAGTGTGGCTTTCAGGTACTTCATCCACTGCTGGTCTGTCAGATAAAAAGAGCAAACACTTGCTTTATATGGTATAATAAATGTGTTTTTAATGTACACATTCACTGTCAAAGTGAATGTTTTATATGGCACATAAGCCTATAAAATGTGACGTCGCTCGTACACTTTGGATTTTGCTGCTGCTTGCATGTTGTTAGAGCCATCTCAGAAAATCCAACAGTCAGGGAAATGGGTGTATTATGATGACTTGTCACAGACAGGACTCTAGTTTGGGCCCGAGAAGAAAGGAGCTTTGGGATGACAGAAAGTTGGGAGAGATGCGAGAAGCTGTGTCATTCTAACAGAAAAAGAAAACAACCACAGACTAGTGAGTCGGGAATTAAGGAGTGAAATCTGACATAATCCAAACAGGGACTCTCAAGACCGATGCAGACGACTCCACCCCAGACAAGCATCACGATTACTGTTACCACACAGCCCTTTAAGACTCGGGCACAGCCTCCCTTTGTATTTGTATAAAAAGAGATAGTAAATCCACAGAGGAGGACAGGTATATAAATGCCTGTATTTTTATTTTATCATAAAGAAAAACCCTGGCAGTCTCTGAGGCTTCTATAAATCCGTATTGATATTTATGACTACAATCAGGCTGATATCTTCATGTGATGAGGGCAGCTTGTCCCACGTGCAGCAGCGCTGTCCAACAGACCAGCCAGAAGGCTGGAGACAGATCAGTCTGTTTCTCCTGGGAAACGCTTCTCACTCCAGAGCTTCTCCAAAGCGTCTGGACTGGCTGTCGACACTCCCTTGCCTTTAATGTATGATCAAGAAAAGCTTTAACTCATTACTCTCTTCAACGCCCCTCCCCATTCTTGTCCTAACTGCTTTCGTATGTTTAATAATACTGCCTTCAGATGTAATTTGTTCCACTAAGATGCATGAGGAGAAAAGTTGTACAGTAGTGCTCTACTTCACCGGGACAGGGACCTTCCAATATTGTGGAAAAAGAAGAGAGACGAGAGATCCAACAGAGTAATTATTTTTATTTAAACTGCAAGATGGAGATCAATTACATCTGTAATAAATCTCCAGAAAGGCACATTTACCAATGTGTTTCTTATCGTGGAAATAAGGATGTATTGTACTTTTGCAGCAAGATTATTTGGCGTCAGATCTGGTAATAAAATAATTTCATCTTGCTGTCAAAGCGGTGGATCTGCAGTTTACTGTACTACTCAAAACTAGAGGGAAGGACTTGCTCGCTGTGATTGACTGTAATTATTAACCCTGTCCTCGTGGCATCATTAAAATAAACTTCACTCAACCAAACACACCTTCTCCTTGAAGGCCTGCTGTGGACGTTTCTCCTGGGAAACACAAATCCAGTCTGGGCCCTACTAAAAAAAGGTGCTGGGTCAAATTCAAGGTGCTGCGTCCTCGAACACCTATCTGACTGACTTTAAGTTGCTTCCAGCTGCATGTGAGCGGCGTTTGTAAGCGTATCGTGAGTCACTCGAGAGCCACACAAATAAATAGTGTGAGGTGTTGTACAGCTATGCTGACTCATAGCGAAGACATGTTGGTCAAATACACCACTGGTGGAAAACCATCTGAGGCACTGAGGGTTAGAAAACCCCACATTACCCTCTCCCTTGTAGGCCCGACTTCCCCCCCACTGCTGTGGTGAAAGGAGAGAAAGCACCTCTACTACTCGCCTCTTTTTGTTTATTTACCTTCAGAATTACACCCTGCTCCTCTTGGACCATGTTCCAATGTGTTTTGTTATGTTTCCTTTCAAACAGAATATCTACGCGTGTGGTCTCTGGCCGTGTTTGGCTAACACGTGCACACGTCCGTGCACGCACACTCCCATTCAACTTTCCCCCGTGCCAGAGGTCCCCTTTGCCCTTCCCCCCACCTCTAACTAAACATCGCAGGACAGCAAAAGGGAACTTCAAAGTGGCCGGAGGGGGTACTCCTTTTTTCCTGGCACTTGTCATCATCTAAGGGACTGGCTGCTCCCCTTATTACTCTAATTGCTTCCAACTGCTCCAGGAGGCTTTGATGAAGGGCACCATGGAGCATGCTGGAAGCACCTGTTGTTGCACAGAGGAGCACAGGTGGGCTCTATTGGTGGTGGCATGGAGGCGTTTGGACAGCGCCGCTGCTTTCTACTTAAAATCACACGACTCAAATACATACAGAATGAAAAATCTTAATGTAATCTCAGACTTGAGTGATTATGGAAATTGCATTTATGCAGAAAAAATAAACATGTTGGAATTGGAAGGTGAAGGATTTAAGCAGGAACAGGCAGGCAGGAAACACTCTGGCTCCATCTTGTGGCGTCACCGTGCTAGAAGTCCAACAGCTGCATTGGAAAAGAGATGAAAGGCTGTGAGATTAACATTGGAAATGATCAATATATCAATATGTTCAACCAGCATTTAATATAACAAACAAACTACTAGCAGTTTGAGCCAGTCCAGCATTGGATTTCATGAAATGGATTTAAATTAATTTATTAAAGCTACACCTGTAGGCGCTGAATCTCTCATAAACTGAGCCACATTAACCAAGAACAAGAGTTATGGCTTACATTGTAGAATTTGTAGTGATTAAAACACTAAAATCAACAAAATCATCAACAATAGAGCTGCAACTATTGATCGATCAATCAATTAGTTGTCAACTATTAAATTAATGCCAACTATTCTGATAATCGATTAATCAGTTTGAGTCATTTTTTAGGGGAAAAAAATCTAATTTCTCTGATTCCAGCTTCTTAAATGTGAATATTTTCTGGTTTCTTTACTCCTCTATGACAATAAACTGAATATCTTTGAGTTGTAGAAAATATAACTACTCACCAGCTGAGGCAGGATCTTTTCAAAGTGCTCGATGTCTACTTCGTCGCAGTCTTCAGTCTCAGCTTGTTTCTGTGATCTCACAGCAGCCTCTGGAAATGAGAGATAACACATTAAAGGTTTCATCATTAAGCAATCTGTGTATACAGCTGTTCCCAACAGAAGAAGAACTTACCTTGGACAAATATCTTTAGCATCTCTGCCATGAGCAGTGTGGCATCACCACTAACTGTAACAGAGTGAGATTTGTTGAGCTGCAGAGTCACAAATAAAACAGATAATATCAAGACAATATTTATCAAACTCACGTCTGGTTTTGTCCTCCTTGAAGAAACTTGACAACAGTTTGCTTACTGTCTCCTGTAATGAGGAGAACAGAGAACCTTATAATGTACAGATATATGACCTGTGACACAATGTTTACACATTCAGTGAAGAGTGCACAGTTTTTGTGTGGACATGAACACAATTATCTACATCCTTATCTACATTTGCAAAAGCCGTCAATTGGTTATATATATATATATATATATTATATTTATTATATATATATATATATATATATGTAATATAATATATATATAATATATACAGTATATATATATTATATGTATAATATATACGTATATATATAAAAAATATAATATATTTATATAATATATATATATTATACATATATATAAAATATAATATATATATATATTATATTTTATATATGTATAATATATATATATATTATACATATATATAAAATATAATATATATATATGTATAATATATTTACATTATATTATATATTATATTATATAACATTTTGTAAATTGCTGATGAATAGCTTCCTCATACCAAACTGCCTTTGGAAAAACGTCAATTTAATGGGAGACAGTACCTAACGCTAGTGTTATCCCGGGATAGTGATTACAAAGCACTTATTTTAAATCATTATAACCCGCTCTTCCATTCGGCATACATATGTTGTTAATTCACTGAATAATATCTTAGCAAAGTCTAAAGTTTAATCGCATGACAGATAAATAAGGAGCAGTGTTTAAGTCCTCTGTGAACATTGTCAGCGTGAATGCTGAATAATGTGAGCAACTAAATGTAATTCAGCGACAAAGAAGAAGCAATATTCCTTTTTATTTCACCACGTGCAAAACAGAGTAAGAGTAAACAACCACAATCTCAGCAGAGATCATCTTTTACCTTTTTGAAGCCAGTTTCTGCGTCTTTCTCCGCCATGTTTTCTCCGCTGTGACATGAACTCCGCGCTCTGCGCAGCGATTGGTCAGTCATCTCTGACGTCATACGCACCGCCCTCCGTAGATGGTAAACAAGTATTTAAAACTAAAATAATTTTTTTTATCATTATTATTATTTATTGTTTAAAAGTAAACTAAATTAAACAATATCAGTATTTTAATTTTAAAATTATAGTTGCTTAGATCTTGTGATAGTTACATCACTTTAGGAAATTATATATGTTTATATATATATACATACATATATATATACACATATATACTTATTTCTAATAAATGTATTTACATTATATTAACAAATTATTACATTTGTGAATACCTCATTTTGCACATTACTTACACACTATATTTTAATATTTTCCATAGACCTTTGTAGTTAATTGTAGTTTGTGTAACAGGAAGGAAAGATAAAAGTGACGCTGTTAAAACCATTAACTTTAGAGCAATAATGTGAGGCAAGCATATAAGCGATGTTAACAGCGTTTTACAGTGTCATATAATTTAAAATGTTTTTTTATTTACTTCAAATCATGTTGCATTCACCAACAGTGGCAGCAGTGCAGCCACTGCACAAAGGAAGTTGACATCTAATCTATATATTTTTCACCCTTATGTCTTTGACAAACATTAAGCAACACATAATAGAATAGAATACAATTTTATTATTTACCCAAGGTAGACAATTAACACATAAGATACAGCATACATTCAGCACAATAAAATATGTATCACAGCAAACAAATAGGATATGTGTTCTTATGACATATTCTTGTTGTTTGTTTTTAACTTATTTTTTATTTCAATGCTTTGGCACAGTACAGACAATAGAAATAAAATAAATAATAATAAAACCTCCATCTTTGGTACCGTGTGACATGATGCGTACATTTGTACTAACTGTTAGATAGAATGGAGGATAATCAAACAGAAATAAATCAAAAATAAAATATTATTAATATATTTCACTGCAGCCACGTTAGTTTACCATCCCTAAATGAATTAACACATATTCTTCATTTATGATTTTAAACTTAGAGAAAAAGTGGCACAGTATTTGTTTACTCGCCCAACTCATCATCTAACCACTGAGCATCCTCCAGTATGTAGCCCAAGCCCATTGGACGCCGTCGGGGCATAGCATCGGCCGTGGTGACCTCCTCATCTGAATCCTCCTCCAACAGAAAGACAGATTTAAAAAATAAATAAATAAAATATTCAACATTTCTTCATACAAGTTTTCTATTTTTTATGTCCGTTATGCGAACAAGCATAAAACCAGCTCTGCTCCAACAGAGGTCACAACTCACCTTTGGACTAACAACTCGTTTTACTTCCACATCGCCTCCAATGTAGTGAGGACCGGCCCATTCTGCTCTGTCTGCTTCATCCTCTGCAGAAAACCTCACAAAGGCCACTGACTTATCTTCCTCTGAGTTGTGGCTCTTCTTAACCTGGGATCCAATTCAGCAGATAGAGGGATTTGTATAAATAAGCAACAAAATCTCATTCAATCTTATTCAAAATATATATTAAATAAAAAAGGTATGCTTTTTTTCCAGTGTTTACCTTACACGCTGTGACGGTGCCCCATTCTCTGAAGTACGCTCGTACATATCCTTCATTTATATAGGGGTTCAGCTCTTTTACAACCAACCCATGGTCCTGTTAAATGATAGAGAAGCATGAGCTCCGTGGCAAATTGTTGCTTAGATCAAAAAGAAAAGATAAAATGAAGTGATGTTCCCTGTAAATGAGAGAAATTGTTTACCAGTTCATAATTTTCTGCTAAAGCAGCCATGTATTTCTTTGGAAGACTGATGTACGCTCTTTTTTTGGATGTCTTCACTTCCATGTTATCTGGAGGGAAGATGAGATTTTTTAACAGGTAGTCAAATGATTATAAAATAATAAAATCTAGATAATATGAGAGTGTTTTAACAAGGATTTGCCAAATGTAAAGTAAAGCTACATGTATGTAAAAAAATAAGGAACATGATAATTTACAAGCAGATGAAATAAAGAAAGCTGTTACTTACCAGAGGTCATGCTGAGATGTTTAGTAACCCACTCGTCCAAGTAGACCAACTCAAAGTACAGAGTCCATTTATATAGGCTACTGTCCTCTCAAGTCACAGCATCTCTTATCGGTATTTTTCTTGTGACGTTTACCGGAACGAGACTGAGTGGCTATACTAGTCAAAGAGTGACACAACTTGCTCAACAACCAGAAGGAAAAAATGTTAATACTGTACCAATACATGTTATTAGGGACTTGTTGACAGACTTTATTGAGCACTTGGTGAAGAAGCTGCAAACTAAACAGCAAGCTTGTCTGATGTGTGACATCACATAGTGGTATGTGGCAATAAGTCAAATCAGGTGTATGTAATGTATGTATGGTAGTAGTCAAATGAGTAACACGTTGTAGACTAGCCATTGTTTACATTTGTATTTATTTTTTTAGCAGCAAAATAGTAACCACAAGCTTTATTTTCTTCCTTTTTTTGTCCCTTTTATCCAGATGTTCACCAGAGGTTAACATAATATGCAATAGGATCCCAGTACCCTCTCCATTTTGACTGTTTCTTTAAAAAAATAACAGCTAAATAGTGATTTTTGTCACTAAATCATTTGTGGCATTATGTTGATGTAGCACTGTAGCAGGGCTGTGTGCAAGAATCTGGCGATCCATGATACAGAGGTTACGATTCAATATATTGTGATATATTGCAATACTGTAAGCAAGACGATATATTGTGATTTTTTAATCTAATTTTAGGAAAACTGCCACAGTATAAAGAACACGGCCATATGCATAAAATGTTTTTTTTATGCAATCAGAACAGTGGGATCTGCATTTATCACAGTCTCTGTAACATCCAACATCATAGCACTACTTTGAGAGGGTGCATATCTTTGTAAATGAAATAGTATAATATATATATATAATAAAAAGTATTGAGTTTATATTGAACGTAAACTGTTAAAGGATCAGTGTGTAGCAATTAGGGGGATCTATTGGCAGAAATGGAATACAATATTAATAAGTATGTTTTCTTTAGTACATAATCATCTAAAAATAAGAATTGTTGTGTTTTTGTTACCTTAGAATGAGTCTTTTATATCTACATAGGGAGCTGCTTTCCACAGAGTCCACCATATCATGATATTCTGTATTTTTTTACACCCCTACACTGTACAGATTTTTTTATTCTCAGCATACATTTTACATAACGTCATGTTGAACGTGTTTTTAGAAAATCTGATCTTTTGTGATGCTAAAAGAATATTTTTTTAGACTACATTTTTGTTTGGAAAGGGTGATTTGGGGAAACTTGGGACGCGGCTGCAAGAAGCAGGTTGTCAGGTTGATATCTGTATGTCGTCCATGGATGTGTGTTATTTCCTATTCTGCTGGGTGAACTTAACATACAATGTGTAACATACATGCCACACATTTACACAATGTGGCAGCCCATTTTTTACAGGAAACATCACAAAATATTGCAAAATCTGCGAGGAGTACTTGCAGTGTTTGGGCCAATTGGATATAATGTTTTCATTTAATTTGTCAAATTTGCCAAAAACGCATCAGGAGATTTCCTTATTCCAAAACACAGATAGATGTGTTCAAACAAATTTATTTTCATACAACATTTTCAAGATCATTATTCATAAACTTTAACAGAATCTGAAAAATAACTACACATATAAAAAAATACACATCCTGACATACAATAGGAGCTCCATATATAAATAAATATATTATAGTGCTAACAGGCAGGATTAGTTTGATTTCCTGATGATGTTGTTATCTTTCAAAGCGAAGATGTGTGGATGGTGTTCAGACTGGGGGGAGAGAAAATGAGAAACAATGGAATATATGGAAGACAGTGTTCACACAAATGCCTTTACAGATTATAAATGAGGTCATTAAAAAGTGAGCAAACAAAGAAGATATGTTCCAACCACAAAGACGATACAGTATAGAGACTATACCCACCTTATCTATGAGGGGAAACCAGACTACTCCGTTCATAAATGGCTTGCAGACTGGTGATGAGGAACTTTTTGTCTTTACCCTCCTGTACACAAGAGAAAATAAACACAAGATACATTAAGACCAATATCAACACACTGTACATGTGTCATTGATTTTTAGACAAAACAACTATTTGATGCATTTCTATGAAATTTGGCACAGACATCCCAGACTATGGGGATGCCCTGACTTTACCTCTATAGCGCCACCACGATGTTGACATATTTGTTTTTTCATGACATGTCTCGACAACTACTAGATGGATTGCCATGGACTTTGGTACAGATGTATATACCGTATATATCTACATATAAACATATATAAACATTTGAGGCTAGAGAGACTGACTCTTGTTTGACTATACATACATTTTCAATTTGTTTTTCTAACCGACTGATGATTCTCCTTTGGCCATCAACAACTTGAGTG
The DNA here is from genome assembly GCF_043250625.1 of Sebastes fasciatus. Taxonomy (NCBI): domain Eukaryota; kingdom Metazoa; phylum Chordata; class Actinopteri; order Perciformes; family Sebastidae; genus Sebastes; species Sebastes fasciatus. The sequence goes on along the minus strand of NC_133807.1, from coordinate 27,180,363 downwards.
TGAATATATATCACTATTCTGAAAAAAAAGAAAGCACAAGAGATCAGCAGAAACATTATTGAGACACAGTAAATGTTTCTAGAGGGCAGACACTTTGTTAACAGCATCACCACCACATTACACTGAATAATAATAGAAATGAAAAAAGAAATTAAATGATAACATCTCTTACAGAAAGACTGCAGTGGCGAGGAATAAGATCAGCGGGTTCTCCAGCAGAGCGTCGTAGGCCCAGCTGAGCCAGGACAGGACCGGGTGAGCGTTCTCCAGCTCCTTGGCCCACAGCTGCCCCGACTGAAACATCGTGGTCAGATTCCTGAAAGGGCCGCACACTGACGACGGTTTAAGCCTGTGGACATCAGACGGATGGATTTTGAAGATACAGTGCAGTTGGTAAGTATTTGGACAATAAAACTTTTTTCAATTGTTTGGGCTCCAAACTGAGGCACACTGGATTTAAAGCTGAGGTTAGCTCGGGTTATTCTATATTTCCTTAAGTGTTAACAGATCACACAAAAAAAGGGCAGAACCAACGATGTATTAGTCCATAATGCAATACTTTCTCAAGCCCAATCATTTTTACTGAAGATATACACCGATCAGCCATAACATTGGGACAGCATGGGCACCCTGACCCTGTCGCTCGGTTCACCGGTTTTCCTTCCTTGGACCAGTTTTGGTAGGTCCTGACCACTACAGACCGGGAACATCCCACAAGAGCTGCAGTTCTGGAGATGCTCTGACCCAGTCGTCTAGCCAGCACTATTTGGCCCTTGTCAAAGTCGCTCACATCCTTACGCTTATTTTTCTGCTTCCAACACAAAGTTCAAAGTTCAAAATGTTCACTTGCTGTCCAGTATATCCCCCCCCCCACTGCCAGGTGCCATTGTAACGAGATAATCAATGTTATTCACTTCACCTGTCAGTGGTCTTAATGTTATGGCTGATCGGTGTATGTTTCTGTGCTGAACTGCATTTCTTTTCCTCCCTGTCTGCCTGTCGTGTATCTGGGACAAAGAGCTGATGGTGTTGCGTTATATATTCAAGAGATATCTTTTATTCTCCCCCTCTACCTTGACGTTGTGAATGGAGCCTCCATGCAAAACGGTGATGCAAAACAGAGCACAGTTCTGCCAATAACAATAGTTTGGTGATCAGTGCATCATTGCTGGTTTTGGTCTTTTCATGGAATTGTGACAATGAAAACACCAAATATTTCCCCAGCCTTATGCTAAAAGTTAAGACTAAAATCTGGTGAAACGAGTAAGACTGAAATGTGACTCCCTAACCTCACATTCATTGTTGTATTTTAAATCTAACATACAGTACGAGTATAGTATGTGGTAAATATGCTTGGAGCACAATGTCAGACATTGTCATTATGTTTAAAGCATGTTTTTAAAAAGCTACGCATGTCAGAGGTTGTAGAATTCATGCATGCCTTTTCGGTGAGGAAACTGCTTGTTGTGAGCATCACAGTCATTAAGAGAGGGGACATTGTTTTGTCACACTCACGTCCAGATTGTGTAAGTCACAGACACGGCAGCGCCAAGAAATGACGGGAAGCACAAAAGAGAGATGAAAAGTGTCGTCATCTGGCTGGCTCTCCAAGGCTTCCTGGACGCCTGACAGTTGAGCATTAGACTGCTCTGGAGAGGAGAACCAGACAGAAAAAAAATGTTTGTCATGCAAATCAGTGTCTGTATGACGATGAAACAACAGCTGCTGTACCAACCTTCTTCATGTAGAATAACACAAACAGTTTTATGATCTGGACGGCAGGAAGCAGTGGAGCAAACAGCACCCCGAGCCTGGGAAGAAACGTTAACGTTTAATTCACTTTTCATTTTGTTAAAATATGTGATGGGTTTCAAGGATGTGGTGTCATTACCAAGTAAGGGTTTGTCCATATATGAGTTCCAGCACATTACGGGCAATGTCAAACACTGGCATCCTGTTCCTTTTCAGCACTCGCTTGGAAAAGAGCCTATAGAGGGAGGATGCTTAATGTTCAGTGAATGCAAACTACAGAATTACGTGATTGGTGGGTGAAGCGCCAACTTGCCTCCACAGGAACTCTCCCAAAAAAGTGTAAAGCATCGTGAAGACAAAGTCCATTAGGAGCAGGCGATACAGTTCTTGCCCCACGAAGCTCTCCCAACACTGAGGACAACAGAAATGTAAAGATCACATCATATTAGGGCTGATAGGTCACAACCAAACATGTAATCACTTGTTTTAGGAATGAAGAACTTTGCATAATTCAGTGTCGCTCCATAACTGTAATTATATTTAAGATGTTGTAACCTGTAAACCACGACTTTCTGGTTCCACGGCAATTCTCCCCAGCCAGCGGAAGCACAGCACTCCAACAATACTGACCTTCAACAACAGGTTCCTAATAAGGAAGGAAATAATGACACTAGAAGGTTGTTTTCGTCACAGCTATTTTGGGAGTCAGTCGTGCTTCAATATGCAAATTACACGAGTGTGATGTGGAAACTTGAAACCTCGAACGTCGTGTGTGCAGCAGTTCAATGTGGGAGAATCAGTAGATGGAATATTAAGAATTTTCAGTGGAGCTTAATTGAACTTTTTTTGTGTTTTAAAACGTGTCTGGACTAGGGCTGCACAATTAATCATAATTTTATCGAAATCACACAATGTCCTACTGCAATTCAAAATCGCAGGAGGCACAATATTTGTTTAAAAAAAATTGTCAAAATACCATTTTAAGTGGTATATGCTGGGTATGCTGCAGAGATGTCCTGGCCTACACATTATATTCTACGGACTTAAAAAACATAATTTTAATATATTTTTTACTGAAAATGAGAATGATAATGTAAAAATCATCATTCCCTCCATTATTGCAAATCATATCACAATTGCAATATCAGTCAAATTTTTTTATCTTTCAGCTGTAGACTGGACTGAACAATTTTATAAAAATAAATGCTTAAATAAATAAATAAATAAGGGAATTAATACACAGATAAATAAATAAAAATGCAAATTAAAACAAAAATATCAATTTATATCACATTGTATCAATTAATCAATGGCTACATTTATTTTTAAGATTAGTTTTGCTACATTTAATGACATTTATTTATCAAGTTATTTATTTATTCATTTATTTTTGATTTTCGCAGGTTCTGTCCTCCATACCAGATTCAAAAGACTGCGTAAATTAAATGGTAGAGATGACATTTTTTGAGTCTATGCACAGAAAAGATGCTGAGATGATAGGACAGGTTTTTTTGGACTTCATCTTATTTTATTGTTACACACTTTTTATGTGCTCATTATTTTTTTGAAAAACTTGAATGCCAGAAAACAGAAACAAAACCTTCTGTGCAAATAAAAAAAAAAAGTAATTGGAGCATATAACAGTGTAACAGTTCTATTAAAGTTATCAGTAAATAATGAAGTTGTATTCTAAATTGTTTTTGCCCTATGCTTTAACAAGTCCAGATTTGCTTTGTATGGTTCTACATGAATGATCTCTTTTTTCACAGTTCTTCGTCTCACCTGAAGATGGAGACATAGACACGAACGCTGGGTGAGTCATGATTCTCCATCCAAGCACACAGGTTGAAGATGCCGGGGAGTAACAGGTTAATGCCTGACACCACTGCAGATAAGAGCAGCAGCTCAGCGTCTTTGAAAGAACTCTGCTTGATGTCAGCCTGTGAAGGAACGGACAAAATGACAGTGGGGGGCTGTAGAGCAACACGTCATGACCAGGGGATGCAACTTCATAAATGATATTACTTCCACCTTTGTCTTTCCAAATGTCTGCTGTGGAAAAGGCCTCTGAGTTTGACTCATTTGGGAACGACAAAGAAGCAAAAGTGCTCCGATTCGGTTTAACAAGATTCATTCAGAAAGCAAATGACTGGTCGGATCTAAAATAAGAAGAAGCCTATCTTACTGTCAGCATCACTGAGACTCTTGTGTGTTTCGTGTCTCTGTTGGCAAAGTTTAACTATATTTAATTTGCACAACAGGAAATGATGAGAAGTTTGGTAACCACTATGTTAAACATGCTCTTCTTACGATGTCTTGATCAGGATGGTGATTCTCACACAGAGCAGTTTTGTAAACCAGCAGACAAAAAAGGAAAGAAAAAGGAGAACTGAATAAACTGCGGTGGGAAGGTGCTTCTTTATCAGAGCTATTTTTGTGATAGTCTTGAGAAAAAGTGACACGTGGCCCCACATGAAATGTGTCATGTCTGGCTGCACAGCATGCTTCCTCTAACCTCTGACAGGTAGTGTACCGCCATGGCGCCCAGGGAGATGCTGCCCAGACATGTGGCCCACGCTACCAAGTGCACCACGAGGCGGCAGAGTCGCCGCATGCAGCTCTTTTGATCCTCTCCACCGATCAGCTCAGACAGCAGCTCCTGTTGGAACGGCAGCAGCTTGTAAGCAACATTTAAGATCTTCACAGTGTGTCGAAACTGTGATCAGCAAAATGTTGTTCTGATTATATTCAGAACAACATTTTTAAAAAACACTCCTTCGTGGAAACTGGATTTTTGTGCATGTGGTGCCGCCTGCAGTTAAAACACATCGGGGTGTGAAAATGCATCACTAAAAGCTTCCTGTGTGTAAACCAGACTGAGATAGTGTGACCAAGCTGGTGACCTTGAACTTTTCTGCTGTAACCTCTTCCACTCCAGGCTCAGTGTTAGAGCTAGTGAAGGTAGCGTGTGATGGAAGAACGCTCAATGTCCATTTTCCAAGGGGTCCCTTGACCTCTGACCTCCAGATATGTGAATGAAAATGGGTTCCATGGGTACCCACGAGTCTCCCCTTTACAGACATGCCCACTTTATGATAATCACATGCAGTTTTTTGAATGCAGTATAAATGTGTTATTTTCACCTATAATAAAATGGTGTATTTGAATATTTCCACATACTGGGTCTTGTAATTACATAAATTGGGTATCACTGTAAAGTTGAGACTCTTGTGGATCCAATGGGACCAACTGTATTCATATGTGATGTTAGTCCCCATAGTAGACATTTCACCTAGTTAGACCATTTTTTACCTCACTGTATAAAATGACCTGTGGTGACCTCTAGGATAATCACAGCCTCATGAAACTTCACTTTCAAAACTTAGAGACCTAGAGCATTCAGAGGATGGATGGCTTTTCTAGGCAGATTGACAATAAGGGGGTTTCTGAGCAGTTTACACAACAGAAGTGCTCACCATCTAATTGCCGAAAAATTCTGCTATTCTTGCAGGAATCTCCAAATGTCAAAAGTTTTTGATACCAAATCACAGCATGGCTTTTTTTGTGGTGTTCCTCAAGGTCTTGTGTCTTAATTTGGTATTTTCAAGGGATTATTGATCATTTTTTATCAATTCTTGAGTGGTAAAAAATGGTTAAATTTAGCACCAAATCTGTGTAACAAATGGCATCAACCCAAAAATTGCTGCAACTTATGATACATAAGTGAGCATGGGAATAACCATCATTTACTTCTATCATAATGTTCTAAACCCTTATACACTTTTACAATGTATTTGAATGAATTAATCTTTTTTGACACAGTGCTGAGCTGCATCTCAAATTAATCTTCAGGTTCCCAGCTTTCAGATGATGTACACCACTACCATGTGACATCTACTGTTGACTTGCTATCTCCCCCTAAAGACCCCCTGTATCCCCCTAAAACCCCCCCACAAAAATGGGTCTATGAAAAAGAGGAGTGGAAAAGGTTAAATGCTTTCAAAGAAGTACTTGTCGCCAGTCCATATTTTAAATGATTCACATTGATTCATCCATTTGGGAAGGAAATGTCTGAAATCAGTTTGTATTTATATCAAAAATGAGTTTCACGCTTTAGTGAGTCTAAGTGAATATACAAGTGTTGGCGTACTTTGAGCTGAGTGCTGATTTTCTCAGACTGCAGCCTGACGGGCGTCTTCTTGCTGACTTTAAAGTCCCAGGAGCAGAAAACTTTCACAGCCAGATTCCCATTAGACTTGAGGACTTGAAAACTTCTCCCAAGGGACTTGGACACGCTGCAGGAGAAAAATAAAGCCATAAAATACACACCGCAGAATGGAGTAAAGTAAGATCAATGCATCACTTATTGTCCAACCTGTACACAAGGATGATGAGGATAATGAAGAAGGCGATGGAGATGGTGACGAAATAGGCTGCAGGTATGCTGTACGGCATTATCTGGGGCTTGTCGGCATCACAGACGGGCAGGTCATCAGTGGAGTCAGCAGCTCGACAAGTTTTGAGGATGGTGTTGGTGTAGTAGCCGTAAAACATCACACTCTGAGAGAGGTAGCCCTGCAAGAGACACCAGAGATTTGATTCAAGACAGAAATAACCACACATGTACTGCTGTGATGTGTCTCACCGTGCCTGTGAAGAGCTCAAGACTGGTGAAAGTGTCGAGGTGAGAGTCATGAGGAGGAGGAGGAGGGTTGACGGCTTGAGGGAAGACCAGGAACAGGCCGTTGATGGCGAAGAGGAGGAGGTTAAAGAGCAGGAGGGTCCGGAGGAACAGGAAGTAGGAAAGCACCCCGGTTCCGAAACGTCCGCTCAGTCTCTTCATGGGCGAATGCCACAACTGGAGGGAAGCGAGGATGGGGAGGCAGCTGAACAGGCAGTGACGCCATGTCTGAGGGGAGGAAAACACAAGTGAAGAACTGACACCCACAAACAAAAAGTGGTTTAGCACTCTGTACTCACCCTCGAAATGTACACGCTCAGACGACTGTAGCACGGGATATTTCTGCTGATGAGTGAACTCTCAGCTGCATCGCTGAAAGCAAGCCGCCTGATGAGACATAAGCGGAAACAGTCACCACAGTGTGGCTTTATGTTGAAGGCCATTGACTGGTTTTTCGTACCTGACTTCCATCTTATCCGCCAGGCTGAGCGGTGCAGCTCGCAGCTTGCGCATGCCCTCGCTCACAGAGAGGCCTCGGAGGTTGGACACCAGCTGCTCCTTCTTGTTTTCTGTAAACCGAAGGTTAGAAATGAATATTGACACATTCAGAGACGAGTTGCTGCAGCCAGTTTAGTTTCTGTCCACCTTCAGCACTGATTTCCTCCGTATCTGCCTGGACCGACTCCTCCGGGATCGGTCTGGAGGGGTGAGAAGGATCACGGGAGGAGGAGGAGGGCTGGTGAGATGAGTCTCTGGCTGGACGAGGATGTACTGCAACGCTATTTATCCCTGTGTGCACAAGGAACAGTCAATTATTATATGAACATTGTCAACAAACGATTAGACAGTAGAGGACGGTTTCATCTCACCAGCAGTGCGACTGGGCATCGAGGAGAGGACCTTTAAGGTAGCAGCTGACCAGTGATGTCTCTGCATAGGGTTCATCTGTTCCCTCTCAAGTGTTTCGTCTCTCATGTGGCCGCTTGCAGCAAATGGCAGACTATGTTCTGTATTTGTACTTGTGCATTCCCTAAACACGTTCATCTCTAGGGTTTCAGGACATCTCTGGGTGCTGGCTGCCGGCTCTCCAAAGAGCCGGAAGGAGTCCAGACCTGGTTTGCTTCCTCCCATGTTCCTGAGGGAGGGAGAGTAACCATCAGAGGAAATAATGACCCAAAGGCTTTTGGCCCAAGCACCTTCATTACAGCAGCATGTACATAAGACATGTTGCACTTTTCCTACCACAAATCGGATACTTGAAAGTCTCCAAAAGCTTTCCAGTCCCAAATACTAAAGAGTAAGAGGCCTCAACAATAGGAGATGAACTTCGCCTCGCCTAGAAAGTAGACGAGATCAGGCGGCAGCAGCAGGGGGCAGAGACAAAAAGCTGCAGTCAAGTCGGACTGTTTCCAGCCATTTCTAGCAGCCTTCAAAGAATTTAAAGGACGTCATAGGAAAAGTGACATCCCGATCTGTACTTTTTTTTTTTTTTCAGACCACGTTCGATTGTAATGAGCACTTGTTTTGATAAGTGCGATATAAATAACCTTCATAATTATTATTATTATTATTAGTAGTAGAAGTAGTAGTATCAACCACACAAAATATGTTTGTTAACAGATGAAATCGTCATGGCACAACATGCGTATAAAAGCCTACAATCTAGCGTTAAATATTACAATTACAAAGAAAGTTCGCTGTCAAAACTAAGAGCCAATCAGCTCTCTGATCAGGCGACAGCCAGGCGTTTCCCATCATGCCCTGGGTCTTGCAGTCGGTGGAGAGCAACTGTGGCGCCTGGCTCTAAAAACTGCGGCCGCCTCGATCTCGTGAGGTTATCGTTGCCCGCGTGTGCACGACATCAAAGCAAGTTGGACTCAAATCTAACTGGCATGCATTGTGTGCCGATCGCCGGTGGTCGATTCTGCACAGGCCTGGTTCATCTCGAACGAGCCTATTGCCCCTTGAACTTTGACCCTCTTGCTCATATATCTGCTGCACAGACGATTGTGGGTCAGAATAACATGCTGGCTTACATACTGCAAAAAGCGACTGAATGTAGGAGGACATCCGGATATATGTGGCATACGGGTATGGGTATTGGAACGCACAGACTAAGTACATACAATGAAGCTTCAATCTAAAATCATGAAATCTGTGGCTGTGAAAGCACTGGAAATGTTCTCTCCAAACACTCGGTAGAAACACCGACTTCTGAGCATTCAAACTAACATCAAAAAGACTTCTGTAAATTATAGATAGAACAGAAAATAAAACTACAATTTAGTTTATTAGTAACACAATTTGATAAAAGAAACTTAGTCTACCATCAATGCTGATACATGGTATCACATTTTTTTGTTTTTTAGCAGTACATTAGCTCACAAGAGCAGAAAAAATGACAACTAACCAATAAATAGCTCTCAAATTAAGTCTGTAAGAGGACTTACTCAAAGTCAGACTCCGACGAATCAGAATCCGTTTGACACACGTTGACACTGTATGCCATGGTCCTTGATGATCGCTCTACTGCAAACACACAGCTCCCAGCGGCTCAGTCTTCACCATCAGTCACATAGTGGACCACATGAGCAGCAGTAGGTTATCGCTGATATTGTAGCTGTCTATTCTTGAGTGTCAAAACACATCATACTGACTTCCTCTCTCTCTTGCAGCACAGCTGTGCCTAATTTGCATTTGGTGCAAAGTTATCTGCCTGCATCTGATGAAGTGCAATCAGTTAAGCATCTCTGACATGGCAAATAAATACATAAATACCATCAAAAATCATATAAATATATTTAATTCTAATACTGAAAGGGTCAGTATGGTATTGTGTCTGTTTTGATGATTTGACGTTTGACCAGAGTGTATTTACAATAATTAGTGTTCACTGCCCTCCAGTGGTCATATTGAGGAACTGCAACACTACATTACTTTTGTCAAACTAGCAACAAGTAGTACTGGTACTGATAGAAGTGAGTAATCTGGGAGAGTCCATGTTTAGGGTCTTTCAGAAAAAAAACCTTTAAAAAAGAGAACAAAATAAAATAAATAGTTATCTAGGGGTTGAAATATATGCATTAAGGAACTTTAAATTAGCCATAGACAACATGTGCAATAAACAAATAGTGATTATTATGAAATATTTCATTGTTATGTTATCACAGTGAGATATTGCACCTCTACAGGCTTCAGTGGGAACAATAGGTATATTTAGGTCTGTCAATCGATTCAAATATTTAATCGTGATAAATCGCGTGATTGTCCATAGTTAATTAAGATTAATCCCAAATTAATCAAAACATTTTTTTTTATGTGCAAAATGTACCTTAAAGGGAGATTTGTCCAGTATTTAATACTCTTGAGCATATTTTTTATGCTAGATGCAGTACCTGTGAGGGTTTCTGGACAATATTTGTCATTGTTTTGTGTTGTTAATTGATTTCCAATAATAAATATATACATATATTTGCATAAAGCAGCATATTTGCCCACTCCTATGTTGATAAGAGTATTAAATACTTAACAAATCTCCCTTTAGGTACATTTTGAAAAGATAAAAAATGTGTGATTAATTTACGATTATTCACGATTAACTTTAGACAATCATGCGATTAGCCCTAGAATCTATACTTTAATATATAGGTATCGTTCCCATTGAAGCATGAAGAGGTGCAATATCTTACTGTGATAACAAAACAATTGAATATTTCACAATAATCACTGTTTGTTTATTGCACATGTTGTCTATAGCTACTTTAAAGTTCCTTAATGAATATATTTCAATCCCTAGATAACTATTTAATTTATTCTGCTCTGTTTTTTAAAAGCTTTTTTTCTGAAAGACCCTAAACATGGACTCTCCCAGATTGCTCTCTTCTAACAGTACTAGTACTACTTGTTGCTAGTTTGACAAAATTGTCATAGCATTAACATAGCATTTGTTTTATTACTAGGGCTGTCTGCATTAATAATATATTTTTGATGTGTTTTTATGTTTTTTATTGTTTTATTTTTTATTGCATTTGTGCAAATCCTGACGTTTATCTAACAATATGAACCTTTGCACCATGTACAATAAATAACCCTGTAATGTATTATGAATGTTTTATTCCCACTTGGTGACTTAAAGTAACTACTGAAAGTTACACAAAACACTAAAGCCATTTAAATGTTTCATATATATATATATATATATATATATATATAAAGTAACTACTGAGAGTTACACAAAACACTAAAGCCATTTAAATGTTTCAACATTTAAATGGCTTTAGTGTTTTGTGTAACTCTCAGTAGATACTTTAAGTCACCAAGGGCTATTTATTTTACAAGGTGCAAAGCTTCATATTGTTATATTAAACGTAGGGATTTGCACAAATGCAACAGCACAAACATGACATTCAACAAACTAACAATAAAACCATAAAAGCATATCAAAAAATATTATTATTATATATATATTTCAAAGGAAAAGTGCCCTAAATGACAGGGTGTAATGTCCTAGACCTCTATGAATTTATCATGATTTATGTTTATTTATTATTATTGTTATTTTTTTATTTTTTTTTATTTATCTGTGTATTTATATTCATTTTTGTACACTTTATATATATATTTTTTTTCTGAGTGCCCTCTGGGTATTGTCATGGGTGGGGGGTCGGTGGGATATATACCAGTCCAAACATGTTTGTGCAATGGATTGTAAGAGAAAAATGTATAAATAAACTCTGTTTAAAAAATATATATATATATTATTAATGCAGATAGGCTTACTAATAAGGCCAGTGCTATGTTATTAGTAGGGCTGTCAATCGATTAAAATAATATATATAAGAACGAATATCCTTTTTTCCACTCAGCTCGGTGTCGCAGTTTCCGAGCAGCACCTGAACGCATCAGAGAGGCGGTGTTTGTGAAGTTGGTCAGGAAGCTGTCAGACTAAATCGAAACCGTCCCAACTTTGACAGGAACACGTTCTCCCTTTCTCCCTTTCTGCAGCTCGTCTTTAAATCTACAGCAGGTTTTTTGGGCTGATAAGATGCAGAGCACTGCTTACGGGGCGTCGTTGGCTGGCGGTGCTTTTGACTTAATCAGTTTTCTAAAACAGCCTCAAACCATCCTGCGATGCCTGAGCTGGGTGAGTGACTCCACGGAAACATTAGCATCACAGCTAGCATCAGAGCTAGCCAGCTGTCACTTCGACTAGTTAACAGATGTGAGCATCCTGTGTCGAAACAAAGCAGCTAATAATACAGATTATTAGCTCTATTAGTTGTTAACACTACACATAAAGTGTGTGTAAAGTTTAAATTTTAAATTAAAGTTGTTTAAAGTGTAAATTTGATGTAACACTTGTTGATATTAGCTCATGTTAGCTAGCATGTCCTGTGCTGTGTCACCGCACTAACTGCCACTTTCTCCACCTGTTTGATGATTTGTTTGGCTTTTTTGTTGCTTATTTTTGCTAGAAAAAGTGGATTAAAGTGAGTTAAAATATACAGAAGATGTTGCTTTATATTTCTGGAGTGGTTACAGTGTGAGAAAAAGAGGAGGTTAAACTTTCCCAGCGTCATCTGTTGCTACTTTCCACTTTTTCCAAATGCGGAACGTTCAGGGTCAATTAGGGTTAAAGTTGTTATGGTTGGAAACTTGAATCATATCATGATAATAATACAGTCTATTTACATCACACTCATTTTACAAAGTGCCTTAGATGAATCAAAACAACAGGAGAACAAAAAAACACAACTTTTTTATTGATAAAAACAACAGAAATGACTAAAAACTTCATTTAAAAAGGTGTCATTTGAAAAGAAGATGCATTTTGCTGCTCTTATCTTTTCATTGAGCCCTGACAGCAAATGCTTTATCACCTTTGTGTTTAGTCTAGATTTGTTAAAAAAGATTAAGAAAAAGTATTTAATGATCTGAGTGGGAACATATGGCATCAAAATGTCAAAAATATAATCTGTAAGATTGTGTTATCAGTTTGAAAACAAACATGTAGACAGTGCAGGGATGCCAGGATCTGTGAAATATGAATATAGAGTTGCAACTAATAAAGTGACATCTTCAAATGTCTTGTTTTATCTGACCAACAGTCCAAAACCCACACATATTCAATTTAAAATGATTTAAAACACAGTGATGCAGCAAATCCTCACACCTGATGATAAAACAATAGAAATAAATGTCCAAAAATGCTATTTTAAAAAGGTGTCATTTGAAAAGAAGATTCATTTTGCTGATCCTTATGTCTTCAGGCAAACTATTTCATATTGAGCCCTGACAGCAAAAGCTTTGTCACCTTTGTGTTGAGGGTAGATTTGTTAAAAATAAATATTAAGGAAAGCATTTAATGATCTCAGGGTGTGAGAGGGAACCATATAAGGCACCAAAATGTCAAAAATATCATCTGTAGGATTGTGTTATCAGTTTGAAAAGAAACGTGTAGACAGTGCAGGGATGCCAGGATCTGTGAAATATGAATATAAATTTGCAACTAATTATTATTTTCATTATTGGTGACATCTTCAAATGTCTTGTTTTGTCCGACCAACAGTCCGAAACCCAAAAATATTAAATATTTAAAATGATTTAAAACACAGCGACGCAACAAATCCTCCCACCTTAGCTTGAACCAGAGAATAAAAAAAGATGAATCATTTATCTAACTTGTAGCTGAACAAGGATCACTCACAGAAAGTGTCACTCTCTTATTTTTTTAATGCCATATTTAAACTGTGTTAAAATGGATGAAGAATTGAAACTTCTTCAGCTTCACTTGTTGGACCTGGCTTGACATATGTCTTAATTAGGTTTCTCTTTTTTTGTGGTGAAAGCTTTCTTGTAAAGTGAATCATGTGATGTGATGAGAATCATGTGATGTGAGGGGAATCACACGGCTCCTGCAGCTGCTTGACTTAAAACATGCATTTTTTTTTTTTTTTATCACCACCCCTCGCCTGGCATTAACCCTGTGTGTCCCCTCCTTTGCAGTTATTCTCCATTGTGGTCTTTGCGTCCATCACAGCAGAAGGCTACGTTAACCCGTCAAAGGAGACAGACACAAAATGCATGTTCAACAACAACGACAGCGCCTGCAGCTACGGGGTCGGGGTCGGAGTCCTGGCCTTCTTGGCTTGTGTCATCTTCCTCATACTGGACGCCTACTTCCCAAATATCAGCAATGCCAAGGAGAGAAAGTTCATTGTTATAGGAGATTTGGGCTTCTCAGGTGAGAGTTACTGTAGACTGCTAGAATACAGGAACCGTGCCCCGAAAACAGGAAGTGCAGCATAGTTGAGGTTAATGCTGCTGTCATGTTTCATCTTAATCCTGTTTATTTATTTCTCTGCTTTAAATAACTTTCATCTTGGGAACAGCTGCGTGGACGTTCCTGTGGTTCGTCTGCTTCTGTGTCCTGGCCAGCCAGTGGTCCAAAACCGCTGACGTGACTGCCGTCGCTGGTGATGCCGCCCGCGCCGTCATAGCCTTCTCCTTCTTCTCGATCATCACCTGGGTGAGCCTTTCATCATCTCCATATGTGACCAGTATTTGACAAAAAAACAAACAAAAAAATCATATGATAACGCCCACAGAGTTGATTCACGGGGCACACTAAACCCCCTAGAAATGCATCTATATTTTTTATGATAACGTAGAACTAAAAATGTATTGTAATGATGAATAATATCAACCTTGTTGTGTCTTCATAATGACAGAATAAGAAACTCACAAGATTAGAAGATAGATTTGTGGTATTTTTATTTACTTATAGCCTAATAACATTGGACACTCTCTGTCTACACATTGTTAAATATGCACTTCTGTTACACCACGTACACAAACCACGTAGCCTACCTATCAGCTGACAGACACGCTCAAAACGACACGCTGTGCAGCACTCTGTCGCATGTGGACAGTTAGTTCATTCCAATAGAAAACAATGAAATCAAACTGATTTTGTCACTGATGCTTACTCGCATCGCATTCTGTTTGGAGGGTGTAAAATGTAGGCTACACACATCCCAATACATTAGACCTCTCTGCGTTGTACACATTACATTCCCTCTAGATTTTTTTTTGTGAACCCCCAACCTTAAAGTTGAAACTGCGCCTGTGATAACGCCGTGTAAAAGCTCCACATACTAACTCTCAACTTCTCTCAACAGAGTCTCTTGTCCTACTTTGCGTTTGGAAGGTATCGCCAAGGTGTCAGTGAGTTTGACCAGGAGTACAGAGACCCAGCCAACGACCACAATACTCCGTACCCACCCTCTCCGTACTCCAGCGGCCCCACAGGCTACCAGCAGTCGCCTTTTTCCCACAACCAGGAGCAGCCGGGAGAGTACCAGCCTCCAGCTTATTGAAGGACTGAGATTTAAACACACGAATCCAACAGGGCAGTTTGCTTCTTTTTTTTTTTTTTAAATAAAAACGTGTGCCAATGGTTTCATTAACAGCTCCGATTGTTCTCTTGAACTCCCATTTACTTCCTGCAGAACACGTTTGCATACTTTTGGCTGCACTGATGTTTTTTTTAGATCATTACATTGTTGTGAGTTGTGTGGTGGATGTTTGCTGTGTTGTTCAAAGTGCCACACGGAGCAGGTGAAGATATTTTTTGTTGTTGTTTGGAGATTGTCTTGGTAAGAGAGAGAAATGAGCGTGCCATTGTTGTCTTTATACCAAACCAGCTATTCCAGTGCCCCTTTTTGTTTAGCTTATGAGTGCGAGCTGTTAACTTCAAAGCACTAATCAACAAACAGGTTAGGATTCACTTTGTTGCCGGGAAATCTGCTTTGCATTTTTAAGATGGACAAAATATTTTCTTTTTTTTTAATGAATATGTTAGTATTTAGCACATATAAATATCTTTTCTTTACTATGAGATTCACACACAGCAGGTAACTTAGCGATGCAGTTCTGTACATACTGTTTTTCGACCACCAAACAAACCCATATCATTTAATCAATGGGTGCAATGAAAATGTTCCCTCTAACTACTGTTGCTCTTTTTCTTAATAATCAACCACTTGAAAATGGCTTTTATGCACTGAAAAGCACAATTCATTCATTCTTTGGGGGCAGTTAATTGCCAATATCTGATCTGAGATTGTTAGTTTTTTATGTTTTAAATCCAATTCTGCCACAATAACTTCTTAATATTAGTATTTAAGGGTTTTTATTTTAAGGTAGCCAAACCATTGATTTGTATCAGCTACCTCTGTAGAAGTTGAATGGGCCTTTCTTGAGTTCACGTATCCAATTCAGCCATAATTTGGTTTCAGGAATTCAGTGATGTTGTGGTAAATTGATATATTTATTAGCTTACTTAATCCTTTCAGTCTGGGTACATGACAATCGAGCTGTAATTTGTTTACTCTTTCCGCTTGCTTTTCTTACACTGTAGTTGCACGTGTTGCAGTTTCACTGTTGTGCTCAATGGCTTTACAATAATTATTAAAGTGCCTTTATACAGTGTTCTGTATCACACGGGGGGGGTGTGCCAAATAAAAACTTTTGTCGTTTTGAACCTCTGAGTCAGCCCTTCATTTATATCCTCTTTTAAAGAAAGAGCCGGACTCTGTAAAGAGCTGTGCTCCCTTGGCAAATATTTGAGTAGCGATTGTGTTGATGGATGTGGAAGAACTTGTGTGGAGGCCGCTCCGTAACAATGTAAAGACAATAAGATCTATTGTATGCATGCTTTACAGAAGAGCATCAACAACAAAGATGTCTTCTGTGCATATTCTAACATTATATCTAGACTATAACTACATAAATTAATTGCTTCTGAATTACCGAGAGTCCAGACAATAATTTGGCAATTATTTCAATATTTTAGTTACAAAATCAACGCATCAGAATTTTTCTTTTTCTTTATAATATTTTAAACTGTTTTAATATTGAATGTACATACTTGACTTTGGATTATTTTTTGTTATCTTATTTACATTGTTATTGATCTTATTTGTTATTATCTAAGTTTTACTTGCAAATATTTCATTATTATAATAAAAGTATTCCATTTGGAGATTTTTATTGATTTTATACTGTGCACAATGGCAGAATCTGATGATGCACAGGGTAAATGTCCATTGTCTGCACATAGCTTCCTGTAGTGGATATCTGTAGTATTTTGTAGTCAGATTCCCTTTCAAGAGGTAGAAAACCCATTTGGCTAACTTAAAAATGTAAATTTTTCCTTTGGTTCATCACAATTTACTCAGGCATAGTAAGGACGGGTAGCAGCCGTTTGTCTCGGTTTATTTCTTCGGAATAAATGCAGTTTCTTGCACATCTTTTCAAGGTCCTGATACTTTTTCTCGTAAAATTACGACTTTATTCTCGTAATATTACAACTTTTTTTCTGTAAAATTACAACTTTTTTCTTGTAAAATGACGACTTTATCCTCGTAATATTACAACTTTTTTTCTCGTAAAATTACGACTTTATTCTCGCAATATTACAACTTTTTTTCTCGTAAATTTATGACTTTATTCTCGTAATTTTATGACTTTTTTCTCGTAAAATTACAACTTGATTATCGTAATATTGTGACTTTTTGTCTCGTAAAATTACAACTTTATTCTCATATTACTACGACTTCTTTTCTCGTAAAATA
The DNA here is from genome assembly GCF_043250625.1 of Sebastes fasciatus. Taxonomy (NCBI): domain Eukaryota; kingdom Metazoa; phylum Chordata; class Actinopteri; order Perciformes; family Sebastidae; genus Sebastes; species Sebastes fasciatus. Next base: position 27,163,293 of record NC_133807.1, on the reverse strand, counting down.
ACGACTTTATTCTCGTAATATTACAAAAAAAAATTCTGTAAAATTACAACTTTTTTCTTGTAAAATGACAACTTTATCCTCGTAATATTACAACTTTTTTTCTCGTAAAATAACGACTTTATTCTCGCAATATTACAACTTTTTTTCTTGTAAATTTATGACTTTATTCTCGTAATTTTATGACTTTTTTCTCGTAAAATTACGACTTTATTCTCATAATATTCCGACTTTTTTTCTTGTAAAATTACGACTTTATTCTCGTAAAATTACGACTTTATTCTCGTAATATTACAAAAAAAAATTCTGTAAAATTACAACTTTTTTCTTGTAAAATGACAACTTTATCCTCGTAATATTACAACTTTTTTTCTCGTAAAATAACGACTTTATTCTCGCAATATTACAACTTTTTTTCTCGTAAATTTATGACTTTATTCTCGTAATATTATGACTTTATTCTCATAATATTCCGACTTTTTTTCTTGTAAAATTACGACTTTATTCTCGTAAAATTACGACTTTATTCTTGTCATATTACGATTTTATTCTTGTAATATTACAACTTATTTTGTAATATTACAACTTTATTCTCGTAAAATTACGACTTTATTCTTGTAATATTACAACTTTATTCTCGTAAATTTATGACTTCATTCTCGAAATCTCATATTTTTTGCCCCTCAATGTGGCCCTAATACTCCGTCGTACTTTATAATATAAAAGACATGAAAATCTCCCTTTTTTTTTACAATATGGGTCCTTTAATGTAGAGTGGAGTAGAGTTATCAAATATCCGACAGCTCATGAAGGCAACCGTTTGACAAACGCTCTTGCATCCACCGCGCGCAGCAAGACGCACGCTGCCGTCGTCACCAGTACATACAGGAAGTAATGAGCTGCTGTCTGCTGGTCGAACCTGGTGGTGAACAGTGAACTGGTGATCTGGTGAACGGGGGGAGCGGAGGAGGAACCGGAGCAGGAACCGGAGCTGAAGGAGGAAGCGATAAAAACATATAATGACATCTGAGCTACAACCGTCAGCGGACCGCGAGCTGAACGTCTGAACGTCTCTAACGTCTAGCGGTGAGTACCGAAATAAACCAGAGACTGTTTCAGGTTCAGCTCCTGAACGCAGCAGTTTGTGATGCTATCTGAGTTATTAACCTCTGAGCTGCTGGCAGCACATACAGGACTTATACACACACACACACACACACACACACACACACACACACACACACACACACACACACACACACACACACACACATACAGGACTTATACACACACACACACACACACACACACACACACACACATACAGGACTTATACACACACACACACACACACACACACACACACACACACACACACACACATACAGGACTTATACACACATACACATACAGGGTCACCACCAACACACACACACACACACACACACACACACACACACACGTACAGGGTCACCAGCTAACACACATACACACACACACACACACACACACACATACAGGACTTATACACACACACACACACACACACACACACACACACACACACACATACACACACACACACATACATACACGTACAGGGTCACCACCAACACACACACACACACACACACACACACACACACACACACACATACAGGGTCACCAGCTAACACACACACACATACACACACACACACACACACACACACACATACAGGACTTATACACACACACACACACACACACACACACATACACACACATACATACACGTACAGGGTCACCACCAACACACACACACACACACACACGTACAGGGTCACCAGCTAACACACACACACATACACACACACATACAGGGTCACACCAGCTAACACACACACACACACACACACGTACAGGGTCACCAGCTAACACACACACACATACACACACACACACACACACACACACACACACACATATGCATGCAGATGGGATGTTTGTTTGTGTGTGAAGGAGGAGAGGGAGACCTACAATCGCTGCCTTCCTTAATAAAATATCTCTACTAGCAAACAGTTTATACCATATTATAACACATCAGAGATTTCCAGAATAAAGTCATAACTTTATGAGAAAAAAAGTTGTAATACTATGAGAATAAAGTCATAATATTATAAAGTAGTAATTTTACATGTTATTTTCTTTATTTCTCATAAAGTTATGACTTTATTCTTGTAATATTCAGCTTTTTATGGTCTCTGGTACGACGAGAGAGGAGATGATAGTGGCATCATCAATGTGTGCAAAAACATAAAATATCACAGAATGATGCATGTTTTGGGGATACAGTGTAATCATATAATCATATATTAGATTACATTGTGTTATCTAATATGATAATATAGGCTACATTTACAAACGGATTAGACACTTCTGAATACTGAAAGGTATATTTCGATCACTCCACCATCCCAGCAAAGATTTGCTTCATATAGTAGACCTATTAAAGTTGTTCAGCTGGGCATGTGGCAGCTGTTGGATGATGTAAGAGCTTGTCCAAACATAATAAAATGAGTTTATATTTCATTTAGTTTGCTAATTGCTTGATAATGTAATGAACCAGGGCTGGGTTTGTTACTCATTCAGTGAGAAATACTCAAATATTGTGGATCTATTTATTATGCAGTGTCTTCTCATTGGATAAAACCACATAAAATCAAGTACCTGAGTCTAATGCACATCTGTTTGTAGGCGCCTTGACATGCAGAGGTTTGCCTCACAGCAATAAGTGAACTATTTATGGGCCTCACTCACTCTCTGTGTGTGTCTTCAATCGGTTTCCTTTGAAGACCACATCCCCCCAGATGTCATCCTTTATGGCGGCAAAGAGCAGAGATACTCACATTTTAACATCACCAGCTTTACATTTCATAGGAGGGGTTTAAAGGAGCAGTGTAACATGTCTGGGGGATCTATTAGCAGAAATGTAATATAATATTCATAACTTTAGTGTGTTTTCTTTTGTGTTTAATCACCTGAAAATAAGAATTGTTGTGTTTTCGTGACCTTAGATCAGGGGTCAGCAACATTTACTATCAAAAGAGCCATTTTAGGCACAAAAAATAATAATAATCTGTGTGGAGCCGCAAAACATTTGAGCATTGTGATGAAGGTAACACAGTTTAGAGTTTAAGTATATAGTATATAAGTCTAATGCAGTGAGGGTCAAAGTGCAAATGTACTACAGAGTATTAGGGCCACATTGAGGGGAAAAATCTGAGATTTCCAGAATAAAGTTGTAATATTACGAGAATAAAGTCATAACTTTACGAGAAAAAAAGTCATAATATTGCGAGAATAAAGTCATAACTTTAGGATAATAAAAGTCATAATATTACGAAAATAAAGTCATAACTTCATGAGAAAAAAAGTTGTAATATTACGAGAATAAAGTCATAACTTTAGGATAATAAAAGACGTAATATTGCGAGAATAAAGTCATCACTTTACGAGAAAGAAAGTTGTAATATTACGAGAATAAAGTCATAACTCTACGATAAAACAAGTTGTAATATTACGAGAATAAAGTCATAACTCTACGAGAAAACAAGTTGTAATATTACGAGAATAAAGTCATAACTCTACGAGAAAACAAGTTGTAATATTACGAGAATAAAGTCATAACTCTACGAGAAAACAAGTTGTAATATTACGAGAATAAAGTCATAACTCTACGAGAAAACAAGTTGTAATATTACGAGAATAAAGTCATAACTCTACGAGAAAACAAGTTGTAATATTACGAGAATAAAGTCATAACTTCATGAGAAAACAAGTTGTAATATTACGAGAATAAAGTCATCACTTTACGAGAAAGAAAGTTGTAATATTACGAGAATAAAGTCATAACTCTACGAGAAAAAAAGAAAATAATTTGTTTTCTCGTAAACCTATGACTTTATTATCATAATATTATGACTTTATTCTCGAAATCTCCTATTTATTTTTTTTCCTCAATGTGGCCCTAATACTCCGTCGCACCATAGACCTACAACAATGATAAATAAAAATGAAAATGTAAACAAAAAGCAGTTATTCATTTCCATTTTTAAAAATCCACAGAGAGCCACTGGAGAGGGGCTAAAGAGCCGCATGTGGCTCCACAGCCGCAGGTTGCTGACCCCTGCCTTAGAATGAGCCGTTTATATCTAAATAGGGGCTGCGATCGAATACTCTTTGTTTTGTTTTTTCCTAATAGAGTGAAATGACCAGGAAGTATCTCAGTAGCAGCCATGATAAGAGCTGTTTGAATACTCTAAATGATAAGGAAAGTGCTTCAATGCTTCCTTTCTTATCCCCTTTAGCGTAGGATACACTGGACCATCCTTTATGAAAGGAAAGGAGATAATAACATCCTACAATTCCTTGCGGCCGCAACGTTTAAAGCGACGCACCATTCATGATAACAAGCAATATACTTATCTTGCATATTATTTTCATACAGTCAGGGAATGAAATTAGTACCTGCCACCTGCCAAATACAGGGTAAATGTTGGCTGTGAAAATTTCAGGTCACCTGCCACCATGGCAGACAGGTTTTCCTTATATTATATTAAGAAATATTATTTTAAAAAAAAGCAATTCTGAAGCCTAAATTAAATATATTATAACACTTCATTTTACAGGTCTGCAAATGTCATGGTAATAAGGTAAAATTAGCAGGTAACCCATTTGAAATTTCTTTGGGATTACTGCCAAATTACTCCAATATTTACCTCAAAATTGATTGAAAATTACTTTGTTATAAACATTAATTAATAATAGACAGGAAGATAACATGGACCCAAACTGTTGCCTAGCAATGCAATTCCGTTGCAATTCCATTGAAATGTACTAAAACGGAGCGTTTCAGACAGAGGGTAAATACAGGTATATTCAGGCAGACAGAATATGAGGAAAATAAAGTGTTTTTTTTAACATTACAGCATGTAAACATGTTCTAGTAGAAACACAAAATACAAGTATGAACCTGAAAATGAGCATGATATGGGACCTTTAAACAATTAACTCAATATTTATCATTATAATTTTCTTTATTTCAATTCCAACCTTGGTAATAAAGTGATATTTTTCACCGCTGTCCACATTAGGAAAGGGTTAGGGTTAGGGGTACTCAGTTGGTTGCAAGCTGCATCCACACCACTTGATGTCGCCAAATCCTACCACTGCACCTTAAATCTTCCTTGTTGTACGTTATTCCTCTCCATTGTGCAAAATGACTATGAGAACCACTTTGAGATGCTCAGAAGTCACGTGCACTATTTCATACTTTCTTTACAGCTGAAACAATTAGTCAAATAATCAGTAAGTTGGTCAACAGGAATTTAATTGGCAACAGCTTTGATAATCAATCATTTAAATCAATTTTCAAGCAAAAAAGCCAAAACAAATCTTTAGTTCTAAGTGCTCAAATGTGAAGACTTTCTACTTTACATTCTCTGTTTTATATCATGTAAGTTGAATATCCTTGGTTTTTTTTTTTAACTGGTGGTGTTGGACAAAACAAATATTTGATGATGTCACTGTGGACATTTGTCACTATTTTATTGACCACATGATTAGGCAAGGCAAGTTTATTTATATAGCACCTTATCATACACAGAGGTCATTCAAAGTGCTTTACACAAAAAGATACAAGTATAAAATACGATAAATAAAAGTAGACATGTTTTATAAAACTACAGACAAGTTTAAAACCAAATTTATAAAATTATGTACTTTTTGTTATTGTGTACTTTTTCTCAAATTGAGCTGCCTACGGATGCAAAATTAATTTCAGTGCAAACTGACAATAAAGTTGTATCGTATTAATAAAAAGCTCTTAAAGACAGAGAAAAAGTCTAGTGTTAAAAAAAGTTAACAAAAATCACAATAAATCACAATATTGAATCACAAAACGTCCCAGCTCTAACTTCTAATCTCTCATGTTATGTATATTGTCACATCTCACAACCCTACATTGTATATTATGTCATAATTCAAACTACTCAAGGACTTTGAGACGCTCAGAAGTTGCTTGTTCATTAATAATTCACTTCTTAAACTCCTAACATATTTTTGTACTAAAGCCCAGAAGGAGTTAAATCAGTTATTAACAGATTTTAGTACAGTTAAAAGTAAGTTTGCGTGCCTGATGAATGAGCTCTGTTGTTATCAGGCTGATCTGTGGCCTCCGTCCAGTCACAGTATACTCAGAGCACTGATTGCATCACAGAAACACCTCCACTATGTAGGATTCGAAGTCTTGTATTGACCACAGGTTTGTTTTTAACTTCTTATTCAGCCTGCAGGACTTTCCACCTTTCATGCAGGTGAAGTTATTGTGCAGATTAGAAGTGTTTTCCCAACCTCTGGTACCTGTGACCTGGTTGCCATAATGAATGACGACTCCTGTAAGGTTTGCACCCTTTGGACTGGGACATAATCCTCCGAGTCTAGTTAAAGTTCACAGTAACAATCCTTAGTCATGGTTGCTCTGCGTGTGATCTGAGCAGAAAGAGCTCAGGGCTGAGTGTGGAGGTCTGATTTAAGGACCGGTTTGATGACACAGAGTCGGCGTTCTGGCACGAAGAGACGAAGGGGTAAGCCTGCAGTTATTTTGTTTCAGTGAAGGTGACTGATTTAAAACAGCCCCTTTTATCCCAACTTTACTGTGCTTCAGAGGCTGTAGCAGGTTCAGTTTTAGACCTACAGTGAAGGTACAGATATCATATGAAACTACAAAACGACAACTAAGGAATCCATTGGTACCAGCAGAGTCATGTTAGCTTGTCGGCAAGGGGGCTAAGTAATGCTTCAAAGTTGGGCTAAATTTTGGCGAGGAAAAACTGGCATGGCCATTTTCAAATGGGTCTCTTGACCTCTGACCTCAAGATATGTGAATGACATGGGTTCTATGGGTACCCACGAGTCTCCTCTTTGCAGACATGCCCACTTTATGATAATCACATGCAGTTTGGGGAAAAAAAACATGCCGTTTTTTGCATGCAGTATAAATGTGTTATTTTCGCCTATTCTAAAAGGGTGTATTTTAATATTTCTGCATACTGGGGTCTCTAAACAGTCTTGAATTACATAAATTGGGTATCACTGTAAAGCTGAGACTCTTGTGGATCCAATGAGCCCAACTGTATTCATGTGTGATGATGTTAGTCCCCATAGTAGCCATTTCATTGTAGTGAGTCCATTTTTTGAAACTTGACCTCACTGTATAAAATGACCTGTGGTGACCTCTAGGATAATCACAGCCTCATGAAACTTTACCTCCACAAACTACAGACCAAGAGCATTCAGAGGATGGATGGCTTTCTTAGGTAGATTGACACTAAGGGGGTTTCTGAGCAGTTTCCAGAATAGAAGTGCTCGCCATTCAATCGCCGAAAAATGCAATTCTTGCAGAAATCCACAAATGTCAAAAGTTTTTGAAACCAAATCACAGCATGGCTTTTTCAATGGTGTTCTTCAAGGTCTTGGTGTCTTAATGTGGTATTTTGGAGGGGTTATTGATCATTTTTATCAATTCTCGGGTGGTAAAAAATGGTTAACTTTAGCACCAAATTTGTGTAACAAATGGTATCCTCTAAAAACATTTTTTCATTCATTCAATTCATGTTTATTTCGGATTTATGACTGCAACAACTTGACCCACAGTGCTGAACTGCATCTCAAATTAATCTTCAGGTTCTCAGCTTTCAGATGATGTACACCACTTCTATGTGACATCTACTGTTGAACTGCTGTTTCCCCCTAAAGCCCCCCTAAAAAAAAGAGAAAAACGTGTCTCTAGTGGGTCTCAGAGGCTGAACTCAATGAATATCAGCTACTTGTTGGTGTATTTCAGTCTTCTTGCCTCACAGTGGCGGGCCCTGATGTTGCTGCCATAGTGGACTGCTGTTTGGCTCGGGGCCCTCCTTATGAAAGACTCTTTCAGCTCCTGCGCTGCTTTCAGAGAATTGCTGCCATGTTTAGGCCACAGGAGTGTGAAGCTCCTGAGTTTAGAGGTCCCCGGAATTTGGTTGGGAGTAGATTGCACACATTTAGAGCCCGGTGGTGAACCCTCAGGTGTAGACGGACGAGGTCACGTTAGTTTGTTGGGTGTTTAAGCAAATATCAGTACAGGGAATACAATTTGGGAAAGTGCTGGATGATTTTGAAAAAATGATAATGATTATTTTGACTGATATTGCGATATGATTTGTGATATTTGAGGGAATGATCATTTTTATATCATTATTCTCATCTTCATTGAAAAGCATATTAAAATGATTATGGTGTGATTTTTGCAGGTTTCTGTGCCAAACACAGTCTGTAGTATATGGTGTGTTGGCACTCATCTCACCTTTTAACAAATGTTGTACCTCCTGTGATATGAAAATTGCAGTAGGTCATATTGCGATTTCGATAAAGTTTCAATTAATTGGGCAGCTCTAGTTTAGAATATGACTTTTGAGACCTTTCTGCTTGCAATGTCACATCATCCTGTTGTCCACTTTCAGGTGCTAAACTTAGTGATCTGCACTACTTCTCAACTTGCCCCTTTAGCAGTTATGTAAAGTTAAATGAAAATTAATTTGTTTAACCAAAGTAGGGTTACAACTAGGACTGACCCGAATGCTTTGAAGCTTTGAAACTTTGACCGTTGCCATGGTAATCAACATCCAAATCAGTATTCAAATGCTTTGTTGTTTTTTTGTATTTTTATATATATATATATAAGTAGATAGTAATAATAAAGTATAAATCCCCAAATAGCCCATGAAATAAGGAATAATCCCACAACATATTTATTAATTTATTTAATCATTTAATCATTTAATTGTTTAATTGTTTAATTATTTAATTATTTATTTATTTATTTATTTATTTATTTATTTATTTATTTATTTATTATTTAAGGTTCTGCATTTGCCATGTCTGCAAAAAAAAAAAAAGATTTGGACAAAAAATTTCTTTCAGCTTTTTACTGAACAGGCCATAAAAATGAAAAAGTGTGAGTTTTCATATTCGATAGGACTGCAACTAACAATTATTTTCATTGTCAATTAATCAGTTTTATTAACAGTTCGGTCTATGAAATGGTGAAAGTCCTAGAGGATCTCTTTAAATGTCTTTTTTTGTTTGAACAACGCCCCAAAACTCAAAGATGTTCAGTTGTCAAAGATATAAAACAGCAAATAAGAATCCCCACATTAGAGATTGATTATCAAAATGGTTGATGATTATTTTCTGTTGATGACGTCACTAATATGTGTCGAGTGAGGACACTGTGCTACATCAGCTGCATTTCCTGATTTACCTGTTCACCGCCGCCCTTCTCTTCATTGTCACTTACTGGACTCCTCCCAACCTCCACGTTGACAATGTTAGCTGCCACTTGATATTCACTACTTCCTGCTTCTTGTCGTGTAATGATTAACCCGGCATAAACTCACTCGTGTGAGCTCCTACCAGAATTATAATAGAGGCTTAGATGAACGACCTGCCTGCCTCCAGGATTAGAGGTTTGATTGGTGAACAAAGACTTCTGAGACTATGTGAGTAGGATTAGATTGATCTTTTTATCATCTAAATGTCATGTTGGCTAATGTTTGAATGAAACTTGTTTGACTTCAGTTAACTTGTTAAAATGTTTGTTTGTAATTTTTTCATTGAATTACTTGTCTTAACATTGCTATCATACAGTTTTTTTTATCATTGTGGAGAAGTAGTATTTCCTCACAGATAGGCCCAAGTCACGGCCTGATTTTGCATACTCTTTAAATGCTTATTTAAATGTCTTTAGAGGATGAAGGAACATTTCGATCAAGCCCTTCGGTTTAGTGTTGGTATCGTCCCACAGGGCGAAGCAGGTGTAACAACCATTTCCTGCCAACTGAAACTCACGATATGATTGTATCTGTACAGCTCAACTAACGGCTTGTTACTGATAAGCAAAACTTATCCTGTGTATAACCTGAATGGTGACCTGTATTTGAGGAAAAATTACCATATTAAAGCAAGGCTATGTAACTTTTGAAAGAACAAGTAACACATTTTTCCTTTTTCAAATGAAAAGTTGAATTCATAAGTAATAAAACACACCACTACTCAATGTAATACACTCAATGGCTTTGCTGCTATGAACAGCCTTAAGGCTTTTACACACCGGAGGGGCGTGACGAATAAGCGACACAAAATTGCAAAATTCTCGCCTGCAAATATTATATGTCTAGGGCTTTTATTGTGAAAGGTAGGGTGTAAGAAAATATCGATATTATGTGTTGTGATTTTGTATAGATTCTCCAAAACACTGTATCAATAATGTATTTGTGACCCGGCTGCCATGTTGAAAACAGTCGAGCCAAAGCCCATCACCGGCCGGAGCAAACTTTATCATTTTACAGCTAAACGGTACACTACAAGATGTTTCCAAAAACATTTGAGCCGAGAAATAGGCATTACAGTAACAGAATATTGATTCATATTTGATCAGCGCTGCCTAGTTTGACCGTTTGATCGGAGTTGGCGAGTGACAGTTTATCAAAATTATTCAATATTTTCTGAAAGTTACAGCTTTAAACAAAAGTTACAGTCTCACTTTAAAGTCACAGTGAAACGGACATTAGAGCATCTTTAGCTTCAGTACAAAGTGAAACAAAGAGAGAACATAATCCTCGAAAAAAACGGGGGGGGAAATGGAAGAAACCTCAGGAAGAGCAACAGAGGAGGAATCCCTCCTCCAGGACGGACAGACGTGCAACAGAATAATGAATAGACCAACACAGTAAAATTACAGAATCAGGATGACAAAATTATATCAATTTAATTCAACTTTATTTCAGACACGTAGGTCCAACTCAAATATAAGATAATAAATACAATACGATGACAGAAACACAGGGACATAATTATACCATGATTATGATTGCATTATTAAATGCCACCTGAAGATCTTTCCCTTTTACTTTACTATAACTGCACCATAAGTGGGCTGTAAAGAGGGCTGTTTTTACATCATCTGTACATATGATGAAATTAAACTTACCGGCATATTGGCTTGTTCATTTGCCAATGCAAATTTGCAAGCTTAGATTTGTGTAGACAAACAACAAACAGATAAGACCTGAGCCACAGGACCTCCCTCTCCTCCGTGGAAACCTGGAATGAGGACAAAATACACAAACACACAAGAGACAAAGCTCAAGCTCTGCATCATACACACAGATACGAGAAAGAAAAAACAAACAGAGGGAGAGAGAGACGAGGACAACATGCACACAGGCGAGATGGAGAATATTTTTATGTTTTACAGGAAAAGAAAAGATTTTGATTTAAAAATACTCAAAAAAAGATTTTCTTACACATATTTAGCATGTAACAAGAGGAAGATGAGGCTATATCTTTTCAGTTTGACAGTCTCCTGTCCTGTTTCGTGTCGTACAAGTGGACTTACCGTCTCTCTCTGTTTTTCTTTAGGTCCCTCCAGGCCTCCGTCCTCCATGCCTGCTCCCCCAGGCTTCACTCGACTGGAGCAGAATGAGCCGATGAACTCTCTGCGTATCTCTGTCGGAGGCCTTCCTATGTTGGCGTCGATGGCCAACACCACTGACCCTCGTTTCCGCCTTAAGTGGAGGCCCATCGTGGCGGTGGCCTTCTTCCTGGCCCTGCTCCTGCTGATCTCCATGCACTTGACCTCGGGCTTTCGGTCCCGCTCCTACGACTCGCACGGCTGGAGACCGAGTCGCGGCGACACCCAACCGTCAGACTCCAGCTACAATGACACCTACCCTCTCAGTCCGCCCGAGCACACGTCGCAGGGCACGCGCTACCGCATCGCGGTCATCGCCGACCTGGACACGAGCTCTCGTAGCGACAAGAAGCTGACGTGGTTCAGCTACATGCGGCGGGGGCACCTGTTGGTGTCCAAAAGTCTTGAGAAGGTGGCGGTTCAGTGGGACGAGGACAGGGTGCTGCTGGAAAGCCACCTGTCGGAGAAGGGAAGGGGGATGGAGCTGTCTGAGCTGGTGGTGTTCAACGGGAAGCTCTACAGCGTCGACGACAGGACGGGCGTCGTCTACCACATCGACGGTGACAAGATTGTGCCCTGGGTGATCTTACCTGACGGCGACGGCAGCGTTGCCAAAGGTCGGCTTTACCCTCCTCTCATACAAGTACATGTACATGCTGTAATACAATATTCTACTTGAGTATTTCCATTTTATACTACTTAATACTTCTACTCCACCACATTTCAGAGGGAAATATACTTATACTTATACCCCACTGCATTTTCTTTAACTTTTCAGATGTCTATGACTTGTTAGTCCAGTTATCTTTTCAAATTCATTATTTGAAAAAAAAATGGACATAGATTTGTGCAGCACAACACGACCCCCCAGATTTATCTTGAGACCCTTTGGAGGGGCCCTCCCCTAGTTTGGATACCACATGACTACTCTATTTAACTAATAACATAACATATACTACGATCATTTTTCTGCATTATGAGTGCTTTTACTGATACCTTAAAGGGATAGTTCTGGTGTTTTGAAGTGGGGTTGTATGAGGTACTTATCCATAGTCAGTGTATTACCTACATTAGATGATGGTCGGCGATATGAGTTACCATACAAAAGCAAAGTCTTTTTTTTAGGTGTGTGATGGAATTTTCTATCAATTCCTCTCTCCTTGGTCGGAAGGTCAGAGTGTCTCTCAGAGTGTCCCTCTGTTATTGGGTTGGATTCCTCTCTAGGGGCGCCACCGTTATCTGTACAGCTGTGTCTGTAGGAGGGACCATAGAGCCAGTCGCCAGGGCAACCAGGGTCAGAGATGCCAGAGGAACCGCGTAAGTCAAAACATGATAAGGGTAAAACACTTGAGCACCAGGGAGGAAGGGCAGAGTTGTGAGGCCTTCACGGAGAGAGAACACATCACTGGTGGAGACCTGGCAATTCTCCTTGATCAAGCTTCAATAAACTTAAATGTAAGACATCAACAGCTCCGGGGCGTCTTCCTTCCTGTTGACTGAGTTAACCTGAGTATCAGAAATTCCACAACAAGGTGAGCCTTTCTTTTGCCGGTCCCGTCCACAGCAGTACATTATTTTGCTTCCGTGCTAGTACTCCTGTCTGCTTCTCCAAGCTGGAGGCGTGCCGACCGTCATCTACTGTAGGTAATACACTGACTATGTATGAGTACCTCATGCAACCTCACTTCAAAACACCCAAACTATCCCTTTAAGTATATTCTGCTGATTATAATACTTTTTATTTGACTTAAATGCAGGACTTTTGCTTGTAATAGAGTATTTGTGTGTGTTTAATTGCTACTTATGTACTGATAGGTTTCAAAGCCGAGTGGCTGGCGGTGAAGGACAAGCACCTGTACGTCGGCGGTCTGGGGAAAGAGTGGACCACCACTGAGGGCGAGTTCGTCAACAACAACCCAGAGTGGGTGAAAGTGGTGGGCTTCAGAGGGGATGTACAACATGAGAACTGGGTCCCCATATACAAATCTCTGAAGGCTGCAGCAGGGATCGAGCCTCCAGGTGAGGATGCAAATCTGGTCTCGCTCACGAGTCTGCTTCCATTGTTTTTCTCTTTGTTGACTCTTCACCCGTATTCCTCCGAATCCCCGCAGGGTATTTCATCCACGAGTCAGCAGCGTGGAGCGACACCCTGCAGCGCTGGTTCTTCCTCCCTCGCCGCGCCAGCAAGGAGCGCTACGAGGAGAAGGCGGACGAGCACCGCGGCACCAACCTCGCCCTCAGCTGCTCGCCGGATTTCCAGGACATCGTTGTAAGTCGAGTGGGCCCGCTCAACCCCACTCACGGGTTCTCCTCCTTCAAGTTTGTACCCAACACGGACAACCAGATCATCCTGGCTCTCAAGTCGGAGGAAGACGCCGGGAAGATCGCCACGTACATCATGGTCTTCACGCTCGACGGACGCATCCTTTTACCTGAAACCAAGATCGGGGACGTGAAATACGAGGGCGTGGAGTTCATATAGACTGAGTCGCTCTTGAGGCCACTGCACTGTTGTTTTGTTTACAATCCAGTCACTGTTGAAGCTACTGTACTCGCTGCTTCCTCATTGAGACACAACTCCAACCCTTAAAGGATCGTCTTTAAGAAGAAGAACTACGGCCTGAGACTGTTAAAAAAGGGTCTTTTGAGAAAGTGCCAGTCAACACTAACAATGCCAGCATGTCTTGTGGTGGATCGTGTCCTTCCCAGGACAAATGTGGCCCTCAACAGTACTGTAGCCTTTCTTATAATGAATGTACAAACGATTGATTTATCAGACTGTGACTTCTTTTCCTAAAGCATACACTTTCATGCACATACTGTACACTCACCAAAGGACAAAGGTTTGTTTTTCTAACCTGTTGCTCCATGTTAAACATCATTGTGTACACACCAGACATGTTATTTTCAGTGGAATAACTAAAGGCCTGTTTTTATTCTTCATAAAACTCAACATTATTTGAAGGACATTTCGGTGATAAAAATGAATTATGTAATGTTTTCGGTGGGATGACTTGAGTAAAAAAAAAAAAACCTTGATTCCTATTTTCTTGAGCCGTGTCATTTTAAGGTCACTCGTGTGGGCTTGTTTAGTTAAAAAAAAGAATAAGACATTGTCCTCAGACAGGTTTGGGCAAGACTGAAAACTGTTGCTCAAGATCCTGATTTCCTGCTCTGTGCTTTGTGAAACGAAACTTGGGGAAAGCAGCCGGGGAATGGAGAAGTGAAGCCTGTTTCTGCTTTAAAAGGGGTGAGATTTGTGTCACAGACTGCAGACGAGAGAAGAGCACTTAATAACCAGAGAAGAAAAGGTAATGTGGTTTCATTATATTTAAGGAATTTTGCACATTTTGTCTTTAATTTTATTGCACACCTTTATTATAGTCAGTTAAAATTAATTGCATTCCATCTTAATGAAAACGTTAAGGTTTTATATTCATGCAATAAATGTTTTGATTTATATGCAAAAGACCAAAAACTAAAGCTGTCAATTGATTAAAATATTTAATCAAACATTTTTTTTATCTGTTCAACACGTACCTTAAAGGGAAATTTGTCAAGTATTTAATACTCTTATCAACATGGGAGTGGACAAATATGCTTGATTTATGCAAATATATGTATGTACAGTATATTAAAAAAATATATATTTCCACTTTTGGTATTTTTGGACAACATCAAAATCACTCGAGGAATAATTTTGATTTGTGAAGTTACTTCTTCTTTGTCTTTGTCATTGTCTTCGTCTTTGTCTGTTTGTGTCAGAGTCCTCCGCTGGTGGTTGAAAATGCTCGCACATCGACACGTTTTCACTCTGTGGCTTCTGCTACTTCTCCACGACTCTGGAAGTGCAATGAAATTTGACCTGTTCAGTGAGTCATCCGAAGCACATCTCATTCGTGTGAAAACTAATAAAATGTTTGTCTTGAAATTAATTTGATGGAAAAGGATACAGTCTTAATAATGTACTAGTTTTCAATGCAATGTCTATTATGTTTTGTGCTTTTTATAAATGTACTCTGATCATGCTCACTCTACACTAGGGCTGCAACTAACGATAATTTTCATTGTTGATTATTTTCTCGATTAATCGATTAGTTGTTTGGTCTATAACATGTCAGAAAAAGGTGAAAAATGTTTTTCCCAAAGCCCAAGATGACGTCCTCAAATGTCTTGTTTTGTCCGCAACTCAAAGATATTCAGTTTACTGTCATAGAGGAGTAAAGAAAACAGAAAATATTCACATTTAAGAGGCTGGAATCAGAGAATTTTTAGTTATTTTTTATAAAAAATACTCAAATTGATTATCAAATTATTACTCAATTCTACTCTACACAGATATTTGTATGACCTCTCTGCTGTCACGGCCTTGGTTAATTATATCCTGTGTTTGCTCACAGGAAGAGGAAGAGAAAGAGACCCTGCGCCGCAGGAAGGTGAAGTGAGGCTGTTTGGTGGCGGTGTGTCAGAGGGCCGTGTGGAAATCTACCACTCTGACACATGGGGAACGGTGTGTGACGACGGCTGGGACCTGGCCGAGGCCCGGGTGGTGTGTCGTCAGCTGCACTTCCCCGGAGCCAAATCTGTTGTCACTGGGAAGGACTACGGGAAAGGTGCCCATCTCTACTTCTATTCATGCCCCACCAGAGGGCAGTGAAGTTATTCTAATGAGTGAGGAGCTGTGATTTGATACTAACAAATCCAGCCATCAAAAAAAAAAAGTCACTGTTTGATGTGTTAATGCCACAACAATTAACACATTTATACCCTTTCATTTTGCATCCTAGCGTCTGGACCTATTTGGCTGGATGATATGGAATGTAAAGGCACGGAGGACTATCTGTCTACATGTGCTTTCAAAAGCTGGGGAGCGACTGACTGCAGCCACAAAGAGGACGTTGGAGTCATTTGTGAAACAAGCGGTACGTATCTAAACTCTCGTCAAAAGAATTGACGATAACAATATTATCACGATATCTATACAAAATTTGAAAAATAATAATATTGCTGTCTGTCAAATTCATCTTTAACTTTGTTTATTGTGTGTTTTGACTCTTTTTTGGCAAATGAATTACACTCAAAACACAAGTGTTTGTTTATGTAAGGGATAATGTACAGTGAGCCGGTCATTGTTGTGAAATAAACCCCGACAGGGCGATGTGGAGGGGTCTATCGCCCTGAAGGGGTTTATTTCACAACAGTGACCCGCTTGCTGTACATTATCCCGCTTATTACACGGCTACTTCCTTAATTGGTACAGTGTGTAGGATTTGTCGGCATCTAGTGGTGCGGCTGCAGATTGCAACCAACTGAGTACCCCTCCTCTCACTACTCCCTTTCCAAGACTGCAGTAACGTGAGCTGCCAAGTGCAAAACAGTGGTAACGTCGTCCGCCTTGCTCAGAGGCCACCCTTACCATATTAACACTACTTTAGGAGCAACGGGAGTCAGACGGCAGCTGACGGTACTACGGTTTAGCACTCATGTTATCGCAGTTTTACAAGCGTATCGGAGAACTACGGTGGCCTTCAGGTAACGTAAAAACGTGAAGGTTTCTTTCTAGAGCCAGTGTTTGGTTTGTCCGTTCTGGGCTACTGTAGAAACATGGCGGACTCCGTGAAGAGGACCCGCTCCCCATGTAGACATGAACAGCTCATTCTAACCTAACGAAAACACAACAATTCTTAGTTTCAGGTGATTATAAACTAATGAAAACATAGTTATGAACATTATATAGCATTTCTGCTAATAGATCCCCCGAAATGTCACACACTGTTCCTTTACGAAATCAATAATTTGACACAAAAATGGTCCGCCAGAGTCCGACATCAGAACTGCGCCCATAGCAGCGGTCTGTTATACATAGCAACAGTCTGCTATAAAGAAATAACAGACCGTAGAACGCCGTGATTGACCAACCAGAATCGAGTATTCAACAAAGCCGTGTAATAAAATGCTTTAAGAGGCTCTGGATTACAATATTATCATATGTTTATTAATGTACAAAAGCACGCTCATCCAGACGATAAATACTAAGAGCTGGACAGAAGACAAACATTCTGCACACTAGATAATGATCCCATGAACATATATTGTGACGTTTCGAGCGTCAAACTCTTGAGCGTGGTGTTTTCCGTCTATCAAATGTCAATCATCCCAATGATTTGTGGTTCCAGGCTCAAACATGACCAACATTGATTCTACATACTCTCTGGACCACAGCATCAGTCTGTCCGATGAGCGCGGCCAAATCTTCGACAGCGGGCGCGGCTGTGACTTCCAGATCTTAGTCCAGACTGCGACTGGAAACCGACAGGAGGACGGGACGACGGTGGTGGTCGAGACGACGACTTGCGCGCACAAAATGATCCTCTCACAGTTCCCGCTCTTCAATGCTTCAGAGGGGATCAACAACATCACGGTCGACATCAGCCAGTCTTGCGAACCTTTTTTCACCTCCTTCATCAGGTATACTGAACCTACTATGACTTCAATTGATTTAACCCTTTAATGTCCTCACTAAGAAAAAGGCAAGGGGAAATTTTTCTCTTTGCATTTTTGATGTCTTTGGGGCAATTATAACAACAATCAATGCTTTTTTGTTGTTGTTTTTTAAAAGACCCCACAGTTCATTTTAATATAGGCCTCTACCAAACGGTCGAGATGACGCTTCATGGTAAAAGAAAAAAACAAACCATGTTCTGTTATTATGCTAGTAATAGGTTAATATACAAAAATATATCAATTTGTTACCATGGAATTAGTAGTATTAACCAGTACTAGTTTTATTTCCATGTATTTATTCTAGATTTTTACCATATTTACTCAAACATTTCTCAGAAATGGTGAAAAATCATACTGATATAATTTTTTATTTGTTAAATATATAATGGATTAACATTAGCTATATGATATTAACAACAGTGAATGTCGCTAATTTTTTTTTTTAATAGGTACATTTACACCCGCAAGATTGATGTGACGTCCTCCTCGGCGCAGTGCCTCCACTGGATGGCTTATACGTTTGGGGTGAAGCAGCTGATGGAGGACACAGGCCGGCTGTTCTCTGAAATCCTCCCAGAGGACACCTTATTCCACACCCAGGTGTCCCTTTACAAATATGCAGAAGAGACTGGGGACATGGTCCTCCAGGAGACCTGTCTGCAGTATCTAGCCTGGAACTTCCAAAATCTGACCATGTCCCCTGCTTGGACCCACCTCTCCGTCGAGCTCCTCGGATCCCTTCTGATGCGCTCAGACCTGGTGGTGCCAGATGAATACTTTGTGCTTCAGACTGTAGAGAGCTGGATCACAGAGAGGGGTAACTCGGCCAGTTTGGAGACCCAGCTCAACCTGTTGAGTCGCGTCCGTTTCCCTATGATCCCCGCTGAGGTGCTGTATGACCTGGAGTCCAACTCCTCGCTCTACAGCACCCATAAGAATATGTATCATGAAAAGATCTTCAAAGCCTTCCAGTTCAATGTTCTGCTCTTCAGCAAATTGATGTCCAACCCAAAGTTCAACCGAGAAGATGATGATTACCGGCCGAGGATCTACACCGCCGAGCCATGGAGTGTTGCCATAAGCCCATACCAAACACCCTATCGCAATCAATACAATCAATATAATCAATACAATCAATACAATCAATACAAGCAAGGCAATCAAGGCGCAACCAGGCAGCTCAACACACCGATCCACAACAGCATGATCTTCAAGAGCAACCAGATTAGCTGGGAGGCAAATGTCTTCAAGAACCAGTATGAGTGTTCAAACCGAGGCCTGAGGTGCGAGTCGTTCCCTACAGCAAGGCTGGCGGCCCAAAGCCGCCCCTCCGCGTTGAGCAACATCCTTTTCCGTAACCGGCTCCTGCTGATGTGCCAGGGCAAGTACATCTGTCAGGTTCAGGACTTCAAGGACGACCTGGCTACGAATGGGACCCAGGCTGCCTACCCCTGTCCTGATGACCAGTACACCTACCACTTTGTAGTGAGACCGGAGTATGTCTGAGCCAATAGAGTGCTACAGGAATGAGTCCTAAAACCCAGAAAGGAGTTAGCATTTTAGCACTTCCGGTTCCCTCGTCTGGAAGTCAATGGGTTTTTAGTTAGATGCCTGAAATAAGGTCTGTGGTTAACACAAGCTGAAGACATTTTAACGTTTAGTTCTACGACATAAAATACATCAATAAATACCCCACTGGTGAATTTTGAAGCTTTTACATGTCTTTAAAAAAGCGGTTGCTAACAAGTGACTAAATGAGACTACTTAAACGTCATCACGCTGACTCGTCTGCCTTTACAGCCTCGTTGGGTATACTCACGCTCCTGCGACCGTGGTGTAGTTCGTTTATAGCCTAACGTTAGCTTTTACACTTCGAAAATCATAAAAATTGTGTTAATTTGTGGAGATTATCTTGCTGAACAAAACGTGTAAGTTTCATAAACGTGTGTTTGCAACAGAGCTTATTTTCTGCAATAATCCAAAAGGAACAATCCTATTGGCTTTTTGTCGAGGGAACCAAGGCGATGCTAACTTCCTGGTTGGTCTACAAAAATACGTCATCCCTGGAGCTCTCTATAGCCGGGCATTTGTCTGCTTATTATTCAATAGATTGCAATGATGCTACTATCTGTGTGATTTTTTTTTTCATTCATCTTTGTTGATTATCTACAAATGTATCACCTGTCTGTGATTTAATTCAAGTATCCTTTTTTTTTTTTTTAAATGGCAAATAAACGTGATGATTAAAGTGATTTCTGGATCCTTCCCTCTGTGTGTGTGTGTCAGCACTTTGTTCTTCACGAGAGCGACGGAAAATATAAATCCTAACCTGGAGTTTATCCAGATGTGAGACACACAAAATGACAAAACGGGGCCAAGTTACATTAATCATCAGACTGATTTATAGCTTCACTCTACTGGACATGTTATGCAGAACTTTTCAGCTCTTTTTCAGGAGTGTGCTCTCTCCTGATGTTTATCTTTATCTGCCATTTTGCTGCTGCACAGCTCACTGAAGGAGAACGGTTTATATGCATATATCATCATTACGATGAGTAGTGAAGGTCTGTTAGGGAGCCATATTACGCATTTGTGCAGGACAAAAACAGGAAATAAAGTGCTTTACAGTTTGCAACTTAAAGTATGTCGGCTAAATGTCATTGAAATATTAGCTTTAAGGAGTAGTTCAACACTTTGGAAAATACGCTTCTATATCTGGTGGAGAGTTAGATGATTAGATCATTATCACTCTCATGTTTGTCTGTTAATTATAAGGCTACAGTCAGCAGCCAATTAGCTAGTTTAGGACAAAGACTGAAAACGGGGAGGTAAATATTGTGGTAATTTGGCAGCAATTCCAAAGAAATTTCAAATAGGTTACTTACTAATTATCACCTAATTACATTGAAATTTGCAGACCTGTAAAATGAAGTGTTACTGAAGAAAGCCACTAAAAACTTTTTCTTAAAGGGACTGTTTGTAAGAATCAGAAATTGGTTGTAACAGCGACACCTGTGGCCGTTAAGTCAACGAAAGTCAGCGTCCTGTCGCTCGCCCGTGGGCACGCACTACCTGAATGTGAGCAAGCATCCATCAAAAGAGTGAGGCGACACACATCAGCTAAAACCACAATATCTCTCTATATTACACCTGCTTGGCACTAATGTAAGCTGACCATATGAAGGTCTCTCAATGAATCACTGCCGATCCTAATGTTGGCTTTTCCTGCTTCAGCCTCCTGACCACGGCCGGAGGGAACAGGGGAGACACCGGCACCCGGTCGAAGACGATAACGTTTCTCGCTGCGGAGCCCCGTCACTTCACAAGACACAGGAAACCTCTGTTGGTCTGGAGGATTGGCAGCATTTATTTCTGCACAAACATCCACTGTACATTCCCTAGATATTCTCAGAGCTAAACTAACTCTTCCGCAGTGTGTAGTGTGCGCGCATGCACGTGTAGAGGTGGAGCGAGAACGAGCGAGCTGTGTGAGTGAAGGCAGGCAGGCAGAGGAGCAGAGTACAGCAGAGACTCCGTCCCTGGAGACCAAAGCTACGGTCTCCCCCGCGTCCTCAGACCGCGGCCAACACTGTTTAACAGACGGGCTTCACTAGATATAACTTTGCGGTTTTGGTGCTTCCATGTAGTTTGTGTTGGAGTCTGAGTCTGAACAGCGTAGCCAGACACGAGCGCGCATGGGACA
The DNA here is from genome assembly GCF_043250625.1 of Sebastes fasciatus. Lineage (NCBI taxonomy): Eukaryota > Metazoa > Chordata > Actinopteri > Perciformes > Sebastidae > Sebastes > Sebastes fasciatus. The sequence continues at coordinate 27,141,538 of NC_133807.1, read as the reverse complement.
CCGATCCGGATTGACTTATACGTGTAAGAAGTTACAAACAGTCCCTTTAAGTAAAACTATTAGCTATACTCCTAATAGTAAAACTATTAACTATTAATAGTACAACTCTCAATACAGCACAGTAAAAGTCCTGCATTCAAATGTTTACTTCAAGTGAAGAGTGAAAGAGAGGTATTATCAGCAATATGTACTAAAAAAGTGGAGCTTTTACTTCTAATATAATGCTGGATAATTTCATGAATGATAATGCATCATATTTAAATTGTTATATTTTGTGAGTAAAATCTGAATCTGCAACGTAACCAGTAACGGTTCTCTGTCAGGTAAATGTAGTACTGTTAAGTTTTCCTCTGAAGTACAGTGAGTTGCATATTATTTTAAGTGCTTTGGGGGCCTTTTGTACGTTATTTCAGGGTACATTGAGTTAGAATAGTAACATATTTCAATATTTTTTATATCTATCTTAACATCGTAATAAATCTATAGTTGTTTGGGGCCCTTTTAGTTTGGGGCCCAAGTAGTTGCCTACATTGCTTAACAGTAAAGTCTGCCCCTGTGTTGTTGATGCAGCGTTGTGGCTTGCTAAAATAATTCAAATTTGATGTGAATTCCATGTGAATTAGTCAAAAGTCACGTTTATCATCACACTTCTCCCCAACAGAATGAAAACAACAAACTTCAAACATGTCAGACTCATCAGATAAGGTGCTGAATTGTGTTCACAGGGGTTTGATTGATTAGGGATGATGGCAGTTTCCTCCTCATGAATCATGGAGTCTTTCCAAGCAATTGTGTTTTCACCACACAACAGACTAAACCTGACACACTTTAACAACATGCAGGCTTACGTGCCCGGGCAGGTGGGTTAAACAGCCACACATAAAGTAACAGACTAACTCACAGGGAGTCATCGGTTTCTGAGAAGCGTCACAGACGGTGGGCGCACAGTAGCATGACACCACAACAGATGATTGATCAGTTGCTTCCGCCGATCGTTACATGATCACTGTGTGTATTCAAAGATGATTCTTCCGCATGGTTCAGGGTTGTACAAACTCATAGCAATGGTTTAGTATGATGTAGGAGAGAGTGCTGCGTAGCAAGTGATTCATTCACAAGTAATGTCATGCCAGGTTACGTGCACAACGCTGTAATGTATTCTCCAGGAGGGAAAGTTCAGATGTGTCGTCACTTGTTTTGCTGCGAGTAAAACATCTGGCTGTATATTTTATTATTGTGTCATTTTTCCCAGCAAATAATTGACTTTGTTTGTGTGGTTTTGCCCTAGAATTTTGAAATCAATCCTGTATAGTGGGTTAAGTATGTAATTTACCAGCTTGAACTCAAATGTCCTCCCAGAATTTTCCAATTTCCCCTTATGTTAGAAAAACATACACATTGAAATGGACAGTTGTCAGCATAACGTACTTAATTTAACAGATAAAAATGTTCATATCTATGATGGATCAAATAACTAGATGAAAGGAATTGCTTCCACTGATGAACCTTCCTACTGAAGCTTTAAACTCTTGCAAAACACCAACCTGCTAGTTCATCAGTTAAAGCGCATCCTCGTCATTCACTGTCAGCATTGTAGAGGAAATGATTGTACAATAATTTAACGGTAATTTACATGTATGGGTCTGTTACGTAAAAGTTTCTTGCGGAGGCATTCATTTCCACTGAAACCAACTTAAGAAAGTGATGACGCTTTGTGGAGGTTACCAGCAGACTCATGGTGACTAACTGTGACGTTGTGACGCCACTCTGAGGACAGTCCAGACCACTTGACCCCAGAGTCTATGGTGTGATTTGTTTTTTCGTGCAGAGGTATTTTCCTCCTGTCGCTGAGGTGAATTCGCTAACGCTGATTCACTGTCTTTCATTGTCACCAATAAAATATGAATAGCTGCACCCTGATGAATGGAAAATGACGGGAATTACCCCTGGGCCGTGGCCTGGGTCACATCGAGACAAAGAGGGAGGGGACGGACAGTCGAAAAGCTCTGTGTTGGTCAGGTCATGTGGGATCTGTGCAGGGCAGAAGAGGTGGGAGTCAGAGGATGTGGGTCACTGCCACAGCACCCACCAGTTCCCGCAATGAGACCCTCTTTTTTCCATCTTGCCGGGCACTTCCTGTTGAGAGTATTCCTGGCCTTGCAAGTCTGTAATTTAAGGGACGGAGGTTCAGGCCATTCCTGAGCCCCTTTTGGAGTGTGTAGCGGGCAAAACACACAGGGGGCTGCTTACATTGCACTTCTTTGACAAATCCGCCCTCTTTCAACAAATTAAAACCAAATGTTGATACAATAATCCAGATCTTTACTGGCGAGTAAAACCCCGTTCTAAAGCGAGACGTTGCAGTGTGGGAAATGGCTCCGAATGGTCACGCCGTGAGGTCATTTGAAATATGCCCAGGAGCCGGGGACACGGCTGCGATCTGAGCAGAGCCCACCACATCAGTCAGGCATCTCGGTGCAAAAGGAAGCCAGCTGTTTGGACAGGGGGCGGCGGGCTTTGCCCAGAAGAAGGCGTTTGCTGTTCCTCTAATGCCTTTTGGTAAACTGTAACAGCATACTTTTACTCATTTGGTCTTCTTGGATGTGTCACTTCCTTTCATGTGTCTTCATTTCTTGCCCCACGCCCAACATCTGTGTTGTTGTCCCTCTTACGTCGTTTGTGTCTGGTAACTTCCACTCTGCTTCCGACGAGTCATACCGGCTTGCAAAATTTCTAACAATTTGGGAATTTTCCTTATCTCTCTGATGGCATTATTACCCCAAAGATAATAGCGAATGAATATCCGAATTTCTCCTTAAGACGTAGGGGGACGTTAGTCATCATTAAGTCATCACAAAGATGACCTTCCCATTTTCCTCTCACTCTCTCTCCCTGCCTGTTTTTACACAGACATCAAGTAGGCTAACAGTGGAAAAGCAACCAAGCAAAAAATGCTCAACTATGGAAAACAGTGGAAATATTTGCCAGAGTGGCCAGAAGACCGACAGTCGGTGGCCAAATATGATGTCAGGGAGCGAGGCAGCCACAGCAGATACAGTCCTGTCTCTCTCTCTCTCTCTTTCTCTTCGGTCCTCTTCATTATTCATCATCAACTCTAATCACCATGCCCTCACTGTGATCTCTCACTTCTGAGCCAGAATCCACACACAAAACCCCAAAACTCTTGAGATCCTCCGTTTCCTGAGGTGGTGTTGTAGCGGGGAACTTTCCAACAAAGGAGCCATCTATTTTTGTGCATGAGTAAGGGATGAGAAACAACTCAAGAATTCGACTATAGCATAATGTTTCAGCGGAGGGGTTTGGGTAGCTTACGCTTGGGGGGAAATCGCCGCCAGATTGAATCTATTAAGTTTAAGGGGATGATGTCACTTCTCTCCACTCCTTCACTCCTACTTCCTCAGTATTTTCATCTGAAACAGTGTTTTAATTGTTACAGAAAGTGACTGTGCATGAATAAACACTTTCACTGAAATAAAACCACAGACAACAAGAGCGGCGTGGGCTGGCGATTACTCTGCAGGACGCATATCACAGTTTTCTCAAGTGAATTATCGGTAGCAAGAATGTTTAGAGCAGCTAATCAATTTTAGAATAATGGCCCTTACCAAAAAGTGTGCAAAAACCAAGTGTGCTATTAGTTTACTTCTTTAAAACTTAAAATAAGAGAGTATACTTTCAGTTTACTTTTGATGTACTTATCAGAGATATACTTAACAAAAGTATACATAAGTATACTTGGCTTATACAGACAAGTATACAGAAAAGTCTAAGTACACTTAGCTTATACTGATAAGTATACAGTAAAGTTTAAGTACACTTAGCTTATACTGATAAGTATACAGACAAGTCTAAGTACACTTAGCTTATACTGATAAGTATACAGAAAGTCTAAGTATACTTGGCTCATACTGATAAGTATACAGAAAAGTCTAAGTATACTTGGTTCAGACTGACAAGTATAAAGAAAAGTCTAAGTACGCTTGGCTTATACTGACAAGTATACAGAAATCTGACAAGTATACAGAAAAGTCTAAGTATATTTGGCTCATACTGACAAGATTACAGAAAAGTCTAAGTATACTTGGCTCATACTGACAAGTATACAGAAAAGTCTAAGTATACTTGGCTCATACTGAGAAGTATGCAGAAAAGTCTAAGTATACTTGGCTCATACTGACAAGTATAAAGAAAGTTTTAAGTATACTTGGCTCATACTGACAAGTATACAAGTTAAAAGAGAGTGAGTACTGGACCGGTGACCAGAAACACGACTCCAAATGAGTGATAATGTTGCTAAGTAACTGCTGGATGTATAAACAAAGCAGCTGTTTGCTAACAGGTTCACCTTTTCAACTCAAAAGGTGACGCCATGTTAGTGTTGTGTTTACAGCTTGTTTTTGCTGTCGCCAAGCGGTCAAATGTTCTTACAGGTTTAAGGAACGTATTGCATTGCAAAACTATTGTGGAAATATAAAAAAAGGGAAGAACAAAAATCACAGCAAAACGGAAAATTGTCCAACTTGTAGGTTTACCACACGTATTGTAAGGAAGTATAGTATTGTAAGGTCACTGTTACTACAGACAGTGTGACCTCCAACCTCAGGTCACACAGTGGCCTTACAATACTGCTTACACTTACAGGTGTTGTAAGAAGTGTTGTAAGGTCATTGTTACTACGGACAGTGTGACCTCCAACCTCAGGTCACACAGTGGCCTTACAATACTGCTTACACTTACAAGTGTTGTAAGAAGTGTTGTAAGGTCACTGTTACTACAGACAGTTTGACCTGAGGGTGGAGGTGACACTGACTGTACAGTGACCTTACAATACTTCTTAAACTTACAAGTGTTGTAGGTTGTCGTTGTAAATGAGAATTGGTTCTCAATTGACTTATCTGGTTAAATAAAGGTAGAATAAATAAATAAATAAGAGAAAGAAATACACAAGCAGAGGCAAAAAAAGAATAAAAACTGATTAACATTAGTTCACGCCTGTGGGACAAATTATTCAGTTTTCTTTCCTGAGAATTAAAAGTGAAATTAAAAGCAGGCCTATTTAACAAAAAGTGCTGTTGCGATGTACTTATTATTTTGTTATTTTCATTCTTTAAAAGTCACCAGAATGCAGAAAACAAAGTCTCTGAAACTTTACATTTTGAAACCGCTGTGGTTTCAAAATCCTCTTTATTTTTGAGGTCTCAACATTGGCAAGTATAGTTTCAGATGATTATGAACTATGAAAACTCATGAATATTATATTCCATTTCTGCTAATAGATCCCCCCTTAAGGAGGACCACAAGAGTCACGGAAATAGTAATAACGCATTTAATTGATTCATACCTAATTGTACAACAACAAAATAGGCATTAATACATTTGTTCACAAATGTATTTATTAATCTATGAATAAATGGACTAAATTACAAACTGAACTATTTATTGATGGAACAATATTTAATTTGTAAATTATTTTTTAAATAATTTTTTACCGCCCATAAAAATGTCAAATAATTGCTTATAATTGTATAATAATATTTGTATTTTATATATATTTTAATATATTATTAATATATATTACATTAATAAATTTGCTTACAAATGTATATACTATATGAAGCAATTATTTTTAAAATAAAAATATATATACAATATATATATATATATACTGTATATATATGATCAAATGCTGCTTCATGATATAAATATATATATATATTTATAATAAATATATATATTTATATATTTTTTTATTTTAAAAAGAATTGCTTCATATAGTAAATACATTTGTAAGCAAATTTATTGATGCCTTTTTTATTGTAAAATTAGCTATTAATCAATTAAATGCTTTCTTACTATTTCCGTGACTCTCGTGGTCCTCCATACCCCCTAAATGTTTCACATCGCACCTTTAATATTTGGGGATAGTTCAAGGTTAAAGTTGAGGTCATGGTTTCATGCGTGTGGCTGAAGGGTGTGTTGTAACAGATGTATGTCGCACACGCACGATGATCCACCTTTCCATGCCACAGTATTGTGACAGAAGGTGACGGGGGTTTTGCGGGTGGATGTGAACACTCCGGTAGCCCCTGACCTCCACAGAGCTGCAGCAGCAGCTGACTGGCTGAGCCCCCAGCAGGGGAGGAGTCTGCTGGCTGCCTGCACTCATAAAAGCACGGCTCCTCACGGTAGTGGAAAACAGATTTTGAAGGAGCAACAGGAATGAACTCTCTCTCATGCTCTCTGCATCTCACACTCTGACAAGTGGACCGTCTGTTATTCACTTTGAAGCTTTGGACATTTTCCTGCCTCATCTCCTTTAAGTTTTTATTTTTTTTATTTTTTTTATCTCTCCCCTATCTCTTTAAATTAATTTTTCAAGATGAGTTGGACGGCGAACAGTTGTTTAGTCACCCTGGCCATCCTGTTTCTGTGGCGAGTGGAAGAAATAGCAGAAGCCTGCAGCTGCGCCCCTGTGCATCCTCAGCAGGCCTACTGCTCCTCAGATGTTGGTAAGTTGATTTTTAACTGAGTATAATGAATGAATATGAAGTAGCATTTGATCATTATGTGTTTATAATATAGATGATGTCGAGGATCATCTCTGACAGAGAAACTGTAAATGCTGAGAGGGAAACTTCCCCCTACTCCTGTGTTTACAATTACAGGAGGAGGAGGAGGATGGAAATTTCTGTCTCTCTTAATCTTTCTTTCCACCTCCTCTCTTTTTCCTCCTTCTCTCTCTCTCTCTCTCTCTCTCTCTCTCTCTCTCTCATGACCATCTGTTGATATTCTTCAGTCTTGTAGGCTACTTTATCTCATTTGCCAACTATATTGTTTGACCTACTTTTAGATCTACAGTGGTGAAATATATAACTTAGCCTACTTACCCTTACCAAAAAGAAGTTTATTCAAGTGTGCTGTTAGTATACTTCTTAGTATGCTTTCAGTTTACTTTTTATGTACTTATCAGAGATATGCTGTACTTAACATAATTATATTTAAGTAAACTTGGCTTCTACTGACAAGTATACAGAAAAGTCTAAGTATGCTTGGCTCATACTAACAAGTATTCAGAAAAGTCTTAGGTATACTTGGCTTATACTGACAAGTATATAGAAAAAGTCTGAGAATACTTGTCTCATACTGACAAGTATACAGAAAAGTCCAAGTATACTTGGCTCATACTGACAAGTATTCAGAAAAGTCCAAGTATACTTGACTCATACTGACAAGTATATAGAAAAAGTCTGAGTATACTTGGCTCATACTGACAGGTATTCAGAAAAGTCCAAGTATACTTGGCTAATACTGACAAGTATTCAGAAAAGTCCAAGTATACTTGGCTTATACTGACAAGTATACAGAAAAGTCCAAGTATACTTGGCTTATACTGACAGGTATATAGAAAAAGTCTGAGTATACTTGGCTCATACTGACAAGTATTCAGAAAAGTCCAAGTATACTTGACTCATACTGACAAGTATATAGAAAAAGTCTGAGTATACTTGGCTCATACTGACAGGTATTCAGAAAAGTCCAAGTATACTTGGCTCATACTGAAAAGTATTCAGAAAAGTCCAAGTATACTTGGCTTATACTGACAGGTATATAGAAAAAGTCTGAGTATACTTGGCTCATACTGACAAGTATTCAGAAAAGTCCAAGTATACTTGTCTCATACTGACAAGTATTCAGAAAAGTCCAAGTATACTTGGCTTATACTGACAAGTATACAGAAAAGTCCAAGTATACTTGGCTTATACTGACAGGTATATAGAAAAAGTCTGAGTATACTTGGCTCATACTGACAAGTATTCAGAAAAGTCCAAGTATACTTGACTCATACTGACAAGTATATAGAAAAAGTCTGAGTATACCTGGCTCATACTGACAGGTATTCAGAAAAGTCCAAGTATACTTGGCTCATACTGACAAGTATTCAGAAAAGTCCAAGTATACTTGGCTTATACTGACAGGTATATAGAAAAAGTCTGAGTATACTTGGCTCATACTGACAAGTATACAGAAAAGTCCAAGTATACTTGGCTTATACTGACAAGTATATAGAAAAAGTCTGAGTATACTTGGCTCATACTGACAAGTATTCAGAAAAGTCCAAGTATACTTGGCTTATACTGACAGGTATATAGAAAAAGTCTGAGTATACTTGGCTCATACTGACAAGTATTCAGAAAAGTCCAAGTATACTTGTCTCATACTGACAAGTATTCAGAAAAGTCCAAGTATACTTGTCTCATACTGACAAGTATACAGAAAAGTCCAAGTATACTTGGTTTATACTGACAAGTGTACAGAAAAGTCTAAGTATACTTGGTTTATATTGACAACTTCAAGTATACAGAAAAGTTTAGGTTTACTTGGCTTATACCGACAAGTATACAGAAAAGTCAAAGTATGTTTGGCTCATACTGACAAGTATACAGAAAAGTCTACTTGGCTTATACTGACAAGTATACAAAAAAGTATACTTGGCTTACACTGACAAGTATAACCCAAGTATACTTAGACTTTATCTCATTTGCCAACTATATTGTTTCACCTACTTGTTTGACCTCAAAGTTTACTATTCTTAAACTTAAAGTACACTTAAAAGTATACTTTTATAAACTAAAAAGTGGGCCAATTTAGTCCCAAGTAGTACACTTAAAAGTATACTGCTAGTACACTTATATAAATAGTATATGTATGCAGGACTTGTAATGGAGTATTTTCACAGTACTTTTACTAGAAATACAATAGAAACACAAAATGTAAAATATCAAGACTGCTTACAAAAAAAAAAATTTCTCACATCATTGCCTGTTATTGAGGCTGATCAGAGTTTTTTTTCCCATTGTTATTTATATCCCTGTAATTTATCATATGTGGAGTCTCACAAAGAAACAGCACAGATGTGGTAGTATCTCATCCTTTTCATCAGTAATGCTCATCAGGACTATGCAGAATAATTTATTCCTACCATCCTCACCTCTGTGGTTGAGAGGTTTATGGTGCACTTCCTTAATGACGTTTAAACGGCCGTTTAATTAGCTCTCCCTCAGAGGTCATGTGGATCCGTTCCCTCTTATTTTTCACCTATTACAGAACTCTGTTTGTTGCTGCCTTCAACACAGGCCGTAAGCTAACGAGAGTCTCAACAGTGACCGGCTTGTGTAGCTATTTAAATTTGGTGGTGTGCTGAGGGTCTTTTTTTCTTGGTTGTGAGCCGACTGAGTGTGTGTGTGTGGTATGTATACAGAAGCTGACTTATTCAAAGGTTTCTCTTTACCATTGGATTCCACGGCGCTGGAGGGTGAAGAAACCACATTATCCTTCCTGCTCGAGATTTTACTGAAAGTCATTTTTCAGCAGCAGTTCCTTATAATGATAATAGAGAGAGTGAAGGAAGTTAGCTAAGATGACCTTTTAACTTGGGTTTAACTGCCATTTCTTGTTACAAATACTACAGCGTCATAGGGAGTAGGCCACTACTACTAATAATGATAACAACAGTAGTAGAAATAATAATAATGATGCCAAAAGAACATTTTTCCAACATTGACTCATGGACAGAATTGATGACTTATGATATATTTTCAGTTTTCCTAAACACAACACTAAATATTAAATACAACTCTCTTGTTTTGACACAATGGAACATTTTCTAACCTTTTTTGCATGAAGATAATATTATTTTTCTTATTATTATTAACACTTTTAGTGTCATTTTGTACATCTTCCTTGCTTTACAGTTTGAAGAGGAGCCTTTAAAGTCAGTTCTAGATGCAGGCTTTCAGTCAAGGATGTCCTCGACCAAAAAAATTCTTCGTCGATTAACACTTGATTAGTTGATTTTAAACGGCAGATCTGTAAAACTGAGTTTCTCCACAAAGAAGCACACAAAATCACCACTTTAAATCTTGTGTTTACCAAGGATGTGCTCCTAAGTTTCTTAAAAATTATTCATTCAGCATGAAAAAAAGCATAAAAAAACACTAATCGAATAGAAAAACATAGCCGACTAGACCAAAACAACCGTTTTGAAGAAGGGACATCCTTACTTACTTTGGGGCTCTATCCTGTGAATTGATTTAAACCTAAACTAAGGAGCTGATATTCATCTGAACATCCACACTGATTCATTTCATCACTGAGGTCCGGTCCTAACATGACCTTAACCCGCCCTGCTCCTGCTTCAGCACCATGGATAGACCCTCCTTCTCAACATAAACCACCAGCCTCTCTGGTCAAAAGGTTCTTGATACCAAAACTTGTTAATTTGCGATGTTCTTGACTTGTAAACTCTCTTGTTGTTACATAGAAAATGAATGGATGGCCCACTTTACTACGTTGAGCTGGCACATTCAAAATGAAGCTCATTATCTACCATATAGCTCTGACTTTAATGCACATTTTTTATTTTTTATTTTTTAATTTTAGTTTCGTATAGGGCTGGGCAATATGGAGAAAAATCAAATATCACAATATTTTTGACCAAATACCTCCATAACGATATTCCGACAATATTGTAGGGTTGACTATTGGTGCTTTCACAAAATATTTACACAATGAGATTTTTGATAAATGATCATCAGTAATGTGGATATAATGGCAAATAATAGAACAGCTAGAACAGTCTGATAAGTAAAATGACATCACTTTACTGTAATGCAGCCTTTAAAACCAGGAAAAGACAACACTTATGCCATATTACGATACATTATCCAGAATCTAAGACGATATCTAGTCCCATATCACGGTATAACATCGATATATTGCCCAGCCCTAGTTTATATTATCCTCTGAACTGTAGACGACTGACATTTGTGTTACAATACATCAAATTTATTTGGATTTTTTTATTCGTCTGGTATTTCCATGCCGTTACTGCACAGTAAGACGTTGCCTTGAGGAACCCCTACTTACTGTCAGACAGTTTATGGAAGTGAAAGTATTACTTAAGTTGCACAGAGTCAGTCAGAGTGTCTGGGAATCTATACGGGAAATTACTCAAGAACACGAGTAGCTTGCAAACAAGTGAAACTCCCGAAAATGGGGAAGTAACAGTCAAAGTTTGCAGAAACTACACATTTGTGTTGCATCATTAGGTCCCCGGTGCAACCACTAATCTCTGATCATAGTTTCTATACTGGTTAGTTTCCACCTCTGCCCCTAGTTGACCTCAGCTTGCCGTATTTTGCCTGAGCCTGGCGTATTTCTCTCTCCATATACTAGAGTAAACAAAAACAAAATACCAGGTCAGCTATAAACATGTATTTCCATTTGTCTTGTCAAAACAGACGGAGCAGGAATAAAATCTTTCCTCGTAAATTGAAATCCGTCCCTTGGGTCCTTGGCTGAGGCCGAGGAATGCTGGGCGGCCATATGCTGCGCTCATCATGTATTTGCAGTTTGTTTCACAGTATTCTCTGTGATTGTAGAGTGTACCTGTAAAGCACATTTGAGATCTTGAAGGAAAAGCCAGTTTTCTGACGTGACTTCCGGTACAAACACAACCCCTGCGTTGCAAGCTGTGTCAACATAGCTGCCATTAGATTGAATGTGTGCACGCTCCCACAACAGCTGCTTTAAACTCCAGCATTACAGGCGATAATGCGTCACATCGATCTGTCCGATTTCATAACTTTACACTGCATGTGAACAGAAAAAGAGAAGAAATTAAAATGTCAAGTAAACAGTAAACATGTGGTGCCAGAAGATAAACTATTAGCATATTTCACTGATGGAATGAGGGTTTTAAACAAATTTCATTATGTAAAGTAAACAAAAAGGGTAATGGTGGATTAAACCCGTGCATCCTCGGAGCGGTTCAGCCGAGGAGTCAGTTTGAATTTGTAGTTTCTCGTTCAAAGTGCCACCACTTTGTGGCTTCTTAGAGAGGAAAATGGATGTACAGGCCCTGCAATTACATGACATGCATTTGCTTTCTTCTCTTCTTCTCTTTGTTTTTTTAAAGCGCTCCCGAGACCACAAGACTACATACAAAATAATGTGTTTATTGTTTGAGTAACTTGAAAATTAGATGGTTCCCTCAGTCCCTGGTTTTGTCAAACTTATGATTTTTATAGGGCTTGGTCAGCCTCTTCCAGAAAACAGCATCATGTCCTGTGAGAACTACTGTATATGAGTACAGGAAATTAGGTATAAATAACTTTAACACACGGTACCACCTCAAGCAATAACTAATGTATTAGTGCTTCAATGCAATGGGCATCAGAGCTTATTTTGGAATTTATTGATTATTGTTAATGACTTAAATAACAAATTAGAAATGTAATCATGCTTTTTATTGTTTCCTTAAGAAAAGGACTACAACAACCTAAGCCATAACAAATGAAGCAATATGTACATACAATAACTGTAAATTGAAAAGCACATTATTCAAAAAAAAGGGAGGAGAAAAATAATAATAATAATAATAATAATAATAATAATAATAATAATAATTTATTAAATTGCATTTAATTTGAATAAATAAGAAATAAATACATACAAATGATAATAAATTAAAATGTGTAAATAAAAGAATAATACAAATAAGAAATGTATAAAGAAATGAAATAATAATAATAATAATAAAATTAATTATAATAATAATAATGAAAAAAACATCGTATTATAATTTGTCTATTTTTAGCATGTTGAATGCAAATTAAAGAGATAACCCTCACCCACACAAAGTTGTTTTTAAAGCCCAATTGCTCAAATTATATACAGTATATCATTTATTTAATTGATTAATATAATTTAATTTAATTTAAATAAAAAAATAAGAAATATATACAGTAAATTAAAATGATAATAAATTAAAATGTGTAAATAATAATAAAAATAAATAAAAAATACAAAAATGAAATGATAATAATAATGATAATAATAACAATAATAATGAAGAAAAGATCGGATTATTATTTGTCTGTTTTTAGCATGTTGAATGCCATTTAAAGAGATAACCCTCACCATCACAAAGTTGTTTTTAAAGCTCACACAGTGTATCATTCACATAAGCCCACCACATGTGTTTTTTTACATACTGTGCATATTTTCACCTGCCCTACTTTACACTAGTAGAAGGAGAAGTGATCTGATTCTGCACACTCAGGCGAAGGGGATTACCACTAATCCACTTTGTAGCCCGACAGAGAAGTTGGAGAGTTTCTCAGCACTGCTCGCTCAAAAGTTTGTGATTCGTGAGCCAAAACCATCTTCACTGGTGTAGATTATCTACATTATCTCTGTAGTGTGTGCAGCTTGTTTGTCAGTATATATCTGCTACTTCACAGCAGCTCAGAAAAGCTTCTCTCAACTCAGTATTTTGCACATTTTCCTGGCTGTTGCACCTCCTCTTCTCCCTGACAACTTGCATGTTTGTGACTAGTATTGCTTTGTCTTCTCCCTGTGTACACAAGAAGACACTGTTAGGCTTCAATGTGACTGCTATTCCTGTCTCTTCTCTCCTCTGTTCTCCTGCATCCTCATCACTCCATCACTCTCTCTCTCTCCACACACTCTCCTTTTTCCCCTGTTTTTCTTCTTTTTTTTTTAAGCCTCGACTCTTTAGACCCTTAAAAGGAGATGTTCTCTCTAAGCCTCTATTGTCATCGAATTAGGGCACATATGGCTCGCAGCTTCATACCTCCGTCATATTAAAAGCAAATGAAAAAGATCTTATTTGGTAAGGAAGCGGGTTATTATGATGGTCGGTATGGCTGCCACCTTGACTTCTTGAACATCTGGTTAACATTAACTGTGTCGCTATAGTCTCCCCTTCGCTTAAAAGCTTGATTTTGCATATGATTTTGTGAGCGTAGTAGTCGTCATGTGAATGTGCAGTAATCCACAGGTATTTAGCTATAACTGGCATGTGATCAATGCTACTTGGATTCACATGACAGGAGCAGTGATTGTGAAACACATGAGTCATATTTTTGTGTTGAATACTCGGAGCTCAAAAGCTCATTCGTATGGCTCTGATAATATTTTTCCACTTGAACGGTTGTATTTTCTCTCTCTGAATCTGTGGAAGAGAGAGAGAGAGAGAAGGCTGCACACATGAGAGGTTGATTTGCATGTCAGCACCTCTATCCAGACAGAGAGGCAGGCCGGCCGAGAGGGCCTGAGGCGGGGGTGAAGGGGAGCATTCTAGTTCAGCTTTTCAAAAGATTGCTGACTGGCTTCCTCCTGCGTCGGCCCGGGAGCCTGGGAGCAGGCAGCGCACATTCCTCCCTCTGATTGCAGCTGATGAAACACTCATGTTGCCTCTGTCTTTCCCAGCACCTGGCACATGCACACTCCTCACATCCAAGCCACAGCAATGTGTGTTGTGGCCGACTCCGGCATGCCAGACCTGGGCAGGGCTTAGATCAGACTGTTCGGTTTTAAACATCACAAAGAAACTTTGTTTTCTCATACAATGCATGTAAAATGTGGGTTTGTCTCTCTCCAGTTATCAGGGCGAAGGTAGTTGGAGAGGAGAAGGTTGATGTTGGCAACGACATCTACGGAAACCCCATCAAGAGTCTCAAGTACGAGATCAAACAGATCAAGGTATGAAGCTATCATTTTCATGTTAGGGGTATAAACTTAACTCCAATATGAATCTAAATCTTCTCTGTTTGATTTGCCAGATGTTCAAAGGTCCCACCCAGGATATTGATGCCATCTACACTGCTCCCATCTCCTCACTGTGTGGAGCGACTCTGGAGAGTAACGGCAAGGAGTATCTTATCGCAGGTACAACCTTTCCCCACAGATATAGTTCCTTGATACGTCTTCCTATTGGTTACCATGTCATCTAATGCACTTTCCCTCCTCTGCAGGCAAGATAGAGGCCGATGGGAAGATGCATATCACACTGTGCGACTTCATCGAGCCCTGGGAGGCCATGAGCGCCACCCAGAAGAAGAGCCTGACTCAGCGCTATGAAATGGGCTGTGGTTGCAAGGTAGAAAATGACCACAAAACTAAAACAATCTTGAAAGATGCATTGTTTGTCTTAAGGGGAGACACCCTAGAGAAAAAAACGTTGGGCTATTTTGCTTCTAGGCAAAAGAAAACATCCAAAATACACATTTAGATGTTTATTTTACTACTTTGTCTATTTGCGTCTCTAGATTTCTCCTAAATACACCAAAAGTTAGCATTAGATAATGCCTCATTTGCATATTTAAACATAACATTTTCAGAAAACTTGTAATACAAAAATAATTGTCTTAATGTAAGTAATCAACTGGGGAAGATTCATGATGATATCTGTCAGTTAATTTTTTTTCCCCTATTCATCTTAATCCCTGATTTTCGTCTCTTTTCCGATGCTCAGATCAGCCCCTGCATCTCCATCCCCTGCATGATCAGCAGCCCGGCGGAATGTCTCTGGACGGACTTGGTGATTGAGAAGAAGGTCAGCGGAGCGCAGGCCAAACACTTTGCTTGTATCAAGAGGAGTGATGACTCTTGTGCCTGGTACAGAGGGGCGGCACTGCCAAAACAGGATTTCCTGGACATCCAAGACCCTTAACTCCACCACTCTCCAATAGTCTGAGGATGTCTAAGATATACATAGATACCAAAAACACAGTCAAATTCTTTTTTTTTTTTTCTTGTTAAAAAAGCGATAGGGTGTGTGTTCTGTGGTGAGGTTGTTTTTATTTACAGGATTCATTATGTTTTTTATGAATTCAGCACTTTCAGACCGCTAAATCCAAAGCACTTCCTCATAAACCACTTCTCCCTCAGCTGAAATAAAGGGATCATCATCACAATTCAGTATTTTTTTTGTTCTTGAGCTATTAATTTACCTTTTAAAACAAAGGTATTGTTTTAAAGAGGACCTATTATGCGTTTGTGCTTTTACCTTTAGTGTGTTTAATTGTTTTTCTTTGTTCATGTAAAAGCTCTGCAAAGTTACAAAGCCAAAAGTCCAGGGCAAAGGGAGTTACTCTCCCCCACAGAAACACTGCTCTTGAACTGCCTGAAACGCCTCGCTTTCAGTCTCACCTTTTCTGACATAACATGGTGATGTCACTAAGTAACACATTTGCATAATACCTGCCTAGATTGGCACGCCCTCATGCGAAGCTAGTTAGAGTGGAGCTTGAGCGGAGTCCGAAGAGTTTGGTTCAGTTGACCAGAGTGAGCCAGCTGACCAATCAGAGCAGACTGGGCTTTTCGGGAGGGGGAGGAGCTTAAACAGAGCGTTTCAGACAGACGGTGAAAAAAGGTGCTGCAGCACAGCCTGTATGACTAAAGTAAAGCGTTTTTTGAACATTAAAGCATGTAAACATGTTCTAGAAAAAAAAACAAATAAAAGTATGCGCCTGAAAAATTAGCAAAATAGGTCCTCTTTAAAGTGAACTATAATATTATAATGCAACACATACACACCTATAACTCAAAGTGCAACAATTCTGTGAATCTGTGTGTTCATGAATAACATTAACCGGCGCCCTGATTTGTGACAGCAGAGCTACCACAAGGAATGAGTGCCACCTCTTGCCCGTCCTTCTTCAGATTCTTTCTTGTACCGAGTATGCAAAAACTCTTCCCCTCTTTTTGTTTTTAAAAAGGTGTGGCAAACCTCTTTCGAGTAGTGCTTTTGCTTATTGTTTCCTTTAAATAATCCTGAATAGACAAGAATGCACTTTGAACACATTTGTCACAGCAGTCATATCGTCTTTAATGAAAAATGCCTGAAAAAGAGGATTGAATCCTCCATTTTTGTATGTTTTTATATTACAGCTCTTCTCTATGTAATGCTTTAGTGTAAGAGCATATTTTATTTAATATATAATTCATCATATTCTGTTGAAAAATAAAAGCCAGCATTTTGATACTTTTTGTGACAAGTGACGCCATTGGTATTGTATAAAGAGAAGACCAAATATTTTAACAGCATTAGCGACACACATGTGCGTTAAAGGTCAAATTGTAGGCCTAAATGATAAACTGTCTCGTCCTTTAGGACAGTGGGTTAAGAAACACATTGTAACCAATCATCCATTTACTTTGATATGACCATAAAAGTGTTGAGCAATGTGATTTTAATAATAATAATATGAGAGTGTGAAAAGATTCTTCATTTGAACCTCTAGTCCAGTGTGATGTCTTGTGCTGGTTTCACATGAAATGTTTGAGATGATTTGTGCATGCATGTCCAGCTGAAACAATACTGTACATTTTGACTATTATATTATTAAATGCCAAACCCTATTTTGATGCTTTTGCACTGGTTATTTTCACATCAAATGGTCAATAATGTGTGCCAAAGGATTTAGTTTTTATTTTATTTTGTCCGTTTTCTACTTATACAACTCAAAAACACATATAAAAACAAATAGCAATAACAATAAAATAACAAAAATAAGTCATTACTTTTGAAATAGTGACCAAAGCAAGTTTATGCTGACTGAAAAAGTGCAGGCTGAAGTCTTAGCTTTATATTAAATTTTTTGTAAATTTATACACTAAAAATGAAAGATAAGATAAGATAAGATAAGATATGCCTTTATTAATCCCGCAGTGGGGAAATTTGCAAAGAAACAAACAAAATAAAATATATATATATTACATATACCCCAAAACAAAAAAATCATATAGTGTTCATACCTCAGTTTTATATTTGTATATCATTAAATATATTTTTTTAATCAATTCAGTTTCATTTCATTTTCAAAACAAATCAACTCCTTTGACTGTTGTTTTGCATTTTGTTTCTTAGCTTTGTCTTTGTAAACATGCAAATGTGTCTTAGTTCATACTGACAGTCTAATTTGGAACAACTTCTGGATAATTTTTTTTTTGTTGTTTGTACTTTATACATTAATTGTGCAGTTTTAAATTTCTCCATTTTTAAGAGCATGCTAGTCTATAAATAATATGTTGGGGTTGGTTCATGATAATCAGCTCTGTTTATCTCTCTTCTGTAGCATAACAATTGGATTTGTGCTTGTTTTGTGTGTATATTCAATCTCAGTTCATCAAAGAATCAGGCTTTGTTTGCTAGTTATGTGCATAATAATACACAGAAACCTAACTCATAGTATTAGTCCAAACAGACAGACATGGTGCATGATTCAAGGGAGGCATAAGTCATACAGAAAACTACAGTAAGATGTATCATTTTTCTTAAATCAGTATTTGAGAGACTTAATAAGAGGCAGGGACAGTATAGTTACAGCACTATAACAGCAATCTGCTGCCGCCTAGTGGAGACAACAACATGTGACATCCACAGACATTCCTTCACGAGCCCATCCATGTGCACTAATGTGTAATTATCAAAATGATACTCTCAGGATTTCATCCTTTATTTCATCCAGAATTTCATATGAAATAAAAAGAGAGTTAATTACAGTATATAACATTGCATTTATTTGAATGTGTTCAAGGATGAAATTAAAGTCTTTTCTTTGTTCAGTGTTATTATTAATAATGGTTATGAATAGGTTAATAGGCTGGCTAATCAAATTACAAGTCTACATTTAAGATAAGATAAGATACGATAAAATTGTATTAGTCCCGCAGTGGGGAAATTTGCAGTGTACAGCGGCAAAGGGGATAGTGCAAAAAACAAGATGCATCAGCTAACACATTAAAAAAGAGCTAAACAAAGTGTAACAAAATATGAACCATTTAAATAGAAGGAAGTATAAAAATAGGAGCAGTATATACAGTATTGACAATAAAGAGACTATTAACAAAATTGCACAAGTGGAAAATGATATTGCACAGTGAGAATGAAATGAATGAATAAATGAATGAAATTCCACCTGAAAATATCAGATTATTGATATATATATATATATATCTAATATGGATGAAATTTGTGGGCATCATTCCAATAGTGTTATTATTATTAATAATGATTATGAATAGGCTAATAGGCTGGCTAAATCAAATTACAAGTCTGCAAATATACCTAATATGGATGAAATATGTGGGCATTTTACAATAACTATTTGGTAAAATCAGACAAATTGACACTGAGGAGGTGATTTTATGTGAAGGATTTTCATGTGCAGCTTGTAATTAAGAGTTAATTACATTATATAACATTGCATTTATTTAAATGTGTTCAAGTATGAAATGAAAGTCTTTTCTTTGATACTACTGTGATATGAGGAATTTGTTAGTTCATTCCAACAGTGTTATTATTAATAATGATTATGCATAGACTAATAGGCTGGGTAATCAAATTACAAGTCTGCAAATATACCTAATATGGATGAAATATGTGGGCATTTCATCCAGAATTTCATATGAAATAATTCAGAGTTAATTACAGTATATAACATTGCATTTATTTAAATATGTCCAAGGATGAAATGCAACTGCAGTCTTTTCTTTGATGCTACTATATGAGGAATTTGTTAGTTCATTCCAACAGTGTTATTATTATTAATAATGATTATGAATAGGCTGGCTAATCAAATTACAAGTCTGCATATATACCTAATATGGATGAAATATGTGGGCATTTCATCCAGAATTTCATATGAAATAATTCAGAGTTAATTACAGAATATAACATTGCATTTATTCAAATGTGTCCAAGGCTGAAATGAAAGTCTTTTCTTTGATACTACTGTGATATGAGGAATTTGTTAGTTCATTCCAACAGTGTTATTATTAATAATTATTATAATATTGCATTTGTTTAAATGTGTTCAAGGATGAAATTAAAGTATTTTCTTTGATACTACTGTGATAAGAGGAATGTGTTCATTCCAACAGTGTTATTATGCATAATGATTATGAATAGGCTAATAGGCTGGCTAATCGAATTACAAGTGTGCATTAAACCTAATATGGATGAAATATGTGGGTATTTTACAATAAATATTTGGTAAAATCAGACAAATTGACACTAAGGAATCGATTTTATGTGCAGGATTTCCATGTGCAGCTTTGCTTTCAAGCCAAACATAACTGCTTGCACACAATAGATGATTTATAGTTGCTCTTTGTTGTTATATTAATAATAATAATTGTTAACATGAATCGAGCAGATAGCATCAATGGTAAACAGCGCTGATGCTGGAAGTCAGCGCTGATTGGCTGAACTTCTCCGGCTAGCGGCGTGACCTGTCCTCTGATTGGCTCTTCACACCTGTCAATCACACGTCGTTCCTTCGTCACCGCCCTCTGATAATGCAGCATGGGCGAAAATAGCAGAGCCGAGAGCTACAGCTGAGGAAGCGAGAGCACTGTTCTCTCTACTGGACACGTTTTTGGACGATTGAACGAAAGGTGAGCGAAGAATACGCACTTGGGTTTACTTAATAGTTGTTAATAGTATATTTCTAGCTTGGTGCAGTTAAATAAAGAGGCAGGATGTGGCGGTTAGTGGATTGTTAGCCTGAGATGCTAGCTAACACCACATTGAGGCTTAGCCACGTTAAGTTAGCTTCAATGGCTAATTTGCTGCTACTGTCAAGCGCTTAAAAAGGCAGAAAACACACACAGATTGCAGCAGGAAACTACCAATACTTAAACACAAGAGAAAGGAGGTGTATGTGGAAGTAAGGACGATGGTTTTGTGTCCAAACGTGACACCGTTTGAGGTCGACATTACGGTTAGCTGTGGTTAGCTGTGGTAGCAAGCTAGCATTGAAGCTATGATGATGAGTGGCCCTAGAGTTGACTCCAGTTTGGTGTACTAGAGGCTAGTGGAGTCGATATTAATGACTAGTATTAGTCTTTAATGATAATAAAGAACTACAGAATTGGAAAATCCTTGATATTAGGTGGTTAAATAGTTGTTTAATGAAGCAACAACAGTGTATGTGAGAGAAATAGCCTGTGCTGCCTTCATGTGCTCCTGGAAAGTCAAATTTTTTAAGTCCTAGAGTGGATACTTGTGATTTTATTGGTTATTATTTATGAACAGTATTTTGCTTTTTTGTTGCTGTCGTTGTCAGCAACACAAATAATAATAATAATAATAGTTTGCCAAAAGATGAATTAACTTTAATGCAACTCAATTTGCTGTCTATATTTTGGTAAATGATGTTATCTTAAAATATCAATTCACATGGTCCACTTTGTTTACTTGTGTTTTTTTTATCAGACGTGATTAGAATATTCATCCAGTAATATCCATCATCCAGCTGATATGGGAATAGTTTTTTTTTTTTTTTAGAAGTGACAGTAATAGCTTGTGCTGCCTTCAGGTGCTCCTGTAAAGTCACATAAAATAGAAAGCTTTATTGTCATTGTATTAAATACAACGAGATTCACAGTGTCCACTTCTGGTCAGTGCTTTAAAACAAATACTTGACAAGACTAAACGAGGCAGGTAAAACATATAACAGGTAAAACACACACAGTTATAAAGCAAATAAAACAGGTAAAGTAGATGTAATACATAAATATAAACAGAAGTGTTACACTAGAAGTATAAAATATAAAAATAGATGTAATGTAAACTGAGGTAATTGCACTTGTAAAACAGGTAGGGTAGATGTAATAAATACATAAAGTGAAGTGACAGTAAATAGCTTGTGCTGCCTTCAGGTGCTCCTGTAAAGTCTCATTTTTTTAAGTCCAAGAGTGGATACTTGTGATTTTAAGGTGCTTATTATTGGTTATTATTTATGAACAGTATTTGCTTTTTGGTTGCTTGTCATTTAAACTGGTCCAGCAGCTTTATTTGTGTCAGCAACACAAATATATATATATATATATATATGTATATATATATAACCTTTATTTAACTAGATAGATAGGTAGTAACTTTATTGATCCCGAGGAAAAATTCAAGTTTCCAGCATCACAGTTCCTTAGTGCAAAACATGTTAGTAAAAAGGCAGGAAAAAAGTTAGTAGTACAAAGTGCAAAAAAATATACCAGATATAAAAATACAAGGAGATGAAGAAAACTGTTAAAACTGAATATAGTGCAGGGTAACAGCTGTGATACAAGACTATTAAAAAAAGTGAATATAGTGCAGACGAGACTATTCAAAATTAGTATAGTGCATTATCTGTCCTGTATTATTATCTGTCCTGCAGAAGGACGTCACATTAAGATTAAAACCTCTTCTACAAGTGAGACCTATAGCCAAGACAGGGTCCAACACATAAAATCACGACAGCAACAATAGGTACGATAGAAAATACATTACATCATTATATACAGTGCAATAACAATGCAGCATGTTGGTCATGTGTTTGTTATTTAATTGAAACAACTGCAGCTTGCAGTGACCACTTCCTTTATTCTATGTTTAAAATCAACACAAAAGATGCCAAAAGATAAATTAACTTTAATGCAACTCAATTTGCTGTTTATATTTTGGTAAATGGGGTTATCTTAAAATGTCAATTCACATGGTCCACTTTTCTTTTTTTTCTTTTTTTTTTCATCAGTTGTGATTTACAATATTCCTTGAAGCCATTGAAGTCATCACATGTCCCCCTCACTCTATCATCCAGCTGATATGGGCATAGGCTAATTAAAAAAAAGTTAACATCACTATTAGGCCTGCCACTAATATTATTTTTAATGTGCTAAATATTTTCTCAATTAATCATTTTGTGTATGAAATATGAGAAAATAGAGGAAAATGGGTGGGTGGGAATTTATTTTTTGATAGATGTTAGCTCCTGAAGAGAGGTTGTTCTAAATGCAGCTTCAAAATGTGTAAAAATGTTGACAAATTGTGTGTGTTGCTCAGCCCCTGTGGTTGCTGCAACTCAGCATTGTATTTACTGTACAAGATAACTTCTAATTAGGGAGTAATTTTTCTAGTCTATAGGTTTGCAAATACACCCTTCTGACAAACATTTCAATTTTACCCTGCACTTTTTAAGTGCACATGGACCTGAGATGAATGGAGAAAAAAAAGACATAAAAAAATACAATTTAAAAAAAAAAAAAGAAATCGTCTTGGATTTTGGCAAATTTATCTGGGTGGGCCACTCAAATATATTCTGTATATTGGAAAACCCAGGCGTACAATGCAGCTGTTAAGACTTAATGCATTTTTGCAGTCCTCGTAAAATTAACATGTTGCAACAATTCAGCCTGTCTCATTTAGGCTCCATGAACTTCACTTTGTCGATTTTCCAACCATTTCTATGTATTGGTCCTAATATATAATGCTAGTGCATATTCACACTTAATAATATTATCTGTATTTTTGTCAAAAACTTAGAAAAATGGCCCTTTTTTCTTCTAATGTTTGGCCTGTGATTGCATCGTCAGATGTATTTGTAAGTGACAGAAAACAATGAAAAACTCCACTGATGTATCTAAGCGTGTCAGCGTGAGGAGTACCGCCAAAATATGAAGGAAGCAGACAGTGTATAAGTCATTAAAGGACATAAGAGTGAGACTTGTTTTCATGTTCATATAGAGAGGTCATTACATATTAAACACACAGCCATTGTTTGAAATAGTACAACTAAAGAGTATGGATATACCTGAATGCAAAACTCATAAAAAATCAGTATTTTTGGGACCAAAAAATGTTTCAACCATCTGAAGGTGACGTCTTTTGTGATTTCCGATGCGTGATTCTGTTTGCAGATCTCACGCCAGGCGCCCACTAACCATCTTCACATCTAAATGCATGTGCACTAAAAGACCATATACTATATCTATGTATTGATATTAGCACTTGTAGCCTCAGCTAATACCCATGCATAGATATCACCTATTTGTGAATGGCTCATATCACCTTACAACATTAAAAAAAATCAGAACTATCCTTTTAATTTAATGACAGGATTTCAGATGATTGCTCATTGTCGCTGCAGAGACAATCCAAATGTAAACAAACATTAGAAAGTTTCTTTGTGCTACATTAAAATAAAATGACTAATTGTCATGATGTCATAATAATCTCTGTATTACTGTCTGGTCCTGCAGTTGCATCACTGCAGTTAGCTGCATCCCTGTGAGGCTGCTGTGTCGTTTTTAGTTGTATCAGCCGCACGTGAAGGTCAGCGTGCCCTTGTGCATACAATGCATGTTCAGCCCTCCTTCCCTCCTCGTGACG
Organism: Sebastes fasciatus; assembly: GCF_043250625.1. Classification (NCBI taxonomy): domain Eukaryota; kingdom Metazoa; phylum Chordata; class Actinopteri; order Perciformes; family Sebastidae; genus Sebastes; species Sebastes fasciatus. The sequence goes on along the minus strand of NC_133807.1, from coordinate 27,117,495 downwards.
TCACTGCCCACTCTGATGAGCACGACTCTCGTGGTGCTCCACGCCTCTCAGTGTTGTACTGTAACATCTACATGGTGTAATGCTTTCACTTTTAAGAGGGTTTGTTGTGTTTGGGGGCACCTCGGCTACGTCCTTGAGGCAATAGGAGACTGAGTGATTTGTTTACTCACTCCTCGGTCAGCGTTGAACACATTTTGCCAGCCTGCTGCCTTTTGTAGAAAATCAAAGATAAATCAGAAGTCATTCACTGGTGTTGTTATCTACACTGAAATGTTCCTTTTAGTGTACTCAACTACTCTGTATTTAAAGGGACGGCACAATGCAAATGATTTAATATCTTTCATTCAATTTTTTTTTTATCTGTCATTTCTGATAGTCCTGATGATATACAGTAGAGCTGCAACAATTAGTTGTCAACTATTAAATTAATCGGCAACTATTTTGATAATCGATTAATCGGAATAATTTCTTAAGGACAAACAAGTAAAAATTCTCTGATTCCAGCTTCTTAAATGTGAATATTTTCTGGTTTCTTTACTCCTCTATGACAGTAAACGGAATATCTTTGAGTTGTGGACAAAACAAGACATTTCCGAACGTCATCTTGGGCTTTGGGAAACACTGAACAACATTTTTCACCATTTTATAGACCAAACAACTAATAATAAGATTAATCGAGAAAACAATCAACAGATTAATCGACAATGAAAATGATCGTTAGTTGCAGCCCTAATATACAGCTTTACTGAAGAAACATGCCAGTTGGTGGAAGATAACAATAAAAACATTGAAGCAGAAAAAATAAAGAATAAGAATTTGCCTTGGCAGTTAACAGCAACTGTTTACACCTCATGTGCTCTAATGCTTGTCCTCTCCTATCTCATACACTCTCCGCCACCCTATGTTACCAACGTCTGCTGTCTTGCATAACTGTGAGGACAGCTGCCAAGACCCAGCTGGCTCCTCAGATGCACACAGTCCTTATATCTCTTGTGGAGCCACGTCAGGATTCGTGGCCTGGAGAGGGCTTTATTAGGCTTTTAAGTGATTATCTGAGAGATAAATTCAACATTTACTTGATCAACTGAAGGTTTACTTTTGGTCCTGTTCAGCTTAAAAGGACCATTAACACCGATCATGGTGACAGTCAAGGTACTGTGAGGTGCTTTTGAATAAGGTATAGCCGTAATAAGATGTAGGGAAATGAGTGTTATTTTTTTGTGCAGCTTCGTGTTGTGCCAGTGAAGTGATTCTGTGAACAACTTATGACCCTGACTTTCTCTGCAGTGATGTTCCAACAATGCCGATAGTGGATAAACTCAAGGAGGCGTTAAAACCTGGTCGAAAGGAGACGGGTGATGAGGGCGACCTCAACAAACTGTTGGCCTCCTCTGCCAAGAAAGTCCTCTTGCAGAAGATAGAGTTTGAGCCCGCCAGCAAGGGTTTCTCCTATCAGCTGGACAGCCTGAAGAACAAGTATGTGATCCTCAACCCCAGGAACGAGGGCGCTACGGGCCAGAAGGCCACAGAGCCGGCCCAAATAAAGAGGCAAGGTAAGCTCTCAGACTGAACTCTTTCACATTTTCCATATGAATCTTTTGCCCACTGGTGCTAACTATGGATGTCACGATACCAGAAATTTATTAGTCGATACCAATACCAGCAAAATTCCATGATTCTCGATACCAATTCGATACCGCGGTAAAGAACATACTCTCCTTCATTACCGTTTGTATACTGTTTTTTGTTAGTAAGTTAAACAGGTCATAATTCCCTCTCTATTATCTATTTTATATTGCTGGGAAAATATCTCCTTCAAACAACTGGATTTATTTGAGTTTCTTACCCAAAACTACGTTTTACAAGCAGGGTTTACGTTAGCTGGCATATGCCGTGTAGTTGTCTGGCAGATTAAATAATCAACCGCCAAAATGTCAGTTTGGAAATATGCCTAATTAATTAATTAATTAATAGCATATTAAATAGCCCAATATTGTCAGATATGTTGCATAGACAACTTAAATATGAACTTATATTATACAAAAGTGTAAATGCCTCCGTTCTGCTCTGCTTCTAATCAACTACAGTTTTTGTCAAATTCAGCAAATAGTTAGTTAGTTATGTCAAATGTAGGCTATTATATGACTATTTAAAACATGTCCGGTAGTTGTTCTATATGGCTGGATTTCTGGGATATTAGAATTAGAATTTACTTTCTAATTCTAATATTAATTTCTAATATTATCATATCATTTGTACTGAATAGAGAACCTGAATGCATCGTAATGTAAATCAATGGTACCTCCGTGTTGAAATCAGCAGGACAAGAGCTAGTTAGCGTTAGCTTTTAGCAGCACAGTGCTGCACGGAGCTAACGGCTAACGTTAACTAGCTCTCGTCCTGCCAATTTCAACACAGATTTGTTGTTAACAATGTAGCATTATCAGGGAAAAAATAGTCTCCTGGACATGTCGATAGTGAGTTTACTGCATCACATACTCATTTTCTATCATCCCCAGGACGACGGGACGCTTTTATGCGTGATTAAGCACATTAAGAGAAACCCACATGGAGTATAAAAGATCCAAGCACTTCCTCGTCACGCTAAAGGGCCTATTGAAAGAGGCTCGGACAGGGGTCTTGAGCTATGGGGTATGACACGTGCAGTGTAACTGGAGCTGCGGTTGTGCGTCGCTATTGGCTCAATTTCGGCGAGTGCAGACTCGGTGTTGTACCCCAATAATATGACGCGTGACATGTCCTCTTTTCACCCTCCTTGGTCACGATTCCACGTCAGCTATGTCCATGCGACGTCCTTACGGAAAGTATAGCCAAAGCATTAGTCTCAAGCCCTGATGCTACCTACGGTACTGTAGAAAAACAAGTTCCGCAACATTTTCTGAATTTTGGCATCGACATATTACCGCAGTATCGGTGCTGGTGACATCCCTAGTGCTAGCCATACAACCTCAGTTTCTGTATTACTGTTCTTATGATGTCACATAATTGACTGCACTCTTCCTTCAGTCTCAGACAACGTAGTTGGAGGCCAGAGCGATGGGATCTCTGCCCCACAGAAGATGCTCTTTCAAGGGAACAAGCTCACCCTTAAATGGGAGCGCGTGTACAGGGTGGGAGCCGGTCTCCACAACCTGGGGAACACCTGCTTCCTCAACTCCACAGTGCAGTGTCTCACCTACACCCCGCCACTCGCCAACTACTTACTCTCAAAGGAGCACAGCCGTGCCTGTGAGTATTTGAATCATGCTCATGCTTTTTTTTTACATTTTGGAAATGACTCTGACCCTGCTACTGTTACCCTACTGTATGCTCAGACACATGTGTGAGTGCAAGCCAAAGCAGCTGAAGAAGAAAAACAAAAACAGCTGCTTCAGTGCTTTTGTTCACACTCAGTTTTATTCAGCCTCTGAAACATTCAGCAGTTTATGATTTACTAACTTAACCTTTTTAACAAGCCAAGAGAATAAAGACTTGCTGACCTTAACGTTTCAGAGCTGAAGGTTAAATTGTAAAATCATAAATGACACTTTAGTCCAGACCAGTGGAAGGCTGCAGATGAATAGCCTTGAGTAAGTTTTCATTTCATCAAGACTTATTATGTTGTGGTATTGCAGGTGACAAAGGCATTGAGATGCCATAATTGAGCCTTTAAAATGGCATAATTTAATTTGCCCCTATTTGTTAAGAGGGACAACCTGCTAGATAAAGGCTCTACAACCACTGAATTGTCATACACAAACTGTATGTAAGGCTCATACATTTTCAATTTCTACTACTGCTCACTGAAAAATACCTGGATTTTTCCCCCCCAGATTTTAAGTAAATGCAGTAAAAGCAAAGTATATCCTTCAAGTTGATTAAAAAATATTCCAAATCATTATTTTTCATCCGATTTTCACCTTCAAACACAAAAAAATACGGAATATTTGTTTGAAAAAAAATAAATTCAGAAAATAATTAGCACATTGCTTGTGTTGCTATGCTTTTGAGAAGTATTTCTTTGAGTACCATCAGCCTAATTCTGACTTAGTTTTTTAACCCAACATGTTTTTACTGTGTTTTTAATTTTTTTTTTACTTACTGTATGAAGGAGCCACATGAAAGACCTAGGGCTGCAACTAACGATTATTGTCATTGTTGATTAATCTGTCGATTATTTTCTTGATTAATCGATTAGTTGTTTGGTCTATAAAATGGTGAAAAATGTCAGTATCTCCCGAAGCCCAACATCCTCAACTCAAAGATATTCAGTTTACTGTCATAGAAGAGTAAAGAAACCATAAAATATTCACATTTAACAAGCTGGAATCAGAGAATATTGACTTCTTTTTCTTTAAAAAAAATATTCAAAGTGATTAATCAATTATTAAAAATAGTTGGCGGTTAATTTAATAGTTGACAACTAACGGATTAATTGTTGCAGCTCTAGTGTACAACATTACATTGTTATGAACAATAATGTTTTTCTGAATCATGTCACAATAACACATTTCTGTGCTTTAATTTTGTCAATGACTGATTTATTTTCTTTGTGTTCCAGGTCACCAGTCAGGCTTTTGTATGATCTGTATAATGCAGAACCACATCATCCAAGCCTTTGCCAACACCGGCAATGCCATCAAGCCTGTCTCCTTCATCAGAGACCTGAAAAGTAAGACTTCCTGCAACACTGTGCGATTGTGTCTGAGCGCTTTGTGCTCGCTAGTGTCAGGAGTCACAGACACCTGATTTTTGGTCGAATGCTGCCGGAGGCGTGATGACGCAACACCGGCCACAGCGTCTCATGTGACGACAGCCGGTAACTGCAGTGCAAAAAGTGGAGCGGTGAGACTGCGGGCTGTGAATGAACACCATGTAGGGGGTAGCGATGAGGTGTGAGTTGCACCTTGACATGGTGAGGTACTGTGTGCTGTAGTCTCACAGGAGCCCTCCCTCCCCTCCCTCCACCCGTCCCCTCCCTCCCTCCCTCCCTCCCTCCCTCCCTCCCTACCTGCCTGCTGCTTCCTTATGTGCTGCTGCAATCATGTCTCCACCTCCTGCGCCTCTTTTTTTTTTTCTCTCTCCCTCCTCCCCTTCACCCCTCCTTCCCCGATGCCCTCTCTGTCTCCTTGTGACTGCGGGCTGAGAGGAGCAGCTTTAGCACAAAAAAAATGTACAGTCCACCCTTTTTCCCTCCTTTTCAACCACGACTCAGAGATGTGTTTCTCTTTGCATTCATCTAGCTGGTGGCCACCCCCGCAGTTAGAAACCTCCCTCCACAGCTAGAGCAATGTTAATGCATACAATGAAATTTCAACATCTGTGCCTCTTGCTTATTACGCCCCCCCCTATAAAAAAAAAAAAAACCCATACAGCGCTATGTCATCACACTAGAGCTGATCCTGAAATCACCCCAGGATCTCACAGCCGGAGCTTTGCAAACAAAATAAAACCACAACCACCCAATCGTTTGCCCACAGCGTTCATATTGTCAAGATGTCTCTGAGAAGTGCCCTGAACGGGTCATTAACGCACGGTGTCTTATTCCTCTTTCCCACTCAGGGGGTGACTCATTGTCGTAAATGTGCAGAGATGCGATGCTGGGAATGTGGTGATGACCACATTCTCCTACCAGCTTTCCATTAAGAAATAACTGTAGAGGCAACGGGGTTTAAAGCTACATTATCTCTAATGTGAGTCTTTTAGATGAGACGTCAGTCTGCTGAAGTCACTAAGTGACCGTAAGCTGCTTATGAGGTCATGGCTGTTGAGCTGCATGACTGAGATACACGAGGAACTAACCTCGTAGTAGGGTTTTTCATGCATGTTAAATTAACTACCAAATGAAAAATAACATCAACAGTGAGCTTTTAAAATAATGTCCTACGATTATTTATGGTGCCTTCAAATAAAACTTGTGAGCTCGTGTTTACAACATGGGAAGTCATGCACACAATATGCTTGGCGTTCAAGTGGTTAAGTCGTGAAGAACACCGCTGCTAAGCAACGGCAGTATTAACGTTACTGTAAACGTTACTGTACTATTAACTCTTCCGAATTGGTGGACAACCCGCTCTATCTGAGCCACGGCCTCATATACTGACAGCACAGCCAGACTGATCCTGTCTGTATCTTTCAACACCGCAGATAAGCGAATATACACGGTATGATAGCCGTCAACTTTCCGGTACACCTTGATAACGGTATACCGTATTGCAATGTTATGTTTTGTGATACTTTATTGATTCTCAAAAACACAATTGAGTTTTAATTAATAGTTTACATGCAAAGATTTGTGGCAGTCAGCGGCTCAGATTGCACAAACAGTAGTGCTATGATGTTGGATGTTCCAGGGACTGTGATAAATGCATTAGATAAAAAAATCGCAATATATCGCCTTGCTTACAGTATCGCAATATATTGAACCATGACCACTGTATCATGGTCATTATCATATCGCCGGATTCTTGCCAATACACAGCTCTATTAAATAAATCATCTTCCATGATAATCACTTTATAATGTGTCCATGTGCTTACCTGCCATATGTAAACATCTTAAATACTCAAAACCACATTATAACCTGCTACTCTATAATACTATGAATGTTTTTAAAGAACACACGCTTGTTTGTATCCTTTAAATTCTGACAGGAAATATTCAGGTTATGAATCCGAGCACTTGTCTTTTATTGAGCGTCGTCTCTGTTGTTTTGCAGAAACTTATTTTTAGAGAATACAAATGTTGGCAGAACAAAGGGTTCTTAATGTTTCCTCTCGCTGCTCTGCTGTCCTTTTGTTCTCAGCGTGTCTGAGGATTGTGATGTGATTGAAAGCCCACATTTTTTGTCTGTCTTTTTTTATATTTTAATTATGTCATAATTCAAATATAAAAAAATGTGTGCTATTCTGAACTCTCCTGTTTCATTAAGTGGTGTGGCTAAAACAAATAATTGTCATAAGGCACTTAATTGATGTTAATGCACTCAGAGTTGGAAACATTTAATCAGCACAAAGCTAACAGGCTCTTTTGTCTCCCACAGAAATTGCCAGACATTTTCGCTTTGGAAGCCAGGAGGACGCCCATGAATTTTTGCGGTACACCATCGATGCCATGCAGAAAGCCTGTCTCAACGGCTACCCTAAGTAAGGCTTTATTGTTGTTTCTTAAAAGTGTTCAAAGCATGAGTATGTATTTTTTTAAAAACTGTCTGGTTTTACTGGGGAGCCCTCCTGGAGCCAAACCTGGGAGGGAAGCTCGCTGGCAAGCGTCTGTTAGTCAGGAGAACGAGAGGGTCACCTCTATGCGAGTATGAGTTGCTGAGAGGAAATCTCTGATTGCTGTTTGTGCCCGTGCACCGAACAGTCGAGTGAAGTGGTTGGGATCAACACCTCCACGTCTGAGGCCATGATTCTCTGCCGGAAAACGGTGGATGGCTTCCTCCGGTTGCGAGTTGCTGCCCCAATTGAAGGAGTTCAAGTATCTTGGGGTCTTCTTCACGAGTGAGAGTAAAATGGAGCTTGAGATGGACAGGCATTTTGGTGCGGCATCAGTAGTAATGCATGCTTTGTACCGTTGTGGTGAAGAGGGAGCTGAGCCGGAAGGCAAAGCTTTCGATTTACCTGTCAATCCGACCTTAGCCTATGGTCATGAGCTTTGGGAAGTAGGGATGTCACAGTGAGGATATCTTCCCAGTGGTTAATAAACTCGAGACAACACCGGTGTCGCCGATTACACCGGACATCTTATAAGAAAAGATGACGCTCACTATATGTAGAGCACTTACTTTAATCTTTAACGTTGGATGTCTGTGTGTCTGCTCTCTCCGGTCCAGCTATACACATTCACAAATCTCAGTATGCATTAAGAGATTCTTTTACACATTTACAAATCTAATTACGCACACACAGGTTCAGATACAGTTACACACCTCTCTCCACACACATTTGCAAATAGTTTTGCTTCAATAATGGCCCCATAAAGAACACACTGGAGAGATAACATATCTCATATCTGTCAGGAAGAGCTGGAAACCGTTGCTGGGGAGAGAGACGTCTGGACTACCTTGCTCAGCCTATCTCGGCCTCGGATAAGCGGATGCCTGGTTTTATGTGAATTTTGTTTTGATGTTTTTTTTCCTTCCTGTTTGCAGGCTCGACAGGCAGACCCAGGCCACAACGCTGGTTCACCAGATCTTTGGAGGTTACCTCAGGTCAAGAGGTATTGACTTTCTTTAATGAAATGTAGAATAATATTGCCTCTAGAGCTGTGCACATGAATGAATTACCACATTTGTTTCTTTTGTTATTGCATATTGATCCATTAGCAAGCAGACTACACTAATGTCTGTGTCAACATTCTGAAACAGCTTGATGTAGTTCAATACTCTTCACGCTGCGTTCATACATGGAGATCCAAAGTAGTAGGTGTTAACGTAACGATTAATCGATTAGTTGTCAACTATAAAATAGTAGTTTTAGTAATTTCTTCAGAAAAAAAGGTCAAAATTCTCTGATTCCAGCTTCTTAAATGTGAATATTTTCTGGTTTCTTTTCTTCTCTATGACAGTAAACTGAATAACTTTGAGTTTTGGGCAAAACAAGACTTTTGAGGACGTCATCTTGGGCTTTGGGAAACACTTATCGACATTTTTCACCATTTTCTGACATTTTATAGACCAAACAACTAATCGATTAATTAAGAAAATAATCGGCACATTAATTGACAATGAAAATAATTTGTTAGTTGCAACCCTAGAAAAGTTAAATTGTATTTCTCATCTTAAATCAAATATTAAAGTATCAGGAAAACATGTCTCTCCACTCCATTATATTATTATACTCTTATTATATTACTTATATTATACTCTCCATGATATTAAATAGCATTTACCAAATCCCCTCCTGTTAATGAGTGAACTTTAAGTTTAATCATAAATCTTTAAGATGCAGAAACGTGTCATATTTTGGTATATTTTCTGGTTTCAAGTGTCAGTTTGGTTGAGTAGCTACTAACAGTCAGATCTGAAATGTAAATATTGAGGAGAGTGCTAAATGTGAAGGGATTTCCCCTCAATGTTTGTTCTGAGAGTCAGTTGGTTTCTTCTGTTTACAGGAAGTAGAACAGAGGCTTGTGTGAAAAATTCCAGTAATCACTGATCACTGATCGCATCGTGTTTGTTTTTAATTTTGTCTTTCAGTGAAATGCTCTATTTGTAAAAGTGTTTCCGACACGTATGACCCATACCTGGACATCGCTGTGGAGATTCGAGTACGTTGCACAAGATCTCAATATAACCTTTATTTCTCTGGAAATATTTAATAATATTTTTGTTAAAACTGGCCTCAGCAACACCAACTATCTCTGTTTTCAGCAAGCAGCAAACATTGTGCGAGCCCTAGAACTGTTTGTTAAACCAGACGTACTAAGTGGAGAGAATGCCTACATGTGTGCCAAGTAAGTGTCATTCATCTACTCTGACAGCATCTTAGCTTTTAAGTAAATCTATTCGCATTAGACATCGTTTTGTATCGCGTATCATCACTCTATTTTTCTCTCCAGGTGCAAAAAGAAAGTGCCAGCGACCAAGCGCTTCACGGTCCATCGAACATCCAACGTGCTGACACTTTCACTGAAGAGGTTCGCCAACTTCAGCGGAGGAAAAATAACAAAGGTTAACAAAGAAGTCTCACACTATTGGCTGTTTTTTGAAAGAGCCGTCTCATTTCTCAGTGATCTCATGTTTCTGTCTGCCTTTTTCTTTTCTTTTTTTTTTTCTCCAGGACGTTGGTTACCCAGAATTCCTGAACATCCGCCCCTACATGTCTCAGAGCTCAGGCGATCCTGTTATGTACGGCCTCTACGCTGTTCTGGTGCACTCTGGCTACAGTTGTCACGCTGGCCACTACTACTGCTATGTCAAGGTAAGATGAGCGGAAGTGCATAAATGATGTCAAAATCTGAGGATAAACATCTTGAGATGAGCCTCTTTGTTTTCGAGGGTCAGAAACATGACATTAACAGACAGTAAAGTCAAATAAAAACAAAGAAATTAACATGATTAAGGCAAATAAAACATGAAGGATGCTCTTTAAGACCCAAAGTAAATGTACTTACTAACAAGTTACTTAAAATGTCCTTCCTCTGCAGAAACAGACACCACCACACACTTCTAGTGGGGCATAAGTGATGATTGAGAGGGATTGTTTTTGTATCAGTCTATACATTGTTTTTTAATTAATTCTTGCATATTATACCTTTTTTAAGATGGAAAACAAATATGAATGTGTATTGTATGTCAATCAAATGGTGCTCCTAAAATTTGGGATGATGCTCCTAAAATTTTCATTAGGGAGTAACAATCCTATATTAGTTGTAACAATCTTATAATTCCAGTATTGCCATAAAGCAATCCTTCTTATTAATGTGCAACATTGCCCACAATGGCCTAATACAGGCAGAGTAATTGAAAAGATAACTACCTCGGTGTAAACTGCTTTATCTGAATCTGCATCTGTTTTTGAACTTGTTTATAGTTTAACTGTAACTAAATAAATGTGTAATTAATACATGCTTCATTTTAAAGATGTTATCTCTTCCTTGTTTCCTCTCAGGCGAGTAACGGCCAATGGTACCAAATGAATGATTCAATGGTGCACTCCAGTAACATCAAAGTGGTGTTGAACCAGCAGGCTTACGTGCTTTTCTACCTGAGGTGAGACACCGCGGAGGGCTGCCAGAGATCAAACAAGGTTTTGTCTGGATATATAATTAAATAAACCAGAGTCTTGATTCTTGTATTAAAGGATCCCTGAAACCAAGAAGAATGCAGATGGACTGACCACCAAGCAGGCGATGTTGCATCCTGGGAAGAACAGCGTGTCGTCTGAGCAGATAAAGAGGGCCAACCTGAACGGGCCTCTCTCCTCCCCGCAGGTCACAAAGGTACGAAACAAGATGACTGGATGTGAGTAGAAAAGTACAGCCCAGTTTTTAACACAGGTTCTAAATACAATACTCCTCTTCTCAGAAACTCGAGCCTGCACAACTGCGTAAGATCCAGTCCATGGACGGCGGTTTGGGCCTGCCAATTTCCAGGAACGGTGTGAGCTCTCAGCCACAGCCCAGACTTTCCAACTGGACGTCGTCCGCCAACGGCCCGCCGAAGCTGCCAGGCGGTCCCACGGTTATCGAGGAGCCTTTCAAGAAGCTGAAGAAGCCATCTCCCCAGAGCCAAGCGCAGTCCCGCAGCAGCACGCCGACCCCCTCCAACAACGGGGTCAGCCGTCAGCAAGGTGGCGAGGGCAGAGGCATGTCAGCGTCTACCTCATTTAAGTCTTTGTCTGACTCTTCCTCTGCCGACACCTCTGACTCAAAGGTAATATTTGCATTGGAGAAGCACAGACAAAACCAAATATTAGCTCAAAGGCAGGATCACGGCAGTTTATTTATCATTTGATAACATCTATTAGATTTATATAGTTTTGGTGCACCAAAATGTGCAAAGAGTTTTATCATCAAGACTAGATGTGAAAGTATTAAGGCGCTTATTGTGATCTAAAAACATATTGTGTCCGCAAAATGCATACAAGTTATTTAACAACGTGGGGAACAGAAAAACTATAATGCTGATAAAAACTGTGTCCATATAGTGTTCATTTCGTTAACGAAAACTATGACAAAATATGTTCGTCAACGACCTTTTTTTCCATGACTAAAACGAGACGATGACGAGGCGGCACCGACGTCATTAAACACTAACGGTGACGATATCAAACATGCAATATCATTGACGAAAAAAGACGTTTCTACATTTAGAAATCTTTTGGATCAACATTTTGTGTTTATTTAGTAAGATTTTATGAAAAAACGTGAGATTTTTGTATATATATTTTTTTATTTATGACGCAATTTCAATACTTTTGTCAATTATTATGGTTTATTGACTTATATAACCTTGTAGCTTAGGTTGTAGAGATTTGAGGGATATGAAGCATTTGAAGATACTCCAAGAAGTGACATCACAATAAGTAAAAATACCAATGTAGGCACTGACGGACCATTTCAGGTGCAGAGTTCAAAGGGTTATCTAAGCCTGAGGTGCAATCTTAAAATGGCTTGTTTTGTCGAAGCAAAAATAAAAATGTTCCAAAACCCAATGATATTCAGTTTACAATGATATAAATTAAAGAAAAGAGGCAGATTCTCACATTTGGGAAGCTGGAAATTGGGAATGTTTCGATGTTTTTTTTCTAGATAAAATTACTGACTATCAAAATAGTTACCAAATATACAAATTATTTGTCAGTTTACTAACGGATTTAATCGATGAATTGTTTCAGCTCTAATGCAAATTGAGTATATTGTGTAAAAATACAAGTTAATTAGTCTTTAAAAATGGTGGAAAATGGTGATCAGTGTTTCCCAAAGCCCAAGATGACGTCCTCAAATGTCTTGTTTTGTCCACGACTCAAAGATATTCAGTTTTACTGTCATAGAGGAGTAAAAGAAACCAGAAAATATTCACATTTAAGAAGCTGGAATCAGAATATTGATTAATCAATTATTAAAAATAGTTGCCGATTAATTTAATAGTTGACAACTAATCGATTTAATGTTGCAGCTCTAGTGTACCACATCATGTAGCCCCCTTGAATAAGCATACTGATGCATACTGCAAACTGTATATGGAATATTATGTGTAAAATGAGCCAGACATTACAGCAGACTTCTATTATGGAGTTTTAAACGGAGATGCATAACAGCCGTCTGTAGCTGCACAGAAGCATACCCTAACCACTGTCTTTGTTTCCGCCAGGACTCCGTGGGCACCAAAAGCGCGCCGGTCGGAGAGACTCCCTCCACCCCACGGAAAGGCTCCAACGGCCTGGCGTCCCCCGCCAAGAGCGTGGAGCGCTCTCACAGCACGGAGGAGCAGAAGACGGCGAAAATAAAACCCCCGGCCCTCAACAACATCACGTCCGAAGCCACCAGCACCATGTCGCCACCTCCTGCCAAGAAACTGGCCCTGTCAGCCAAGAAGGTGAACTTCATTCCCATCCACAGCAGCAGCACCACCTCCTGTGGTTTCCTGCTGCCTCACTCTACACTGCTATCCCAAAATATGACCATTGATTTCAATAAGTAGTTATGTTAAGGCAAGTAACTCTCCTTTTCTAGCTTACTTTTGTAATGTGTTGTTCCTCCAAGTGTGCCTGTCTAATCAACCACACGGTAGCACTTGTTTAGAGTTTGTCTTCTTTTCCTTCAGTTTGTTCTTTTTTTCTAACCATTTCTAATTCTTCTCTGCCATACCCTCTTCCTCTTTGTTTTCCCTCCCTCCATCTTTTCCTGCCATCCCCTTTAATCTTCCTCTTCCTCATTTGATTCTCTTCCTTATTTTTGTCACATTCATGGCTATTTTTTTTAGACCACCAAGTTTTTATTTATGTCGATAACTGCAGGCTCGCAGCCGGAGACCGAGCAGCATTGATGCTCTACCCCCTTCGCCACGCCAGCTGTCCAGTGACCCCACGCATCAAAATCAACTTAACCCCCTCACCTTTGCCTCACCCACTCACACTCACAGGTATGAACTATATTACAGGTAACATTTCAAAGTCAATAGCAAATAAATTATAAGACTTTGTATATGATCTATTGCTCGCTTATACTTCCTTACATATCTTACTGTGTGGGGGGGGGGGTCAACATTTAAAACGACCATAAATTCAATAGTCTTATTACAAAAATAGTTTCTTACCTATTATCAATAAGGATGGTTACCAGAGGTGTGGACTCAAGTCACATGACTTGGACTTGAGTCACAAATTTGAGGAGTTTTTTATTTATTTATTTATTTAAAAAAGGATCCCCATTAGCTGATACCAATCAGACCAGCTAGTCTTCCTGGGGTCCGAAATCATGTACATCATATACATACTATATACAACATCATATTGTACATGTTACGCTATGTTCAGCTCATATTCACTTTTAACTGCTTTACATTAAAAAAGCAGACATTCAAATTTTTCCAACATTCATAAATTTACATCATCTATAATTATTTAGCCTCCAGGAAAAAGAACAACTTTAGACTCGACTTCAATTTTAAAAGACTTGCACCTTGACTTGGACTTTAACGCCAGTGACTCGTGACTTCACTTGGACTTGAGGCTTTTGACTAGAAAATACTTGATACCTTCCCTCCAAACCCAAACAGTGAAAAAATATGTTATTTAAAAAGTGTGTGCAAGAAGGCGATCCACTGCAGTACCTACCGGAGGTAACTCCGACAGCGTTGGAGATGTTGGGTTTATTTACTTTTGGAGAGATCATCTTTTATTGATTTGTTTGGGAGGAGGATTCTCTCGTGGGAGAAAAAACTGAACTGAATAAACAGAATTTTCGTCTTTTGTTGTTTATTGCTGAATCCCCGAAAAGTTGTGTTTTGTTTTGGTTGACTAAAAGTTGCAGGAGAAAACTATGAAGAACCAACTTTACTGAGTTGGCGGCACTTACTCTGTTGTTAAAATGGCATTACGTTTGGTGAAGAGTTTGGTGCCCTTTATGACCTGTTTAGAAATCGAAACTCAAAATGTGGGACTTGGGACTTGTCAATCTTGACTTAGGACTTTGTGTAAAGTCTTGCGACTTACTTTGTGACACGCAAAACAATAACTTGGTCCCACCTCTGCTGGTTACTCTGCTCACACAAATACATTATTTATACAGTCTCATGCTATGAAATTTAATGATTTGGTATTTTATAAAATAATGTAAATAATGTTCAGAGATAAAACAAAGTCACTGCTAGACTGTGTACACACAGATGATTATAAGGACATGTATTTCCTTTGTTGGGATTAAATTATGGAACAATGCTAACATAATTTTAAGAACTCGCTTTTGGGTTTTTTGAGGGTTAAAAGTGTGAATGATTTTTATTTTATTATTTTTATTTCAGGTGGGTATCTTATGTTGATAAGAATGTAGGATATGCATGTAAGCATTCTGACGGTGCCTTTTCAATCATTGCTTGAAGGAACTGTGGAGTATTTGGGGGATCTATTGGCAGAAATGAAATATAATATTGATAACTGTTTTCTTTAGTGTTTAATCACCTGAAATAAGAATAATTATTAGCCGTTTATATCTAAAGTTTCAGATGATTGCATCCTACACACTGCACCTTTAACTCTCACTCTTAATTACTTTGCTTGCACTGTCTAGACTATTTATACTTTTTAATTATATTTTGTTGTATTGTGTGTGATGACTGAATAAAAACAACTAACTCTGAACAAGAAATGCAGATTTGCCCAATGCGGCCGAGTAAATCCAGATGTTTTCTCCTCTTCTCTCCCCAGAGCTGGTCCATTCCATTCACCTAAAGTCCAGTCATCGCCTTTTGCCCACTCAAGTGGATCCTTCAAACAGCAGAGCCCTCAGAAACAGTCCCTTCTCTCCACACTGCAAAAACCAAACGCCAGCCTTTCTCTTAAAACCAACGGGCTCCACAGTGCCGGCCCAAAGAGCCCCAAGTCTTCCAACAACCTCAGCTCCTCGGTCCAGGAACCAGACCTCAACGGCGCTCCAGCTCAGAAGAAGAAGAAGAAAAAGAAGCGGCGCCATTCTGAGGTGGAGCGCGACGCGGAGCCGGTGACGTCGTCCCCGGCTACGGCGACGCAGGCCAATGCCGTGGAATCAGCCAGCGAGAAGAAGAAAAAGAAGAAAAAGAAAAAGCGGAAGAAGGAGCACGAAGATGGGGAGAGAGTTGAGGAGAGGGAGTGCGTCCCGTCTCACCTGGACACGTCAACCCAGGAAGAGGATTGGTGTCACGGTGGCATATGGAGCCTTGCATCCCACCCAGATACAGAACAGTCTAAACAAAAGCCTATATTAGCTGACTCAACCCCAACGCAGTGTGAATCAAATCAGAAAGAACAGGGAAGGGACTCAGTGAAGAAGAAGAAGAAAAAGAAGATGCAGCTGGTGGAGGCTCCGCAGGACACAACTCCATCATGTTCTGTACCAGAGAGGTGGGTTGAATTGTAGGATTATTTTAGTTATGTGTGTTTTCTGTTCAAAAAATTGCTGCCGGAAATTAATTTTCAGTTCATAATTTGGAAGAAGAGGCAAATATTTGTTTCTATAACAACCAGTTGACCTCCAGAAACTCCCACAATGCAGCCAGCTTTTCAATAAACATACTGAACTTACTTTTCTTTTTTTTTTCTCCCAACAGCACCTCTGAGACGAAGGCCGCAGTCGTTCAGAATGATTCGGGAAATTTGAAAAAGAAATTAAAGATGAAGAAGAAAAAGAAGAAGAGGCTAAAAGAAGAGGTGAGACTGTGGGAGGAGAGCAGGCGATGCTCGGACGGGCCGAACGTCGAGCCCGAAGAAGTGGAACCCCCTTCCAAGAAGAACGCCACGGAGAACGGCAAAATAAGTAAACAAAGCACAGGTATGAGAGCGTGACACACACACACACACACACACACACACACACACACACACACGCTGTACATGCATTCATGCTATGCAAACTGCAGTGAGAAAAATCTTGTTTACTTGCCAACACAGAACGTTCAATCCCGCTCTGTATTGATTAGATTAATTTGCCGAGAATTGTAATTACAGTAAGAGAGCATGACTCACTACATTCTGAGAATGTCAGATTTAATCTTTTTTTTCTTTTTTTTTATCTGCTTTTTTTTTCTTTCCAGCCTCAATGGTAGTGTGGGACAGCCAAGTGAAGGACGGCTACAAGCGCAGCCAGGCGCCGGCGACTGATGAAAGTGAGTTAGGAGACACCCTGACCCGTCCTGTAGTCTGGGACGGCAAAAAGACAAGTGGGGTGGTAGAGGAGCTGCTCAGGAACGCCACAGATAAGGCCTACGGAGCCAACGGTGAGACACAATTGAATTCTTACTACTAGCATACTAGCTTGTCGCGATGGAGCCTATATAACGCTCCAAACTTGCGCTAAATTTTGGTGAGGAAAATTCAATGTTAGGATTTGAGCATATTTTTTATGCTAAATGCAGTACCTGAGGGTTTCTGAACTATATTTGTCATTGCTTTGTGTAGTTAATTGATTTATAATAATAAATATATACATACATTTGCATAAAGCAGCATATTTGCCCACTCCCATGTTGATAAGAATATTAAATACTTGACAAATCTTCCTTTTTAAAGGTACATTTTGAACAGATGTGCGATTAATTTGCGATTAATCATGATTAAATATTTGAGTTGATTGACAGCTCTGATGGCGATGCATTATAAAAATGAGAATCTTTGACAATACTTTGATAATTTGTCGCAAAAGATGTTTTTTTTTTATATATGCATTTTATAGGTTTTGTTTGTCTTATCTAGTCCTCAGTTGGGATGGAGAGATCTCTGCTATCAGTAGAGACGCTGTTGATGACGTCCGCCACGCCAGATGTGACACTGTGATCGACGAGTGGGATGAAGACTTTGACAGGGGAAAGGTGAAGAAAAAAAATAAACAAGAAATGATAAGAATGTCATCTTAAAGGAACAGTGTGTAGCATTCCGGGGGATCTATTGGCAGAAATTAAATATAATATTAATAAGTATGTTTTCTTTAGTGTATAATCAGCTGAGTCCCTCATCTTCAACTACTCCCCTTGTTTTTGTTGGAATGAACAGGTGAAGAAAATGAAAAACTATAAGAGAGAGAAGTGGAGAAGCGGCAGCAGCATCTTCCAGAAGATCCAGGACCGGCGGAGCAAGTGGTCTGTAACGCCTGGAGGGAAGAGAGCTTTTGGAGTCCGTCGCTGAGAGTCCAGATTGCTGTTGAGGTCATGCTGACTGGAAATCGAGAGAACAATACTGTATACCAAACTTCTGTACCTTTTCTCACTTTCTTTCTTTTTTTTTTTTTTCTTTTTTAAATCTCTCTGTCTTGTGTTAAATCGAGACACAAATTCTTGAATTAGATTTGAGCTCAAAAGCAGCGCAATCTGACTGACGGCCCCTTCGATCTCAATTTTAAACAAACATGAAATGTTGGCTTCGCTCACACTTTTCTATGCATGCAGTATTTAACAGAAAACCCTACACCTCCATGTTAAATGAATAACTGTGTTGGCCTCCTTTGAGCTTTCGTTATTGCCCCGACATGAGCTACTATGAAATTAAATTACCATATTAGATATGTGTGGGCTAAGAATGAGAAAGTAACACTTTGGCTGTCTTGTTTTGGAAACTGCACACAATCTCAGAGCATACTTGTTGCAGACACAAGGGCTCAGTTAGTTGGACATTTTTAACTTTCTCTTGAAATTATTCTATACCAAATTACAAAGATCAAAAAAATCTTTACTCATTAGAACGTATATTATTTTAGATTTCTGTATGATTTTCCTATTTTAATACCTTTTATTTTTGCTGCAGTGTCTGTGCCACGTGGCTTCTTTTTAAGGACCAAATTTTGCCTGCATATTGTTGGTAAAATTAAGCTTTAAAAATTGCCACTATTTTCTAAATATGCATGTCTAAATTTAAGTTTAAAAAATTTACAAAGGTGAATTTTGTTTTTAGTTGTGCTTTCATTTTTTGCTCCTTAAACAAATTCAGTTTATTTCAGATTGAATGTGGATACATTTTAAGATCACAAAAGAATGCTCTGCCGATTAACAGTTTAACTGTTTGTGGAAGTGTCGACACTGATGAGCAACGCAATTGGACGTTATATAAGTTTCATCATATCTCTATTGTTTACCTGGAAGTTATTGTTTTCCGTGCATTTTGCAGAGCAGAAGTTGGGGTTGTTGGGAGGTTGTTTTCTACTGTGCAGCGTTCACAAACTGTTCTTCACCAATGTACTGAAATAAAGGGGTTACATTTTATACTTCAGGCACTGTGTTAGAATGGGACTGCCACACGCTAATAATTTCTCCCCCCCCACCCCCTTCCTTGTATCTTATATCTCTATGCAATTTTCTGATGCTCATGCTGGTCACCTAGAAACTGGGCTAAGACTCAGGAACCCAGAGACATCCTGTAACCCATCTTCATCTCTGTTTCACATCAGAGTAGCCACCAAACCACTTTGCATCTTGTACATCCTGTAGAAAAACTGTTTTATACAAAAGTATTTCAGGTGTGGAAACCATGGGATCATCTCGCACCAGTCCGGGCACAGATGCGTAGAGAAACTTAAAAACAAAAATGCTTTGCCAGCGTAGAAGCCTGTACAGTCCATCTTGTGCTACCCGTTTCCCTCCGACGCTGTAAAGATTTGCCCACATGCATTTCTTTTCATTCTAGAGATGTTGCCTTGAATTGGCTATTAAAAAAAAAAAAGTATAGGATTTAATGTTATAAATATATAATTTAAAGAAGAAAAGACGGATCTTTAATGTGCTACTAATACTCGGATCAGTCGGTGGATGTTGACTTGAGAATCTGCAAATGTGTTAGCTCATTTGTGTGTCCCCTGTCACTGTAGTGTGTACAGTACAAGAGAGACTAATTCCGATAGGACATGTTTGTCGGCTGTGAAATCGACGTAGGGTGCGACTCTCAAACTGGCACACAGGAACATTTGCTGGTGTGAACGGACGGTCCACATGTTTGCATTTGATGGCTCTATATTTTGCACCACCTTTTTCTGACCAGGGAAGAGACCTTTCATAATGAAAGAGGCTCTTACCACACTATAGTTAACTATAAAGGTGCAATAAAGTTGTGACTTTTGTGAGCGGAGTGTGTATCTTTCTGTCTTCTACTGTTTTGTTTTTTTACTTGTAATTTGATGATGGCACTGTAGAAAGGATTTGATATTCACAGTATCAAAATCCTATGAGAATGATCAGCGAAATCACATTTGTTCATTGTTATGCCTCAAGGATGAAGTGATTAGAGTTTGGTGGTCAAAGGTCAAGCTATTTTGGCCATAAATCAAGAATTCACATGCTAATTATGACAATTTCACACTCATGTCTAACAGGATAAAATAATTAAGTGCTGACATTTTTGGACAGACGTGGATGTAACCTGCAACTAGACTGGTTGGTGAAATGTTTGTTGGCCTAAATCCATTATTATACATAAATGTATTGTTAGGCCAATTGAACTGTATCAGGCTTATGTCACATTTAAACGATGAAAACTGAGTTACAAAAAGGCAGAAAACCTGAGGTCAAACACCTGCTGTGACATCACTGATTAGCTAGACGGGAATACTGAAACTTTAAAGCAGCTATAGATATTTTTACAATACCTAATATCAGATGACAATGTGAAAGGGGTCCCTTGTAGCGATGAATCTACAGAGAACTATCGCCTGAATCTGCAGCTCCCCTCGGCCTTACGGAGCTTTATAGAGAGTTTCAGATTGGGCTAGTTTCTACCCCACTGGGCTATTTTTCATTAAATTAGGTGGGTAAAAATAGCGTTGGGCTGGTAGATGAAATTTGGTCTGCTTTTGTCAACATTTGGTGGGGTTTTGAAAATCAAAAAGTAATTTTATGGTAACACAAATTCCATGCTAATTAGGTGATATTATAAAGTAACCTATTTTAAATTTCTTTGGAATTACTGCCAAATTACCCCAATATTTACCTCAAAATGTATCAAAAATGACTTTATTAAAAACATTATTTAATAATTATGTGCTAAAATAGCATATAATGATTAAAATAGAGCGCTTAGGCTTGAGAAGCGGCTGCTCTTCATCAGAGGTGCAAAACCAAAACTAATAGAAGACACTTCTGATCAGGCACCAGTCATCCAGTCATTACATTAGCAGTTAACCTGTACCAGTAACCTGGTAGCTAATGTCAAGATTCAGGGAGTTTTTAAAGAAATTTCAAAGAAGTTATTATGCTAATTATTATCTATTTACCAGAAGACTTGGAAATAAAGCATATCAATAAACGTTGTATTCTTTTCCTGGAAATGTATGAAATAAATTACCAGCTATTGGGAAATAGCGGAATATAATTATTAAATAATGTTTATAATAAAGCTATTTTCGATACATTTTTAGGTAAATATTGGGGAAATTTGGCATTAATTCCAAAGAATGGTCAAAAACACAAATACAAAAATCAGTAAAGTTTGTGTGCTTTTTTCTTTCAAAACTTTCTTAATTTTTTTTTACAACAAGCAGTATACAAAAAGTGTCATTGGCTACAAAAACAAAAAACTACAAGCTAGGGAGTCCAATGTCCATTCATTTTAAGTCGTTTCAGAGTTCAAATAAAATGTATTTGTTTTGGTTTGTTATTTTTTTTTGTACTTTCTTTATTGTAGACTACACATGTTCTTATACATAAGTACAAAATAAAAAAAATAAAAAAAAGAAGACAAAACTAAATTAATTACATTTACATTTTATAATGCCAGAGTTTGTGTTACATGCATTATAATATATTAATTTAATAACATAAAGATCTTAATGGCTTGTTGTTTTTAACATTAGGTAAGAGAGTTCAGCAAAGTTTTTTAATTATTTTTTTTTAACTTTTTTTAACAAAAAAAAAAATAATAATAATAATAAAAAAATGTCCATTAAGTTTAAGTCCTTTCAGAGTTCAAATAAAATGTATTTGAGTTCAGCAAGTGTTTTTTTTGTACTTTCTTTATTTCTTATACATAAGTACAAACAGATACAATAAAAAAAAAAAAAAAAAGACAAAACTAAAATAATTACATTTACATTTTATAATCCCAGAGTTTTGTGTTATATGCATTATATTATATTAATTTAACATAAAGATCTTGTTGTTTTTAACATTAGGTAATAGAGAGTTCAGTAAAGTTGTTAAGTTAAAGTTAGAGCGTGACACATGCGTGACATCACATCTGGAGTGGGCGGGGCTAACGTGCACCGGCTGCTCTGGATTCACATCAGCAGTCAGACAACATCGACACACACTCACACGTTTTATACGGCAACTAGGGGCAAACAAAACGGCAACAAGCTGGAAAAAGTAGGCCTACAGCCGGAGAGAGAGCCGTTCTTTTAAGTTGAAACCAGGTGAACGCAGGAAGGAAGAGGAGAGGAGACCGGAAAGGAGGAAAGGTGGAAGATATCCGGATCGCTGCGGGCGCTTGGCGAGAGAGAGAGACTACTATCCCCGGGCTGTGACGCCTGCAGCAGCATCAGGACCACCAGGATGGAGGGGGAGAATCACGGTTTGTCTTCACTCTTACATATTTGTGGACGCTTTTGCCCCCCTGACAGTTTGTTTTTCTAGCATTGCTGTCTGTCTACAGCTGTTCGTGCTCTGCAGTGCCAAGTGATAGATAGGCTGCAGAAATGACAGACAGTCTACTGAGCATAGATATGATCACACTGCTGCTGCCAGTCTGACTGCCTGGCTGCCTGCCTGCTGGGACTGTTGCATGACTGTGTGTGCATGTGTATTATTTCCTGAAGTCTTAAAGGGACTCATGTTGATTACATTGAAATGCATGCACAGGAAAGGAAGTAGCCTTGAAAACAGGTGCATCCTGTAGCATTCGCTGCAGAAAGGCAGCCGATTAGACTGTTGTCAGGCTATTAAATAGGAGTTATTAGTCGCTATGAGCCCCATAGATGTGGATCAATAGGAGCCTACTACACCCACTAGTAGGTTTTATCTTGGTAGATCACCAAAAGACGGTATAAAAGAACACAACAGCGACCTCTAGCAAACATAGTTGTCTTTCTGTTTGTAGTTATTTTAACCCAAAGCACTATGTTTTTCTCAAAGTGTTTTTTTTACCTAAACTTAAAGAAGTTTTAGTTTTGTTGCATAAACCTAAAGAAGTTGGGAGCAGCACAACTGTAGTTTAGGTTTTATTGCCTAAACCTAAAGAAGTTGTAGTTATGTTGCCTAATCTTAACTATTTTTTGCCTAAACCTAAAGAAGTTGTAGTTTTATTTCCTAAACCTAACTGTTTTTTTTACCTAAACCTAACGAAGTTGTATTTTTTTTTGCCTAAGCCTAAAGAAGCGTTTTTGTTTGTGTTCAAAATGTGATGTTTCATTCAGTTTTATGTTAGAACATGGTTCTTTTAAGTTTCACTTGAACTTTTACAACATATAGGCGTAGTAGGCCCTTACTGACCCACATCTATGGAGCTTATAGTGACTGATAACGCCTATTTAACGGCCTCATAACAGTCGAATCGAGTGTAGCAGGATATGAAATAAATTATTAAGCATTGCACTGCAGCTATGACAGCACTGTAGAAATCCACATATTTGCAGAGAAAGATAAAAAAAATAGTCTTATGGGAATTAATATACAAACTGATTTATTTATATCATGCTGGCTCTTCAGATGACACAGTTCCACCTTCTTATAAAGCTGCCCCTCACTGCTATAAAACCATCTTTACAGGAAGTCCGATGTCCTGACATCATGTAAATAGGGGTGATGATGTCAGGCCAGGATGAGCTGGCTCATCTGATGGCTCATCTCAGGCTATGATAGAGGCTTCGTCTCAATTATTTAGTTTTTCTTTGCTTAATGCATCTCAAAATAGAAACACCAGCTATGGCCTCATTGCAAAACTGATGCTCTGTAGAAAGAAGGGAGGGCCGGTACCCCACATGGCTTTCTGTGAGTCATATAAGAGATAAAAGAAGTAAAGAATCTAATGTAAGTAGAAATAAAAGATGTATGCTGTGGAAATTGTGCTAATGTTACACTTACCAATCTAAAGTATTTGCCTTTTTAAAAAAATGTGTTTATTAGTTCTCATTTTACAGCTAAACAGTACACTATAAGATGTTTCTGAACACATTTGAGGCGAGAAATAGACATTACAGTAACAGAATATTGATTCATATTTGATCAGCGCTGCCTGGTTTGACCATTTGATCGGAGTTTGCAAGTGATTGACAGCTGCTCAGAGACGGCAAGGCTCCAACTCGGCTCTGATTGGTTGTTTTCCTCTGGTCTCTGAAATCTTGCAGACGCCGTTAGGAGCACCGGAGGACACAAAGGCACATGATTTCTTTCAGATTACCTGTCTCATGCTGTCAGGATATAATGACCGTTTTATAAAAATAACTTTTTAATCATAATTGCTCCAACTCTACCCACTGCAGCTTACCTAGCTCTCCAAACCTGCAGCCTCCCAGTTACATTATATGGTAACTGGGAGGTTGCAGGTTTGGAGAGCTAGCCTGCGCGCTAACAACAATACAAAGGTCATAATCTTATAATGAGCTCCTCTAAGAGGACTAAAAGTATTTGCTTTTTGATGGGTTTTTGACACATTAAGGAACACAGTTCTGGCATTCAGCATGTTTGCTCCCAAGAAGGATAATCATATTTACTCGCAGTCGTCTTCCCTTCTTAGTACTTTCCTATTTGCAGCCGAAGAATCAGCCGACGGTTATGTAATTATCTGCTGAAGTGTGAGGCAAAAGAGAAGGTACATACTGAAGCTCCCAGCGCATTCAAATAACACCCTGCCTGTCCCTCACACCTCTAAATCAGCCGCTTTGTGGAGCTAAATAAGTAAATATAAGTCATATCATCTCTTGAGCACTGTCACTTTTCATCATAGTCTGAGAAGGAGAGGATAGAAATAATCCATCCGCTGTCAAAGACTTGACTCTATTTTATTATGGCACAGCTGTGTTTCCTCTATTTTATTATTAATGTGGACTTATGCAACAAAACCGTGTTCTGTTTGTGAGGATAATCTGTGTATTTTACAGCCTTAGTTTCGGTGTCTTATTCTAAAATGTATGACAGGATTAACGCACTCTGCTTGTGCACTCCGTTCCTGTGATGTTGCCCTGAACTGTCTCTGGATTCATAGCTCCATTTCAAGACTCGCTTCAAAGACTTTGAGCTGCACGTTGTCAAAAGTGACTTTGTTTTATCTCTTTGTGCTTTTCTTGCCACCTACCTGCACCTGTCAATGCAGCTCAGTTTGCATCACGGAATTTATGTACACAAAGGAAGCAGTGTGCCGGTTTTATAGGTGTGGTGCACTATAGCGGCAGTATACGCATTGGTTGCTGTGGTTATTATGGGTGTCATCACGCCTCTCTCGGTTTGTAATATAGCTGCTTCTACTGGCTTGTGATATGTTTTTATTTTATGTATACTGTCACGGTAGTCTCTTTACCCATGGGGATTAGACAGGTTCACTCCTCTCTCGTTCAAAGCACAAAAAACTGTCAAAGCAGCAGCAGCAAACTCTCAGTGGACTTATGCAGACATATCATATTCCTGTTCGAAAGAAAGTGTGAAAATCAAAAGATAAAAAAAGGAGAAGTTGAAATCTGTCTCTTCACAGTTGTGTGCTGCAGTTGTTCTTCTCACGTAACCATGTCAGATCCAGAAATAATTATTGTCATGATAAAAAAAACAGCATCTCTTTTGTCTTCCATCATGTTGATAAAGAGAAGCAACACAAAGGGAGGATATTAAAGCTCTCAGACAGCTGAAACAAATCCATATTTAGCCTGTCAAGCTTTATCCTGGTGAGTTGTTCCAACATAGGTGCTCGTTCTGCTCCCACCCGGCCGGTTGTTAGTCACTGGAGGTGATGCTAACAGTGCTGCTATGTAGGAGTTCCACCAACACAGATCAGCCAGCTCTCTGAAGGTTTTATACCCAAATGGGGAAACGCTTTCATCACACAGAACAGAGGACTTGTCTAACTGTTTGAGGACAAACATATGAGTGATATTCATCAGAATCTCCTGCTGATGTTTTGTCTGCTTACACGAGTTGTTCAACCACAGAGGAATTCAATCTGTCTGTATTGTAAACTTCACTTGTTTGTGTGTGACTGAAGCCTTCTGGCCTGTATATTATAGTGAGCTAAGAATAAAGGTGTTGTTCTCTGCTATGTCCACCTGGTGGCATGTATGCATAGCAGCTCAAGTAAAGTGTTCATGTGGGTCCAGTTCAAGGCCGGGACTACATACAGTACAGTACAGTACGCAGCGCCGTGCAGAGGAAATCACATCTCAGCTGCCACTGTGGAGATGTTTGCCTCATGATGCACTTTAACCACATACATGCAGCTGCACCAGATATTGTTGTAGTGTGAACATGTATTGATTGCTGTAGGAAGTTTTTAATTAATACCTTCCACCTGGAGGTAGAGATTGCAGGATCAGCTGCAGAACAGCAACTATGTATTTTTTTTATGCTTTATTAGTAATAAGTTTTTGTGGATTGGAGTGAGTTTTATAGCAATTATGCTATTATAGAGGGCAGACAGTAACATGTTTCCCCTGCAAACTGTGCTCTACACGGTATATCCAGAGCATTAATATAGCAGCAAACTATTTGCTATAATGATATAGTGGATTTTTACGCTGCTTTGTTGAATACTCAATTCTGTTTGGTCAATCATGGCGTATTTCTTTATAGCAGACCGTTGCTATGGGCACAGTTCTGATCTTGGACTCTGGTGGACCATTTTTGTATCAAATTATTGATTTCTTAAGTAAGAAGTCGCTTAATAAGCGGGATGATGTACAGCTAGCGGGTCATTGTTGTGAAATAAACCCAGACAAGGCGATGCGGCACCCCGACGCTCTCCCTCTGTGTGTGTTGTATTTAGAGCTTCTTCGCGCTTTGTTGACATATCCGGGCTGGCCGTGCTTTTAGTGCATGTTCGTGCATGTGAGCGTGCCCCACTGGCTAGCTCACGGCCGCTAATCTGCACTGCTCTCATACGGCGGTGACAGCTGAAAATGCCGTCCCAACCGATGGGGCTGTTGCGGAAGGAAGTGTAACACCCACCATCCGGTTTTCTTCCGCTTATCCGGGGCCGGGTTGCGGGGGCAGCAGGCTTAGCGTGGAATTCCAGACGTCCCTCTCCTCAGCAACGTCTTCCAGCTCCTCCTGGGGGACCCCGAGGCGTTCCCAGGCCAGACGAGATATGTAATCTCTCCAGCGTGTTCAAAGGGAGGCGTCCAGGAGGCATCCTGATCAGATGTTGAACCACTTCAGCTGGTCCATTTCGACGCGAAGGAGCAGCGGCTCTTCTCCGAGCTCCCTCCGGATGTCTGAGCTCCTCACCCTATCTCTAAGGCTGAGCCCAGCCACAAAAGGATAGACCCACTCATAGAGGGAGACCCACTCATAGAAAAACTACTCCACAGCGCTACTAGATGTCAAGAACTCCACAGGGAACCTTTAATAAGGGACGTCCAGGCTGTCTGTCTCTAACTGTGTGTTGCACTTTGCCTAAAAGAATCTGCTAGACCTTGTGGGGCAATATTGAGCATAATGAATTGAAATATACTGTTATTGCTTTGGCTAATCTGCCTTCATGGCGTTCATTAGGGTACTTACAGTTTGCTATGTGGACTCAGGCCACTTGACAGTTCAGTGTAATACACTGACGTTATTCCATTTACAGCAATGAAATGATGTATTTTTGACCTTGCCAGCGAGGTACTCAGCTGACGAGTGCACTCTACACACCTACTATCTATCCATCTATCCATCTATCCATCTATCCATCTATCCATCTATCTATCCATCTATCCATCTATCCATCTATCCATCTATCCATCTATCCATCTATCCATCTATCCATCTATCCATCTATCCATCTATCCATCTATCCATCTATCCATCTATCCACAGTATTTATCTCTCTGTCTGTCTGTTTACTTATTTATACTGTGCTCAGTGAGGTGCTGACAACAAACTCTCATTCAGCGAGGTAACATGGAGCCGAGAGGAAGTGGAGGAATACGATGCATACTAAAAAACGAGAAGATATTTGTGCTGACTTCACCGTGTGGCGTGCTGCTGTTCCTCCTGTGACAAGGCTGCTCTTCTGGGTGATGTGCAGCTGCAGCATTATAACGTGGTCAGGACTGACTTTGCAGTTCATGCAGGGGTCACTCCGAGGCACTCGGCCCCCACGAGGCGATGAACTGGGCAATGATTGTTAGATCAGAGGTGATGTCATAGCCGTGCAGACTGTAAAGAGATGCAGCATGCGTCAGATCTACCTGGCAGCCTGAGTCACTGGCATGCTTTTGGCTCTGATGGCAGCGTGATTGAAAGAGTTGAAATAATAATGAATGACTGACATTGAATGAGCGAGGCTGGTGTTAAGGAGTGAGAGACACTTTGTGTGAGTGACAGGGAGGTTAATTCAGAGTGGCAGCAGTTCAGGAGTGGAGGTAAACGTTTCCTCCGCAACAAGACTTATTGAAAGAGGCTGGGACACGGTTTTGAGCTCTGGGGTATAACACATGCGCAGTGTAACTGGAGCTGCAGTCGTGCGTTGCTATTGGATCAGATTCGGGGAGTGCATACCAGATTTTATTGCGCAGGTGTTGCAACCAAGCCCCCAGGAAGAGCGCCAGTCGTTGATCCCAATTTTCGTAGTGTCCGTCACGTGATGGACCCAAAAATACTTTTTCCCCATAGACTTACATTGGGAAAGAGACGTCTCAACTCCCCAGTACGAACACTTGAATGCCCTTATTTAAATCATTAAGAGATCATTAAAAGTTAGAAAATGCACTAATAGCCAAACCTAGAGTTATTTCCCTTCCTCCTCTCACGTGAATGAGACCCAGACCGAGGCTGGGGCGAGGTGGAGGTAGCAACCGATCGGACGCTACTGCGCCTGCTCCATGGGCCCAATGGATGCGGAAGATTGCCGGAAGATCCGGGTACTTTTCCAGGCAGAAGTTGAGGTATTTTGGCTTCCTTCTCCACTGAGCAACTTTCATAGGAATGAACGGGAGCCCGCCTCCAACGCTGCATCCAGTTCTCTTAATACATCCATGGTTGCACCCCAAAGATATGACGCGTGACATCTCCTCTTTTCACCCTCCTTGCTCCACAAGAGGAAGTGAAAATCAATTGGTGTTGATTATGAGCGCATCTGTGGCAGTTTCAGTTTATTTTGTTGTGTGTGTTTGTGTGTGTAAAAGCCCCATGTGTGTTACGTGGCTCCAGGACGCCCCCAAAATGTGTCCGTGTGGTGGTCAATAGCTGTGATAGATATAATCTAATCAAAACAAATGGCTCACAGTGTTTGGCCCAGGAGCACATCATTTCTTCCACCCCGTTGCCAAGCAACAATGAAATCTTGATTTTTATGTGCAAGGCTTTTGAAGCCAAAAAATGATGAGTGACTAGAGGCTCAAAAGCAACAGAGGGTAACTCAAACACCGCGCCGCACAAAGGAAAGCAAAGTGCCGCCGATAGTTCAACTTTCTCCTTAATTCTTTCTTTCATTAATTGATTTTTATACATTTTTTATCAGGCAACTTTTGGTTGCAGCAAAAAAAAAAGTAATAGCAAACAGTCCTGAAGGTACATTAATAATTATAAGCTTTAAAATACAAGCAGGCTTTTCCTGTGTGTGCAATCTGTTATGTCTAAGAATATCTGCTTGAATTAATATGGAAAGTAGCAAGAGAGTGCAAGTGGGAGAGAAAGAGAGAGAGAAAGAGAGAGAGAGGGAGAGAGAGAGAGAGCAGAGGAGGATAGAGGGAGGCTGAGACACCAGCACAAAAGGGGAACTGGGAGAAAGCAGAAGTGATTTCGGCGTCCTGGCAAGTTGCACGATCTAATCGAGGGGGGGAAGAGAAAGTAGGTGAGAGTGTGAGAGAGATTGGCCGGGGAGCGGAGGATTCATACATGCTGAGGGGATTAGGTGAAGCAGAGTGACAGCAGAGAGCAGGACCTTACAGTTGGAGTCTCTCTCTCCATGGACTGATCGGCCGTGAGCTCGGAGAGCAGCCACAGCGGGGAGCCCGGGCCTCTGCAACTTCCCCTTTTTTCCTCCGTCTCAACCAGGAGAGAGCGTTCAAACACCTAACGGAGACATACCTTCACACAAACACACTGCAGCGATGGGGTCAGTGAGTGAACTCTGCGTGTCCAGCCTTCAGACGTTCTTGTGTCCAGCTGTGAAGCCGCAAGCTCCAGGTAAAGCCACAGCTGTGTGGCCTTATCAGTGTATTATGTTTGTTGTTGGTTGGCTTGTTGGCATGTATTGTATTACTGTAACTCTCTGGCTAGAATAGATCATTTTCAAGCCGTCATCACCATTAGTTTTGAAAGACTTCTCACACACCTGTTGATTGATGGTGTGCTCATGTGACCACTGGCAGAAACACATGGCTCCACCAGGGATGATAACATTTGGACGGAAATAGAGGGATCTTCTTGCAGCTGAAGAGGCTCTCTCATTAAGCACAACTTAAAGCTCACACACACTGAGAGAGGGAGCGAGCTAATGTTATTACTTACTGAGCTGATCTAATCTCCAGATGGTGTCACACTTGGCAAGAATCTGTTGATACGATACGTATCATGATACTGGGGTCACGAGTCAATATGTTGCGATGTATTGCCATACTGTAAGCAAGGCGATACATACATTACGATTTTTTTTAAGTGTCATAGTATAAAGATCACACCACCATATGCATAAAATCTGAGTTAAAAAAGAGTTACTTTTTTATGCAATCAGAACAGTGGGATCTGCATTCATCACAGTCATCTTGGCGGTGTGTTCGAGTGCAGTGGCCAAGACAAAGGCGACGTGAGGAGATGCAACTGGTGGCCTTCTTTGATGTCGGGTTGGTGTGTTTGGGCATTTGGGCTTTGTACATTTGCAGACCTTTTACATGCACAAAAAACTATATAACACACTAAAGGAAAGGGATAAAGCACGAAAGCATAATAGGTCCTCTTTAAATAAAAAATCGATACAGTGTTTTTGAGGATCTTTACAGTATCACAAAACATTAAATTGCGATCCCCGATATTTTTGATATGTCCTTACACCAGACGGTGGCCTCTTTAGGAGTTTTTTTTTTACACTCGCCATCTGTTCTCAGATTTATCCTTTCACACTGTAGTAATAACAGGATCTGAGTTGTGATGGAGCTAATGTGTTTGTTCAGGGATGGTTGTTAAGTGTTGCAACTGCATTACAGGGTGGTACACATGCAGGTTCCCATTGGGAGTGTTTGAAACTGCGCCGGCAGACAGTGTTGATGTGACTAAAGCGGCTTTGCCGGGTTGTGGTGAATCAGCTGACTTTGGTGCGTAGCAAAGGGAAACGCTGCTGTCTCAGGGGTTTCAAAACACCTGAATCAGCACCACGGACGTTCGGGAAAAGAGGGGAAGTAATCTGGATTGTTCTGGTATCAAGAACGCGGTGACAGCAGAGTTTCACAGATTTTTGTCGAGCTAACAAAAATAATTTTTGACATGAACTGAAGAAAAAGTTCTAGTTAGATATGACACTGGTTTGTCATTTGAATACTCAGCCTCCAGTCTGAAAGTAATATACTCCCAAAGGCTTAATTCCAGCTGTCACCCGCCTGCAAGTGTCAGGTTTTTTTTTGTTGCTTAAACTTTAAGAAAAAAACATGTCGTGATGGCAGCCATTGCATTTTGGACCCCTTGTGGTGGGAAGAGACTGGGCAGTGTTCTGTGAGTGTTGGTGGTTCTGCCTTTAATCGTGAATCATGCAAACAGTGATTCATGTGTGACTCATCGAGTTAGTTCTCATTGTATCAGCGGCACTATTAAATCACTCCTGACATAAAGCCAAATGCTGTTTGACATGAAAAAAAAACAAGTGCAAACACGAGTAAGAAGCTTAAAAAGTCACCTAATGTAGTCTTATTTAGGGAATGCAGATTGATTGTTTCAGTCTTCTTAGTCGCTCTCTCTCTCTCTTTACATCTACAGCTTTTCTTAATTGCTTATGCTGTTTCATCACAACACTATTGCATGTTTGCAGAAGGTAGTAACTCACCCAAAAATACTTCATTCATGCTTCAAAAGCTAGTTATTGTGTCAGTAAATTGGCCACCAAAATGAAAAGTTGTTTTGTCATCGTGTGAGTCGTACTGCTCAAAATGTTTAGATGTATTTTCACCATCAACCCTGGAAATGTTTCTAATGTACAAATCTCTGTTTTGTTCTACTTTGTTGTTGACACTGACTGCTTACTCTACTATACAAGCAGTTTTATCTAGCTGAATGTTGTTGTGTATCACACTGAGCTTTTTAGATTCTCATTTCAACAGCAGGTCAAGGTTTACTGGGAAAAGTCAATACTGTAGTAGCTACACAGTAAAATGTATTTGTGTAGCAAAGTGTTACCTGTACTGTAAACATAAAATTCACCCTTGATCTTGTACAGTGAACAGACATTTTGCCACAAAATGACATATATGCCAAAAAAACAACAACAATGAAAAAACCTGCGGTAGTTCAGTTCAGACACCCTTGTCATAGATATTTATGGAATATATTAGGGATGCACCGATACCAATACCGGATCGGATATCGGGCCGATATTGACTCAAATAGCTGGATTGGGTATCGTGACAAAGGGGCCAATCTATTAAATTCTATTTATCTTTTTATATACTACTTTTTATTGCAGAATTTTAATTCCTGTTGCTGCAGTAAAAAGGTTTACACTTGAATTGTAATCCCTGTTAATTTGGAAGATTTTTTACCAAGTTGCTGGTGTACGATTTATTATTTTAATAATAAATAAAAATTCTATTTGTATAAATAGAATAATAAAAAATATTTATTACATTTTGTTTTGACAGATTTTGATAATTGAATGGATTATTTTGAGTGTGATGGCTCAAACGATGAAATAATGTTTAGAAGTTGTGAAGAGGACGACAACTTCACTCTGTTTGATCAGCAAGACGTGCAAGTGGATATTGTACTTACTCTGTTGCACATGTGCCAAAACACGTGCAATTTGTTTGAATGAATGAGTATTCAAATCTGTTATAATCTAAATAATTGTTTAGAGATTTGAACTGAAAAAAATATATTCTTATTCAAAGAACTGAGCCAAAGCGAATGAGAAAAGCTACGAGCACATGTGCAGTGTTACGTCAGTGCCCTTTCAGACTGCAAATGTTACTGTGAGTCTTAACTTTCACAGTCACTGTGAGTGTGACTCAACATGCCCAATTAATCTTCACAGGCTGGGATTGATAGTGGGACAGTGTATCGCCCGTAGCAGACGTGATAGTAATTTAGCTGATTAATACCGCTGCAGTTACGAGGGGCCTGAGGGCCGTCTGCCTGCGCCGTGAGGCAGGTGTGCCCGGTGCTTTGCCGAGATTTTCTGTCATGGAAATTACTCCATGTGGACTCCAGCAGCAGCTGAGGACAGAGTGATCTCTTTGGGAGCACAAACAAGGCCGTCAGCAGCAGTATTTGCCAAATCAGCTTGTTGTAAAGGAGGGTATGAAGCAGCAGTGACGGTGGGTGGTGATGCTAACGTCATCGTGGTAGTGGTTCCCAACCTGTTTGGCTTGTGTGACCCTTTAACCCCTTACCTTCTATATTTCGAGGATTAGGGAACAGGGGATGTTCAGGGAAGTCAACAGTATATGCCACATATTAGGGGTGTACATCATCTGAAAGCTGGGAACCTGAAGATTAATGATGTGAGATGCAGCTCAGCACTGTGTGTCAAGTTGTTCTAGTCATTAATAAGAAACAAAAAAATAATGAATACAATTATGAATTTATTCCCATTTATGTCTCATAAATTGTTGCAGCATTTTTTGGGTTGATGCCATTTGTTACAGATTTTTTGCTAAATTTAACAATTTTTTACCACTCGAGAATTGATAAAAAATTATCAATAATCCCTCCAAAATACCAGGCTAAAATG
Organism: Sebastes fasciatus; assembly: GCF_043250625.1. Lineage (NCBI taxonomy): Eukaryota > Metazoa > Chordata > Actinopteri > Perciformes > Sebastidae > Sebastes > Sebastes fasciatus. The sequence continues at coordinate 27,083,824 of NC_133807.1, read as the reverse complement.
GGTACTCATGACACGGGGAATGTCCGTGTAACGTCGTAGTATTTATACAACTTCCTGTGAGACTGGGATGTTTTCACAGTGTGTTTTTAGCTCATGAAAGATAATAATAACATGTTAGTCGTCTAAAAATGTCTTATTCAGCGTTCGGTTGTACGTAGTTCTATCCTCTCGTGTCACTTCTGGTTGCAAAAACCAAGATGGCGACGGCAAAAATGGCGGACTCGAGGCTTCAAAACGGCAGTCCACAAACCAATGGCTGACGTTACGGTGACTACGTCCACCCTCTTATATACAGACTATGGAAATAAATCAACCTTGTCACAGGTTGCATACGTACAATATGTCTATGAGATGGGAGAAGTTCAAATGTTGTTTTTCAATTTATTTCAGAGGCCTGAAGAGATAAAAGTATCCAGTATTTCAAAACAGAAAATCAAATATTAATATCAGTTTTTTTTCTCTCAGATTTTCCTTGAGGGTTCCAAACCCAACGTTGGGAGCTACGGGATTATGGGATGCAAACCTCTAACTTTGTATGATGATAAAGTAATGCACATTGATTATAAGGCCTAGTTGATCAGTAAGCTCCTGTGTACATTTACATGAAAGCAGATCATAATGTTGGTATCTTGGATTTCTGGTGAACTGTATTCCACTGGCGATGCTCAGGTTGACGTGTGTTGGAAGCTGAGCGAGACAGACTCTGCCAGCCAGCTGCTTCAAAGAGGCGTGTGTGGGAATCAAAACAGAGGCAGATGAAGTCCACACAGCTCTGTAAGCCAAATCAGATCCTTCTGGTTGCATGGGAGGGTTTGTTTTTCTCTGGCTTTTCTTTCTATCTTGATGAAATGCCAATAAATGAACAGGCGTGGTGGTAGCAGCACGTCGGCTTGGTGAACTGGAACATAATGTTTTCGATTGTGTTCTGTGACATACTGTAACTCCTATTGTTGTAATGTAAATGTGTAGACATGCCGGCCTCCGACTCATCAAGCTTTCATGCCTGCGGACGCCATCCATCTTTGAACAGAAGGGTTTTTTATTTTGTCATTCGCTAAAAGACTGCTTGTTAGTCAAGACTTCATGCATAATGAACTACAGATGAACAAATGCTTTGTCAGCCTGTATTTACCGAGGCTTGTTGGGGGTGATGTCAGCTGAGGAAATGTATGCAGTGCAGAATGCTGCGAGTCTCGCCTGAGGAAGAGTGACTTCTCGACAGGCTGTCCTACTTCAGCAGGAGCTCTCCGCATTTCACACTCTCTTCATAAAACTGATCCGCGAAGTCACATCTCCTGACGGCAGCATTTCTATTTATGTGAGTTATAGGCTGCTATAAAGGATACGATTATAAATGCTGTTGAGGATACGCGGAGAGCACGTCGTATATTAAAAATAGAGCTTTATGTTTGTAATGGCGAGGTGTTTGGCCGCCCCACAGAGTGTTTTTCACATGATAAAAGTAACACAAGAGCCAGATATATTCTGACTCATGTCAGTAATTAATCGCTCAGGTCTGATGCACGCCCTCTTCACTCGGAAAATTATAGGATCCAAAGGTCTCATTACCTCCGACTGCACCTGTAAAAGGAAAGCAGTGGTTTCAGAATCAGCAATGAGTCACGAAGCGTGAAGCGACGAAACTCCAGCCGCAGCAGCTTATGCCAAAGAATGTCTGCCATGCATGTAGTAATATTGATGGTATCTTGTCATGCCTCATGGTGTTTACTTGTCTCAAGCAGGTGTGCAGAAACTAACCTATTTCTCAACGAGCTCTTTTCTGGGAATTAAATTAATCTGTAAGTCATTTGTGTAATCATGTCTGGCTCTTAGGGATCATTTATCATTTAAGGATTTTTATTTTTTTATGTGTGTGTCCAGATATCATTTAGTTATACTAAGTTCCTTTCATACCCTGTCTTTTTCCTGAAGTTTTAAACTGTAACTACTGCAGTTGAGCAGCAGGGGTCACTCTTGGCATCTCTTCTCATAGGATGTTTTCTCTCCATCTAATTCAGGCTATTTGAACACACAGATTAACTATTGTCACTTCAGGAGCTGGAGCTGCATTGTTATGGCCGTATGGATAATAATAGAGCCCTGTGGTTTCAGGAATAACCCTGTTGTAGCTTACAGTTACAGTTCTAGTCATGATTGTGGAGAGTTTACTACTACATTGCCCCTGCATGCAGGCACACACGGCTGGAACCCGTCACCCTATAACCCTGCAAGCAAGACTCTCATTACAGCGTCGTTCCACTGATTTTGCACATCAAGATCAGTTTACTTGTAAATTATGAAGGATGGAACCTGACAAGATCAAAAATAAATGAATGAATAAATAAATGACTTGATAAATATTATTAAATGCAGCAAAAATAATATTGAAAATAAATGTAGTCATTAATTGATAAAATGTGACTAATTTGCTTCTATATTTATTTATCTTTGTATTAATTATCTTATTTAATTTTTTAATTTTCCGTTTTATTTATTTATGTATTTATTTTTATTTATTTTTTTATTTTTTTAAATTTATTTTTGCATTCATTCAGAGGGTTATTGACAGTGTACAACTGATTAAGTGTTCAACAACGGAGATGAATAAAGAAGAAAACGTCATCCTTTTGAGGAATTTCTCCATCTCATTGATCAGCTGCATCTTTTAGAACAAACCCCTCTTAACACTTCATAATCTAGTTTATGACGCTGCTTTGACATCACATTTATTGGAGGATCAGATTTCTTTGTGTTAGATCAGGAAGTTGCAGACAACAAAGTGCTGGTATCAACTGATTATCTGTTCAGTTAAAGGTCAAACGGCTCTCTGGTTTCACTTGTTCTGGGTTCTTTAGTGCAGATTTACAGCAGCGCTCGGGGGAACGGGTGAACTCTTGACAATGAATTGAAACTTTGTGCGAACAGGGGTTCACTTCACACAGACCACATTGTCGGTTGTTGAGTTCGGGCTGCACAAATGAGGCATTCATGGGCCACAGTTTGAAGCCGAGGACCCTCAAATGAAGTGGCCTTTCAATGGGTTTGTGCTTTTATGCTTTAGGTGTTGTACTCTTTGAGCCAAATATGGGCTTCAGAAAACGGGTGAATCCCAGTCTGGATTCCTGCGTTGTTGGTTACTCAACACTATTAAAACGCAGCCAGACATTCAGCCACATTGCATCAGATAGGATTGCAGAGGTGAAAAGAAAAACAGAGAGGAGGTGTTATCTCCTGGTCTCTTTCATTGGCTGTGAGCGCAGCATTCCTCTCGGCTCTCCTGTGTTTTCATCAACAGGCAGGGACAGGCTCGGCCTTCTCTCCTAACTGACAGCAGCGCGGTCGAGCAGGTGTTAAACAAAACAGCAGGCTGATTTATTCACTTTTAACAAGGGGATGGCAAGCTGATGTCTGCCCTTACAGTTTTCATTAAAATATGCAGCAAGAGAAATGTCCCCTTATCAGAGCAACCATCAGATGCACCTTTGATCACAGGCAGCAGCATAAAATGTGAATTATACTGTGTTGATGGGCCTCGGTGAAACATGAAAGTAATAAATCCCACCAAAAAAGATGACTTTTATTTCAGAGCAGATGCTGGCAAGTTGAATCAGGCATTAAAACATGCTGATCAGTCTCACCAGGATTTGGTAGAACCAGTTTCACCATTAATGATGCAGCTGTGTGTGCGTGGTTGTCGTCTTATTGGAGTGATTCAACTCTTTTAGTTGTGTATTAATAACAACTCTTTACCTGAACCACTGAAACAATCCTAATCATCCTAAACACATTCCTAATCCTAAACAGAGCTCCAGTATTTCAATTATAGCTTTTAGGAGGGTGGCTGTCAACATTTCTATATGTAATTTCAAGTGGAAATAAATACCAAATAATATCAAAGTGTGGTGAGATTAGTAAATACTAGATGATTGCATTTCATGGAGAAAATGCACGTGAATGCTGAAAGCTGAAATCAATTGCAAAGCATTGCTGAAAATACAGAAATATTAAAGCGCAAATACGGAATAGACTTCTAGAAAGTAGTATTCGGGTGGAATGACCCTTTAAATCTTTAAGTAGTAAAAGAGTAGTATTTGGGTAGAATTAACTTTTATTTTAAAACATTATGTACATCCCTAAAGAGCTGAATAGTTTGATAATTGAATGGTTTCTGTAGCTTAAAGTATGCAGAAGTAGTTAGAGTCCAAAACATGTACGGAAGAAGAAGAAGAAGAAGCAACATAAGAAGGAGAAGAAAATAAATAGAAGAAGAAGTTGCGGAATAAAGCTGCTGCTGTACAGATTTCACACCATTCCGAGTTTATTTGAATATTCAACAGGTGTTTGTCATGTCTTCGCCACAGACATGTGTTGTAACTATTTTCTGAAGAATGGTTTAATTTTGTTTCTGAGGTTTAAAAGTCTGACTGTAAACACACGTCTGCTCTCAGCGGATGTGGTGAATAAAACGCAAAGATCAGCAGTAGTGAACTGTGTGCCTGTGTGTGTCAATCACAACCTCTCCCTCCCTACCCCCACAAGTCCCAGCAACACTCGTGTGTGTGTGTGCGCCCGAGGCAACAGAGTGCAAACAGCAGACGCGTCATCAGGCCCATTTGCTGCACCTTCAGTTACCGGAAAAGGAGCAGCCCATTCTTCAAAATAAGAGTCTAAAATTATAATCATTCATAGGCTAATATTAAATGAGCTATACTTGCTGTAAACCAGAAGGTTTATATTTTCATTTCTATTTCCAGCGATGATCAAATATTAATCAATATTCTGTAGCTGTAATGCCCATTTCTCGACTCAAATGTTTTTTTTCAGAAACATCTCGTAGTGTAGTGTTTAGCTTTAAAGGTCCCATATTGTAAAAAGTGAGATTTTCATGTCTGTTATAGTATAAAGCAGGTTTAAGTGCTATATAAATACTGTGAAAGTATTGAAACGTTCAATATACGGAGAAATACGCACAGCCTGTATTTAGTAATTGTTCGTTTGAAACAAGCCGTTAGGATTTCTGTCCATTTGTGATGTCACAAATATACAATTATATAGATCATTACACGGTTTTGCACATTTGTCCCAGTTTATTTCCGGTTGCAGTGTATGTTTATGACATCAGCTGTCAGGAAGTAAACATGGACCCAAGCTGTTGCCTAGCAACGTAATTCCATTGCAATTCCGTTGAAATGAGCTAAAACGGAGCGTTTCAGACAGGAGGGTGAATACATGTATATTCAGGCAGACGGTAGGAGAAAAATAATGTGTTGTTTGAACATTAAAGCATGTAAACATGTTCTAGTAGAAACCCAATGTACAAGTATGAACCTGACAAGGAGCATGATATGGGACCTTTAAAGCCTGAAAACAGAGCCATGAGGAGGTGCAGAAGTATCTCTCATTGCACTTGAGTTACAATATGTTGAGAGGTTATTATAGAACTTTTTGCCCAATGATGCCAAAAACATTCTGCCTACTGAAGCTTTAAGCCCTAGTCCTCACTGTAGTCAGAGAAAACCAGTTTATCTGCCTGGTGAGGCATTATGAGGGTTTTTTATTCTGTAAATCCTGACCGGAAGCTCGTTGATTTAACTCCGCGTCGTCTTGACAGCAGAGGATCAACGCAGTAAAGATTGGTTGGTTAAAATCCTTCGTGTCTTCTAACCACTCCCTTTGAGCTGTCGACTGACTGCGAGCCACCCTTCACTTACCGGAGAAACCAGTCAACCCAAGTGGGTTTGTTAACTCGGCAGAAACACTTTTTTAAAAAAAAGAAAAAAGAGTCAATATATTCATCGATACCAGTATCCGGTGAAAAGTTGTTATCGCTCGGAAACCTTCTAGAAACTTTGTTTAGTCGGACCTGCTGGACGGAGACGGAGACAGCATGGTGTTAAAATCAGAAGACGGCGTAGGTGAGTGAAACAGTCAAGGAAATACATATTTTCTTCGTCTAAAATGTCGTTTAAACGTCTTTACGGGACCGTGTTTAGAATATAGAATTTAGAACATGGAATATAGAATGTTCGAATGTAACCGTTAGTTTAAATCTCAGGTTCCAAACGTGTGAAGATAGTCTGGCCTTGTTTACACTGTTTACTCTGCCATTTATACCATCACTATTGTACTTTACTGAGACAACTTTATCCATATTATAAGACTAAACTTTAGTGCCTTCATTAAAAACACAAAGTACAACATAAGAATATAATATGTTGTCATTTATAGTGTCATTAAATGGTTGAGCCAACAGTTGGTTGATGTTACATGTTTTCTGATGCTGTTTGGAATGCAACAGGAAGTACTGTACTTATGTACAGATTTGAGGTACTTGTACTTTACTTGAGTACATCTCAAGAGGCAAATATTGTACTTTTACTCCACTACATTTCGCTGACAGCTTAAGTTACTTTTCAGATTACAATTTTCCATACTTTTCCTGTCCAGAGAAAATAATGTATCTTTATTACTGCACACAAACAATTAGCAGAATTTAGTCATAACTTTACGAGACAAAAAGTTGTAATATTACGAGAATAAAGTCATAACTTTACGAGAAAAAGACGTTATCTTACGAGAAAAGACGTTATATTACGAGAATAAAGTCATAACTTTACTAGAAAAAGTCGTAATATTACGAGAATAAAGTCATAACTTAACGAGAAAAGAAGTAGTAATATTACGATAATAAAGTCATAACTTTACTAGAAAAAGTCGTAATATTACGAGAATAAAGTCATAACTTAACGAGAGAAAAAAGTTGTAATATTACGAGACTAAAGTCAAATTTTTACAAGAAAAAGTCGTAATATTACGAGAATAAAGTCATAACTTTACTAGAAAAAGTCGTAATATTACGAGAATAAAGTCATAACTTAACGAGAAAAGAAGTAGTAATATTACGATAATAAAGTCATAACTTTACGAGAAAAAGAGTTGTAATATTACGAGAATAAAGTAAAAATTTTACGAGAAAAAATTTCGTAATATTATATTAGGCTAATTGCTTGTGTGCAGTAGAAGTTAATTTCATTAATGCAAGTTAATATCAATGCAACAGTAATATTAATCCAAAAACATCATATATAATAGTACAATACTGATAGGGAGCGTTACAGTTGATAGTGTGCAATAGGAGATTCAAATAATACAAAAAAACAACAACATTGACTTAGATACATACAAATGGGTTAGCCATGCTATTTTAAGTTTGTTGATTGTTATTAACAAATTGCCATACTTGCTTGAAGAAGTGTATATATTTGTGGATTTTAATTTTACTTTCACTGTGGGTCACTGTCTCACTCATCTTCAACCGCTTATCTGGGGTCGGGTCGCGGGGGCAACAGCTCTTGCACTTTCGCTGTAGGTGTTATTTCTTAACCACATGTATAGCAACAGTTTAGTAACACATTTAATCTCTTGGCCCTCGATGCAGAGCACAATTTACCAGCTTTTTTTCTGAGAGAGAACATCGTCGGTGTCATTTTTCAGTGACTGCTGAGCTATCAACAGGTGTGAAGAGTAGACGGTTACTCCTCCAATGTCAGCATGGCAGCAAAACATTCATGTTACATTTAAATTTTCTTTATTATCCCTGCCTTTTGAGGAGGTTATCTTAGTTAAAATCACCATATTAACTTCATAGAAGCCCATTCCAACAGTTGTAATATTGTTTTAAACTGTGTAAAAGGATAGTTGTAATTCCTTTACATGCGGTTATTATTTTTTTTATTATTACCCCACAGTGTGTTACTATGAAGAAAGCCTTTGAAGTCAGACACAAATCCGTTGTTACTGAGCATGACGCTTTCATCTCTCTGTCTCGGGTTAGCCTGCCAGCATTAATTAGCACCCTCCACTTGCGTCACTATTAATCGTATTAGAGAACAGTGAACATCTGACTGACTGATCCTGTTATATGCCGCTGCTCTTTTGTCATGCCGATGGATGGAGAGGGAGAACTTGCACCACTCTTAAGCCCCACCATGGCTGAGCCCCGGCTGGCACACATGCTGCATTGTGTTTACCGGGATGAGAGGAGGGGAACAGTCGATTCTCTTTCGAGTCCATTTATCTCTGCCACTTAGAGGTCCGGGAAGTTAAAGTTGTTGTCGCTAATGGTTCCCTAATGAGTGGCGCTGAGAGCTCTAATGGGCCCTCCAGAACAATGTGCCCTGCCTGGCACTAATGCCCCGATGGTTTGATAATCGTCATCCTCTCCCCATAATCATATTTTAGCCTTCTTTCTTGCATCGGTCGCAGCCCTCCTCTCCTCTCAGGCCAGTGTTCACTCTGCACAGTTACTGCTGTAATGCAATTGGACAAATGTGTGTTTACTATGTGTGCAGAGAGGTGTTATTGCGAGTCTCATGTTTGGTAGCTCAGCAACACTCAGTAGGCTGCGTTGCTGAAATGTTTTAGTGTGGTATCACCAGCCAATGAGGCAGAAAAACAATGATATACAGTATTTGAACCACTGCTACCTGTCGCAGTAATGTTTGGCTACATGTAGGGCTGCAATCAATACATATTGTCATTGTTTATTAGGGGCCTCTTGTTTTGCCGGATATTCTTCTTCTTCCCAGGAAAACTGCCTTCCCATGCGTGAAAATTCATAACAAATCAGCTGTACATGCTAGCACATAGCAGCTTTCACCAAAATTTAGGCCCAAGTTAGCAGAAATGTTAATTTTTCATCTTTCTCCTTCTTCCTCAACATGGCTGGCCCCGACTCACAAATGCATCACTTAGATTACAACATGTCAAAAATAATTACTGCCCATCATAGGTTGCCAGAGCCAAAAGTTTTCTTAAGCTTTAGCTTCTTTTGCAGCCAAACATAAAACAAATCATAACATTTCATAGCAATATAAAAGCCAAGGAAAGCAAATCTTAACATTGGTGAAAGTGTAATCAGAAAATTAAAGTTTTAGTTTGATAAAACATTTAAAAAGTTAGTTGATTAATTGTTCTCGTCAAGATCTAAGCTGTAATTTTTTTTTTTTACAATCTAAATTAGATTTCTTAGCCACAATCATGCAGCTCTGTCCAAGTCTAAACTTAAGTCAAAACAATTAATTGATTAGTCGATTGACAGAAAATTGTCAAAATTTTTGATCATTTAGTAATTGTTTAAGGCATTTATCAAGGAAAAATCCCAAATATTTGCTGTTCCAAGCCTCTCAAATATGGGAATGTGCTCTTCTTTTGTCTTTTATTCGTTTTGTGAGTTTGATATCTTTGAATTTGAAGTTAGTCGGACAAAACAGTCAATTTCACTACGTCACCATGGGCTTGTGTTTGTTTCACTGCTGCACCTAACGATTATTTTCATTGTTGATTAATCTGTCAATTATTTTAGATTAGTTTAATTACTCAAACTCATTAATCGATTATCAAAATAGTTGGCGATTAATTTAATAGTTGACTACTAATCGATTAATTGTTGCAGCTCTACTTTATATACTTAAATGAATTTAATTTGATAGCCTAAACTTCCTCTTGTCTCTCATGGGGCTGCCTGTCAGGATAACTGGACAAACTCATGTTGTCACTACATATTGCTGTTGACACAGTTGACAGTTATGGCTGATTTGCATGGGAGCTGTATTTGCTCAGTCATAAACTTATCATCACGCAGGCTTGTGAGAAGCCATATCCTCTGTGTTCCACAAATAGAGCAACCGGTCCTCAACTTAAAAAAACGTGCGGATGGGACGCTGTAGATAAAAGTGCGGATGGAGTTTGCCAGCCATCTTGGTAATAATTTACTTCTCTTTCTCGCAGTCTGAAACATGTGAAGTCACACACACACACACAGCTATTCTTTCACAAGGAATCAAAATTGCACCATTAATATATAGCAATATTTCACTTCTGCCTTTTTCGCTCAGTCTTGCACAGTTTAGCCTGCAGTTAATTTTCCTCTTTTCTCTGCCAGCACTGATATGAGTTACTTGCAGGTTTATTTGCAGCAGGTATAGACACGCCTGCAGTCATTTTCTTCATACAGGACAAAACTCTGTGATCAGTCCTGTTTTTTAGGGCCCAGAAAATCAAAATGGCGCTTGGCAGGTGATGCGGATGTGGAAAAGCTGTTTTTTAGAGTTGATTATCACACCTCTTGTTGATTTTACAAATGGTTTGGAATATTTACTATGTGTATGGTGTGTGTTGTCTCTTTTTGAAAATGCAAAGAATGCATTGAGAAAGATCTGGCACCATAGAAACTTTGTCAAAGAGGTAAACAATGCATGCTTGTGTAGCTGCTTTGTGCACTGTTCGGATCATAGTTGAACCTGCATACCATCATGATGTTATGGAGCTGAAGGATTAAAAGTTATGAAGAATGGCTATTTTATTACTACATTTTCCACAGGATGGGTGGGTTTAGCCACAGCTTTCACTCCTCCACTAAATTATGAGAACAGCTCGCAAACAGGAAGCTGAGAGTTTGACAATATGCTTGACAGGAAATGACATCCCACAGTTTGTGTGTGTGTGTCTTCAACACAGAGACAGACATACAGAGAAAAAAAAAGCTTGGTGGGTCTTCCAGCTTTCCCATCATGTGTTTTCTGGATGTGCGTGTGTGTTTTACTGGCGAGAGAGAGGATGTTGATAGTAGGACAACCCCGATAAGAATCAAGGCCAGCAGCATTGGAGGACAAAGGCATGCATTGTGGGTAGAAATAGCACTTCCGCCTTTGAGGAAAAACATTGAGAAGCATATCAAAACAATTAACGTTGATAAATGCCAATAAAACAGAATGGAGATTATTTAAGAAAGCTGATCTTTTGTGTTCATAGTGATGGATTGTATGTGTGTATGTGTGTCTGCGTGCAGCTGCCGGATGTTTATGCTGTGGAGTCGTCTGTATGTTTGCTTTACACTGAAGCTGTGTGTATGGTGGAGGCAGGCCTTGGTATACGTGCTCCAGCTTCCACCCAGTCACATCCTCTGGTCCCAGCATTCCTCAACACAGCCAGCTGACTGACTGTGAACTGTTTCTGGGATGTCAAATGTTCTCTCACGGGAGTAACAGTCATTTGAATCCTGTGACTAGTTAGTGTGGCATACACCTGACCCGAGTGAAGTAAATACAACAACACCAGGTTGTTTTTGTAGGACAGACAAGGCTCCGAGGGGTCCCAAGATAAATTTAACACAAGGGGACTTAAGATAAAATTACAGGTTCACAAGGTGATTAAACACAATGTTGTTACTCCGTACACATGACATCTATTGCATGTCTGTCCGTCCTGGATGAGGGATCTCTCTTCTGTTGCTCTCCCTGAGGTTTCTTCCCTTTTTTCCCCTGTTAAAAGTTTTTTTTGGTTAAGTTTTTCCTTATCCGATGAGAGGGTTGTACTGTAAAGGACAGAGGGTGTCGGATCCTGTACAGATTGTAAAAAAAAACCTTCGACAAATTTGCGATTTTGGGCTATACAAATAAAATTGACTTGACTTTACTATGTTCTAATAACTATGAACAAGTTCCTCTGGTCCAAAAACACCTATTGCTTCATTTTACGAGCCAAAAAGGTTGGGAACCACTGGTGTTGTGAATATGGGTTCCATACATATTTATTTACATTTTATTTCTGACATAAATCAACCTTCACTTCACCTACATTTCCCCAAAAAACCTGAGCCAAACCCAGAGACAAAGTGCCTGATCTTGATCGATAGGGTTTTTTATTTTAAAAGAGTGATGACGATACTGATAGTGATAGACCAAGTGAAAATATTTTCCTGCTGCATTGCATTATGGTCTTTCTTAGAAGTCTAATACAGGATATAAATCATCATCATCAGAAGAGGCTTTAACCCAGCCGACACATGGATCCCATACTGACACCAGTCAGAGGAAGCTCTGTCACTGTGGGACTGCAGAGAGCAGCCGGCACAGCAGAGGGCTCCAGGTTGACTTATAACAGACATACAGACATGACTGAAGCAAGCGCTCACATCTGCTCTATGATGCAGACGTACCCGGGGCAAGTGTACACTCACGCTGTAAAAAAAAACACGCCGCTCGGGACACGACGAGGAGGAATGCTGCAATCTTTTGGCATGCGTCATTAGGCTCATTGGGATAATGCTCATGCGCCAACAAAAACATATTGTCTTCAGGACAGACTCCATTGTTGAACTGGAGGTGAAAATGATTGCATGACTGGTCGCATGACTGATCAGGAGAGAGAAGACCTGGCTCAAAGTGCTGACTCATACCAGCAGCTCATGACTTTCTCACTGTGATGAAAAGAAGAATAAATACTCCTATATTAAGGGTGTAACGATATGTTTTACAACGATACGTATCACTTTCCATTGTTCCGATACTATTCAAGGAAGATATTTGGCTCATCTAGCGATACGATATGATACGATTCAATGACTTGAAATCAATACAGTAACTTGCCGTTGTATTTTATCTGGCCATTGCATATTCTGCAAACAGCGGGCGATTTATCAAGGACATCTCCCTTTTTGCAAAAGCCTAAATGTTTCCACACGCTGCACCTCAAAAGCGGCTTGAAAATCTCTTGCTCGTCTGGCTCCTCCCCGCCATCAGCCATGCTTCGTTTTGTTCTCGTCTTTCTGAGTTTGACGTTGCTGGCGCTTATCGATGACGTCATACACAGGGAGAGTGAACCCGAGTAATGTTTAACATTTCTTTACTATTGAAAGTGATACAAAATACACTCATAAAACATTTGTTTTGCTTAAATACAAGGTGCAAATTCTTGATACAATAGATTATCTCATCATCTCATAACAATAGATTATTTACCTTGCAAATTGATTTTAGATCGATATGCGTCTCTTGTGAAGGACAACTTGCCAAATACCTATCGATGTAGTTGATCGTAGGAATATAAATCGATACATTGATGTAGTAGATGAATCGTTACACCCCTATCATATATATATATATATATATATATATATATATATATATATATATATATATATATATATATATTATATATATAATGCTCAACATAATAAAATGTTATATCATAAGACCCGGAGCCAGCGGCACAAAAGAGAAAACATAAAGTCTGCCTTATATCAAAAACTAGTCATATGTTCAAACAAGGATCCATTCAAAAGTCACATGTAGATAGAGATATAACATGTCAAGAAAAAAAGACAAATATAGCACTGAACTGGATGGTGAACACAGTGTGTATATATATATATATATATATATATATATATATATACACCCCTATCATATATATATATATTTACTTACTGCTGCTTACTAAAGACAAATATAGCACTGAACTGGATGGTGAACACAGTGTGTATATATATATATATATATATATATATATATATATACACCCCTATCATATATATATATATTTACTTACTGCTGCTTACTAAAGACAAATATAGCACTGAACTGGATGGTGAACACCATATATATATATATATATACACTGTGTTCACCATCCAGTTCAGTGCTATATTTGTCTTTTTTTCTTGACATGTTATATCTCTATCTACATGTGACTTTTGAATGGATCCTTGTTTGAACATATGACTAGTTTTTGATATAAGGCAGACTTTATGTTTTCTCTTTTGTGCCGCTGGCTCTGGGTCTTATGATATAACATTTTATTACCCTCTAAAACGTTGTTTTTGTATGTTTTTTTTAAGTGCATGTTCTTAATCCTATCATTATGGCTGGGTGTCAAACATCAATATTTTATAAGTATTTGTCTTCATTTCATGATTACAATCCTTGTAACCACAGCTCGACATATTTAATAATATATCTGTATTTAAAGAAAGGCATGTGGTTATTGTGATATAGACCTTTTTTATATTGCCATGTGTGTGTGTGTGTGTGTGTGTGTGTAGGTGTATGTGTGGAGGCAGAGAAAGGAATGACCACTGGGTGGAGCCTCCATGTTAATGGTAGTGACAGCAAAATTGAAAGGGAGAGAGAGAAAGAGAGGGAGAGGAGGTAGTGAGTAAGGCTCCTTCCTCAAATGGACTATGTCAGAGTGCTGTGAGCATGCTGGGAGCTGATAGCTGCTGTGTTGTACAGTTGAGGAAACCCGGCAGTATCTCTCTCCCTGTCTGGAGGAGCAGGCTCCTTCTCTCTGACACTTGTCATGTGGACGTCCGGCTCGTCTGCGTTACGCCACAGGAAGAGCTGACGGAAAAAGGGACTTTTTTTTATATCGAAGAAGAGAGATAAGGTGGAGTAGAGACAGAAGAGGAGCTCAAAACTGTCACTTTGGAGGATTTCTCACACAGGTTAGCACTTCAATTTGCTGACGCTTATTTATTTGTTAAATGAATCTTGTTGTTTTCAGGTTTGTTTGTGTAGCTTGTCGTCTCCGGTGCTTTGCTGTCATGTGGGACTTTGGTCAGTTTTCATTGGCTCTGTGTCCACCCCCAGCCACACTCTGACTTTATCATTAAATCAGTAAAGCTGTGCATAATGCATGCTACCCCGATACAAAAACGGATAGGATTAGGAGTCATTTAAAGTGCTACAGGCCTGACTTTTCGTCTCCTGTCATTCTCCAGCGTGGTTTGTTGTGTTGTGGTTAAGACACTGGAGATGATTGAGTGCTGGTGCAGCAGGCCAATGACTGGGCAGTGTGGTGCTGCTGTCAGTGGGGGTGAGGTGTGTCTCCCGATTCGATACTATCACGATACTTGGGTGCCGATTCGCTATGTATTGCGATATGTATTTTTAAGTATTGCGATTTTACAAGTACTGTGAGATATTACGATTTATTGTGATTTTTGTTAACTTTTTTAACACTAGACCATGAGAAAAGTTGAGTCATACACTTCTAGGGACTTTTTCTTTGGCAAATATTTAAATTGATACAGCAAAAATGTTTGATTTTCAGAATGTATGGAGTCAGATGTCCTGAAGTCAAAAAATATTTGTGTTATTTTCTTTTTATTTTGAATACATTTAACATAAATGTAAGTATATGAGTGCATAGATGCGAGTGATGGCTGGCTTTACTGCAGGTTACTGCAATACAATAACATTACCTGTCCATGAGAGAGTTAGCATGCAGCTTTAGCCATGATGTCTAGCTCTGCTTTTCCTGGCAATGTGTGAAACCTAAAGTGTTTCAATACTTTAGTATATGTGTAGTGTTTATCACTTTGGATTTAAAATGTGAGGGTGCAGGTCGTATCCATGTGGAACCTTGGAGGATATCAGAACGGATATGACGTCACGTTACTCAGACTACAACATTAAAAGCGGTATCTTCCTTCTACCATGGCATAGACTGAAATGAAGCAAATATATAGATTCTGGCATTTAAAAATCAATTTCAAAGTCGTAAAAAAAAAGACTATTTTCACTCTATTATGGACCTCTAGTGGCACAAAAGGAAGCTGGGATGACCAACAAAAAAAATGTTGAGTAAAGCCAAGGATGCTGAAGCCATCGGTCCCCCTGCCTGGGCCCTGTTGAGGAATGTCCTGACTGAGAGGCCACTTGCAGACACAAAGGGAAAGCTGTAATCGTCCCACTGCTCTTCCCACTGTCTCTGTGTTCTCCTGCCATTCGCCGTCCCACGCCTCCCCGGCCAAACACAGGGCTCCTTCTCCTGTTATCTCTCCTCTCTCAGTTCACCTCCTCCTACCCTCAGGCCAGGTCAGGTTGGATGCTTTGTGGCTTTTTGATCCATAACTGGTGGTCCATTTCGGGCCCATTTTGTTTGGGTTCTGTTTTTGTGTTTGGCAGCTATGGATCTAAAGGTCAAAGGTGAACAAGGCTTTCGGGCCTATATTAAAGGCTGGCATTCCTTCACAGCCCCTGCTTTGCTTTGTTACAAGCTGTCTGGTTCAGAAGATGAAGAGGCGTGTGTGTGGTTTCAAATATATATGAGGGAGAGTCCCCTTGGGGTTTACCGTAGTAATGAGATTCAGTCTCAGATCAGAGATCAGCGGATGAGACGGCCACGTTTTAAATCACCCTTTGTTGTTCAAGCAGCAAACAGCAGGAACGATCAGAAAGCTTAGAGCCATTTTAATAGACCTGGGCTTACTCTTGCATGTGTGTTTTTGCCCAGCTCACATAATCGATTGTTTGTGTGTTTTGTCCTGAATGCATTTAACCTCATCATGAAGTAGACTGCTTCTTGTTACAGCTGACGCTCTTATTGGTTTAGGCTAGGGGTCGATTGATTGGGGCCTACAGGGACCTTGGGGGATGGAGGGTGCATTTTGCAGTCCAAAGGTAACTATCCGTGTAAATGTAAGGACAGAGGCTGTACAACAGCAACAACAGCATTAAGGAACAGGGGGGAAGGGGAGGGGAGAAATCAACTGATAAGATTGTCTAGAAACAGAAAGACAGGAGGGTACAAAGGAGTAGATGATAGAGGTAGAAGAGTACGGGTAATCAAGTCTAAAGTATGTGAGGACCAAATGGATGCTGTTTCTTTCACAAAGAGGAAAAAAGCTATAGTCACAGAAGAGATGAAGGACCTCGTGCATGGAGACATTTCTGCTATCGGTGTCATTCATCTGCCTCGATCAGTGCGTGCACTTCATCAAAATGTAATTATGTACAGGCACACAGACACATGGCTGCAGGAATGGATGCGTATCTCTTTGCATATTCCCTCAGTCAGCAGATCCCAGGCAGCGTTGAAGCGTAAATATATTCACTGATGTCTCCATCTGGTCCAGTAGATATACAGTAGATAGAAGAGATCCGGTGTCACGCTAAACTGTGTCATTCAGGTCTGTGTGGAGCATAGATATGTCTTTCTCCTCAGTGTGTATCTTGTAGGGCTGGGACGATTCACCTATCTCCCGATTCCATACTATCACGATACTTGAGTGCCGATTCCATATGTATTGCGATTCTACAAGTATTGCGATTCGGTACTACGATTTATTGAGATTTTTAAAAACTTTTTTTAACACTAGACCATTGGGAAAAGTTGAATCATACGCTTCTAGGGACAAGTTAGTGGTATTTTTAATTTATAAGGGACATAATGTTTTTTACTTCTGGTGACTATAATCCAATCAATCTTAGTTCCATATATATATTTTGTATACACAGTTCCCTTTGTTAAGACCTTATTTTGAAAACCGGACGTAGTCATACGTGTACACTTCCGCTAACTTCGCGAAGTCTCTCGCTAGCTTCTCTTTATAGATCTATGGTCACCTCCTTCGGGGCCGTTTGAATGCGTTTAACATAAATGTCAGTATATGGGTGTTCTACAGTTGTAGCGTTGGCTGATTTAACCACAATGATCTGAGTGACGGCTGGCTTGACCGCACATTACCGCAATATGATAACGTTTCCTGTGCATGACAGAGTTAGCATGCAGCTTTAACCATAATGTCTAGCTCTGCTTTTCCATACTTTACTGTATGTGTAGTGTTTACCACTTTGGATTTAAAATGTGAGGGTGTGTATCGTATCCACATGGATCCTCCGCCGTTTCTTACTTTCTCATTTTGGCTCGCTGTGGTTTGTTTTGGTTGACGGATACGGAACGGATATGAGGTCACGTTATTCAGATTACAACAATAAAAGCAGCAACTTCCTTCTACCTCCGTATAGACTCAAATTACCCAAATATATCGATTCTGGCATTAAAGGTGAATCAATTTCCACCCCACCCCTATTATCTTGTGACCCTGTCCAGTAGCTGTGTCACTAGGTGCAGCCTAGGTGAGGACCTTATTAAGTTAATATGTTTTTTTGAGTCCCTGTGAGCTGAGAGGAGCTCCCTAAATTGGGTCACATCTGCAGGGATGGGAGGAGGAGGGGCTGAGAGATCCTACAAGCACTCAAGAATTCTAATTTCCTTATTTTCCAAGGAGAGTTCCTCAGTGATCTGGGTGGAAATGAGACGTCTGCCTCTTCTGCCAGGATGGCAATCAGGATGTGTATTAGTGGGCTCCGCCGCTGTGGGAGAGGGAGCTATAATTGGTATCTCCCTTGATGTCACCTCCCCAGTGCTCTCCGCTGACCCAGCCCTCGCTAAAAACTACTTCGCCCATCTAGGAACTCTAGAGACGCTTTTAGATGCAAGAGATAAAGACACTGTTATATGGGATTTAGGGCTCAAATGAAGCATTGTGGTGAGTTAAAAATGTTAAAGGCACATAAGTTTCGCAGGAAGAGTTAAAGTAAAACAATAGTTGTAGTACGAGATGGGTAGGGCTGTGTATTGTTTAAAAAGTTACGATGCCAGTACCAATACCAGTACCCTTAAAGTGATACCGATACCAATAGAGTACTTCCATGGCTGCTACACTCAAATCAACACTCCCTCCAAAAAATAAAAACAAGCTGTGTTGTATTTGAATTAGGGCTGTGAAGATCGCTGAAGCTTTGACCCTAAAAACAATAATGCATTTCCAATCCAAATTCACAATTTGAATAAAGTTATTTATCGTTCTGAGTCTTTTTTTATTAAATCAACTTTCTTGAATGAATATAACTTGTTGGTTTTGTTTGATTGCTGCTAGAGCGGGATGGAGAGGAAGGTACGGTGATGCTTTTTGAAAAATCCACTCTACGCTCCATCCAAAATCCTTCCACGCGGGCTCCTCGCTCGCTCGCGCTGACATGCTCTGAAAATAGTCATTTGTTTTAGATCTGGGCACAAAATTAATAGATTGCACCCAGCCCTAGGGTTAGGGCTGCGCTACTTCAAGAGTGGGCCCCAGGATTATACTTAAAGGTAGGGCCGTCCTCGACAAAAGAAAGTCTTAGTCGACTATCACTCAGCATTTTGTCGACTAATCGATTAGTTGATTTAATCAACACATCTGTAAAACTGAGTTTCTCCGCAAAGAATCACACAAAAGCACCACTTTACATCTTGTTTTTACCAGAGATATGATCTTAAGTTTCTTGGAAATACGTCATACAGCATTAAAAATGACTAATCGACTAAAGAAATCTTAGTTAACTAAGACCAAAACAACCGATTTGTCGACTAACCGACTAAGAGAGGACAGCCCTACTTAAAGGGAATGTATTAAGTGTTTTGAGTCAAATTTAGATTAAACAGCACTCTCTAGTAATGAGGGCCAAAGCTCAGATTATACTGTCCCAGATTTAACAAAAGGGCAGTTGTTCCTTAAAATAGGGATATTGTCATTATCAGCTCTCCACTCGCACGTTCCCAAATCACTGCACCACCTAGCAAGTTATTCAATCCAGTAAAAAACTTGATGTATTGATATATGTGAAGAGGTAATTTCAGTATCATTTTCTCGCTACTATAAATGTCCTGCCTTGTTTTCCGATGCTGACTTTGGTTAACACTCTCTATTTGAAACATCTTTGCAGTCATATAATGGATTCAGTCTGAATAACACAGTCTGGACAGTTCCAGTCAGATGGTGTTAGTGTTGAAAGTTGAAGCAAGTTACCGAGTGCTGACGCAGCGCCAGGCACAACGGGAGACGCACTGTGTCAGCCCCGGGCGTTGGTGTTCGTGTGGGTGTTACGCATGCGAGTGCGCGTGACTGTACCCTGGTGTATGTGCACGACTGCGCTCATTGTAAGCACGCCTCCGTGTGCATGTGATTCCCCTGAATAAACTGCTTTCCGGGCAGCGTGAGTCCCTGAAGGAGTGGAGATGTGGGCGGCCCGTGTTTCTCTTTCAGCCTGTAGAAAACACTACATACTGTACATACAGGGTCGCCCCAGATGTATAGCTTTAGGGGCCCTCTGCTTCTGAGAGGCTCCTGAAGTCAGATACAGATGGGGCAGATGAGGAGTGGTGCATGTTGTGAATATGGAGGGAAAAACACCACATTTCCTCTCATATCATTTGCTCCTCAAACTTTTTTAGTTGTATCACTGCATCAACAAGAGATGGATATTATTAAGGTATGAGTAAATCAAGCTTTCACTACAGAAACCCATCCTCTCCATCACTCTTTTGTTGAGCTTATTTACCCTTTCTGTCTTGTGTCTTTGTCACTTCCTGTCTGTTTCTGATGACGGCCTCTTTTCATTGGCATACCAGTGCAGAGGTTTGCTGAATGACAGCCAAGCAGCGCTCCCAGATGGAAGGGAAACAAGCAGCGATCAGCATTTACTTAAGTGGATGGGTTCCCCCCTCATCTGCCGGGAAATGACACCCACTTGGTGCCCACCCTTGGCTCATGCGTGGGTGGGGCCTTTCCCTTCCCTAATGTGGTCTTGAATATTTACCCATCTTGCATGGATTTTACCATTTTTTTCATACAGTCATATACTAATTGGGATTCATGTTGATGAATATGAATAGGGAGTGAGAACCATTTCATTTCACTTTATTTCTATTTATTTTGAACAAGTAGCAAATAAGTAAATAACAAGGCAAGAATAACAAATAAAATTAAACAGTAAACATATAGCAAACCATTAAACAATCAACATAAATATATTACATCCAAAGTATACATTTAATGGTTTTACCCCTTCTCCATGACTCAAAAATTAACTCGGCTATTCCTTTTTTATTTCAGTTCCAACCTTGTTAGTGAAGTAATATTTTTCACCGATTGTCCACGTTAGGTCAGGTAATCCTTTATTATATGTTGACGTGGAGTGTTACAGCAGCAGAAGGATCTGCAGTATCTTGCTTTCACACACCGTGGGTGAAGCAGCCTGTCACTGAAAGAGCTATTTAAGAACGCACGGGGTGATGACGTGCCTTTTGTAGTCCATCTTCAGAACATTGTAGTTTCACCACGGCAGACTTGCGTCATAACATCCGCCGCTATCGCATCATCATTACGGAGCCTAGTCTAAGTGCAGTTGGATTCTCTTGACACCACGGTTGTCTTTTCCTAAGTCCTTCTGTATTCTCCTTCACATCTTTCCTTGACCTCATGACGTTTTCTATCGATGTTAGGAAAAGATGTAATTTTTGGACTTTTCGACTGCAGCCTAAATCTGATCTTGTGGGTGATAACGGATGACGTGTGCAGTGGTGGGGTAGATATCCTGCCCTTTAATCCCAGGACCAGGGTGTCATCATGCATCTGCCCTGCTGATGGACTAAGATACTGATTTCCTACAAGTTGTTGTGCTCTTGAAGAAGGCAAGGGAACAGATGATTTCCATCCTCCAAATGATAACGTTCCTCTGCTCAGTTTCTTTTTAATTATAGTCCTCTTCTCTACTGTCAGTCCGTCACTTTGTGGTCCTCTTTTAAGACAGAAATGCTGTGGTTGTTTTGGGTCCGGCTGTCTTGTTTTGTGTGGCGTGGCCTCCCTTTAGCGTCCGCCAGCCGCCCAACCTGACATCATATTTCCAGAAAAAGGAAGGACTTCCTGCGTTTTAGCTCATCCTCTCTGTTGCTCTTGTTTGTGCTGCTGCCCGCTCTGGGTTTACTCAGCGTGACATTAACTCCCCCAGTCGATCGGGAGACAGGGTCATTAAATGCTAGAAGAACGCATATTCTCAAACCTGTCGGCACTTTGTGTCTGTTTGTGCATCTCAGTCTGTATAAAAACATGTTTTCCCCAATATGAGCTGCTCTCGAGGGAACTGTCTGACCAAAAGGTTGTGCACCTATTTATTTTGGTGTCAGTTCCCCTAAGTAAGTGAGAACAGTTGTGTAGAGCTAACCATCGTTTCCATGGATACCCTGAACATTTGGTATGGAATACGGCCAGTTCGCCAGGGTTCCTGTAGGCTGTGAGGTATGTGTGAAAGGTCAACCTCGAGTGGACTAGTGTGCTCCCCCGGCTGTCTGAAAACAAGACAACATGGCTTTGTTTTGGAGCTCCTTAACAGCCCGCTATAAGGCTCTTGTTTTGGACTTCCATTGTCTATTATCCCTGTGTTAAATATTAGCAGACATTCCAGTGAGTGTCATGGGTATTTGCCTCAAGATGTTTAGGTTAGCATACTTTCTGTTATTAAAATAAGTGCTCTGCATTATGCTGCCTCTCTGGGATATCATTTTACGCTTGGATTAAAATCTTCGTTGCAGTAAAATTAAATGCGCTGATCTTGTATTTCGCTAATTGTGACGTTGTGTATGTTTTGTGTGTGTCGAAGCACAACGGAGCTCATCATTTCTGGATGGCTGGCCTCGTCCTTGCTTTATTGATTGCTGTGCCAGATTTTGTTTAGCTTTTGTAACCTTCATTCCGCTGACCTCTTACTTACTGCAGGTACACTGCGTTCACAGTTTAGCCGCTCACATTTTAGTCGTGATTTTTGGCGGTTTTATTGGGATTATGTTGGACCAATATTGAATTAATGTTTTCATTTAGGAGAGTGAAGGAAAAGTCAGAGGAAAAGGGAGTTTTATTCAGGTCATTGTTGTGAAATGAGTAATATAAAACCTTGTGTTGAAGATTCCTCTGTCCTCTATCACTCTATAACCATTACCTTGTTAACCGTTTGCGGAGAGATCCACAGAGTCAACCCTAGCCTCGACCCCTTTGACCTTTGAACCCTGCTGCTGAGGTAATGAGGGGAGGAGGAGGAGGAGGTCACAGGAGGCGGCTTGTGCTTGGCCACTGGGGGAATCAGAAAGAGTCACTGAGTGACAGAGATGATCTTCCAACATAACCGCTGTGACTTGAGCAGCTCATGACACTGTCAGGGTTCAGCGGGGTCGACTGTCATCTATGCAAATATCTCCAGTCTTGTGAATACTGTGACAATATTTCAGTGCAAGTAGGGCTGCCCCCTCTTAGTCTGTTAGTTGAATACAAGATTTCTTTAGTTGATTAGTTGCTTTTAATGCTTTTTTCATGTTGAATGACTCATTTCCAAGAAACTTATGAGCACATATATGATAAACACAAGATTTAATGTGGTGCTTTTGTGTGATTCTTTGTGGAGAAACTGTCCATTTAATCAACTAATCAATTAGTCGTCAAAATGTGTAGTCGACTGAGAATTTCTTTTGTCGAGGACAGCCCTAAGTGCCAGTGTCTACCAAACAACGCTTTGCAGCAGTTTATTTTGCTGCAGAGCGACCAAATGGTTGGTTTTTCACACCTCAGAGGGCACAGGCTTTCATGTAATTTCACAGGAAGGAAGTTAAACTAAAGTTTAGCATTCACTAAAGGAGATCGTTGTTGTTGCACGTTGGATCATGCAGTTCTTCAGACTAATCAACAGTGAAAACAATCATTCGTTGCAGCCCTATAGTCTGAAATAAAAAGGTAGAAGAGAGTAAAGGGAAAATGCTTCCAGTGCAGTGCTGAAAAGGAAACAGAGATTGTGCTGCTTGAACTGCTTTTATGATTAGAGTGCTGATACTAGTGGTGTCCCTTTATGCTTGTAGTGCAGGTAGGGGTTGCACACACACACACACACACACACACACACACACACACACACACACACACACACATAAACACACTGTCCATCAATCAGGACACATTGCTCGCCCCTCAGACAAAGTTAATTATAGCAGCCTATAGAGTGAGTGACAGGAGGACTGGCAGCGCTTTGAGACCTGTCACATTTGTGCTACTCTGGCGCCGATGCTCAGCGCTGCTTGGCTGACCTGCACTGTTTCATTTAGTCGGACAGATTACACACAAAAGTTTAAATCCTCTTCAAAGTGCACCTGGCTGCTGCACACGTGGTTTACTGTTGGTTTAGATGTTTCATTTGCTGTCTGACCTGTCCCCCTCTCCTCTCCTTTCTAACCACATATCGATTGCTTGGCAGACTCCACACCCCTCGCCGTAGGCATTCAATCACCCTCTGATATCAAGGAGAATATTTCTGTGATATCCTCAGGGACACGCCTCAGAGGATAGATACGCATATAGAAGGATTAAGGTGCATTATATTTTGGGTGCTTCTGTCCTAACCCTTCATCCTCTCTCTCATCTCTCCCCAGTGCCGGACGACCTCACCCCAGAGGAGCAGCAGGAGCTGGAGAATATCCGCCGGCGCAAGCAGGAGCTGCTGGAGGACATTCAGGTAATATTGGAATAAGATATGGAGGCTGTTGTAATGTTTATATGTGCAAATCTTAAAACATAGAAACAGATGCATGCACTCCATGTGTTTGACTGCAGAAAATGTCCATCTTAAGCTTATTTTCAGGTTTCTTTTTAGTTTTTTAATCACATTTTCCAACTTAAATTGTACTTGTTTCAAGAGTTCTCTATAAAAAAAGGGTCTCAAGAGAAAATAAACTACTTGATTTTAACTGGAAACAAATATTTTTACCCAACTGCAACACATTTCAGGGTGCTGTAACTTTGGCTGGCTGTAAAAGCTTGTATTGAATGTAAACTAACTATGCAGATTGGACCCAGTTAAACTTTATACCACAGTCGGGCTAATAATAATAACATATTCAAGTGATTCACCCATTAAAATGACCAGTTTTGAGATTTAAAGGCTCGAGGTGGCAAGAGCATCTTCAGTTTTCTTGTCGTACAAGGTCCAGACATTTGGCTCACTTCCACAGCCTTCAGCTACAACTCCTTTGCGTTTTGGTCAAATATTTAGTTGTAGAAATGTCTCTTTTCCAAGGAGTCCTTAAAACATTTCACCCCGAGTGGAATTTGAGGTATTTCCTGCAAAGTGCTCGCTTCGTTAGCAAACCATTTCTGTTTACTGTTAAGCCATTTGTGTTTTGTAGATGTACTGTGTCAACAAAGACCTCTATTTATGGATAGAAGGATCTTTTGGACAAGTGGTTTTGAATATATTGTGAGTACCAAAATAAGATAAGCATACAGATAAAATAGGATTATGCTCTTGCAGCCAGTCGAATATCCCTCATGTGCTCTGATTTCCAAGGATTGCCAGGATTCAAATCAGCTTGGCCGAATTTCCCTAAAGTGGTTTGTTTGATTCCTGTCCATGGCCCATGATCGTTGTTTTTTGGCTGTTGCCTTGACCCAAGAGCAGAGCTGATTATCGAAGCGAGCTGCTCAGTCACTCAATAACCAGTTCTGTAAGCAAATGACACAGAGAGGTGACGGAACTGTCATGGCAGAGAGTTGGCCTCCAGATGTCCCAGTGGGCGTCTCAACGTCCACTAGTCCTGACAGACAAACATCAGAGGCTTGATCCGACACCTTCTCTTTTATGAGCCTGGCTCTCCATCGCTGCTCCTCCCCCCCTCTCTGGCCACCACTGCTTCCTCCCCGTCCTCTCCTTTCCTCCTCACCTCTTGCCTTTTTCCATACACATGTACTGGCTAGCTTGGCTTGACTCGGTTTGACTCGGCACTTCAGCCCAGCAAGGCAGGGATTTGCCTCTCCTTTACACCAGAGCTACCCACTTGAGGGTGTTTTAGAACCACGGCTATGACTAGTGGTCAAAAGAGTGGCTGTAAAACGGTGGATGAACACATTTAATTTCCAATATTCTTCACAATAAATGTCTCCCGTTATTTACAAGCTTTTTATTATGAAGCAACAAAATCAGGAAATGTTGGGTTTTCATCAGCAGTAACTTAACTCAGCTCCCGTACAGCTGAAAGCCAAACAGCAAAATAAAGCAGATATATAAAAGTACAAACTGGGACGCAGGAGAGAAACTAAACTTGTTTGAGGGGGAGAAGTGGGGTTGTCATGGGTTGGCCGTGGCCGGCAAGATGTCACCGCGACCTGCTCCGAGGCAGGTCGGGCGTACCCTTGCCTGACTCGGGAGATGGTTCTTCTTAGCTGAACAACAAAGCCATGGTTTGACTCTGCATGGCCAAAAGTGCCAATAGAAAAGCCCTACTCCTCTTCTTTCTGCACACTGACCCCTCTCCTCCCTCTCGACTCCTACACCCTGGTCCTGCATGTCAAGGCCCCCCACCACCCTAACCACCCACTTCCCTGTATGAGCACAGCCTTTGTTTGCAGATACAAGCATCTGAGGAATGTGTTGTGATTGCGCAGGCCTTGAAAACACAGATGTTCCCTTTGTGGTTTGGCCTATAGTGAGTTGGTATTATACAGGAGAAATTATAAACTGTATATATGAATGGAGAGGCTCGATGATTGTAACCTTTTACTTGAAGAGATGCAAACCTCTCTTGATCAAGAGGAAGCTCTCTCTGTATACAGGACTTATTATTCCACACTTTCATCAAGCTGACGTCACCCTCTCCATCCTCTACCCTCCGGAATGCCCTCACTGCGCCAGTCTGGCACCAGCGGTCCTGGCTTGATCGACTAAATCTGCCTTTTAAGGCCATTAATCACTAAAACGCTACACAAAATATAATCCACTTTCTTCCTGCATTTGTATTGAGGTTATCCCCGAATGTTCTCCGCCTAATCGAATTGAGAATGAGAGGATTGTTTAGGAGAGCACACACACATATGCGTTGATATGAGATAAAGACAGTTTTTAGTTTAAGCAGGGTTCAACAATCTATTTGCCCAAAGTCAATTTGTACTTACAAATTGTTTTATTTATTAGTGCTTATCAAATAACAGCAAGGACTAAGTTAACTGTCATGTTTACTTAAGTAAATGAATCTGGAGTTTCGCCCACATCCTCAACGCCACCCAACTAAACTCCTGCACTACAGCTCATAAGCTTTGTCTTTACCCATCGCCATTGTCTTGCGAGTGCCCAATCGGTACTGCACATTGTGCAACTCTCAACAGAGATGAGAAGGAAGCAAAGTGGCTCACTCCTTAGCTACTTCATAGGGCTGTCAATCGATTGAAATATTTAATCGCGATCGCGAATCGCTGTTCAAAATGTACCTTAAAGGGAAATTTGTCAAGTATTTAATACTCTCATCATCATGGGAGTGGACAAATATGCTTGCTTTATGCAAATGTATGTATATATTTATTATTGGAAATCAATTAACAACACAAAATGATGACAAATATTGTCCAGAAACCCTCACAGGTACTGCATTTAGCATAGAAAATATGCTCAAATCATAACATGGCAAACTCAAACCCAACAGGCAACAACGGCTGTCAGTGTGTCAGTGTGCTGACTTGACTATGACTTGCCCAAAACTGCATGTGATTATCATAAAGTGGTCATGTCTGTAAAGGGGAGACTCGTGGGTACCCATAGAACCCATTTTCATTCACATATCTTGAGGTCAGAGGTCAAGGGACCCCTTTGAAAATGGCCATGCCAGTTTATCCTCGCCAAAATTTAGCGCAAGTTTGGAGCATTATACAGCCTCAACAACCTAGTATGACATGGTTGGTACCAATGGGTTCTGTAGGTTTCCTAGTTTCATATGATACCATTTTCACTGTAGCACATTGTTATCACAGCCCTACTACTTCATCAGCTCCGGAAAAAACAATGTGTTTAATTCTTTTTTGATCAAGTAAAGCAGGATCTGAGGAGAGATGGATTTGCAGCTCATCAGAAGTGACTCTGCTCTCTTTGTTTAGCTGCTGTGACTATATACAGGATGTGATAAAAGGCCACCTGGTTTATAGACAAACAGAGGTGACTCAGAGATGATGGCCTCTCCGTCGGCACTGTTTTAATAGAGCCATACAAATACTTTGCATGTTGTCCGTGTTGGTCGTCCACGCCTCCTGGTGTCAGGGAAATTAGTAGGCCGATGATGAATTCATCTTCTTGTCGTTCTCGTGACATTTTAAGACTTAACATTTATGTCTTTTCTGCAGCGGCTGAAGGATGAGATAGCAGAAGTGACAAGTGAGATCGAAAACCTGGGTTCCACTGAGGAGAGGTAAGAAAAATGATCACACCCTTCCCCCCACTACACCCACATTTCTCTCTGTTTTGCCTAAACCGGCTTGTTGTTTGCCTTCTATTAACTTAGCAAATGAAGCTGTCAATTATTAATGTTTGATGGGCAGGTCGGGCGATCCCGTCACACCAAACTCTCTCCCCAAATTGGCTTATGCTTTTAAGGCAGTTTAAATGTTTCATCAGGCACACCCCCATGATGGGAGGCCTCATTGAATAATGCAGTGGGTGTACGGGCAGAGGCAGACAATGGACGGTCCCAAGGGAGGGAGGGCTGATGTTTGGTCTACTCAAGTGGATAGGGATCCCATCAGCTACAGAATAATCTTTCTTGGATCTAAAACCCATTAAAGTCTTCAGCACCTTCTTGTGATCCAAGTTTCCTCCGATCCATTTTTTGAAGAAAGTACATGATAGTCACGGAGCGTCTGTTTAGTCGAGTGTTGGAGTGTTGGCAGACAAGAGCCGGAGGAATGCTGCTGCGAGTGAATGAGTGGGAAGAAGTGGTGACCTCTTCACCGGCTGGAGATGGAGATGTAACCATGGTGATGCCGAAACTCTTTGAGTGCACTTTGACCCCTTGAATAACTCGAGGCCTGAGAAATGAGACGTTCCCATACGTGTGATGTTATCAATGCTTTGTCATCACACGGTGGAGGGGGAGGAAAGGCCGGCCTCCGCCAAACAAATGAAAAATGTTAATGGGAAAGACACTTTCGGGAAATGAGGCAAATCCATTTATTATAATGGGCCTGGACTGTAATGGATTTTCATACTTAAAAGGCAACAAAAATTAAATGTATTCACGATAGAGCAATGATTGAGTTGTATATCAAGCAAAAATTGCTGGTAACAGCTTCTCAAAAGTGAATATTTTTGGGTTTTCGTGAGTCTTCTGTAATATTGAATTTAATATATTTGGATTTTGGACTATTGGTCGGACTAAACATGCAATTTAAGGACATTATCTTGAGTTCAGGGAAGTTAGTACCGAGTACCGATCTGATACCAGTGTTTAATTAATAAGCTGTATGCCTTGCTGTGTGGAAGTGACTGGGATCATTCTTTTATGTGTAGGGCAACATCAGCCTTGACTTAAACATGGCTTTCCTAACTTTGTAAGACAAAATGTAATAAAGAAATCTATATACATTTGTACATTATTATGTTCACATCAAGAACAACTAACAACAACCTTCACTCTTATGTTCCAGGAAAAATATGCAGAGGAATAAACAGGTGGCCATGGGCCGTAAGAAATTTAACATGGACCCCAAAAAGGTAGGTGGAAAGCAACTGTTGTGATTCTTCAGCAATATGATTTCTCATAAGCAGGAAATAACCCGGGGTGTTGTCTCTTTCTCAGGGGATCCAGTTCCTGATTGAGAACGACTTGCTGAAGCATACCAGCACCGACATCGCTCAGTTCCTCTACAAGGGCGAAGGCCTCAACAAAACAGCCATCGGAGATTACCTCGGAGAGAGGTCAGTATCTAACCATCTCCCTCTCATGCTCTCGCTCATGACTCACCAGCACCCATCTATGTGGTTGTTAAAAGCATCGAATAGCGAGTACATATTTTCCATATTGCTGTGTTTCCTCTTGGTCAGGGACACACCCATCCTTTCTAGTTTATTGGTCCCACATTTAGACCATCCTCTCAAGACGGTGTCCGTTACTCAACAGCTTCCATCTGTCTTTGGTTATCTTACTCATTCATAACGTGATGAAGATACTCACGACTCGGGAATGTTTGAGGGCAATTAAAGATTTCACTCGAGAGCTGAGACCGTCCTCGTTAGAGTGAACACATAACACAGGAAATAGCAATGAGCCTGATGTACAGTATGCGCCGCTCAGGGACTACAGGACAGGCAGGGTTGCGGTCAGGATGTGCTCTGTGAGGTCAAACCAGGAAATGGAGTTCAGGCTGTTGATGGATGCTCTTAGTCTGATTATTATCCAGCTCTCCACGTGTGTTTCAATCTGTGAGGAGCAGCGTGAGAGCCTTGAGACACGATTGGTCACTCGTCCACTGGGAACGGTAGTGACTGGATATGACTCTATGTCAGCGAGAGCTCCTTAGAGCCTTCCCATAATCCCACAGGGCAGATCATTTACTCTGAAGGGCACGAAGGTCGGGAGTGATGTCATGATCGAGATTAGATGATTAATGAAAGGGAGGTGGTGGGTGTTTTTCCTGCTCTATTGGGTTTAATGGGAGTATGCAGCGTATCGCAGACCTTTTTAAGCCCATGTGAGCCAGATCACACCCTGAGCTGAGTCCTCAGACACCGTCCTGATGGGACGACGACTTGTCAAATGAGGCAGCGATCAAAATCTTACGAAGAGCTATATTACAAGCACAGTTTAGTCTTGGCCTTGAGTCTGACGATGTGATGATTTGCTGCTTTTCTTTGTCTTAATGTGATAGGAAATTGAATATCTTTGGGTTTTGGACTGGCGTCGGATATTATTCACTATTTTCTGACATTTTATAGACCAAGCAATTAGTTGATTATTTGAGAAAATAATTGTCAGATGAATCAATGATGAATATAATCATTAGTTGCAGCTCTGATCTTTTGTGTATTTATTTAGCAGAAAAAAACTTTTGAAATGTTTACCAGTAAGAATTGTGTCATGTTTTGTCTCCTGTAGAGATGATTTCAATCTCCAAGTCCTGCATGACTTCGTGGAGCTTCACGAGTTCACAGACCTCAACCTGGTTCAGGCCCTAAGGTAAGACAACATCCTCAGGTCTGCTCCATACTCACCAAGTCCTTGACTAGATCCTGTAGGTTTGCCCTCCTTTTTATGTGAATCATGTGTGATAGAGTTTTGGAAGGCTGCAGCTGTCAGTTTCATTCTTGTGATTTTTTACGAAGTGGAAGTGAATCTGTATCTGACTACTGAGCTGTGTCCCCCTGACAGACAGTTCCTGTGGAGTTTTCGGCTACCGGGAGAAGCTCAGAAGATCGACCGCATGATGGAGGCCTTCGCTCAGCGCTACTGCCAATGCAACCCTGGCGTTTTCCAGTCCACAGGTAGCGCCGCCACTCCATGCAAATATAGCCATTTTTGTCAGCAATATTGATGATTTCAATTACTATAATTCAAATTCCTAATCAGAATATTATAAATAACTAATTTAAACTCTCAATTTCTTAATTTTTAGGGACTTTATCAGATAAACTTTTGTCTTCCTGATGCACTTACTTCTCCATATTGCATATCTAATGGCATGTCAATGGAACTAAACTGCTTTGTTTAGCAGACATAAAGTCTGCCGAGGTGAACTATGCTCTATAAGAGTGTCTGGCTTTTGGGAAATAATGCCTATAGCAGACAGCCGCCTGCCTCTTAACATGGATGCAGATGGATGTGAATAATGCATGGGACTTCTCAACAGCCTAACAGGCCAGATAAAGTGCTGCTGCGTCAGCCGCGTGCTGGCCACGTTGTCTTTCAGCAAACACACACACATTAGAGCGCACGTCCAGAAACTCACATGCATACTTAGCTGCCCACTCGCAGCCTTTCACTCCCACCCACTCCCCTCGCTAACGAAGCTTCGCCTATCTGTTCCTCTCTAGTTTGGCTGTGGTCCCCTAAGTGCAGTCCTTTCAGCTCAGCTAATTCACATTCACATTTAAATTAAACACCGGCAGCAGTTTTATGGTAAACAGCAACCTTTTTGTTCATCCCTCTCTTATGGTGTCATCCTGTGTTACAGACACCTGTTACATCCTGTCGTTCGCCATCATCATGCTAAACACCAGCCTGCACAACCCGAATGTCAAGGACAAGCCCGCTGTGGAACGATTCATCTCCATGAACAGAGGAATCAACGATGGAGGAGACTTACCTGAAGACTTGCTCAGGGTCAGTATGACTATAAAAACACCGGCTCCGGTTCCAGAAGTGATTCACTCCATTGACGTTTCAGAAAATCCTTGTATAAAGAGTTTTGAGCATGGAATCAAACCAACCAATTACAAGACCATAAAACATTTGATTCAGAGCAAAAAAAACATTGGAAAACAGAAAAAAGACAAAGGTACGACACTGTGTACATAATAATTTTAAGAGTGAAGGAAGTACTCATCCCATAAACCATTGCGAATGGCAACTCGCCACGTTTTGGAAACTCCGTTAAACATTTAAACTTAACAACTGTTGATCTAGAATGAAGACAGATTCAGCAACTGCAGGCCTTATTTCTCACCTCAAATGATTGTTTTCAGAATTACATTTTGGTGAACTAATTTCATAATAAAAAAAAAAAAAGGGAAAGTTTCCAAACGAGCCGCCATGTTGACCCAGTTTTAAATCCGGTAGCAGACCACGGAGCAGC
The DNA here is from genome assembly GCF_043250625.1 of Sebastes fasciatus. Taxonomy (NCBI): domain Eukaryota; kingdom Metazoa; phylum Chordata; class Actinopteri; order Perciformes; family Sebastidae; genus Sebastes; species Sebastes fasciatus. The sequence goes on along the minus strand of NC_133807.1, from coordinate 27,051,795 downwards.
ACATACGAGCACGTACACTCACTAGCCGTTCACGGCTGCGGTAAAAATTTCCATGGTAATAGCAAACTCCATCAATCAGAGACGTTGCTGTTACACTTAGGATTGTGGGTAGTGTAGTACTTGTCCATGACATTGTGAATAATACATATTTTTCTTAAAAACAAGGTTGATATCATACAGACTTGTGGGTTCTACAGGAGCATATACTATCGTTTCATGATCTGGTGGCTCGTGTTAAATCTACCTTGGATGGTTACAACATTATGGTTAATAATCAAATCCGCGATCCAGAACATGAATGGGATTTTCACTTCACTGTTGAGCTCTATTTCCCTCCTCCTGAGTGATTTCTCAAACCCGCACTGTGTTCATAGTCGACTATCCTTTATTGTAGAATCTGTACGAGAGCATCAAGAACGAGCCTTTCAAAATCCCAGAGGACGACGGCAACGACCTCACACACACTTTCTTCAACCCAGACAGAGAGGGCTGGCTGCTAAAACTGGGTGAGTGACGCTGTAAATACGTGTACACACTTATAATGAATCACTAAAATAACGGTGCTCTCATCAACGTGATAACTTTGTGTTGTGTTTTCATAGCAGCACGTATTGGTAAATAATCTCAAGGCTGCATAAAATGGTTAATACAGTATGTCTCCCTGAGGTCAATAACCCGTGAGTGTGTGTTAAGGTGTCTGCTGTGAGCATGTGTGGATAGTTTTGTACTCACTCGACCCGAGACATCTGAAGACATCTCTGCCCGCTTTCATGTATTATGAATGTGGCCATGAGATCAGGCCGGCACATGCGGAGCCCTTTGAATTATTTAAGGCAGGGCATATTCATACACTGACATGCACACGTACGAATCCCAACTTTTATAGCTTGTAAATCAAGTGTATGCACATAAACAAACATACACATACTGCACATACACTAAGTTTAGAACATTTATGTTGAGAGGGCATCTCGATCAGATTGTTTTGCTTTTTTATGTGGACATTTTTGATCCTGATTTTATTGGAGATTTGAAGCGAATACTTTGTCGCATTGTGGAAACTCCCAGCAAGCTTTGGAATTTTTTTAATAATGAAGGGTTTGTCTTGGTGTTTATAATAATTTTTCTCATCCTAATATTTTTTTAACAGTGTTTCGTGACATTTTAAAGGCCTTTTTGACCTGCATTGATTTGTGACTTTAAAGTATATTCGAACACACACACACACACACACACACACATGCCTGTATCGTTTCCTGTGTTTTACAGGATGTCAGCTGTTACTTTCACTGGTCACAAATACAAGCAGAAAAGCCTTGAACTCTTCATCCTCTGTTTCCTCTGAGATTTCTCTCTGTTGTACAGATTCACAATGAATGTAATAAAAAAGCATGAAAGTGAAATTAAATCTTCCAATCGCTGTGAATCTTTACAACCGACTACGCCAAGAAAGTGAAGAATTACTCTTTCTCCAATGACTCCAAATTGGCAGATCTGAGTAAAACAATCAGGGTGGAAGGTATATTACTGGATACAACAGAAGTGGAGGCGATAATTTAATGTAGTGCTTTACAGTAGCTATGACATTGAGTAGATCTCCCCCTTCTGGGCGGATTTAATAACAGCAGAAATCTGTTGTCCATCATTGCTAAATTAAAGCTGTAAAGCAGTGCATCAAAGCCTCCCTGGAAGCAGATTAAAAGGACTGTGGTGCAATAATTCCTTATCATTTAATTTGATTTTTTTTGTTTTCTTTTCCTCTTCGTTTGTTTGTTTGTTCCCATGATTTTGGCTGTTGTCTTTCCTCAGGAGGTATGTACACCTGCTCTTCCCAAACGCTAGTCCATCTCTCAGCTCTCGGGTGCTTTTGGTGGTCCGCCATGCTTTTGTTCTCTTCACACAGGGTTTTTGTTTTTATTTTTTGTCTCTCCATTGACTCATTTGAACTTCAGATGTTTGTCTGTTCAGTCTCTCATTGAGCCGGTGGTTTGTCCACGCTCTCTTTATCTCTGTGGGCGGTTGCCGGGCGGTCACCGGGTTCATTCGCCACCCCGTGGACTCGGCCCGCCGAGCCGATGCTTTGTGACCACGCTACCGAGCATTTTGACCCTCTTTTCTCTGTATGCTGTGGTGGTCACTCTCTTTGATCTGTTTTTTTTTTTTTTTTTGGAAGCTGCATTATTCCTTTTTTTCCGCACAGAGAGCACAACAAAGGACTTTTGCTTGAAATTGATCATGAACCCATTCACCCATTGGCTTATTGTTGTTTGCTCTCTGGTTGCATGGAAAGGGAATACTGCACCTTTTCAACAATGTGGCTCTGCTCTCCTTATCTGACGCTGTAAATGGATCTGAGAGGTAACAAAGTGTGGCTGCGGCCCGGTGTGGTGCTAGACCGGACTGGACCAAACTGTGGGAGAGAGGCATGGGCAGAGGAGTGTATCGAAAGGGTGTACACACTTAAAGTTTACATGGTTAGTAGCTTGTAATTTATGCATATTTCCTATTAATTACAAAATAAGAGCCCTAGTAAAAACATTAGATAAGAAGAGTTTATCCTGTTGAGATAAATCATTTCCAAAGGAATCATAAAACTCTCAACAACTAGATATGATTTACAAGACAACCTCTTCACCTGTACTCGCCCAGCCTCCCACAGTCCCTGTCTTGCATGGGCGCCCCCCCCTCCACTCAGCTCCACTCCGGCCCAGCACCGTCCACGCATCTCTGCAACAATCTCCTGGGACGCCCCGCCTCGTCCCAGACATTCTTGCACGGGAGGAGGTCACCTCTCTCTCTCTCTCTCTCTCTTTTTTCGGGAGTGACAGGATCTGACATGACCGTGAAAAACCCAATCACAACCGACTCAATCAACTCCGTCAGCTGTGTGATTCTGTGCCATCGCGTCTTGTGTTTTTTTCTGTTTGTCTGCTTTTTTGTCGCAACACAAGTCGAGATGTGGCGAGGGGGCTCTCGAGCGTGTGTCGATGTAGATTAGAACAAGCATAGACTGAAGTGTTTGACCAATCATGTGATATGATGGGATATCATATAACAGTGCTACCTCTGTTATATGATAATACGCGTGTGTTCTACGTGTCTGTATATAAACATCCTCTATCCTGGTAGATGGGTTTCACAAAGCAGCTTTTTTACTAACACTGGTGGTGGGATAGCGTAGTCTAGACAAGGTCTTTATGCCATGTCCAGACTCACTGGACACTGCCCCTATATGACTGAGAAGTTACTTAACAAACAGGAAATTCAAGTCTGAGATGCCTGTAGAGAAGCCGAGCATAGCTCCAGGCGCTGCTGAGCTTCCTGCCCCCTCTGTTGGTTGGCATCCCATCGTCCTAGAGTGAGAGTGCCATCTGCTACTTTGATCAGGTTTCCCCTCGCAGGAAGTATGGGTGACAAAAGGGGGTCAGAGGTCAGCCACAGATCAGCGGGCGCAAGAGTTAACCAGAGAGCCCCCACTGGGCGTGAAAGACAGCTTAATCCTCCCTTACTCTCCACATTCAGCCCCTCGTATTAAGTCACTGGAGTGCTTTCCACATTTATATAACCATCTTATAGTTACTAAGCTCAGTTAGTGCAAAGTGCATATATCTGTATGCAGTCTATCGATCCTTTCCACGCTCATTCCTCTGAGTCAGCAACTAAGGATAGAGAAACAGGGCCAAGTGAGTTTCCAGACATTTCTGGAGACATGTAGCTTTATTGTGTAGCATCTTCACATCCACTTCAATTAGCCTTATTATGGTATTTATCAACTATTTGAGATAAATCTGTTAAGTAGAGTTGTTCCAATACCAGTATCAGACACGCCAGTCTATGCACCGATCCAATACCATCATTTATTAACCCAGAAAAAAATCAACTTGTTTAACCGGAAATCAATTCCGCAAGTTCAGGTATTGGAATCGGGAAGGAAAAAATGGTATCGGAACATCTCTACTGTTAAGTGTCCATTTAGGTGTGAAAATAGCTAAAAGTATTTACATTAACATGTAAAAGGGGGAAAGGAATAAGTAGTTATAAAGTCAGAGAGCTGAAGGCTTTGCAGTTGTGGTGATGGTGAGCTCATGGTGGATTAGGGGAGAGTGGCGGGATGTTATGGGTAAAAGGAGTCCTGTGGAGCCGTCATCTGTCTGTCTGCCCATACATCTGTCTGCCTGTCTGCTGCTCGACCCGGTGCTTCGGTGCTCGTCTCTCTCTCTCTCTCTCTCTTTTCTCCTGCTGATCCTCTCTGACGCTGGCTGTTTGCTCCACAACAGGGGGACGAGTCAAAACCTGGAAGAGGAGGTGGTTCATCCTCACAGACAACTGTCTGTACTACTTTGAGTACACCACAGTGAGTGCAGAATCACTCTCTCAGTCACAGTGAATAATCTGTTCTCTGTCGTTCCCCCGTGTGCAGCGCTACGTCACTCACATATTTTATGTTTGTCCAGGACAAAGAGCCCAGAGGAATCATCCCGCTGGAGAACCTGAGCATCAAGGAGGTGGAGGATAAGAAGCCTGTAAGTATAGCTCCCTCTAGTGGTTCCTCCTGTGATTACAGTCAGGACTGGGATTTAGATTTTACTACAACTAAGGCTGCAAATAACGATTAATAAGATAATTAATCTTTTGATTATTTTCTTGATTAATTGATTAGTTTTTGGTCTATAAAATGTCAGAAAATGGTGAGAAATGTCGATCAGTGTTTCCTAAAACCCCAAGATGACGTCCTCAAATGTCTTGTTTTGTTCACAACTCAAAGATATCCACTTTACTGTCATAGAGGAGTAAAGAAAAGAGAAAATATTCACATTTAAGAAGCTGAAAATATTACTCAAACCGTTTAATAAATTATCAAAATAGTTGGGGATTAATTTAATAGTTGATAACTAATCGATTAATCGTGGCAACTCAAACTACAACCAAAATAAATAAATAAATTACTCGATAAATGTCATTAAATGTAGCAAAAATAATATTAAAAATAGATGTAGCCATTAATTCGTTGATGAAAGGTGGTGTGTACCCTGCACCTCTTTGACATTTGAGGACGAACTACAAAATCAATCAAACTGGTTTATTCAATAAATATAAGGGCTGTCCTCGACCAAAGAAGTTCTTAGTCGATTAAGACTCATACGATTTAGTCGACTAATCAATTAGTTGATCTATCAAAGGATCTGTATATATACATATACAGTATACTGTATATAGAAAACCCTTTTACTGGCAGTTACGTCCTCACAACATTATATGACGCAGTATATAAACAATATGCCATAAAGAGGGATTTCTAAATCTATACATGTGGAACTGTACATGAGCTAATAGTTTATAGCATTTATTTTTTTTATAAATAGTTATTTTTGTCTGTAAGCATTATACTTTTTTATAATTTCTGACCTCCATCCTCTTCACTTCTGCAGAACTGCTTTGAGCTTTTCATACCTGACAACAAGGACCAGGTGATAAAAGCGTGCAAGACTGAGACTGACGGACGCGTCGTCGAGGGCAACCACACCTTCTACCGTATCTCTGCCCCCACCGCTGAGGAGAAAGAGCAATGGATGGACAGCATCAAGTAAATGTTTTCTTCCTTCACTTGTTGAAGGCATAGTATGATACAGGGCATGTTTGTAACCTGCATGTAAGGCTCATAGACACTCCTGTTTAGGGCTTTACCAGACAGCTCAAAGCTTCGAAGCTTCATTCATAACGTTGGCATTCAAATTCTAAATTAACATTTGAATGCTGTGCATATTTATTTATTTTTTTTGCATGTATTTATCCTGTTGAAACCTGGTATTTGTGCTCAGTTGCAGATCAAAACTAGGCTGAAATAATATTATAAGTATTATACTATTTGTAGAATTACTTTCCACTCGTGGCTGCGTAGGATTGTTTCCGATTCATGTGATCTAAACATTTCAAATAACTCCAGAGCGTTGTGAAGTCAAAGTGTATTGAGAAAAAAAGATAGATATATTCATTTCCAAAAATCACAACTTGTTTTTATCTGACGAAATATTCAGCTTCAATCCATATATCCTGGCATTTAGCCTTTCAAAAACAACATTTTCACTGGGGTTAAAAAAACTGTTTTCTCTCCCGTCTTGCAACAACTTGAATCAGCCCGTATTTGTTTGCATTTCGGCAACTTGGCAACATTAAAATTATGCCAAACCGTTCCCGTCTGCACCTAATTTACCCATGGATATGCAGACGACTATCTGGAGAACTGGATTTCTAAAAACGTGATTCTCCTGACAAGTTCTGGAGTCATACGGAGCGATTTATTTCTATGATTTCCAAGTGGATTTATGGACATTTTATGTGCGATGGACATCTGAGATAATGATGTCCTCAGAAAGTGTAAGTCTGAATCTAAAAGTGTGTTTCATTTGTGTGTTCAGATTTGAGGTGAGTTATGGGCTAATTTACCACACAATTGAGTGTTTTTAATGTTTTTTCACCTGTATTTTTTCAGCTAGAGCTGATTGGTTTAAACCAATTTTCACTTTGATTTTATGACACCTCACTTCCACAATGTTAGAGCTCAGTCTAGACGATTTTACGGTTGCAGAGCGTAGAGAGAATTATGTGGGATTAAAGCACAAGTGCTGATTATGCTGAGCAGTTCCTCCTAAGTGCGTAAAAAAACCTCAATGAATGGTTAATCAGTAGTCAGGTATTGCAGATGTTGATCCTAATCACACTCGTAAATGAAAAAATGAGCACTACTTAGATGCAAATGCACCTGCATTTCCACATGCATGTCCAACATTACAGTATAAGTGCAGCAATTTGCACACTTATGTTATTATGCCTCTCTCGCTGACATTTCCCTCTGCGTCTGTGTCCACAGAGCCGCCATCAGCAGGGACCCCTTTTACGAGATGCTGGCAGCCAGGAAGAAGAAGGTGTCGTCCATGAAGAGGCACTAGAGCTGCTCAGCGCTCCAGATGTTGCACTTGAACAGAGCAGGGGAGGGGTCCGGGTGTCTGCTCGCCCCGTCTGGGTCGGTGCAGAGGCCGCGGTCGAGAGACCTCTCCAGGGGATTTTCTCTAGGATATAAACTAGGTTTGGCTTTGGGACTCTACTGGCCAGAAAAACAGGAAGCATGCTGGGGTTTCTAGATAAGAGTCAGGGCCAAAGTGTCCTCTAACCTCCTGTCTCTCTTTCTCTCTCAGCTTTGTGTGTGCTCTCTTGTCTATGAGGCCAAAAGGAAATCTTGCTGTGTAACGCGGCGAAATCCTCTTCGAAGATGCTTTAAAACAAATCCCATATACATTGCACACGTACACAACATGCATACACTCATGCAGCCCCCCCGTAGCACACATCGATTAAACTCAGCAGGTCTGACCAAGTGTGGCACTCCAACCAAAATACTCCTCGCTCTCTGAAAGAAAAGACCTTTTCTGATGTGCTTTAATATGTTCGGGTGATATTTTTACAGCTTTAAATGTCAAATCCTCTTCAGGCTCTTTTGTTTGTTTGCTTTTGTAAAAAAAAAAACTGAAACTGCAAGGTAGGGCGGGTGTGGGAGGGAGGGAATGATTTGCCAACTGTTAGTGATTTTATAGTTAAAAAGAAAAGGAAAAAAAAAAGTTGCCACTCAGGAGATTGTTACTGAAACTTTCCATGTCGGCGTTGACATGGATCCCTGTTCACAACACGACACTTTCAGAGGAACGAAAAGCCTCATCTGTGTCCCAGACTGAACTGTTTTTTTGTAAATGTGTGGGGACGAACCGCTGCAGATGTCTGGACGAAGTCTCAGTGTTGGATCTCGCTGTTCATTTCCTGAAGGTCCTGGAGATGCATCCTGGGGATTAGTGTCTTTGTAAAGTGTTCATCACTCTGGGCTTCTGTTTGAGGTCTGGAAACTAGAACTGGTGGCCCCTTTCTTATTTTCTTTTTTTCCCACATCATTTTGTCACCACTTTCTCTTCCCTAATTTCCTCGTTTTACATAGTTACATTACTGCTGCACAGTGCCTGGCGCTCTAGATGAAATGTTACGAGATAAGCTGCTGGTTAACGACAGTAATTCAAAGTTTTCTTCTCCTAGTTGAACCACATTTAATTCGGTTTCCTACCTTTTAATATGCTTTTTCTTTGTACCTATTTAATGGTAAAAACAAATCATTTCCAGCCGTCAGCACGACCTCATAGATCTCCGTACAATACTGTACGCTTCAGGTTGTTTATGTAATAAAGACATTATATATGACATATTGTTGTAGAGGCTTTAAAGCGGCACAAATTCACGTTGAAGCTCTGCCTGGAGAAGAATGGGTTGTCCCCGTCTCAGGATCCAAAGTGTGATGTGAAACAATACAAAGGAAGGAATGAGGAATGTACTGTGGTGAACCAAAAGACGGAGGTCAGGATGGCTGATTGGTCAGCGACATTTGTCAAAAACTGCATCGAGGTACAATTTTTTTGCAAACGCAGTCCGAGTTGTGAATCAAGCGGTCGTCTTTTCTACTCTCGTCTACAGTCGTCTCATCTGTGCCTGCTGGTGGTTTATCCTCACACTCCCTGCCTCCTCCTCTGTTTCCTCTCTCCGCTCCTCTCTGCACCGCACTAATCCTAGAGACATAAGGACAAAAATGCAAAACAATCATAATTCTAGACAGTATTGGTTTATTTATCAAAGTTGTACATACTTAAATGTATAGTGGGTATTCATTTTGTTTCTTATTAGTTGTGCCATTTTTCTTTTTGGTATCGATAATGTTTGATTTGAGGTTTGTATCATTGCCATTTAATCAAGCTGAAATAAAGACAAATTTGTCGCAACGCTGGCTGTGAATGTCTTTTACAGCAGTGATTCTTAAAGTGGGGTCAGTGGCACTCTGTCAGGGTGTCTGCAAAATAATTTGCTAGAAATTACAAAACTGTGTTGTATCATTAATAAATTAATATCTACTGATGTGGACGATTTGCGGCAATAAAACAAGCATATTGTGTCCATTACAACCACCCATGTTAGCTTTGGGTAAATAGAAACTCTGATATGATTGTGACACACAGCAATAAGTTAATTATTTTGAAGTTGAAGCACTTAAAGTCAGCTTTAGACTGGTAGGTTTAAAGATCTGGATTTATTGGTACTATGTTTTGTCGTGCTACTGTTAATTTTTCGAAAGCTTTTAAGATCAATTACTTGAAAAGTACAAATGCTGTCGTGTTGAGTCCAAATGTATAAGTGATATTAACATGATTCAAATTGAAATGTTTCTGTTGATTACTATGAAACTGGTATTTAGTTTCATAGTGATTTAGGTTGAAAAGTTTTAGTATATAAATAGTACCAATGACATCAAAGAGTATAAATGGTACTAAGCGCATGCTTGATCAGTAGTAAAGTATGTCCAGCAGGTGGCAGTATGTGATAAGCACTGTAGAGGCATTCTGCTGCAGAGACGTCTAACTACTGCAGCAAACAGGGAAGTTTAATGTGTGTTTTTCCTCCTTGCTTCCTATTAATTACAGCTGAATTACAGTCCGGCCAAATCAATCCCAAATGAAATGTTTTAAGAGGGGCCAACCTGCTGTCTGCCCATTAATATTGAACACTGCTTCCGCTGGAGGGCGGCCTTGAAGTTGAATCATTCCCTCTGTTTTGACAAAACTCAAGGTGGAAGAAGTATTCAGATCTTTTACTTCAGTTAAAGTAGTGATACCACAGTGTAGAAATACTCTGTTACAAGTAAAAGTCCTGCATTTAAAATGTTATTTAAGTAAAAATACAAAAGTATTAGCATCACTTAATGTAAACTTAATGTACCAAAAGTAACAGTACCCATTGTGCAGAATATTGTGATCCCTTTTGGATCAATAAAGTTGTATCTGAATAAATCAATAATAATAATCTTAATTTATTAGTTGATTATAATTTGTATTAATAATCTGAATCAGCAAAGTAACTAAAGTTACCTGATAAATGTGGTGGAGTTAAAAGTACAATATTTCCCTCTGAGATGTAGTGGAGTAGAAGCATAGAATAGCATGAATTGGAAATACTCAAGTAAAGTACAAGTATCTCAAACACGCACTTGTACTTAGTTACTTTCCACCGCTGCATAGTTTACATTACTCCAACCACATGTACCCTCTATAAAACTAAATCTCCTGTTACTGTTCCAACCCAGCCTTTATTTACAGCTTCATAACATTTCATATCTTTTCACAACCTTCGCTTTTAAAGTATTTATGGCACAGATGTCGGCGCGGCAGGGAAAGGTCGATATTTACAAGTGAATATGTATCATATTAAATGATGCCTGGAAAAGCGATCAATAGAAATGACTTTTTCTCAATGGAACGGGGCACGCAGGAAACCAGCTGAAAGCTACGCATGCTCATGCATGTTTGGATTTTGGTTAGTGTACACTGGGCTCAGATATTATGGGTGATATTAAATGACTTTATGAAAGATAAATTATCATTGTGGAGATGCTGTCATCCTGCACTATACCGTGGAAAAGAGTAAATGCCTCATGAGACACAAAAACACTCATTGTTTTGACATTACAATATGAATGAAGGGTTGACAACCAGGTTGCAGAAGCTGTGAAACTGTGACTCAAATGTTTTCATTCTTACTTTTCATTTCTACGAAACGATGAGCAGTCTGCACAAATTTGCTGACGAACGCACAGCTGCTTTCCTGCATCTTAAATGTGTGACTTGCAGACGGAGGAGGCTGCCTTTCAAAGCAGTTTGGGTAAACATTTCTGCTTTAAACGCACTTTGTAGGCACACAAATCAGCTTCCATCCCCGTTGAACATGCACAGTAAATGCTAGGTTGCACTGACATATACATTGTAGAGCTGCAGAGGCCTGTGGGTAAAGCTGAGCAGGTAGTAAGTACAGTGATAAAGTCAAAACCTACAACAGTTCTGTTCCACTCAAGTCGAGACGTGTTTATCTGAGCAGAGAGAATTGCTTTCACAAGCCTTTTGATCTGTGAAAGATTAAAATAATATTTTTCTTCCCAGCAAAACCAAATTATGCCCCAAATTCAGGGCTAAATGAATAGGTGCTTATTCTCCTCTGGGCCGTAGCCTGCAGTGTTTATAGTATGAGTACAAATTCTGAAACAATTTGTTCCAGATGTGCGTTGAAAAGACATAATAGCAAAGCAAAATTCCTGCTGTGCATGTGTGCATTCTGATATTAAATGTTTTGACGGATTGGAGATTGTACTCATTTTAGCAGTCAAACTATATTTTTTGCACCGCTGCTGTAAAACAGGACGTTTTTTTTTTTTAGAATTACAGAGCAGGGGCCAAGGAGGTGACCGTGACTGATGGGAAATGAGAGGCATGTTGCCACGGCGAGAAAAAAGAAAAACAGTGAAAAAAAAGTTTGAGAATGTGGCGGTGGTGGTGAGGCAGCAGCAGCAGGGAAGTCTTTGTTTTTGTGCTGTTCTTCACTTCTCGTATTTCTCTCTGCAGAGTAGATAGGCAAGCACATGAAAAGACGGTGTACTTGTACTTCTTTTTTGTGAGGTTTGTGAGGTTCGTGAGAAGGGGAATGTGATATACTGTACAGTTGGAGGGGGAGGTTTCAGCAGTCCTGACCCAGAATGAGTTGACAATAGGAGGAGGGTGCACGTACTGTACAGTAAGACGATCCCTGGAACAAACTGTCCCAAAGAGGTTGCATGTGTTATTTATTTGGGCCATTTATTTACCTGGAATCCCCGTTAGTTACTACCATGGTAGAAACTACTCTTCCTGGGTATCCTACTAAGGCACTACATCACAATGTTAAAATAAATATGTAATTAAAATCCAAACAAAAGAAAAACAAAAAAACTAATAATGACAATCATAACAACAAAATAACCACAAGTCAAAAAAGAATAAAAAAACAAACTACAAGAAACAATAAGTCAACAACAATAAAACAATAATAACAAAAAATTACAATAATTCAGAAATGTAACAAAAAAAGTACAAAAAACACAAAATTTAACAAAAATTAAACTACTGACAATAATAACAAGAAATGACAACATTTACAAACATTTTACAAAAAAAGGCAAAATACAAAAAACACTAAAATTAACAAAAATTAAACTACTGACAATAATAACAACAAATGACAACAATTCCAATTTTTTTTACAAAAAACAAACAAGTAAACTACAAAAAAACACTAAAGTCATCAACAATTAAACTACTAATGACAATAACAACAAAACAACAAGTACCCACAGCTTAAAAACATTCGATACGGCTCAAAAACAACAGCAGCACCGTTAAAAACAGCGTATACAGTTGCCGAAATATAAATTAACCAAGAAAATTCCTCATTAATGATCATAAAGTCAGATATTATGTATGAAAACGTGTCATATTTGGAGAGGGGCTGGTGTTCTGTGCTATCAGGTATTTCTTTAAACTCTTTAAAAACTTGTTAAATGTGTAATGTGTGATGGCAAACCATTTGATATTTGCATTCCTGTGAACACAACAGTGTGTCGCCTTGCATTAGTTTTTGAAACATGAAGTAAAAAACAACCTCTTGATGCATGCCTAATATTAAAGTTATTGTCATTATTGCTAAAGCTCAAAAAAAGAGATATTATAAAGCTGAGTACCTGACCTCAGTGCACCGAGACACCCCAGACCACACCGCTCAGTCATGTTGTCATGTCGGGCCTTCTCGGTGAATTCACTTCTGTGTGGTTATGCTGATGAAGGGGGGAAAGGCCCGGGCCTACAGCAGCCCTCATAGGCCGGGCGGCGGGATCCTCCGTCTCCTCCAGTAAGTGGAGACATGTGAGACCAGTCAGGCTCCAATTAGGCCCAGACTGTTTCCCAGAAGCGCTGGAGGCCTCCCCCTGCCTCCCAGCCCACCGCGGCGGGAGAAGGGTGCACCCCACGGTGTCCGGACCTGACCTCAGCTGGCATGAGAAGGGCCCTTTTCTCGTACGAGGCTTCATGCAGGCAAAGAATGTTACACACAGACTGGCGTGTGCACACATTGTCACGCAAACGTAATGCAACACAGCCACGGTGGAGGTTTGCAAACCAGTTCACACAGCTGCAGAAAATTTACTCCGACAGGTTTCTCGGTTTTCAGTTTTGCATACAATTACCAAGTTAATTTAAGAAGAGCGACGCTTTGAAGTTGACATTATAAGATTACACGCTGCCAATCATTGTTCTAAGACAATAAGAAGCTGTCAAGGCCGATTCATAAAACAGAGAATCCCGTCATTAACACTACCATCATGTTTATACGAATACAAAAAAGCTCTGCACACAGACTGACTGGAGCCTGCAGCTGCAGCTCATCTTCAAACATCTTTTGAGATGCTGCAGTGTTTTAAGGTGCACGCACACTTCAGGTGCTGTGTTGACAGGCGCATTGTTGCTTTACTGGAAGAATAAATCCTGCTCAAATCACTTCAGGAATCTCCTGCGCTGCCGAGAGACACTGAATTCATCCTCTGGGCAGGATTTCTGAGAAAGGGAGTTAAAAAAACAACCACAACAAAGTCTCTCCCTCCTTCCCCCCTTCCACTATCTCTCTCTACAGCTCTCTGCCTCACACACACTCATGCAAGCACCATGTTTACAGTATATCACAGCATCTTGGGCCAGCTGAGAGTGAGGTTATTATAGCACTGATAGTGAAAAAGGCAGTAAAACTTTGGCTTGGTGCTCAGTGTAGCGAGCGAGTAAAACACTGCTGGGACTCGGGATATATAATTTACTGATTTGGTTCAAAGTATTTTGCCACAAACATGCAGTTGTGTAAGTTTGAAAATCGCTCCGCATACAAAATCTTGCAAAACATCTAATTAAAACTAGCTGGAGCAGAAAAGAAAACGAAGATCTACGGCCTCACTTTGTTTTTATTTTGAATTATGTGACTGAATCTCACATCTCGACATTTAAAGAGGACTTATGATGCTTATTTTCAGTTGCATACTTGTATTTTAGAACATGTTTACATGCTTTAATGTTCAAAACACGCTTCATTTTTAGCTATGCTGCTGCACCTCTGTTCACCCTCTGTCGGAAACGCTGTTTGAGCTCCTCCCCCCCCCCAAAAAAGCCTACTCTGTTGTGATTGGTCAACCAAACCAAACTCTTCGGACTCTGCTCCAGCTCCGCTCTAACTAGCTTTGTTTGAGGGCGTGCCAAACTAGCCGCAAATTACACAGCTTTGTTGAATACTTGATTCTGATTGGTCAATCACGGCGTTTTACGGTCTGTTATTTTTTTTATAGCAGACTGTTGCTATGTATAACAGACCATTGCTATCGGCGATGTTCTAATATCGGACTCTGGCGGACCGTTCTTGTGTCAGATTATTGATTTCTTAAGTAAGTAGCCGTGTAATAAGCGGGATAATGTACAGCTAGCAGATCATTGTTGTGAAAGAAACCACAATTGTGTGTTATTTGAAAACAATGACCGGCTCGCTGTACATTATCCCTTCCATGTTACTTGGTGACATCACCGCGTTACGGAAGAAAAGACGGGACTTAATTGTAAGGTGTTTCAGGCAGTTCAGGAGAAGTGTTTCTGTGGGGGTCGAGTAACTCTCTTTGGCGTGGACTTTCTAACTTTGCAGACCTTTTTACATGCACAAAAATATTATATAACACACTTAAGGAAAGGGAAAAAGCACATAAGCATAATAGGTCCTCTTTAAAATGGTGATAAAAACGGGGCAGCTACTGTTTGCGTGTTCACTTTTTAGTGAATTAATAACTTTAGGCTTCTGTTTGAGACATATCTCTTCATATCAAATGCAATTTTCCCACGGAGGACTTGTCCCGAGGTGACATGGTGACCTATATATGAGAGGTTAAAGTTATAAAAGGAGTGTAAAAACAAACAGGTTCACCACACCTTATGTTACAGAAGTGTGCTCGGAGTCATGCTTAGCTAATAAGTAGTACTGGAAGTACTGTGAAGTAACCGCAGTTTACTGGCATCCTTGGATTACGACTGAGAAATGAAGCAGCCATCTTAAGTTTAAATCTAAGTAGTTGTTCCTGAATTGAATTTGACCCGAGTAGAATCGAGTTGAGAGATAGACGCCGTCTGAGTGCCACATCCATTAGATTTACTGGAAAAGAAGAATCAACAGCAATATTTTTGGTAGTGAACTTGCAGAATAACTGTGTGAACAAGACAGAAGGTTGTTTGTCCCTGTGGGAAAATGGTATTGTGGGTTGTTTTGTTGTGTTCTGCACATTCATTGAACTGTGGGTGGCTCTTATTCTGGGAAACTTTTTCAATGTGGTGCGAAAAGAAGCACTTTTTTTTTTTTCCCTGTGGGACTTTTTACGATTTATCTCGCCTCTTAATGGAGCGTCCTGTATATTATCTCATTGTGCTGTGCAGCTTAATGAGTACAGGCATTGCAGGAATCTCACCTGCTGTTAGATGGACAAGATGGAGTGATTTCTGGAACAGGCAGATTGTTTGTTTACATGCAGGATGGAGGCTGGGACAGACTGTACCCTCCATCCAAGATTTCTAGTAAAAGAAAGGAAAAGGAGGACGTGGTTTGGAGCGCCTCCAGAAGAATTTCCTGTCTACAGGGAGTGCTCAAAGAGAGGGAGCGAGAGAGTCCTTCAGTGCTCCTTTCTGATCACCATTTGAGGGTCAGAGTCACAGTAAAAAGTCCCATTGAGCTCCTCTGTGTGATGTTTGCAATCAGAATACATATCTGAAACACGTAGGAGAGGCTGTGGAGACACTGGCTCCCTCTGTTTGGCCTCTCTGGGACACTGAGTTGTTGTTTGCAGAAGTTTGAATGTGTAGGCGTCGTACATCTACAATGCAAAATAGGATTAATGCAGCCGAAACAAAGAGAACTGAGCTGTAAAAGAATAAATACATATATATTAGGGCTATCAATCGATTAAAATATTTAATCACAAAGTAATGGCATGATTGTCCGTAGTTAATCACAATTAATCACACATTTTTTATCTGTTCAATTTGTACCTTAAAGGGAGATTTGTCAAGTATTTAACACTCTTATCAACATGGGAGTGGACAAATATGCTGCTTTATGCAAATATATGTATATATTTATTATTGGAAATCAATTAACAACACAAAACAATGACAACGTATTGTCCAGAAACCCTCACAGGTAGAGCATTTAGCATACAAAATATGCTCACATCATAACAGGGCAAACTGCAGCCCAACAGGCAACAACAGCTGTCAGTATGCCAGTGTGCTGACTTGACTATGACTTGCCCCAAACTGCATGTGATTATGATAAAGTGGGCATGTCTGTAAAGGGGAGACTCGTGGGTACCCATAGAACCCATTTTCATTCACATATCTTGAGGTCAGAGGTCAAGGGACCCCTTTGAAAATGTCAATGGCAGTTTTTCCTCGCCAAAATTTAGTGTAAGTTTGGAGCGTTATTTAGCCTCCTTCGCGACGAAGCTAGTACGACATGATTGGTACCAATGGATTCCTCAGGTTATCTAGTTATGGTAGCAGTATCTTCACTGTAGCTTTAAAACTTTACTGCCTATAACCTAAAAATTGTAAGTTGCGTTAACGTGTTAACTTTGACAGCCCTAATAAATATACACTGACAAATAATGCAGCTGCAATTTTATTAGAAGCTATCTAAAACCAGGGAGCAAACACTCGCAGATAACTGAGATGAAAGAGCTCACTGCAAACAGAAACACACCTGCACCAGTAACAATAGGCTCCATTCAACCGTCACAGTGGCTAGCAGTTTATAGTCCCCTTGATATGACTTCATTGTGTCTGCCATGAAAACATTTCGTGCAAGGTCATCGAAGGCCCAGTCATACACACATGACATGGCAACAAAACTACAACTTTTTTAGGTTTAGGCAAAAAAACTACAACTTTTTAGGTTTAGGCAACAAAACTACAACTTCATTAGTTGTAGGGAACAAAACTACAACTTCTTTAGGTTTAGGCAACAAAACTACAACTTTTTTAGGTTTAGACAACAAAACTACAACTTATTAGGTTTTAGGCAACAAAACTACAACTTCTTTAGGTTTAGGCAAAAAAACTACAACTTTTTAGGTTTAGGCAACAAAACTGCGACTTCTTTAGGTTTATGAAACAAAACTCCAACTTCTTTAAGTTTAGGCAACAAAACTACAACTTCATTAGTTGTAGGGAACAAAACTACAACTTATTTAGGTTTAGGCAGCAAAACTACAACTTATTTAGGTTTAGCTAACAAAACTACAACTTCTTTAGGGTTAGGCAACAAAACTACAACTTTTTTAGGTTTAGACAACAAAACTACAACTTATTAGGTTTTAGGCAACAAAACTACAACTTCTTTAGGTTTAGGCAACAAAAACTACAACTTCTTTAGGTTGAGGCAAAAAAACTGGTTTAGGCAACAAAACTACAACTTCTGTAGGTTTAGCTAATAAAACTACAACTTATTTAGGTTTAGGCAGCAAAACTACAACTTATTTAGGTTTAGCTAACAAAACTACAACTTCTTTAGGGTTAGGCAACAAAACTACAACTTTTTTAGGTTTAGACAACAAAACTACAACTTATTAGGTTTTAGGCAACAAAACTACAACTTCTTTAGGTTTAGGCAACAAAAACTACAACTTCTTTAGGTTGAGGCAAAAAAACTGGTTTAGGCAACAAAACTACAACTTCTGTAGGTTTAGCTAATAAAACTACAACTTATTTGGGTTTAGGCAACAAAACTCTAACATATTTAGGTTTAGGCAAAAAGAAAAAAACAGGTTTAGGCAAAAAACAACTACAGCTAGCCTGATAACAGTCTGATCGGCTGACCTAACCAAGTAAGTTTGTTGCCTAAACCTAAGAAGATTTCTGGCAGAAAAGTAAACTCCTCCCATGTGCAGGATAAGGTGACTTATCAATGACGGATAACTTGCCATCAAGATCTGGCTCCTCTATAGGATTACAGGACATCTTCCAGGTAAATCCCCTCTGATCCTCTGAAACGTCCCTGTCCTCTGCCTGGCACACATCACACACGCCGCTATCAGCGCTCTTATCTGGACAGTATCCACAAAACCGGTGTGTGAACGTTGCACATACACACTAAATCTATCCGGAAATGTCGGACTTACTGGCACAGCTCAGGATCAAGTTACTACTACTGTGTTATAGAGGAAGTGTGTGTGTGTGCGTTTCCATGTGTTCATGAGTGTAGATGCGTATGGATAACCAGCGTATTATTCTGTATGAATACTGTATGCATGATGCACATTTGCATGTATTTTTTGGCAGTGTGCGCCCTCGCTTGAGTGCATTTAAACAAGGTGTGTGTGTGTGTGTGTGTAACAGCATCTCTCAGCCAACCTGCTATTATAGTGTAGACAGATTTATTATCATCTGCCCAATGACATCAGCCAGCTATTCCTGGGGTTTGTGGGAATCAAAGTCCATTTTGAAGATCCCGATTATGTCATTGGCTCCCTTTGTCTCCAAGCATTTGATACTGATAAACGGATGGAGGCGGCAGTGGCAGGCGAGCCGAGATAGGGGGACAGCATCGGATCAATCATATTATCTGCCATGATGCAATCTGAATGTTTGAGGCGGCAGTTGATCACGATCATGGACACTGGCCGTTTCGGGGAACGTGGCAGATTTTGCATTTTCCAGATGCAGCTCGTACCGCCATGGTGGTATGACCTCACATGCTTATTTTGTTGTCGGAAAGCACATAGATCAAAGGGGAGCAGATTGTAATCTTGCACATGATGGTTTCCTTCAGGGTGTTAATTACTTTTCCCTCTTGTTCGCACGACTCATGCATAGTAAAATATATTAAAAGAGTAGTTTGATATTGTGGGAAACATTGTGTGATCCCACTCTCATGCCTGAATGTTAAATATGAAGCTACAGCCAGCAGCCAGTTAGCTTAGCTTAGGACAAAGACTGGAATCTGCTAGCCTAGCTCTGTCCAAAGATAACTAAATCCACCTACCGGCATGTTCAAAGCAGGGAGTATAGAAGCAAAGCCACGAAACTCTGTTGTTTGTTTTGAGAACAGCCACTGCCGCCATTTTGGACTGAAAACGCCTATTATATTTTATTGATCAACACAGGTCATTTCGGTAGAATATGACAATAGAGAAGAAATTATTTTGTTTTACCTTTGTATGCCACTTTTTAGGCCGACGTTTTACTGACGTCCGGTGGTCGTAGCGTAGCTTTGCTGCTGGGCGTTGATGTTGCAATGGAACGAATAATTGTCTTTCACTCCTTGGCAATATATGTTCGTTGTGCAAAGCTCTGCTGAGGTGTTGTGTGTGGGACTATTTCTTGGTTGGGACAAGTGACTTTCTGGAGTCTCCAGTGGTTGCCTGGCAACAGGTGCAACCTGTCCGACCAAGAAATAGTCCAGGCAAAACAGCCAGCAGGGGGCGACTCCTCTGGTTGCAAAAAGAAGTCTGATCGTGTAGAAGTCCATGAGAAAATTACCATATTTCTCACTTGATTTATTACCTCAGTAAACATCGTAAACTTGAGTTTATGTTCTCAATCGCTAGTTTCAAGTCCTCTTCAATACAGCATGATGTTCATTTAGTAAATTATGGTCCCATTTGGAGTCAAATAGACCATAAAGCAGGGTATGCTTTAGGGCGTGGCTACCTTGTGATTGACAGGTTGCTACCACGGCGTTGTCCGCTCTGGGTTTTGTCCGTGTTTTCGTCTTACAACTTTAACCCTTTCACAGTGTGTTCTCAGCTCATGAAAGTTAATTGTATTGTTTGTATTTAGCTCCACCCTCTCGTGTCAATTGTGGTTGCAAAAAACCAAGATGGCGACGGCCAAAATGACAAACTTGAGGCTTCAAAACGACAGTCCACAAACCAATGGGTGACGTCACGGTGACTACACCCACGTCTTATATACAGTCTGTGGTTTAGCACCTTCAAAGTAAATATAGCTTTCCCACCCAGTAGAATATCAACAATTAAGACTATTTCATATTTAATATAATCATTTTCTATAATTTTAGATAGAGACAGAATGAGATGTGGTGAACTGTGGATCAGCTGATTTACACACTATAATCTTGAACATTTGAACTTGAGCTTTCCAGTAAATGTTGAGGTGCCATGTGCCTAGCAACCACATCTAGCTGCACAATGTGGCTCGTGGTGGAAAATAATGACACACTGGATGCCTGGCCCTGATGACGTTTGCGACATTCACTTCTTTCTTTAGCTTCTTCCTCAAAACCATGACTGTGCAGTCAAACTGAACTGAATCACACGTTGCTATACTCTGCATTTCCTAACAGTTTTCACAAGTTAGCGCTAAATGTTAAAATAGTTATTTCCCCAATTGTGTCAGCTATATGTGATTTGCAAAGAGAGGATTTTGAAATTCCAGCGCAGGCCTCTCAGGAGTCAGTCCTGTGATGTTGGTCTCAATAATAGCCCCGGCTGAACTTCCCAGCTTGCTGTCACATGGCTGAAATGGTGGTAACTGACCCACGTGCTCTTCCAGTTGCAACTTATCACAACAGCACTATTATTGTCTCATCAGCTTATGCCAGGAAAATAGAAGTAAAGGAAAGACAACAGGCTGTGGGAGTTTATCACAGCTCTCCTGTTGTCGCATCAAAAGCTCTCCTCCTCCTCCTTTTCCTCTTGTTAACCTTGAGTGGAGCAGAATTTGCCCCGGCCCCGTCAATGAGCCACAGTGTGGAGAAATGTAAATATTGGAGCGATGCCCGGAGCTGAAAGGTCATTTGCTGGCAGGGCCGACGACAAACAATGCCAGAAAGTACGTCATGAAATCAGGAATCAAATAATTAATTCAAAGAGCATTCTTGGCAATAGAATAGGCTTCTGTTAAGAGGGTCCACAGCTGTTGTGAGATAGACGGACACATTGTCAAGGGATAATAATAATCTAAGACAGTGATTGACAGTACATTTACTCAACTACTGTACTTCAGCACCAATATTCTATTTTACTTGAATATTTCCGTTTTACTTAAAGGGATAGTTTGGGTGTTTTGAAGTGGGGTTGTATGAGGTTCTTATCCATAGTCAATGTATTACCTACAGTAGATGACGGTCGGCACGCCCCCAGTTTGGAGAAACAAACAGGAGTTACTGCATGGAACCAAAGCAATGTACTGCTGTGGACGGGGTCGGCAGCAAAACATATTTTAGCCTCCTAAAAGAAAGGCTCACCTAAAAAAAAAAAATCAATATCAGTATTAAGTGTACGCTATATTTAGTATATTTAGTCAGACAGCTCTTTCCAACAGGAAACTGACGCCCTTGTATCCATCTCTGCTCTCGCCAAAGCCACCAGACTACATTGAAAAAAACTGTAATTTTACCTTGCAGAACACGGGGGGGGGGGGGGGTTGCTGGTCTCCAAAGTCACACAATAACACAAACGAACTGACCAATTGAGGCAGGTATTTGGTATCTATGACCTCATAACAAGTTGAATATTTAAAGATATGCACACATGTGCAGTGTTAAAAAAAGATTTTTCACATGGAAAACATTTAATGAACATAATGTTTTCCTAATTTTTCGAAAAATCCTGACTTTGGCTATTAATAAAAGTGTGATTTTTCCTGTGATCTAAAAATATCAAAGCTGTACTTTTAGACACTTCCCCAAAGTATGTCTGTACCAAATTTCAAGACGTTTGACTAATCAGAACAAATGTTAAGGCATTTTTTCCGTTATCATACCAAATATAGTCTTCGAGCACAAGTGGGTGGAACACTTTATGAAGTAGCTAAAATTGGCTCCATCTTCACCACATTAAAGTACCGCTTCCAATTTCAATAATAATTATCCAATGAAACTAGGAATCATTCTGCATAAATTGTCTTTAATACCTCTAAACCTTTACATTTTAAATGCATGATTTGTAGGAGTATTATTTGTATGAGTAAAATACGATTAAGTATCAAAAACACAGGTTGCAGCCGGTGAACTAAGGTTAGAAAAAGCCTCATATTTACTTAGTTGCGACTGCCAATCATTGTGGATAGTTTTGTGGGTGTGAACAATTAAGAAAAACATTTGACTGATACTGTGTTTTGCTTTTAGCTTTTCCCAGAAGACAGCTGTGACTGCAATGACTATTTATGGCTTTCTGCCATAAATAGATGCCATGCGATAGAGCGAGGGATGCAAAATGCGACATTTCACTGCCAACTTTCACACCTTTTCTGATCATCGATTCCAATCCTCCACTTAGAAGTGACCTGTTTATTGACACAGGGGTTAAAAAAAACATGTGTCTGTTGAAAGGTGTTGACATAACTGCACAATAAGTACTGTGCAATGGTAGGATCTCCCTTTTTCTGGTATTAAATGCAATGATTTTTACGTGAGCTTTTATGTCAATCATTTGGCTCGCTAACAGTGCATGGTGAGGTCACTTCCTGCTCGGGGTGTCAATGTCAAAGGAATGATAATAACAAGGTGTTCTTCCCTGTTAAATTTACAGTAATGCTCCATGGTACAGTTGCGAAACCACCCTGAAGACGAGCGTCTCTGAACAAAATGTTCTTTAGAGAATTCATGGCATCACTCCACATACCAGGGGAAGACTGTACTCACAAAGTACATGAATAAATTTTTAGAACAAAAGGACATTGTTTGTGAATATTTTTTGTTAAGAATGAACTGTGAAAAATGGTGTTGCCACTCTGGGTTTTGTGGCTTGTCGTCTGTGTTGGTCACACATGACACTTCCCATAATTCAAACAAATTACACAAAGGATGACATTGAGCAACAGAGAGAGAGAGAGAGAGAGAGATAGAGAGAGAGTTACCAGGAAATCATTACTGGATGATTGGTAACCACACAGAAAAAAGGCCTTCATTAAACCAACAAGGAAGTTTAACAGCTGTCAGTGGAAATGCTCGATAATGGACAAACGGTGACATTAAGGAGGAGACATGCAGGTAGTGAACAGGCAGGAAGTAAAGTTATACTGTATGTAATGATACTGGGCTAACAGGAATTAGATTGACTAATTTGCCAGGAACCTTCCTAACTATCTCATAACATCAGTGACAGTTCCTCAGTAATTTGAATCATACAAAGTTTAGTGTTTCCTCTTATAAACCCCCCCCCCCCCCCCCCCCCCCCTCCCCACCCCCTCATTCATTCAGTATCGTTTAAAGTAGGGTTGTGTCAAAGTTAACGTGATAATAACGCGTTAACACAACTTGAGATGTTTAGGTTGTAGCAGGCTCAGTGTTAAAGCTAAAGTGAAGATACTTATATCATATGAAACTAGAAAACCTACTGAATCCATTGGTACCAATCATGTCATACTGGCTTGTGGCGAAGGAGGTTAAATAATGCTCCAAACTTTCACTAAATTTTGGCGAGGAAAAACTGTCATGGCCATTTTCAAAGGCGTCCCTTGACCTCTGACCTCAAGATATGTGAATGAAAATGGGTGCTATGGGAGTCTCCCCTTTACAGACATGCCCAATTTATGATAATCACATGCAGTTTTGGACAAGTCATAGTGAAGTCAGCACACTGACACACTGACAGCTGTTGTTGCCTGTTGGGCTTGAGTTTGCCATGTTATGATTTGAGCATATGTTTTATGCTAAATGCAGTACCTGTGAGGGTTTCTGGACAATATTTGTTATTGTTTTGTGTTGTTAATTGATTTCCAATAATAAATGTATACATACATTTGCAGAAAGGAAGCATATTTGCCCACTCCCATGTTGATAAGAGCGTTAAATACTTGACAAATCTCCCTTTAAGGTACATTTTGAACAGATATAATTGATTTGTCTATCAATTGACAGCCTTAGCTCAAAGGTTTCAGTAAAACACAGATTTTGATTCTTAATTTAACCCCCCATGATGCTGATGATGGTGTTGATTCAACCTGAATTCAGGGCTCACTGTGTTCAGCTGTGCAAACAATAAGCGGCTTTTAAAGGATCTCCCTGTTCAGTGAAAATCCGCTGGGCCGAGCAGCTCCAAAATATTTTGTCGAATAACATTTTTCGCCCCTCTTTCCAGTCGAGAGCTCCGCTTTTCCCCCCCTCGTGCCCAGCGGGTTTACAGGAACCATCAGCTAGAGTAAATCTCTGAGTCAGTGTGGGAAAACCTAAACAGCTGCCTTTTCCACTAAACATCGGTTTGGACCTACAAAGATGTCATGCGAGGCCTTGTCTCATATTCTAAACTAAGGTTGAATTAATCAACTTCGCATGTGAATTGAAGCGTGTGTCATGTCTGGAGTATCCCATACAAAAAAAGAAGTTTATTCAAGTGTGCTATTTGTATACTTCTTCTAAACATAAAATAAGACAGTATGCTTTCAGTTTACTTTTAATGTACTCATCGGAGTATAGTTAACAAAATGATACTTAAGTATCCTTAACTTATACCAACAAGTATACAAAAAAATCCAAATATACTTGGCTTAAAAGTATACATAAAAGTATAATTGGCTACATACTATAAGTTTTAAAACAAATTTACAAGTATACTTGCAGTAAAAACTATTAAACTAGTAGTTTACTGAGACTGTACTTTCATAAACTAAACTACACTTACAGGTATATTACTAGTACATTGATATTAGTATGATTAATCCATAAAGTATACTTGGACTATTACTGAGAGTGTACTTTCATAAACTAAAAAATGTGCTACAAGTATATAACTAGTAAACTATAAAGTAAACAGTATACCTATAAGTTCACTTGTAGTAAAGTTCATATTATAGTTGCAGTACGAAATACAACTTGGATGTAAAGTAGTTGTGTACTCAAAGTTTACTACACTTGCATTTAAAGTATTTTTACTTTTATAAATTAAAAAGTGGGCCCAATTTAGTCCCAATAAGTACTTAAGTAGTACACTTACAAGTATATTACTAGTGTATTGATATTAGTATAGTTATTACATAAAGTATACTTGGGAATATACGTGAAATAAACTTGAAGTATACTTCTTTTTTGTAAGGGATTAGGAGGACACACATTTAGAAACCTAAGAAAACATGAACAAAAATTATGTTTTTGGTTTTTCTATTTAGATTCTTACTAGAAATAAAAAGCCACACATGTCGCCTACAGAGCCAAATCTGTCCTCGCCAAGCCTCACACCCTGAGCCTCAGATGTTTGGCCGCCGTGACGTCTCGTGGCGTCTTACAGAAACAGAGTAGGAAGCTTTCTCAGCTCCAGGTCACTTGGTTCGTCAGCCGCCTCGACTAACCAGCTATTTGAGGGTTGACCTCTGGTTAAATACACACCGTCTACGTTTCTTTATTTTTATTTCTTGACGTCTTTACAGGTCTTTTTTTCTCTCCAATGTCTTCCTCCCTTTTTTTTTTATAATATTTTTTATTTAAGAAAAAGAATATTATTCATAGATATTTAACACAGAAAAACAGAAAATAACATATAATAACATCTACATAGGGAATGATCATTCAAAATTGAGTAATAAGATTAAAAAACATTGTAATTTAAAAAAAGCAAATAAATAAATATATAAAAAAATAAATAAAAAATAAAAAAATAAAAAAGTCAGCAAACATAATTAATAAAATAAAACATACATACAGATTAATTAATTTAACATTTCGCATAGGAAAAGATACATGCTTTGAAATACAAACAAATGTGTGGATGTTCAAGTATATAGGCTTATTTACCATCAGTTATTAACACTACATTGTAGTGTGTAGTCTTCCTCTTTGTTTAGCTTAGAGGTCCTACTTTTCCACTTTATCAAAGAGTGTAATTGACTTTAGGGAAATTACAGTATACATACTAAAAAGCCAAGTCAGCATGCCTTACAGTAATGATGTGCATAGTGGTTTCCATGGAGACGTGGAGGGGGTTTCTTCTTCTCTTCTTCCTCTCTTCCTTTCATTGACTCGCATTAAGGTCCCAGAGGAGACTTTGGATGCTAAATTCATGCCTCACGATGATGACACAATAGACTTTCTGGAAACAAGTGGACTGTTACGAGGCTATCCCCCTCCTTCTTATCCTGTTGGTGGTCTGAATCAGACAACACCTGACTCACCTCTGTGGATACAGCTGGCTTTTACCAAAACCCATCAGCCTCTGTGGCGTCAATCCGTCGCCCACAACCCCTCCTCCCTCCGTCCGGCTCCCAGCCGAGGTTCGGTAACGTCGAAACAGACGTTTAAAGAGCTACTTTATTGACTGATTTACACTAACAGGTCGTCTTCTACATGATGAGTACATTGAGTGACATGACACCATTAGCCTGGAGGTAATGTGCAGCACAATAACCACCTGAGGCTAATGGTGGTCATAGCTGAGTCAGCAGGGAGGGAAATGATGAGGAGAGTATGAGCACCTCATCAGTCACACACATGTTACCAAAGAAGAGACTTTACATGAGGAACTGAAGTCAGCTTCCTCTAGAAAGCCAAATGCTGATATACAAATTATTATTAAGTGATGATAAAGGAAGTGTTACGGTACGGGTGGGGTCAGGAGAAGAGTCAAGGTCACCTCAGTGGGAGGGGACCTCCACGAAATTCAGTTTTTTTTAACCTGATAGTTGAATCAGCGATGAAATGTAATGTTAATAGACCTTAGATAAAATAAGATGTTAATTAATACTACTTTTTTAAACTTATTTTTACTTTCTAGTAAAAATCTCTAATGAGTTCTGGTTGGATTATTATGAGAAATTATAATTTAGCATTCATAATCACTATATAAACGTTTAATAAATATTGATAACACACTATAATGTATTTGTACGCACCTATAAGGATGTTGTAAGTGTTTATTATGTATAGTATTTGTCTTAACAATTGTAATTTCTCCTATAAAGACAAACTTTATATCATTACTACGGAAAGGTATTGCTGCCACACCGGGAAAAAAACGTTCACTTTAAAACTTCACGTTATAAAGTGATTTATCACATTAAATCTTGAAACATTTCACATTATAACAACACATTATGTCATAGCGTGATCAACGCTTACATTGTTATAACGTGATACAATTTATGTTACAACAACAACATTTTAACATGAAAAGTTTCACATTATAACAACATAGATAGTATATTGTTGTAACAAGAAAAGTTTCTACAACTACATTATAATGTGTTTTTATTAAAAGTTCTATCTTAGGGAGGTATTTTTTTGCGGCAGGTTTTATTTATAAAGCTCAGGATAGGAAATAAAGTTTGCAATGTAATGTTATATGTTGTCTGAGAAAAGTTCCAGTGCTGAAACTGTATGTGCGATGTCTTATTAGTCCATGTGAATGGCGCCAGTTGTGTGTGCGAGACACAATAAATAGCATAATTAATTAATTAAACTAAGTGTATATTAAAGTACACATTTGCATCTTTAATCTGAGGATACTACTTATAAGCATTATTAAAAAAAATTACTGCAGGGGGAAAAACAGACAGACAATTTCACAACTATGTGTAAATAATAAGCTGTTGCCCCTGGATACCAGCAGCTGCTATTGGGAAATAATGTGTCAATGAGCTGTATGAAGATCTGGCGCCCTCTCTGGTAGAGCTGCTGCTCAACATGCAAAGCTACTATTACTGTGAATTTCTGGGAAACACAGTCACTACACAGATACTGAATCATTACCTCATAGTTGACGCTAAAGCGGAACTTGTACTAAAAAAAAAAAAAAAAAAAAAAGAACATATGATCAAATATATAAATATATA
This sequence comes from Sebastes fasciatus, assembly GCF_043250625.1. NCBI lineage: Eukaryota > Metazoa > Chordata > Actinopteri > Perciformes > Sebastidae > Sebastes > Sebastes fasciatus. Next base: position 27,024,061 of record NC_133807.1, on the reverse strand, counting down.
GGTGGCGCTTTAATTTTCAATAAAAGTATTATTTAAAGTTATTATTTAAAGACGCTAAAGAGACAGACACTAGGTCGGTAAGGTAAATAATGATTGCTTGGAACTCCTCCTTAACTTCATTTTGGAGGAACAGCTGGGGGGAGGGAGCTTCTCATAGCAGGAATCCTTTAAAGAAAAGAAAAAAAAAAAAAAGCATGCTTCCTGTCAATCTGTTAGAGAGAGAGGCTTCCTGGCAGAGAGGAGGAGCCAGCTCGCAGTTATAATGAGAGCTCTCCTCCTCCTGACCTGCTTCACTAGTAACTCACAGCTCAGCAGGGCTGGAACACACTCAACACAGAGACACAGAGACACACAGAGAGAAAACTACTTTACGAGTTTGTTGCCAAAGAACTTTTGTACATTCGTATCATCTGTGAACATCTGTGCGCATCTATCATCCACCGACACTTGGATTTATCTTTTAAAAGGAGCGGATTGAAAAAGGTGAGAATTTGTTCTTTTTTCTCAAACATAATGTTCTTTTTTCTGCAATAGAAACGTGGATACTTTAATGTGTTTTTGTGTAAGTGAGTAGTAGTTTGTTTGGATAGTGAAGCCAGGCATGGAGTGTACATTTGTGCAATCCGTATTACCATTTCTTTACTGGAACTGACCAAATCCCGAGGGCGAATTACGCACAAAAAAAAAAGTTTCCTCGAAATAGCTGTGATTTTTTCATGGAAGCATTTTTTAACGCTGTTCAAATCCCTCTCAAAGCAAACAGATGAGAGAGGGGTTGTGCAGTTTTTTCTTTGTAGATGACAAAAAGAAAAAGTCATGGCGCTCTGGGGCAATTTCCCCCATCATCACTAGGGATGTTTAAAGAGCTTGCACATCTGGAAAAATAGTTTCCAGTAGAGCTGCTGGAGCTGAGGACTGTTACCTCAACATGACTAACTGCTCTATGTTAAACTTTCAAACTAGTGTCATTGTTTCCACACTAAACTCCCCTTCTCCTTGTCTCCTCAGGTGTCTCACTTCCAGACAGAGTGACCTCTTCACCTCTCTGAACCTCACTTTGACCCCACCTCTTCAGTCTGTCTTTGTCTGCACGGCGCCCAGAGCTCCCCCCAGGCTACCTAGAGAGCGGGCACAGCGCCATGGTAACTCACAGCAAGTTTGACTCCGCAATGAGCAGCAGCCTCGTGGACTCCAGCATGCGGCTGCCTCACCGTTACAAGACTTTCACCTCCAAGACGCAGTACCAGATGGTGCTCGCCACGCTGCACAAGCTCCAGGAGAGCGGCTTCTACTGGGGCGCCATCAATGGGAAGGAGGCCAACGCCATGCTGGCGTCCGAGGCCACTGGCACCTTCGTGGTCCGGGACAGCTCCGACAACCGGCACCTGTTCGCCCTCAGTGTCAAGACGGGGTCGGGCACCAAGAACCTTCGCATCCAATGCGACGCCTCCTCTTTTTACCTGCAGACGGACCCTAAGAACATTCAGTCCGTCCCCCACTTTGACTGCGTCCTCAAGCTGGTCCACTTCTACATGCCTCAGAGCAAAGGGAACACTCGCAGTGGGAATATGTACTACATTTACTCCGGAGGGGAGAAGATCCCCCTGGAGCTCATCAGACCTCTCGCCTGCAGTTTGTCCACTTTGCAGCACTTGTGCAGGAAAACAGTGAATGGACATTTGGACGTTTCTACTAGAAGAGAACAGCTTCCTCATCCTCTTAAGGAGTTCCTCCAGGAGTACGATGCTCCTATCTAAGAGGCGTTGTTGGACTGATGCCCTTGAAAGGGGCTAACTATAAAGAAACTGGATGGTTTCAGCGCAGCTGACCATCGAAGACACGTGTTGTGTCTCAGGAGAAGCAGAGTCAAGAGATGGAGCTTGTGAAAAGGAGTACTGACAAGATGTGTGCAGGTCTCACAGAAGAAACTCTGGATTGATGACTGATCCACAAAGAGAAAAGAGAGAGAGCACTGCTGTAATCTGGCAAAAGAGAGATCGTCCTCCTCTGCCTCACTGATGACTTACAACTTACTGAAAACCGAAGTGAGGCTCACAGTCAGCTGTCTGCAGTCTGATGACACACAGCTTCCCTCTGCTGCTGCTGCTGCTGCTAAACCAAACTGTGCTGTGACGCTGTCGAGCTCACAGACACACACACACACACACACACACCACAGCCTCAGAAAATCATCCATCCATTAAAGCCCCGACCTGGCTTTTACGGTCAGGCTGGCTTTTTTTTTTTGCTGACCTCTGATGATAATCCTGGACGTATTACACACACACACACGTCCGTCCAGCATCCTGGGATCTCTGACCACGCTGGAAATTCACAGACAATGGAAACTTTTAGAGTACAAAATGAGTGATGGGTGCATATTTGTCCCAGACACGATGGGAAAACTTTTTTTAAAATGTGGAAAAGAAGACGTGTTTCTGATATTTTGTTTAGAGGAAAGGTTTACGCCAAAAAAACAGTTTGTTGGAGCACCATCATGACTGAATCCTAGAAGATCTTACTTGAGAGAAAAGCACCACTGCTTAATATGCCTTCAGTGGTGAAGAAATATACATATATATGCACCAAAAGATGTGGTAGTATTCATGGCACAGACAGGATCGCCATTGCTTGCAAATGAATGTATTAAACATGATCTTTTCCCAATAAGGAGAAGAGTCAAAATAATGTATCTTATTTTCATGAGTTTACATGAGTGCAGATGTTTTTTTTTTTGTGCTGTCTTTTATAAAGATGTACTATAAAGCCAGCCAAACCTCCGGCTGTGGATGCTTGAAGATATTTTGTTTGACGAAGCAAGCAGACTGATAACGACTTTGCACTTATTTATATTTGTACGGACATTTCATTAATTTATGATAATAAAAAGAGCACTATTTTTCTATGAAATGAGATCTGGCTGTTTGATTTGTTTTGTGATGACTTTGTTTCCACAGGCAGAGTAAACTGACTAATAGTGAAACACATTATTATTCATGGATCTTTAAGTTAAGTTTGGGTACTTTCGTTCTCTTCGTATCTCTTTAATTTTTAAGCCTCCTGCCTCAACACCAGATTGGGAAAACCACAGCTCTTCTGCATTTTCAGAGATACACTAAACATATCTCAATATATTATATAAGTTTAGAACTATAAAGTTTATCTTTTAGAGATAAGTTTCCTAGAAGGCAGCTTCAAACAGAGCAAACATGACACCTCATTGTTGCTGCTGCTTCAGACAAAATACAGCAGAACTGTAAATATAACAATCCAGCCTTCTAGAGAAGTACCAGCCCTTTATTCTAGTGTAACTCATCCCATTCTCTGTAGGTGTCAGCGTGACCCAACACGCTCTCACGCTCTCACATAATGACAAGTATACAACTTCTCAGAAAAGTCCCCGCCTTGTACACAAATACTCAGGTAAAAATATGTCAACATCCGCTTCACAGCAAAAGAATTCAAAGAGAAGTCCTATTTACCGTTGCACCTTATCCAGTAATCGAGCTGAGTGCTTCCAGCTCACTACTGGAACAACATGTTCAACAACATGTCTGTCTGACAGACTGTTTACCTGCACACAGTCTACTATACCGCAGCGTTAATCAGGAAAGAAGTTCAAGTGGGAATAATTGTTCGGTTTATTTTTAGAACAAGACATCCTGTGCTCCATGGCCCTCTTCCTTTGTAAAAGTACCTGGTTTTCATCTGTCTCGTTCTCATTGAAATCTAAAAAAAACTCCCAAAACCTATTTTTGTTGACTTTTATCGAAGAAGAAATTATTTAATTTGGCAGTTTTTCTAACCCTAATGTTGAGTTCGGAGTCCTCCTGATACTTCATGACTTTAACTAATTCTATGAGAGTTTTAAACTGACGACATTTCTCAGAAAACGATGCATTACTTCTGTTTGGGGTCTCAGAGACAACTGCTGTAAAACATTTTTATATGATCTATATGTGTGATTGGTGTTGACAGGGCTTTTTTATGCAACATTATCCTCCCCAAATCTCAAATAAGTCTGTTATAGACACTTTATTCAAGGGCTGTCAATCGATTCAAATATTCAATTGCGATTAATTGCACATTTTTATCTGTTCAAAATGTACCTTAAAGGGAGATTTGTCAAGTATTTAATACTCTTATCAACATGGGAGTGGATAAATATGTTTGCTTTATGCAAATGTATGTATATATTTATTATTGGAAATCAATTAACAACATAAAAAAATGACAATATTGTCCAGAAACCCTCACAGGTACTGCATAAAAAATATGCTCAAATCATAACATGGTAAACTGCAGCCCAACAGGCAACAACAGCTGTCAGTGTGCTGACTTGACCCCAAACTGCATGTGATTATCATAAAGTGGGCATGTCTGTAAAGGGGAGACTTTTCATTCACATATCTTGAGGTCAGAGGTCAAGGGACCCCTTTGAAAATGTCCATGCCAGTTTTTCCTCGCTAATTAGTGTTATTTAACCTCCTTCTTGACAAGCTAGTATGACATGGTTGGTACCAATGGATTCCTTTAGATTTTCTTGCTGTATATGATACCAGTATCTTCACTGTAGCTGTAAAACTGAGCCCGCTACAACCTAAAAGTTGCATTAATGTGTTAAAGAAATTAGTGGCGTTAAAATTAATTTATATTAATTATCGTGTTAACTTTGACAGTCCTACTTTATTCAGGCATCATTATGTAGCATAACATACTGTACCTTTTCTTGCCGTATAAAGTGGTTCCTAATTTGGGGGCGCGACCCCTAAGGGGGCCCAGAGTTATAAAAGGGGGGCCGCGGCGAGGCTAAATATTGATGTTCTGTACTGGGCTTAAAGATATTTTTTATTTACAAAAGGCCCGGGGCACCCTGCAGAAAAGGCTTGCGAACCTCTGAAGCATGAAATATTTCCATATTTGTTGTAATAACTACGCTTTAGAGTCGTTTCTGTATTTTGTGACCTTTGAAAGCCCAGTTTGTGGCAAAGGGAAGGATAACCACGTCAACACTTTTCTACATATTGTGATTTAATAAGGTCAGAAGAAAAAGAAGAAAGTAAAAGCAAATGTCAAACAAAACATTTTACATTTCAACAACGACTTATTTATGAACTGCCCCCCCAGATGTGGCATCTTTATTCCTCGTGAAAGCACACATCCCTCATCTCTTCACTCTACATAACATTAAGAGCCACTACAGCCTGGAACGTCGTGCACATTTACGGCAAACCGCTAAAATGATGGATGAACGGGAATCTGCAATAACCCTCCACATCCAACATAATTACGGGAATCCGCTCCTGCTCTACCTGCTTCCACAGCACTTTGTCGTTTCCTGAAGAGGTTTCAGAGAGATGCCTTTTTTTTTTCTCAGTAATGTCTTGATGTGGAACCAACATGGTTCCACTGAAACACAGAGTCAGATGCCCAGTTATAAATGCGTCACACTGTTTCCTTATAAACCACGACACCCCCCCGACCCCCCTTTAATTACTCAGAACTAAACAATTTGAGGATTTTTTGGAAACATCATGAATCATTTTTCTTGTTGAATTTGGTTTCAGGAGATGAGTGCAGGATGAGGCTGGAAGTACTGAATGCATTCCTTTGTGTGTAACAATAACAAATAAGTGCAGACTACAACAAAACTGCCGAGCATTAAAAAAACATCACTCTTGATCAACTCTATCTACGCGTGTCGTGAGGATGCATTTTAGCCTTTTTGCGTGCCATTTGTACGTCTCTTTTGTGTGTCATTCTTACGCCATGCAACAAAACTACGGTAATGGCCACACTTAGGTTAAGAAGAAGGTCCGCACACTGTAGCTCCCTTTAAGTGTAATTTATTGGCACATCTTAGTTAGTGCACGGGGCCACATAGCTTATGTATCTTACGTAGCTTACATAGCTTACGTACCTTACGTAGGTTACGCGGCCCCGTGCCCTAACAAAGATCCATCCAACCATCTTCAACCGCTTATCTGGGATTGGGTTGCGGGGGCAACAGCTCCAGCAGGGGACCCCAAACTTCCCTTTCCCAGGCCACATTAACCAGCTCTGACTGGGGGATCCCGAGGCTTTCCCAGGCCAGTGTGGAGATATAATCTCTCCACCTAGTCCTGGGTCTTCCCCGTGTTCTCCTCCCAGCTGGATAACTCCCTAACAAAGATGTGCCAATAAATTGCACTTAAAGTGAGCTACAGTGTGCTGACCTTCTTCTACATTTTTCATTGCTGTCTTCTGCTGGTCCAGCACCGGCCTTCTACGGTTTTGGATGTGTGCAACCACTTAACATTGTTTGTCGCACTTAGGTTTCGGAAAAATGTCATGGTTGGGCTTAAAATAAGTACGTAAACAAAGTAGAATACGTACGGAAATAACGTAACAGAAGTACAGAACGTCATTAACGCAACTTCAAAAATCACTCAACAACACTTCGGGACATGAACACCGGTCTACTATTTGAAACCAAGCCCCCAGGAAAAGCGCCGGTCGTTGATCCCAATTTTCATAGTGGTCAAACGGCGGTACTACAACTTCCGTGTCCGTCACGTGATGCCAGTGGGCCCAAAAAGAATTTTTTTTCCCATAGACTTACATTGGGAAAGAGATGTCTGTAAGTCAGCGGATACTTTTTTTGAGGTGAATCAACTTCCAGTACGAACACTCTAACAGCCCTTATTTAAATCATTAAGTCCTAAATGTTGTAAAACGCACTAATAGCCAAATCTTGAGTTATTTACCTTCCTTTGTTCATGAGAATGAGACCCAGATTGAGACTGGAGCGAGGGCTGGGAGGCTGAGTTGGCAAGCTGTGGCGACAGCGTGACGGTGTAACCCCGTTACCGAGCCATGTGACCGAGTGGACGCTACTGCGCCTGCTCCTCCATGGGCCCGGTGGATGCGGAAGATCGCCGGAAGATTCGGGTACTTTTCCAGTCGCAAAACGAGCCATTTTGGCATCATGCGCCACTAAGCAACTTTCATAGGAATGAACGGGAGCCCGCCTCCAACGCTGTAACCAGTTCTTTTAATACATCCATGGTTGAAAGTCCTGTGTTTGTTGAACCCAATAACCTCCCCTCCCACTCACGATAAAGCAGTCTTTCTTTCTCACGTTTTATTTTACGTCACTAGCTCTGAGCGTAGCATATTTATGCAGATTCATATACATTGCAGTCAGTACTACATGGTGTACAAATGACACACCAAAAGCAAGAACGGCGTTCTTATTTCACGGGAAATAACGATTTACTGTGTCATTCTTGTGCCATTTAGTGCCTGAGCTCCATGTATAAACAACACATAAGGGAGATAGATGGGAAAGCACGAGAAAACACATGATTCTGTACAGTTTATTATGTGATGATTAGTTTAGAGTATCTGTCAGTGAGTTCAACTCTGGTAGTGTTATGAGGTATTTAAAGAGAAGAACATCAATAACCTTTCAAAGGCATTGTTACACTTATCCAGCTGAAACCTGTCTGACCTTCGGCAGAGGACTATTAAAAGCATGCTGGCTTATTGCTGCGCAGCTCAGGAGAAATTCTTTGGTAGTCCCCGGTCATGTGATTCTAGAGAACAAGCCGTGCAGAGTCAGAGCGCTGCTCACACAAGCCATTTGTCATTGTAGCAGCACCCGCAGCCAACCATGCAGCAAGCATCTGAAACCATTACAGCTCCCACATCAGGTTTTTCTGTGGAAGTGCCGGTGTTTTCTCCGCAGCTGTACTCAACCTGTCACAGAGTTAGCACAGAACAGAGCTGATTGGTGGAGAGATAACATTCCTGGTTACTCCTTCTTTTTATTTTTCTTAAGAACGTCTATTTATATAAAGACCGCTCAAGGCAAAGTGGAAACTTTTTTATAAAGTACATCAGTATTGCTTAAAATAAAGAGTCTATAATGTCAGTTAAGTAACTTTATAACATTTGAACGCACCATTTTTTGGCTACAATACAGTTGTTTATGCTTCGTGTAAACTGAAAGAGTGTTTCTTTATATCATCATTTATAAAAGGAGTTAGGGTCAGAGGGAGGGGAGCGCCAGGATGTATACTTTTTTATCCCGATAGTTGAATCAGCAATTGACTATCCAAATTTAGTGTTTACAGATTTTAGATTAATTCATTTTACTTTTTAAAAAAAATATATTTTTACTTTCTAGTAAAATTTCTTATTAGTTCTGATTGGATTATTATGAGAAACGATAATTTAGCAATCATAATCACTATATAAACATTTAATAAATGGTTTATAACACACTATAATGTAGTTTTAAGCACCTATGAGGACATTATTAGTGTTTATTAATGTATAGTATGTGTCAACAATTGTAATTTCTCCTATAAAGACATACTTTATATCATTAAGGGTATTAACCTGAAAGAATGTCTCTGGATATCATCATTTTTAAAACTCAGCCTTATCTGGCCAGGCAGGACTTTTCTTATTAAATGTGCAATAAATATCTTTTAATCTGCCATATTTAAAATATTACCTCAAGATTACCTTGGTATTTTTTTTTTTTTTCTAAGTATAATGGTTTTATAAAATGATACCATGGCTGTATAACAATTAGACAATTTTCCCTGAGCCGGACTAATTATAGCACAGTGAATCGCCTAATGTCATGTTGGATTTATATATTTAAATACAACCTGCCGACTGGGAAAATCCATTCATGTCTGCCCCTCGGACGTGGGGATTTTGTAGACTCGGGTTGACGTCACAAATTATTGACGTGTTCAAACAAATGCGTAATACACAAACATTATACTCACACAATGTAAACAACTCTATTTGTGTAAAGGGAGTAGTGTCACGTCTGCTGAAATTCATTTATGCTTGTTTTTTTTGTAATAAAAATCCCTTTGAATGTGGCCGTGTGATGTGTCAAACTTGATAGTAATGAGATGTAAAAAAAAAAAGTCCCTTTATAAGATAAATACTCTGTAATCTGCTGACATTCACTGGTATCAAGCAAAAACATGTTTTTGCTATCGGCTATATTAGATTTCTGAAAACTAACATTACAAAATACTGTGTGACCTTTAAACTAGTAAAAACTTGTAGAAGATTAGATTCAAGCCTTTTTGCTTTGCTTACATAGATAGGCTTATTTGAGATCCTGTTTATCTACTTTTTCTACAATATTGCGCAATAGGTCAATAAAAGGATGGAGCTCATGGGACGGTTGGACTGAACTTTGGCCAGGTATTCATGAGACACACGGTTAAAAATAGCCAAACCCAAACAAAGACAGAAGTGACCGTAAATGGTCAGATCATTTTGCATAAACCGATAATCCATTTATATTCAAAACAATTCCAGTTACATTTTGATTCCAGACTTTAATTTACATAGACGTATCTTTTTTTTAGGGCTGAGGTAGCATGTTTTGCATCTTCTCCCATGACGTTTTTGACCAGATGCCTATTTGTCAAAGACTGAAGGAAGCTAAAGTTGAGTCTGACAGGAACTTAAACACTAAATTACAGACATAATTATTTTTAAAAAGACACAGAGGCTCATAAAACAGCAAGCAATGTGGCCCTAATACTCCGTAGTACATTTGCTCTTTGTCCCTCACTGCATTAGATTTATATACTATATACTAGACTCTAAACTGTGTTACCTTCATCACCATGCTCAAATATTTTGTGGCTCCAGACAGATATTTCTTCTTTTTTTTTTGCCTAAAATGACTCTTTTGATAGTAAAGGTTGCTGACCTCTGAGCTAGAAGTAGTTGCTAGTTAACAACCTTGTGCTTCATAAAAGTAGGAAACTCAAAACAGTTATTGAAGTCGAGCAGTTATCCGATTGATAATGAAATATTTCCCTAATGAAGCCACAAGGTGCCGGTTTTTATCTTAATTTATTGCCCTTCACATGATTCCTCAGGCTTTTCATTGAGTGAAGAGATCCAGTGAAGAAGATCCAATGGTTCCAGTGGATGGCAAGCCGCCCAGCTCGATTCCCAGGAACCTGCCACCGAAACAGCCAGATTAACAACTTCGTGGTGATGGTGTTACGTGCTGGTAAGTGCACTCTGACTCATTATTTAAAATGTCGATGTAAATGCTGCATTTGTTTTGCTATTTATAGGCAAACTAAAGTTGCAGGTAACTGAATTTGTTTGTGTTTATGGTTATTGCACTCAAAACGTAGCTCCTTCTGAACCTAGATGGAGGTGTATTTACCCAGGAGTGGGTTACATATTGATTACCTCAATGGTAGGTCACACAGTGAATAAATTCAACAAAATAAAGCACAATTTTCTGCAACAGGCCCTAAAGGGGAAGTTAATCGAAGCGTTAATCGGTTAAAAATCGGCCGGTTCATTTTAAGGAAACCATGAGCACTAAAGTATAATACGTTCAGTTTTATTGTGCTGTTGGTTGCTGATGCCACGTTCGGTGCGTGCCTCTATGTACCGGACATATGTTTTAAATAGCCATACAATAGCCTAAATTTGACATAACTCGAAAATAATTTAAATGAAGAAGCGGTCTAGAAAATAAAATAATAGGCTGGTCGGTCCGATTTCCGCGTTCATCAAATTCAAAATAGTTTTGTGTGGCTCGTAGGGCTGTAGCCCGCCGAATAGTTTGAAGGTCCATTCATAACGTTGACATTCAAATTATTATTAATACTTTACCGAAACATTGCGTGCGGTCCACCTCCACCGAGCAGCCGGGTTATAACAGGATAAAAGAAGGTGTTGTGTTGGCAAGCCGGTGCCGTAAAATGAGCGTTGTTGCTCGATCAAATGAATGATTCATAATTAAAATCTTATTCGATAGCTTCATACTGGTATAAATAATCAATTTGATAGTATTTCCCATCTTTGCTGAGCACGAGTTTTGTGCGAAAGGAATTAAAGGCCCATCCTATATAGACGCCTGTTGAGTTCAGTGATTGAAGCAAATAAAAGGCCGGGCTATGTTTGCAGTTTTACAGTTGATACAAACTGCTGAACCTGCATTTACAAACTTCTTGTCATTTGTGAAGTAGCCAATCAGATGTCTCCCTCCTTTTCAGCCAGTCACATGAGCGAGTCCCCAAGGGGGTATTTAGCATTTATTATTATGCTGTATTTACAGTGGCAAAAATAACTCTTAAATCTTTATTATCTGGAAAAAAAACAACCCTCACTGAATCTTGATATATATTTGTAAGTTACTGTATGTGCCTGGTCATTTCGCCTCATTTGCTCCCTCTGACCTCAGCAGAGTCTTATGCTGACAGCCCTGTTGAGCGCGCGGTGGAGAAACAGCGAAAAGCCTGCTTCCCGCTCGTCTTTCCAGTCTCTCAGTCTGTTGACAATTCCACAACTGCTGGTTGCCATGGAGTCGTTGTCAATGAGCTCCAGATGCCAGATATGAGAGCCAACCAGGGAGCAGCAGTGAGTCACCATGGCCCGCAAAGTCCCACCCCCTGAGACTCTTCTCCGGGCACGCTCCTCCTGTTCCTCCTCCAGGCATCCACATTTACTGTTAGCACTCCACTTCCCTGTGCTCCTCTCTCCACTGCCGGGCTGTAATACCATAAATCTGCACTTCACGGTATTCTTTGAGCTTTGAATCCTCGGCCACTTCAGCAGCTCTTTGTGCGGACTGTTATATCTGCTCTGCTTTGCTTCAGTAGAGGGGGGTCCAAGCAGAGAAAAAACAGACCAAGCAGGAATAAATATGAGGCAATGGTACTAAATTAGAAACCACTGACGGTATTGTGCATGAGCTCCTCTGGCAGTTCTCATGGCTATTTTAGTCTTATATTTCACAGATCCCAAGAAAGCAATAAACAAAGAACACAAAAATATTATGATTGGATTAGGACTCACTTTTCCATGAGGTACTTTACAATAACCTCCTAAGCTCTAGCCCTAGGAAAAAAAGGCCTAAAATAACATAAGCCTAATCAGGAATAGCTCCTCAACCATGAGGTTTATATGCATATTTCTGCTCTCCTTTGAAAGGTAAGGAAAGAATATGAACCCATTGTAAGTAAACCTATTTATATTAACCATCCCAGAGTAAATGGAGATGCAATAAAGGAAAAAATATATATTTTTTTATCCTTGTCTAGTATATAATCTAAATTTCAAAGGCAATATCACCATGATGGATTAATCGCAAATTAACTGCACATTTTTTTATCTGTTCAAAATGAACCTTAAAGGGAGATTTGTCAAGTATTTAATACTCTTATCAACATGGGAGTGGGCAAATATGCTTGTTTTATGGAAATGTATGTATATCTTTAATATTGAAAATCAATTAACAACATAAAACAATGACAAATATTGTCCAGAAACCCTCACAGGTACTGCATTTAGCATAAAAACATATGCTCCAATCATAACATGGCAAACTGCAGCCAACAGGCAACAACAGCTGTCAGTGTGTCAGTGTGCTATGACTTGCCCCAAGCTGCACGTGATTATCATATCTCAATATAACACAGTCCAGTTCAACACCCATGCAAACTACAACCTCAATAATGAACATATAGTTAAGTTATTAATAAATGTAGATTTATGGCTGAGCTGGTGTTTTGGATTGCAATACATGTTACAGGTGTACCTAATAAAGTGGCCACTGAGTGTACTTTTTAAGTGGTAATTTAGTGCTTTTTCACAAGTTGTCACTTGTAGATGGAATCATGTAGAAATGCTTCGAGTCATAAAAGTGTTAATCTTACTAAAGCTCCTGTTTTGTATACAGTATGTATATCGTGAAAACCTGCCTACAGTTTTACTGGAAACCAGTCACACAAGTACCAACAGGCCACTTTGAGATATTTAGATTTCCTTGGTGATTTAATACATGTTGCACAATTTGTCCTTTTTTTGAGGATGGGCTTTGACGTAAAAATCCAATTTTGAGTCACACGAGAGCAGCAGTTAGGCTGTGTCACAGCGTGTTTCCACACACCTACAGTACACAGTGAGCTAACAATAGTCAGCACATCATAGATTTACACTGCAAACCATTCATTAAGCTGGTGCAAAGGTGCGAAATGAACTGGAAAAAGAGTGGTGTGTGTGAACAGATAAGGCTGTTTGTTTTGCTTTCATTTCATCATGTCGTGAAGTTACCCTTCAGGTAAATCACTACACAGTTTTTCTTTCTTTTTCTGCATTTCCAGAAACTATAATTACCGTTTGGATTGCTTGTAATTGTCAGGCTGGCACTGAAAGTAAACAAATGTCAGCTGAAGAGAAATCCCTAACAGTCCTCCTGCTCTGCCGGGAAACACCCTCTGAGTCACCGCTGCAAAAAGGCAGCCTGGTGTACCGTAGCAGTAGGCGTGAGGGAAATGACGTATTTCTGGTGGATGGTTACTTCACCAGATACTTCAATACGTTGTGCAAACACAGCCATCATTAGTTACAACACAGGGCACCCATACGCAGCAGGGTATTTACGAGCATCACAAAAAAATGTGATCAGGTGTCAAATAACACTGAACAGATATTGTAAAAAAAAAATGTGGTGTTTGACAAGCTTGTTGCTACGCACCGCTGTGGTGATACCCTGACTCACTTCCTGCTCATCTTATCTGAGTGGAAAACACTTGTCGACTATCTTTGGTTATCGCACATTCAAAGTTATAAGCAGCAATAGAGTACAGCTGCTGCAGGGACACCTTTCTCTCTGGTGTGCTGAATGTTGGGATTATAAAAAGCATAACTTTCCTCTGAGTCATGAACAGTTCTATTTTAATACACTTTGACATTTGTTGACAAAACAGTTTGTTCTTAACGTAATCTTTTAATCTAATCTAGTGCTATGACGTTTTTTGTCCTGTGCTGGACTATAATACGACACCACTGTGTGTGTAAGAGTCATTGATACTGTAGGAAAAAGGGTGTGTCTCTGTCCAGTCACGGTGCTTGTGACATAATTGACGTTAATACTGTCCTCATTCATTACGCAGCACAGCATGTCCTCACCATGGAAACCATAATAATGCAGAAGTCTATGTGAAGTGTATTGCTCTGGGCTGTGTGTGCAGATATATGCATTTCCACACATCTATGCATTAAAAGTAGGGCTGTCAATCGATTCAAATATTTAATTGTGATTAATCACACATTTTTTTCATCTGTTCAAAATGTACCTTAAATGGAGATTTGTCACGTATCTAATAGTCTTATCAACATGGCAGTGGGCAAATATGCTTGTTTTATGCAAATGTATGTATATATTTATTACTTGAAACCAATTAACAACATAAAACAATGACAAATATTGTCCTGAAACCCTCACAGGTACTGCATTTAGCATAAAAAATATGCTCAAATCATAACATGGCAAACTCAAGCCCAACAGGCAACAACAGCTGTCAGTGTGTCAGTGTGCTGACTTGCCACAAACTGCACGTGATTATCATAAAGTGGGCATGTCTGTAAAGGGGAGACTCGTGGGTACCCATAGAACCCATTTTTATTCACATATCTGGAGGTCAGAGGTCAAGGGACCCCTTTGAAAATGGCCATGACAGTTTTTCCTCGCCAAAATTTTGTGTAAGTTGACATGGTTGGTATCAATGGATTCCTTATGTTTTCTAGTTTCATATGATACCAGTAGCTTCATTCTAAAGTAAAGAAAAACTTTACTGCCAGCTACAGCCTAAAAATCATTAGTTGCGTTAATGCGTTAAAGAAATTAGTGGCATTAAAACTAATTTACATTAACGCGTTATTATCGCGTTAACAGCCTAAAAAATAAATAAATAAAAAAATAAAAATAAAATAAAATAAAATAAAATAAAATAAAATAAAATAAAATAAAATAAAATAAGATAAGATAAGATAAAATAAAATAAATAAAATAAATAAAATAAATAAAATAAATAAAATAAATAAAATAAATAAAATAAATAAAATAAATAAATAAAATAAATAAAATACATTTAATTATAATAAACTTATAAACTATATACTGACAGATAATGTAGCTTGGTAACAATAGATTCATTAGGTTTTATAGTTTCCAGTTTCTAGTGTTTTCACCCTAGCTTTAAAACTGAGCCCGCTATGATCTAAAAATCGGAAGTTGCGTTAATACGTTAAAGAAATCAGTGGCGCTAAAACGGAAATTTGCGTTAATGAGTTATTATTTAACTTATATAACTTTGACAGTCCTAATTAAAAGTTAATGGACACATGCTGCCCACATTGAGCACAAATGGAATATGATTTTAATAACAGTACTTCTCTTACGTTTAAAGAGAGAAGTGGAAACTCAGCAGTTTTGCATATTAAATAGAAGGAAAAAAACTAATACTGGAACTTCCTCCTTCTTGTGAAACCTTTTGCAAGAGTAGACAAGCATTTTTTCCTCAGAAGTATTGAAGCATTGATACTTTTCTTGGGTATCAATAAGGTTAACACTCTTAGAACTTGCCCTGTTTGAAGATAAGGCCTCTACCCACAGCACTGCTGTGTCTAACCTGCAGCTGTCTGTCCTGCTTTAGCGTACCCTATTAAACAGAAACTAAAAGCTGGCAGACACACAATTATCATACGGGGGCGTGACTAGTAGTTCCTCAGAAATTCCCTTTGAGTTTGACTTTTTATAGCCGCTTTAGCACGTAATAGATTACCAGATAACCTTTATCTACTCTGTGTTCTCTCTCACTTTCAGCCTGTGTTGATGTGTTGTACTGATTATTGTGGTGAGATATGCTACATTAGTAAAGACATCAAAGTGTCACCATGACATGTCGACACAGATTTACTTCTACGAAACAGAGTCATTCAAACACCTGTCAACATAATATGATACAGCTGAACACTTTATTTTATTCACTGCCAAGGTTAGTGTTAATCAGTATTAGGAATAGTTTACTTTAAAGGTGCTCTATACGATATCCAGAGCATTAACATAGCATCAAACAATTATTGTCTATGTAAAGATCTAGAGGAGTATTGTCTACCTGAGCAGAGAATGAAGTCACTTTCCCTCTGTGTGTGTTGTAATCCGAGCTTCTCCGTGCTTTTTAAATAGCCGGGCCGTGCTTTAAGTGCATTTTAGTAAGGGCTCGGACAACTCACCTTTCTCCCGATTCGATACTATCGCGATACTTTGGTGCCAATTCGATATGTACTAAGATTTTTAAGTATTGAGATTCTACAAGTATTGTGATTCGATATTATGATTTATTATGTGGCGTACACACCAAAAGCAAGAACAGCGCTCTTATTGCATGCTTTCATTCATATGCCTTTTCTGTGCGACTGGGCTAGACAAGCTGGGGAAGTCAGAGTACTTAGAGATGGACTATATAAAGACCAAAACCATACTGTTGGTTTTGGTCTTTTCATGGGATTTGTTGACAGTAACAACAATATAGAATAACGCCAGCTTTATCCTTTAACATGCAAAGTTGGTCTGATCTCTGGGGCTGACCCAAATGCTTCGAAGCTTCGAAGCTTTGACCATTGCCATAATAATCAACCTCCAAATCACTATTTGAATGCTTCGTTTTTTTCTGTTCTTTTCTTTTCTTTTTGTATATATATTTACAGTATGTGATAATTTTTTTTTAAAGTGATAATTTATTGGGAGTAACAACAGGTGTACAGAAATATACAAATAGAGCTTTGTCCCTCCATATTTTGATATTTTTCCCCCTAAAGCCCCCTCCTAACCCAACCCTCACCCATTGCCGATGCAAAAAGGATAAAGAAAAAAAAACAAAGTTAAATTAAATTTGAAAGAAAAGTAAAACATTTTCTGAATTAAAATAAAACAAATAATAAAAAAATAAAGTAAACATTGACAGTAATGATAATTATAGGATAAATCCCAAAAAGTATGTAATAATAATGTATAAATCCCAAAATATCCCATGAAATAAGGAATAATCCCACAACATTATTCATTATTTATATTCAACATTCATTATTATTAATTATTCTCAGACGGATATCACTATTTGTTGTGTGTAGAGCGGTGTGTGTGTACAGTAGTGCGTCAGCAGCGCTGAAATGTTGGAGATGGAGACAGACAGAAGAACACGTCAGCCTGCTGCACTTTACCGCGCCACAGGCGGAGCTTCGAATATTTCTCACTCAAGCTTCGAAGCCAAAAAAAATGGTATTTGGGACAACCCTACTGATCTCATGTCTTCTGTTGCCTCTTTTTTTCTTCTACCCTTCTGATTTTCCTTTGCTAGCAGTCCTGGCCTTCATCAGCCAATAGAAATGAAAGTGTTTTCTAAAGAACAAGGGGTGAGCTGCAGATCCGTGTACGTTAAGGCTTAGAAACCATGTGACATTCACCTACAGGCTTTCATGCTGAGCTAACGCTATATCTGGAGCCTTATCTGGAGCCTACTCCTCCTGGCACTGCATGGCACCATCTCTGTATATGGCAGCTCATAAAGCTGCAATTAAACAGCTGTAAGTCATGTGCGTGTGGTTATAAATTGTTCCATTGGAAAGACATTGAATTGAATGGTTCCCTTCCTGCATAGTCAGGTTCTTATCAGGTGAATGATACGTTATATAATTCTTCTCAGCAGGCGACAGTAATGAATATGTGAATGATTGTCCAACATCAGTGTGTGTTCCTGTTAAAACGATCTTTATCTCATACTTCATGATAAAAGCGAGTGATCGTTATATTAGTGGCCTCAACTGTAAACCAGTCGGATGAAAAGCAGGAGCCAATAGGGTTAAATACAATAATATGGACACAGTGTCAGGCTCATTCACTATTGTTATGCATGTAAGAGATGATTATTAAGGCTGGGACCATACACCTAACTCCTGATTCGATACTATCACGATACTCGGGTGCCGATTCAATATGTATTGCGATTCGATATTATGATTTATTGCGATTTTTGTTGACTTTTTTTACACTACACCATGAGAAAAAGTCGAATCATACACTTTTAGGGACTTTTACTTTGAAAAATATCTAAATGAATACAGTAAAAATGTTTGAGTTTTTTTAGCATGTATGTAGTCAGAGATGTCCTGAAGTCAAATATATCAGTCATCATCAGGCATTATTTATAACATTTTACATTTTCTCACAAATTAGTGGTATTTTCTTTTTAATTTATAGGGGACATGTAATGTTTTATACTTCTGGTGAATATAATCCAATCAATCTTATTCCCATATATGTATTTTGTATACACAGTTCCTTTTGTTAACACCTTATTTTGAAAACCAGACGCAGTCACATGTGTATACTTCTGCTAATTTCGCGAAATGCGTCGCTAGCTCTCCCCGTCAGCTCCCTTCTCTTTATACATCCATGGTCAGCTCCATCGCGGCCGTTTGAATGCATTTAACATAAATGTCAGCATATGGGTGCTCTACAGTTGTAGCATTGGCCCATTTGACCACGGAGACGAGAGTGACGGCCGGCTTGACCGCACGTTACCGCAATACGATAACGTTTCCTGTCCATGACAGAGTTAGCATGCAGCTTTAGCCGTGATGTCTAGCTCTGCTTTTCCTGCAATGTGTGAAACCCAAAGTGTTTCCATACTTTAAAATGTGAGGGTTCAGGCCGTATCCACGCGGACCCTCCGCCGTTTGTACTTTCACATTTCGGCTCACTGCGGTTTGTTTTTGTGACGGATACGGAACGGATATGACGTCGCGTTACTCAGACTACAACAATAAAAGCGGTAACTTCCTTCAACCTCCACATAGACTCAAATGAAGCAAATATATTGATTCTGGCATTAAAACATTAAAAAGATTGAGAGAAACCTGATAACACCAGTTGCTTTTGGCCAAAGAAACTAGAATTGGTATCGACCTTTATGTAAAAACTTACGTAAATACCAGATTTTTAAATGGGGTTTGTAGGTATGTGCAATTAGGGGTATTGCTGTTGCTTCAGTATGGTATGTAGACAGAGAAAGAATCAGACTGCATGCAAACCCAGGATTTATGTCATCAAATTATAGCAGCACTCATGAAATCAGATTTTTTTTTCCCTCATCGTTTCTTGTTATCCTTCTGTTCCACGAATCAGCTCGACTCTCAGCAGACAAAGTTTCCGATTGTCCAACGAGGAAATTGATGTGAGGATGCGTGATGTGACTAAACACTCGGCCATTTGAAATAACAAAATGATCCAAAGCCACATTCTCGGATCATGTGTGGATCATAAGCCAGCAGAAAGAGCTTTCCTGGAAACCATCTAATCATTCGACACACAGTCGAGCCATTCAATACATCAAGCCACTTACTCAGTATACAATGACAGCAGTGTGTGTGTGCGTGTGAAAGAGAGAGAGAGAGAGAGAGATAAAGAGATGTCAGTGTGTGTTTATGTGTGTCCTAACATGTGTGCATGTGTGCACATTAGACAAAAATGTAACGATAAGAAAACAAAGGCTGAAAGCAGTCAGGTGGAGTGAACAGGTCTTTCCTGTAACAGAGGTCATCCGGTGACCAGAAGTGACCCTGAATGCCCTCGAGGACTGCCGGGACGCTGCGTCAGCAAAGAGCGCAACCAGTTACTGGATCTCTGGCAAAAACAAAACAAAACAAGGAAGAGTCAGAGCAGTCTTTCAATGTTATACAATTATACAGAATATCAATATTTCTATATGAACATACCAATGCCAATGGATTTTATACTTTCTTATCAATGTCATATATGAGTAGGCCACCACATATTTATAGTGCATGATTTGTTTAATATGACAGACATGTTCAGCAGCATTTACTCAGATCTTTCACTAGTAAAAATAGCAATACCACAGTGTAGAAATACTACATTACATGGAAAAGTCCTGCATTAAAGTAAAAGTACAGAAGTATTAGCATCAAAATATAATTAAAGTACCAAAAAAAAATAAAAAATACATAGGGAGCTGTTCCTCTTCATATTGCTCTGCCATGTTTCTACAGTAGCCCAGAACGGACAAACCAAACACTGGCTCTAGAGCCGGGGTCAGCAACCTTTATTATCAAAAGAGCCATTTTAGGCAAATAAAAAAAATAAAAAATCTGTCTGGAGCCGCAAAACATTTGAGCCTATAGTCTAAGTATATAGTATATAAGTCTAATGCGGTGAGGGCCAAAGTGCAAATGTACTACGGAGTATTAGGGTCATATTGAGGGAAAACAAATCTGAGATTTCCAGAATAAAGTCATAATATTACAAGAAAAAGGTCGTAACATTACGGGAATAAAGTCATAACTTTACGAGAGAAAAAGAAAATAACACGTAAAATTACTACTTAATAATATACGACTTTGTTCTCTTAATATTTTGACTTTATTCTCGAAATCTCAGAATTATTTATTTTTCCTCAATGTGGCCGTAATACTCCGTCGTACCGTCGTACCATAGAACTACAACAATGATAAATAAAAATGAAAATGTAAACAAAAAACAGTTATTCACTTCCGTTTTTAGAAATCCACAAGGAGCCACTGCAGAAGTGCTCCGGAGCCTCCGGTTGCTGACCTCTGTTCTAGAGACTTTCGTGTTTTTACGTTACACTGAAGGCCACCGTAGTTCTCCGTCACACTTGTGAAACTGTGGTAAATCCGGAAATCCTCAGGTGCCACGTAAAACACAGTACAAGTGCATGAGCGTCGTTAACGGATGTAAGACAGACAACAATGGATGTTGTGTCCTTATTGAAGAGCTAGTTTTAAATCATTCCCAGCTCTTGCCTGTGTTTAGTTATTGAGCAGTGTTGTGCTGTAGTCCATTAAAAAAAGACTATATTGTTATTGTTATAGGCTCAACATTAGTGTCTCCTGATTGAGTTTGAAAAGTGCTCAGCCCAGTGTGTGTGGGCTTCTGGATTTGATGTAGTAACTCTCGGTCTGCTGTTTTGTTTAGAGGAAGTGTCGGTGATACATTGTGCTCATCACTTCACAGGTCCTCACTTGTACTTTTTGAAAATTTCGTGCAACTCTGTAGTTTTACCCAATCATCCTTGGGAACACACAAACTTAGACTTGTTGGACATTCTGCAGAAACTATCTGGAAATGATTATGAAAATGAGTCATGATAATTAACACATGATTACAAGTCATCCACACAATAAGTCACAACAGAGGCATCTGCAGATAAATCCCTCGGTTTTATATCCAAAGAGACAAGAAAAAATGTGCTGGTGTTGTATTTCTAATCCTTTTTGAAAAATCCAACACAACTCTAAGAAAGAAAACATGCAGGCAGACCCCTGTACTCTGTTTTCAGTAGAAAATTCCTGTCAGGACATGAAAGGTGTCCGAGGAAAAACACGCGGCTGCCATGGAGATGTCCGCCGAAGACACTCTCGCGTCACAGGAAACCGCACGGCACGAATAACGCTCCAGAAACAGCTCCTGCTCACTTCCATGGAAACGCAGCCCGGGGAACAATCTGATACTGTACGCTGTTCGCTGTACCAGCAGGCCTCGCACAGCCCACACACCAACTCCAAAGCACCCCTCGCCGCACGCTGACTCTCACAACACAACAAACCTCAACCTCAAATGTCACTGCCATGACAATAAAAGCTGCCATTATATGGGCCTGCTGGCCCGAAGAGGAAACAGTCGTTCTGCTCTTTTCCTGATGGGAAAACCCTACTATAAACGGGCTTCACTCCCAGTGCTTTTTCCATTGCTATGAAAAGTGTCTTCGGTAACAGAAATGTAAACATCAATAAGGCAAAATATAAAAAGTTTATGAATACTTCCATTTACGTTTCAGACACTGTCAGGACTTGTGAATCTGAGGGAAAAAAAAGGCTTTTGTTGTTTATTAAAGTGCAGCTGGAGTAGAGATCTAATCGCATAATGATTTAGTGGCACTCAAGGGTATATTTTCTGTTTATATGAATTTAAAAACAGTACAGTGTACAGTGCATATCTACTGCGTGTTGGTGGCTTTAATTCAGTGTGAAGCATGCTGACAGAAGAGGTTCAGTTTCTAATTAAGCTTTACAAGGAGACGCTTGATTTAAGCTGCTCTGAACATTGATGCTTAATGTGCTGGGTCAAGTAAAATGGGATTTATGTACACTATACTATGGCAAGGGAAGTGTGCAAAATACAGGGGGTCTTGGACACCCCGAGATTAGCACTTGAGACCCCCTGAAAGCCTCAACTGCAACATTTTTGGTGTTCATTATTCAGTTTTCAAAATATCTCTTCAAAAATATGAACACAGGAAAATATTGTTGTGGTGTTTTCTCTTATATTGCCATTGAATACCCAGTTGTTTCTGGTAAGGCCTTCTTCATTGGGCGGCAACGTTGCAAATGGTCTGCAATGCAAAGGTGGTGTAGTTTAGAAAACCTAACGAACGTTACCCCGTACAACCTGAATAAGCAGTGGATTTGTTTCTGCTCATGATTACACTTAAAATTACAGACTCAGTACGCATCAGGTCAGGGAAATATGTCAAAGAGAAAGCAACTAGAAGAAGACCAGCCCAGGCCTCTGAGGTCCACTCTTTTTAAAGGTAACATTGAATATTTTTCGATCTCTAGCTGTTTGCCGTGTGACTGAGTTGTGATAGACTGAGTGTGCATAAAAAACATTATACAGCCACACACAAGTGTATGTGTGTTGGGTTAGAGAGAGAAAGGCAAGTGTGCTGTGTGGATTGTTATGGGGTTGTGCAGTTGTGTGAGAGGCCTTATTGTTAACAATATTAGCCTGATTAGGTGATATATGTACCAAAGCGTGTATAGCCTAGTTGACTGCCTTGGCTTGCATCCATTAAATCTTGTTGCGTATATAGTCCAGGGCTCAACAATAAGGATTGCCTGGGGCAAGTAAAATGCCACGTTGGGCTAGTAGCCTACATCTAGCAACTCACTTACCCGATCAGGCAAGTGGTAAAAATACTATTTTGGATATGCAAGAATGTTTATTGCTTCGCATTTATGACAAACTCTGTGTTTCCCCTATATTTATTCTGCAGCGGCGGTGCGCTGAATGATTCACACGATCATTATTATCCTCATTAATATCCTTTGCTCTTGTGTTTCACTGAATGCTTAGGTGCACCGCGGACGCGTCAGAAAAACCTGCCACAGGAGCGCCTATTTAACCCCTGATTCCTAACGTAACACACCTTAATTTATTGGATCTGAGAACGAGTGGCATGCAACGATAGCTTCTCCACACATACACGGAGCAGAGGAAAGATAGGTGAAGATAATGTTGTTTGTACAGGAAGTAGTGTAGTGGTCATTGATAAGGTTGGTGTAAGTAGAGATGGATAGGTTACAGAGGAGTGGGCATACTCTCCTATATATTCAAATGGCTTTTTGGCTGATAGGTGGGTATACTGTAAACCGCCAGTAAAAGCTCCACCTCTGGGTATGGGTTACAAACAGGCTCGGTAGTGAACGGCATGCTAACGTGCTGACGAATTCAGTGTTCTTGTGTATTTAGCTGAGCTAGACCAGAGAATATTTGGCTAAAATAGATCACTGATGTTTTGCTCTCATTGTTCTCCGTGAAGTTTACTGGAAGTTGTGTAATGTTGCGTTAGTTAATGTTGCGTTAATGTTTGGTTAGCTATCCACTACAAACACCTGGTCTGAGGCCCTTTTTGCTGTAAAATATGATGAGAGGAAAGGAAGGTTTGCGAGCATGGTAATAACACTAATGTGCTCAAGATTATCTCAGTTGACTTTTAGTGGAAAATCGCAGCTTTTACTTTTCACTTTGTTCATCTAAAAAAAAAAAAAAGAAGGAACATTAATCATGTCCAACATGATAACAAAACCTGAATAAAAGCAGGATGAGAGAATACACCCTTCAAACTAATTAAGTATTTGTTGCAACATGCTAAAGGCTCAGTTCGACATACACATAACAGACTGTTATCTTGGCAGATGTCAGCGCATGTTCAACATGGAGGTGTAATGATGCAGGGACTGTTTTTATGCCATTGGATAAATGAGGCCAATTCGTAACGGCCGAGCCTCATTTGAGTGTGATAGCTTAATGAAACATTACAGCTGGCCAGGTGCAGGTCTCATCATGTGATCAATTCAAAAGACTCTGGCAGAGAACAAACGATCACTGGCTTTGTTTTTCTCCATGAGGCTGTGAACTCACCAGTCCCAATACAGACCAAGATGGAATGAGATATTTGCTGCATGACTGAAAGATTCACATGAACCGGACCCAGATTTCTGTGAAACAGTTTTAGGGTCTGACTGAAGGAAAGGAATTTGGTCTGTTCTGGAGAGTGGGCCTCATATAAAGATAAATATACAGCAGTGAGGTATATTACTTGTCATTATTAAAGGCTTAGCGCAGGGCTGAGAGTGTGCACATACATTTAAAGTGGTGTAATGTGCATTAATGAAAGAAAGGAAAAGTTCAGATGTGAACACGTGACTTTTCTTGGAAACTGTAATGAGTCACAGTCTTGGAAACAGCAAAGTCCTAAATGAGGAAATGATGTTTAGTAACAAACTGAGAGAAAATACAAAGCACGGAGAGAAATTAAGCAATACGTGTTGAATATTTAAGCTTCGCTTAATGTCATTTCCCTGGTGGTAATCGTAAGTGAACACGTAGTTTAGAAAAATGAGCTCACAGGTCAGAAAAGGACACACGCAGGCTCATTCTCACTGGACTGACTCATATGTTTAATACACGGAGATTTAGGGCAGTGGTTCCCAGCCTATTTTCCTTGAAGCCCCCGAAGAAAAGCTGGCGATTAAGTGTCCTAAATGAGTCTTTTTTATCAAATCAACATTCTTTAATGAGTATAACTCTTCAGTTTTGTCAGCATAAGTAAAGTGATGACGTCTTGACGGATTCCCGAAACAAATTCAGATTCATAATAGGATTTTTTTCTTAAAGGGACTGTTTATAAGAATCAGATATTGGTTGTAACAGCGACACCTGTGGCCGTTAAGTCAACGAAAGTCAGTTTCCTGTTGCTCGCGCTCGCCCGTGTGCGAGCATCCGACAAAACAGTGAGGCGACACACATCAGCTAAAACCACAACATCACTCTATATTTCACCTGCTTGGCAGTAATGTTAGCTGACCAGATGAAGGTCTCTCCATGAATTACTGCTGAACCTAATGTTGGCTTTTCCTGCCTCAGCCTCCCGACCACGGCCGGAGGAAGACACCGGCACCCGGTCGGAGGCGATAACGTAACTCGTTGCGGAGCCCAGTCACTTCACATGACACGGGAAACGTCTGTTGATCTGGAGGAGCTGCTGCATTTATTTCTGCACAAACGATTACTGTACATTCACTAGATATTCTCAGAGCTAAACTAACTCTTCTGCAGTGTGTAGTTTGTGCGCATGCACGTGAAAGTGGAGTGAAAGTGCGAGAACGAGCGCGGTGTGTGAGTGAAGGCAGGCAGAGGAGCAGAGGAGCAGAGTACAGCAGAGACTCTGGCCCTGGAGACCAAAGCTACGGTCTCCCCCGCGTCCTCCGACTGCAGCCAACACTGTTTAACAGACGGGCTTCACTAGATATATCTTTGTGCTTTTGGTGCTTCCGTGTAGTTTGTGTTGGAGTCTGAGTCTGAACAGCGTAGCCACACGCTACCGCTCATTGGACACCGACCCGGATTGATTTATACATGTAAGAAGTTACAAACAGTCCCTTTAATTAATTTACTATAATAGTGTTAAAGCCAAAATCTTTTTTTTTTAAATTTATGAGCGGAGCATTTTAAATGTCATTAATATTCGATTAATTGTGCAGCCCTACATCACAACGCTCTGGAGTTATTGGAAGCGTTCGGATCACACGAGTTGGAAACAATCCTACACAGCCACCACTGGAATTTAATTCTACAAATACTATAAAGCTAATAACATTATTGTAGCCTAACTTTGATCTGCAACTGTGCACAAATACAGGGTTTAAAAAGAATGTGTTCTTAAAAAGTTTTATATGCAGACATTTGTATAAATTATCCAGTAAGTGTGTCATTATAATGTTAGTTATACATGTGCAAATCTCATTTTGACAACCTCAGAGCAGACAAATTCTGGCATCACCCGCCGGACCCCAGGTTGGGAACCACTGATTTAGAGGACGTGGATACTTGGATTTAACACCTTCTTTATACCTCTCTCTTTTTTTTTTAAATAATCTTTCTCAGTGTAAGACTCATTCATTACATGCCATTATAGTTGGGCAATTATCATAATGGCATAATAGTGTTTCTCTTCTCGGTTTTGCTCTGCGGCGTCGGTGGTTGTTCCAGCTGGTTTACCAGTATGACACAAGAATAAAGTACGCAGTGTTCCTGTTTTCTTAGACAAACAAAACCACGTTTCACTGTGTTATTTGCCACAATAACATCCATCAGCTTGGGAATCAACTTACTCAAAACACCACCAGCGTGGATTTAATGCGAGGTAGTAAAGAGCTCCCTGGGGACACCGTTATATTCTAATCTAATGGGTCTGTGACTATAATTGGTGATTTATTTGTGGCAGTCTGAGGAAACGCCTTAAGCCACACGGCGAGAAGAAACTATTGAATGAATAAAGTTGATTATTAGACTCTAGCAGGTTGAGTCACAAAGCACACACAGTGACTGTAAACAGGGATGGATCACTATTCCCATCATCTGCCTCACATCACATCCTGCCTACTTATCTCAAAAAAATGTTCATGTTACTTCGCCTTTATAGCCAAAGTAGTTATCCAGAACCACAAAATGTTCTGTCTCGGCCTCTTACATCTCATCCACTGAAGATTACCTTCGGTCATCATGAATATCCATGTGGGAAGTGCAACTCCAGACAGACTGGAACTGTTGTAATAAATGCAACAATTGCTCAAAACAGGAAAAAACACATTGCTTCATACATCATTTTGCAGTAGATCCCGGCACAAAGAAGCTATAATGTACAGTACACGCTTGCAAAATGCCTCTAACTAGAAATACACTTGCTCAATTTACACAGCGGAGGAAGTGCTGAAATAGCTCTGTGTATGAAGTATGACATGTTGCTGATTGCACAGGTGCAAACGTTGAAAGACGACCAGTGTG
Source organism: Sebastes fasciatus (assembly GCF_043250625.1). Lineage (NCBI taxonomy): Eukaryota > Metazoa > Chordata > Actinopteri > Perciformes > Sebastidae > Sebastes > Sebastes fasciatus. The sequence goes on along the minus strand of NC_133807.1, from coordinate 26,997,057 downwards.
CGGTGGACAGATCATTGCGAACCACAGCTGCAGTTGTGAAATCTTTTCTTACTGGGAAGTTCATTATCAATGATGCATGTACTGGTGTTGCTTAATGTGTGTTTTGACGCCATATACGCAGAGAAGGGAAGTAGATAATTTGTACAGTCCATGTGTTGAAAAACAGGTGAAACATTCAGTAAAGGTCACTCAGTGTTGGTGGGGCTGTAGTTAAACTGGAAATTGATCATTGTGTTGTAATGAACCTGCCGTGCATTACTTCCATTCTGAGGAAAGGGGTGATTTTGGAAAAATAGATGATGTGATGCTTTTCTAAGATAATCCTTTAACAGATAATATCTAAGTCGTGTGTTTCTGAATCATTTTCCAAGGAACCGGTCATCTTAATGTGATATTATCTGTTTCACTGTAATTTGATTTCATCACAGCGTGGTTCTGGTCTGCAGTGGTGCAAGAAGTACTCAGATCTTTTACTAATGTAAAAGTAGCAATACCTGCATTCAAAATGTTACTTGAGTAAAAGTAAGATGTACCAAAAGAAAAATAACTCATTATGCAGATTGGCCCATTTTAGAAAAATATATATATTATATTATTGGATTATAATTAGTGATGCATTAATGTACGTACAAAGGACATCATACATCGGCTTTTGCAATTAATTTGAACATCAATATATTTATCAAACTCTTGTTTTTTTCGTGAGTACTTTCACACAGAGCGCAAATATTACGCAGCGAAAAAGTGTTTTTTTTTTTTTTTTTCGGAACGAGGTAGATTTTTCGGAGCTTTCGCACTGCAAATAAAGGCATCAACCTCTCACGTTGTGTGGAAAGGTTTGAGTTGTGAGTATATTTATGAAACAACAACATGGAGGCTGCGTAGTCCACTCCAGGACGGCAAACTTTAGTACTCTTTTCAATTTCGACAAAGGCAACGCAAACCAAATCCACTCCTTCTGTTCTTACCTTTCACAATAAAAGCCTTAGACATATAATATTTACAGGAGAGTATTTCACATTTTCGTGTTGTTTACTTTAATCTTGCAGCTGGAGGAGGTGGCACTAATTTGAACTAATATACTGCTGGATAGTTTAATCTATATTAATACATCATAACTTATTTGTTCTTTTGTTATTTATTAATTAATTATATTTTGTATTAATGTAATTAATGTGTATAATTTACTGTATTGAAGAAGACTTGAAACTAGCGATTGAGACTAAAACTCATGTTTACAATGTTTACTGATGTAATAAATCAAGTGAGAAGTAGGTTCATTTTCTCATAGACTTCTATACAATCTGACTTATTTTTGCAACCAGAGGAGTCGCCCCCTGCTGGCTATTAGAAAGAAAGCAAGTTTAAGGCACTTCAGCATCGGCTTCACTTTTCAGATCCCGGAGGTTGCCCACTGATATGAACTAACTTACTTGGCACTGCTACTTTTTAAGTGTTGGACAAATGCAGGGGAAAGTAAAGAACATAGGATAGAAGTCACAAAAAGTATACACATACACTAGTTACAGATGTTAGAAATGGGACAGAAAAGCAGTGAAACTTTTCTTTGAAACATGAAGAGTGAGCCGCTATCAGCACAGCTGGTCTGACACACTTCGTATGACTGAGAAAATGACTACCATAGATAGAAGAATGGGAGGAGAAGAGGGAGGGGAGGGGAGTGGAGGTTTGCTCTCTTAGTAACAATTCAAGGAATTGATATTGGCCTCTGAGAAGTGTGACTCATCCTGTGGCGTGTCAGGAAACCCTTCAGATGTTGGTCACAACCTGTGAGCCTTAAGCAAATGTGACCACATTTTATGCAAAACATTCCTCTTCTCTCTCTGAAAACTTATACCATATACGCGTAGGCACGGCAGCCCCTGCTTTCAGCCCCCGCACAACCTGCTCTGTATCTCCCCAACGCAGTTTTACTTTACTCTGAAACTCTCGCAGGATATTGACACACGCGTGTGATTGGAAGTGGCTACACAGTGACAAAATTTCACATCCTAGACTCGTCAGTTCAACCCTAACCCCTCATCCCCACTTCCCATAACAGAGACACACGCTGAAGTCAGCCCGAGTTACTGGTTGTGCATTATTTACAGCAGATAAGTAAACGGTGAGGCTCATAAAAAGCCATTTAAAGGATGAATTGCTCAACAGAAAAATGTCTGGAAAGAACAAATGAATCAGGAATAAGAACATGTCACTCCAGCCAAACATCTGAATCACACATCTGGAATTTGTGTGTGTTTGTGTGTGGTGTGGGTGTGTAAACCCAGTATAATCAGAAGACGTTTCACTGGACTTTCATGTCCTTCATTGAAAACGAAGCATGTTTAAACATGTCTATTTCTACTAAAACATCAGTGTTGAAAGACGGAGAAACCTCCCTCGGGTTTCTCTCTCTTTCATGGTGTGCGACGGAGCAGAAACCCCTCCCCCCCCCCCCTCTCCTCTCACCCGCAGCAGTGATAGGAAGTGACACCGCTGGGACCCCTCTGTTTCAATAGCAGTGATGATAAGACCCGGTGGCCCACTCCTGCCAGATGATTGGTTTCCTCTAAACTCCGTGTCTTTACCACACATGTACAAGTGTTGTATTTAGTCAGATTAAATGATTCCATGTTGTTGGGTGGGCAAAGTGGATATGAGTCCTCACAGTTCCTGTAAGATTTCACACTGGTGGTGGTGGTGTTTAGAGGTCTGACGTAGACAGGAAGTCACCGTCAGGTAGTAACTATAGCCCCTCAAAGAGAGCCACTTAAACACAGATTCTTTCCACGACTAAATTAGTAAGAGCAACACTCAGTGACATATTATGAGAATACATTCATCTCTCTCGTGGAAACATCTTTTATTTGCTTTATGATTACAGTATCATCACCTTTTCATGATTTTTAGGGGGCGGTTTACTGATCATTTCTGATTTTATCTTACATACTTCACAGGTAATGACTCTGTCATACCTAAACAATGAAGTGTAATTGTATTGTACTTTTTTTTTGTTCTTTTTATACTTTAATGCAATGTTTCTTTAATCATCTTCCAGACTATTGTTTACTTCAAAGTTCATTGCACATCTTTATACTTTTTATTAGGGCTGTTAAAGTTAACGCGATAATGACGCTTTGACGCAAATTCCCTTTAACGCCACTAATTTCTTTAACATGGTAACTCAATCGATCTTTCGGAGGTTGCAGCAGGCTCAGTTTTAAAGCTAGAGTGAAGATACTGACATAATATGAAAGTAGTAAACTTAAGGAATCAATCGGTACCAACTATGTCATACTAACTTGACGTGAAGGAGGCTCAATAATGCTCCAAACTAAATGTTGGTGAGGAAAAACTGTCATGGTCATTTTCAAAGGGGTCCCTTGACCTCTGACCTCAAGATATGTGAATGAAAATGGGTTCTATGGGTACCCACGAGTCTCCCCTTTACAGACATGCCCACCTTATGATAATCACATGCAGTTTTTGGGACAAGTTGTAGTCAAGTCAGCACACTGACACACTGACAGCTGTTGTTGCATGTTGGGCTGCAGTTTGCCATGTTATGATTTGAGCATATTTGTTATGCTAAATGCAGTACCTGTGAGGGTTTCTGGACAATATTTGTCATTGTTTTGTTTTGTTGATTGATTTCCAATAATAAATATATACATACATTTGCATAAACCAAGCATAATTGCCCACTCCCATGTTGATAAGAGTATTAAATACTTGACAAAACTCCCTTTAAGGTACATTTTGAACAGAGGAAAAATTTGAAATTAATTTGCAATTAATCACAATTAAATATTTTAAGTTATTGACGGCCCTAGTTTTTATGCAGGTTGAATTAATATATAGCAGAAAATAACTAACGGACACAAAACTTAACCAAAACCAAAAGCTAGACAATACAAAACAAAACAAAAGGGTGTAGGAAAGGGGGGGATTTGGATTGGGATGGGGATAGGCGTACTTGTTTATAACAAATCTTTGGCTTAATTTAAATAATATGTTGTTTTCGGGAGTCTATCAATATATATATATATATATATATATTAATATGATCTTTGATTGTAAAGGTGTAATTGTTTTGTACTTAATACCAAGCTAGCATGAGTATTTTTATTTATTTTCTTTAAAGAGAGACAGCAGATGCACTCACTTTACCACGTCTGGCATAGTTTTTCACAAGTATGCGACTTTGTCATCCGGTGTGTGTGTGTGTGTGTGTGTGTGTGTGTGTGTGTGTGTGCGTGTGCGTGTGCGTGTGCGTGTGCGTGTGCATGTGTGGTGGGGAAGGCAGAGAACAGAGAAAAACACACAAAAGGCGATGGCGAGAGAGAGAGAGAGAGAGAGAGAGAGAGAGAGAGAGAGCGAGCAGCGAGATAAACTCACACGGTAGATTGTGTGAAGTGAGAGTGAAACACTTGAGACCTTGGACATCAAAGATGTAAACGTCATATCTTTATGCTAATCTGACTCAGGTGTGCTGCGTTATAAAAAAAAAAAGTCCTCTCCCTGATTCCTGGAAAAAGTCTGTTGCAAAACTACCAGTTTTTCTTGACACGCGAAAACAGCCAGAAAGCATAAGCTTCCCATAAACGACGGGCTTACAACATCACAAAACCACTTGGCTCTCACGAAAAAGAAACAAGGCAGAGATGAAATATTGTGACATGTAAAAAAAAAAAAAAGCTGCTTTTTATTGCGGCTAGAAAACTCTTAGATTTGAATAGCTCAGTATTATGTCAGGACACTGCTTCCCCTGATCGGACCTTCCTGGAAATCAAATGGTAGCCTTATTTGGAAGCCAAATACCACAGGCAACATTCAAATGCCTATTTATTCCAGTAATTCAGATATGACATAGGGAAATGGCTCATTACACTCCACTGCACACATGCAGCATTTCCTGTCATTCATTAGTTTTGATTATTGAATTTCCCACCATAGGTATGGTTTACTTCTCTTCCTTTTTTTTAAAATCAGGTTTATGCACAAGATAACACATTATCTGAAATCCATACGTGTTGTCACCGACACCCATACTAGAATATGAATGTCAGAATATGAGTTATAATTTCCTGTCACGTCTTATATTGACTCCTAATCACTCTCATAAAGTCACCTACTGATCAGTTTTACTGTCCGGTGGTTCGAGGTAGTGCAGCTGCTTGTTAAATGGAGTGTGTAAAAAGGGGAGAACAACATGTAAATGTTTAACAAAGGGGATACAAGGGTCAGTGAGCTCTCATATTGTCTCTGCATAAACACATTATATATCTATAAACACTGCGTATGCAACGCTGTCAGACTCTTCTCATACACCGTTCATAGCTATACCTTTGAAAAGTAATGCACTGTAATTCGTATGTATCCCACAAAATCAATTTGTGTGTAATTCACGTAATCTTGAACCAGGAAGTATAAAGAAACAGTTTGAGGTTGATTTTTGACTTTCACCCAGGAAACTGACATTTGTGCCCCATGTGAAACCAAAAGTCAATGTTGACTTATTTGTCAACTTATTTGCTTTCCACGAATTGGCCAATGACGAACAAAGAACCTTGAACTTTGCTTAAACCTAACAAAGTAGTTCCGTTGCTTAAACCTAACTAAATAGTTTTGTTGCCTAAACCTAACTAAATAGTTTTGTTGCCTAAACCTAAATAAGTAGTTTTGTTGCTTAAACCTAACTAAGTCGTTTTTATGCTTAAACCTCACTCAGCAGTTTTGTTGCTTAAACCTAACCAAGTAGTTTTGTTGCTTAAACCTAACCAAGTAGTTTTCTTGTCTAAACCTAACTAAGTAGTTTTGTCGCCTAAACCTAACTAAGTAGTTTTTTTGCCTAAAACTAACTAAGTAGTTTTGTTGCCTAAACCTAAGTTATTTTGTTGCCTAAACTTAACTAAGTAGTTTTGTTACTTAAGTAGTTTTGCTGCTTAAACCTAACTGAATAGTTTTGTTGCCTAAGTAGTTCTGTTGCTAAAACCCAACTAAATAGTTGTGTGGCCTAAACCTAACTAAGTAGTTTTGTTGCCTAAATCTAACTAAGTAGTTTTGTTGCCTAAGTAGTTTTGCTGCTTAAACCTAACTGAATAGTTTTGTTGCCTAAACCTAACTAAATAGTTTTGTTGCTTAAACCTAAGTAGTTTTGTTGCCTAAACTTAACTAAGTAGTTCTGTTGCCTAAACCTAACTAAATAGTTTTGTTGCCTAAACCTAACTAAGTAGTTTTGTTGCTTAAACCTAACCAAGTTGTTTCCTGTGAAGACTGAGGTTTATTTTGAAGAGACTGTATGTAATGTAATGAGTGGAAATTCTTAGTAAAATGCATGAAAAATGAGGAATAACTTTTCGTAAGATATCATACGAACTGTTGTATGAGGATGCGTTGAGGCTGTCTGCACATGTGCAGAAGCAGAACATCTGTGTACCCGTGCTTGTGAAGCTTATCTTTTGATTTCTACACTCTATGAAGCATTTTGACATGAATTCACTGCTCAGTGCAGATGTAGTGTGTTTTCTCACTGGATACTGAGAAATACTGCAAATATTCTTGACATTTAAAGACTAGGACAAGTTCATATGTATCTTAGATAGCAGATAGGCCCCCTTCCCACATTAGACTCAGTAAATAGTGTTTTTTACTGTCATACACGTACAAATACATCCACATTGAGTCTTTTCCCATATGACATGATCATTCCCAAAAATGGTGAGTTGCCAAATGGCTTGCGAAATTAGGGAAAATAGGGAATGCAGGATGACACATACGATTAAAACTGGTAACTCTGGCTCCTGTTTTCACATCATGCACACACAGAAAACTGAACAGTTGTTTAAGGGTACATGTGGGAAAGGGTCTCAACTAAGTCATAACATTTTCCATTAGCTACGAAGTATGAGGTCAGATGCAGGCAGGATAGAATATACAAAAGCAGCTGCGGCCCATTAAGAGACTATCGTGAGGAATTTCTCTTGTAATAAGTGGCGTGCTGCTAATTTGTTGCTAATTTGATGCAAACAAGCAGTAATTTGTCATTCTGAGACAACATACTGTACTCAGCCTCATATGAATATTGTTAGATAAATAAAAGACAGATGGCAACTCAGGAGTTACAGTATAAGCCCATATAAGTGAGAGAAAAGTCTAAGCATGCAAATCTGCATGTGTGCAGCTTGAACTCACATCTTCTGTGGAACTAAAGTGGTCAGTTCTGCTTACTTCAGTTTTCCTTGTTATCTAGAAGAAGCTTCTTAAGAAGTGACCGCTTCATTCACCTGAGTTCACAAAGCATTACTTCATGATACTTGTGAATCATAACACGATAGGATAACCATGAATTTTGTAACGAGGAAGTGCATTAACAGTTTCCCCTGTAGGGCTGTGTCATCTTTAAAACGGTAATTTCTCTAATTGGAGGCCATGGGAAGTTTTATATTTTGTAACGCACAGTTTCATATGAGGAAACTTGTGATTGGGAGCTTCTTATTTTCCATGTGAGCCACAAAAGGTCAGTGGGTTGAGGTGTGGAACGTTTTTCTGGAGTGAAGCCCTGAATCAGTAAACAGATAGACATTTACACAAATAACCGACAAACTGTTCGGCATCACCTCAGTTTTATCACGACAGCAAGAGGAGCGATATTCATGGAAATCAACGAGCTAAAGAGGAATAAAAACAAAAGGAGAATAAAGGAGGCAAAAGGAGAAAAGTGAGAGGTGGACAAACTGTAAGAGAAAACAGATGAAAAGAAAAACTGGCTAAACACAAGCACATGAGAAAGAGAGCCATTCCTCTCAGCCAAACCCTCCGCGGCTCTTTGTGATGCAGGGTATGGATCTGTTATTCCACTCTTTACAGGAAAGCCTGACCACACTGTTACTATGGCGACCAGGTGACATGGCATGCGGCGCCCTCGCTTGCTGAGCAAATAGGCCGAGCGGTCAGGCAGCCTGACAGGGGTATGGAGACCACAGAGTCTGACCCTGACCAGAGCAGAGTGGCAGTGACGCCAGCCAAAGCCCCGTGTTCACCTCTATTGAGTCATTCAAGCGTTTCCAGTCAAATAAGCACAAATACAATCATGCACATGCATGTCTATACAGGAAAACACACACACACACACACACACACACACACACACACACACACACACACACACACACACACACACACACAACTGGCAGGCAGGAGTAGACGTTTGGCACGGTGGAGTGAAAACCTCCAGCTTGAGTAAATCAAGCTCATTGCTCTTTTTCAATGAGAGTCAAGATCTGTGCCATAGTTCGCCTGCAGAAAGAAACAATGCAGTCAGACGTGTGGTTCAGTAGACAGTAAACCAATTATCCAATTATCGAATCAGTCAGGTGTCATTTTGCGGGCTCAAAAGTGCAATTCTGAGCGCTGTGAAAATTGATTTTACTTTTTTAGGACTGCTGTATAAGTAAGGGATTAATGGACTTAGCGGACGCTGCATGTCAGACGGTTCTGGCCTCCCCGTCGTCCATTAATTCCTGTTATTACACTGCTGTGTTGAATACTCAATTCTGATTGGTCAAACAGGGCGTTCTGTGGTCTGTTATTTCTTTATAGCACACCGTTGCTGTGTATAGCAGACCGTTGCTATGGGCGCAGTTCTGATGTCGGGACTCTGGCGGACCGTTTTTGCATCAACTTATTGATGTCCTAAGTAAGTAGCCGTGGAATAAGTGGGATAATGTACAGCTAGCGGGGCATTGTTGTGAAATAAACTATCTTCAGGTGTCACACCCATTCAAAGAAACCATCGACTTCCAGACGAGGAAACTGAAAGTGATAAAATGTGAACTCATTTCCAGGTTTTAAGACTCATTCCTGCAGCACTCTAACGGTGAGCAGAGAAGTTTCACTGGAACTACTTAGTTATATTATCAGGAATGAATGGACACTCTGCAGCCAATCAGATTCAAGTATTCACCCAGACCATCAAAACAAAACTTAAAGTATGATACTAAACTCTGAAGTTTTGCTTGTCAAATTTCCTCACCAGCAACTGTACACACCAAACTGGAAGTGCTTTTTTAAATCGACCTGTAAGTTCTACTGCATTACAGTAATATAAGAATAATAATGCTCACTATGTCGGGAATACCTTTTGTCAAGCATGTTTTAAGTCTGAAAGTTGATTTTCAGACTGTGAAAAGCAGATGTAGTTACTGTAAAATACCTAAAATCATCTCAGTGACTTCTTTTCTAAAAAAAAAAAGTAAAACAGTACTGTATTATTCAGAGCCAGATAAACCCAAAATATGTTATGAACAATGTTGGATAGTCATTGAGCACATTTTTGAATCAATCTGGGGATGCGGTGGATTGTGAAAGAAAGAGCTGCTGTTGCACAATGAATGGGCCAGACTCCATTTGTCCTGGGGTCCACTGTGTGAAACCCAAGCTCGTCTGGTCTGAGGTAATGCTATAGTGTTTGCAGACGGCTGCATGAGTGGATCGGATGACGGCAGGGAGACCAGGGAGAGGCGCTTCCATTTTTAATCACCTCGCTGACACCTTCACTCTCTCCCTGTCTCTCTCTCTTTCATGTTGACACTCTTGTTGTTGTTTTTTACCTCTCCTAGAGCTGAAAATAGCTATAAAGGCCCATCAAAAGATGTCCTGGGTCTATAGATCAAACTATTTCATTTCGTCAGGATGACAGCTCAATCCTCATGAAGAATGGTGTTAAAAAAAATCTGTCTTCCTTTTGTCAGCCATCAAAAGTTTCAAGGAGTGTTGTGGTCTATGAGCGAAGTTCATCAATGACTAATTGAAGAAACTGAGGAGTGCTAATAGAATAGATGGATGAGAAAGAGAAATGCAGAAACAGCGACCTCCTCAGAGAGAGATTGCTTCTGAAAGTGTGGATTTGTAGTAGTGTTAAGTTTGACAGTGGAATAAAGATACATTGACTGATTGTTTTTTTGCCTAAACCTAACTAAGTAGTTTTGTTCCCTAAATCTAACCAAGTTGATCTTTTCCTAAACCTAACTAAATAGTTTTGTTGCCTAAACCTAACCAAGTTGGCCTTTTCCTAAACCTAGCTAAGTAGTTTCATTGCCTAAACCTTACTGAGTAGGTTTTTTCTTGCCTAAACCTAATTACGAGTTTTGTTGTCTAAACCTAACTAAATAGTTTTGTTGTCCAAATCTAACCAAGTTGATCTTTTCCTAAACCTAACTAAGTAGTTTTGTTCCCTAAATCTCACCAAGTTGATCTTTTCCTAAACGCTATTAAGTGGTTTTGTTGCCTAAACCTAGCAAAGTTGATCTTTTCCTAAACCTAACTAAGTAGTTTTGTTGTCTAAATCTAACCAAGTTGATCTTTTCCTAAACTTTATTAAGTAGTTTTGTTGCCTAATCCTAACCAAGTTGTTTCCTGTGAAGACGGAAGTTTATTTTAAAAAGACTGTATGCATGTAACGAGTGGAAATTGACACATATTGCTGGACATTCGTAGGAAAACGCTCAAAAACTGAGGAATAACTTTTTCGTAAGATATTATACGAACCGTTGTATGAGGATATGTTGTGAAGATGCATAAAATAAACACATATCAGTTAATGTGAGGCATCCTCACACTTGCTGCACAAAAAACAATCAAGTGCTAAAACCAGTTGACGTACAACTGGTTGAGTTTGTTCCCACAAGCCTGTAATAGGTCGAACTACAGCACAATGTAAATATCAAGGGTTGTGCAGGTTCTTCTGGGTATCAGGTAACCTGTTATGTAAAACCTCTCTCAGGGCACAGACAGACAGACTGTCAACACTTATGAGAATATGTGATGGGATTCTTTCAGGTCTAACTCACCTGAATACTACACATGATACACACCACTACTACTCAGGCATGTTGTTGAAATATGACTGTAAAGGTACAGCACAGTAATCAGAGTCTGGTTGCATCACATTGACTGGAGATCAAAGGGCAAACATTTTCCACATCATGTGGGAAGAACTTAAGGGGGAAATTTAAGTGTGTGTGTGTGTGTGTGTGTGTGTGCGTGTGTTTGTGCGTGTGCGTTCGTGCATATGTGTATGTATGTGTGCGTGTGTGTATGTATGTGTGTGTGTGTGTCTGTGGTCAGGTTATATCTGTATTCAAGAGAAATAACTTTGTACAGTCCACAATGAGGTTGCAGTTTTGGGTTAGGAGGATTGTGGTTAGAATTTGTCTTTTTTTGGACCATTTCTCTTTATGTGCAATAGTTTGCTAAATTCTCCAAACCTCGCCAAAGAAAGAGTAATCAAGCTGTCATATAAGTCTCAACATGAGCTATTTCACAAACATCCTGGAGGGCCTCAACTGGAACATAAAATAAAAATAATTGTGTATTTCAAGCAGCAAGGGGTAAAGTATTGTGATCATTTACTTAAGCAAAAGTAAAAATAATACCCTTGAAAAATCCTGGAAAGAAGCTGATTTGAACTACTTTATATACTGTTGAATCATATTCTTTTTGTGTTAAGTATGAAAGTAAATATATATATTATAGTACCTGAAAAGTAGGTGAGTAGAAGTATAGAGTACAAATATAAAATGGAGACACTAAAGTAGAGTATACGACTAGTAACTAAAATTGTACTTAAAGAGGACCTATTGTGCTCATTTTCAGGTGCATACTTTATGGGTTTCTACTAGAACGTGTTAACATGCTTTAATGTTCAAAAAACGCTTTATTTTTCTCATAACAGCTGTGCTGCAGCACCTCTTTACACTCTCTGTCTGAACCCAGTCTGCTCTGATTGGTCAGCTGGCCCACTCTGTTGTGATTGGTCAACTGAACCAAACTCTTCGTACTCCGCTCCAGCTCCGCTCTAAGTAGCTTTGTTTGAGGGCGTGCCAAACTAGCTGCTAGGCAGGTATTATGCAAATGAGTTACTTGGTAACATCACCACGTTACTGAAGAAAAGGCGTGACTTCAATCAAGGCGTTTCAGGCAGTTTAGGAGCAGCGTTTCTGTGGAAGAGAGTAATTCCCTTTGGTGTGGACTTTGAGCTTTGTAACTTAGCAGACCTTTTTACATGCATAAAAAATATATATAACACACTAAAGGAAAGGGGAAAATGCACAAAAGCACAATAGGTCCTCTTTAAGCACCGTACTCAGTTATGTTGCTTAGTTTCAGGTGATTATACACTAATGAAAACATAGTTATGAATATTATATTACATTTCTGCTAATAGATCCCCTGAAATGCACACTGTTCCTTTAAAGGCTTCTTCAGAAAGAAAGTGTTTTTATCGTGGAACTGACCTCAAAGGGCAATTTCAACCACACTTCTGTGTAATTTGAGATCAGACACCGTGCATTAGTGGCTACCGTTTACATAGTATACCCCTTTCAACAACTTCCCATGAACTATGACAACCTGCTTAATAAGAAACAGTAGCGTGGAAATTTGTCAGTGACGCAATATAAACGATTCGTTCAACAGTTTCCTCTTTCTTAGTAATCAGACAAGACCGGCCCCTCTGGTGTTTGACCTGCAGTAACAGCAGATGTCAAGTTCCCACCCTTATCGGGATGAATTTAGCAGAAAGTCAGATGGTTAATCATTGACTTCTAGCGTAATAGTGGGATCTGCGAGAGCATGCATTTGTAACTGAGCTCATTGGCTGGATGGAAGCGTGAGTCAGTGAAGGATTGAGGTAACCTTTACTCATTAATCTGTACGCTCAACAGTTTGGTTTGGTCGGTTTGTTGTGGCCCCCATTCTTGTTGTTGTAATAAGAAATGTTGCTCCATAGACATTGTAAAATTCTGGTCAGGCTCACTCAGTTTCCTAGTAAAGGGAGGAAAAGAAATATGAGCAGGGTGAAAAATTGGACAGATGAATGGAAACACAAACGTTAAATGTTTTCATATTTTTTACTCTAACACCTGGCTGCAGCATGGTCGTGCATTTGAATAAAACCACCTCATCTAACCCAAATCCAAAGCTGCCGTCTGTTTTCATTGGAAGATAGCGGAGACGGAGTGAAGGAGGGGGTGCATAGAAGTTGTGTGTGTGTGTGTGTGTGTGTGTGTGTGTGTATGGAGGGCAGGAGGGTTGGCAGGAACAGCAACAATGAGCTCATGCTGGCCCTTCCCATCTTGGCTTGACTTTTGCTTCATCCCCCCCAGGGGCACCCAGGCAGGCTGGCGGACGAGCTTTACGGTGAGGTGTTTAGGGCCCCTCTGTTGGAGGGAGTGGGAGGGAGCTCGCATTGCCAGCGGAGGGCACAGACCGAGTGGATCAAGATGGTAAAGGGCACATAGCGACCATCCCACAGCGCTGTTTGTTTTGGAAGCTACGGGAATTAACACACGCATCTCAGCTGAGCCCAAATGAAGGCGCTGGATCCAGCATTGCAGACGTAGCAGTCAACAGATGTTAGCTGTGTAAATGGAAACGAGTTCTATCCTTGGAAACACTGCGTGATTGTTTGTTTGTTTACCATATAAGTATATGACTCAGGGCAGCTTTGAGAGGGACATGTAGTTCACCCCCACACACAGCAAAAAGACCATAATGTGGGCCTTTGTTCTGCGTCCACATGAAGAGATCAACAATGGGTCGAAAAGGCACTCCAAACACTAAACAAAGGAGTTTTCCCTCCTACGAGACATGGCCGTCTGAAAGCCCCCAGTCAACCATAACTTTGATCGGAACAAACCTGAACCTTTTAGGACAATACGTCCCTGTTCGAAAGCGACATATTTCATGGTAATTCTCCAAAAAAGCAAAAAATGGCTGCAGGGTCATTTGAGTGCAAGCCAATAAACACTTGAAAATAAAAAATGTGAGGAAGTTTGCAAGACAGGGTTTGGATCAGGATAGACTATTCAAAAGCCTCGGTTGCAGGCTGCAATGACTTTGTTCTAAATGCAAAAACTTAAGGAAGTTGTCTTTATTCGTGCTAAGAATACTTATTCAAAGATAAGTGTTTGTATAGATTCTACTGCAGGATAAACACTAAACTGCAGCCATCTCCGGACAGGGCACAGGATCTTACTGTAATAGAAGATAATAGGAGGAAACGGTGCCAAGACACAGACACACACACCCTGTTGGGCCTTACTGGAAGTATAATGACCTCTGGATTTCCTTACATGACACATGTGTGCCACCTCATGCCAGCCAGAAAACGTTTAGTGACTGGCAGGCAGACAATAGCCAATAATAGATGTAATAGAACAACACTGTGTACACAGTGTTCTTGCATCAGACAGGAAGTACGGATACTTTTCCTGTAAAGTAGTCGGTAGTTAATGAATCCTTTTAAAAATGTGTCTTAAAGGGAGATTTGTCAAGTATTTAATACTCTTATCAACATGGGAGTGGGCAAATATGCTTGCTTTAAGCAAATATATGTATATATTTATTATTGGAAAATCAATTAACAACACAAAACAATGACAAACATTCTCCAGAAACTATGTGCCGTTTGCCATGTGTCATCATGGCACATGGAAAACTGGCACCAACAACTGTCAGTGTGTCAGTGTGCTGACTTCACTATGACTTGCCACAAACTGCATGTGATTATCATAAAGTGGGCATGTATGTAAAGGGGAGACTCGTGGGTCCCCATAATACCCATTTTCATTCACATATCTTGGGGTCAGAGGTCAAGGGACCCCTTTGAAAATGGCCATGCCAGTTTTCCTCGCTAAAATTTAGAGTTTGGAGCATTATTTTGCCTCCTTCATGACAAGCTAGAATGACATGATTGGTACCAATGGATTTATTAGATTTTCTAGTTTCATATGATACCAGTATCTCCACTCTGGCTTTAAAACTGTGCCCGCTACAAGTTAAGAATTACAACTTGCGTTAATGCATTGAAGAAATTAGAATTTGTTAAAACAAATTAGCGTTATTATTGCGTTAACTTTGACAGCCCTATTAATAACATATCCCTTCAGTGTGACTACTTATACATTCAGTATGCTACGTTTTGTTTTTATTTCAAGGATATGTAAAATGAAAGTAGAAAACATACCATTTTACAGTAATTCTACTGTATTGAAACAATGGAAACAACCTGAACACTCTTAGTCACAGAGTTGCAGCCCCAGTGTGTGACAGTATGATGAAGGTGTGTATTTGGGTGAACAGAGACATCATTTTTTTGGCCAGTCTATGCGGGGCGACATGTGTAGAGAACAGGTGCATGCTGACACCTAGTGGATTATGGGATATCACCCGAATACAGTCCAGAAGGAGGAGGAGGAGGAGGGTTGAATCAATGTGACGGCTGCTTACATTGTGTATCCATCTGGATGATTAATTACTCGCTGCATGCATAATGAGTTTGTGATAAAGGTCGGATAAGCTTGTGTTTATCACAGAGAAACCATTAGGGTACATTTGCCCCGGTGTTAATTCCTAATGAGTTTGTTTTTAGGCTATTGCTACAATTTCAAACATTTTATTACGATAAGGGCGTAGGTTTTGGGAAATTTTGAGCTCCAAACACTTAGTTTCATGCATTCTGGTTCCTTTTTTTGCGCCACTTTACGGTGGAAATGCTTTTATTTATGTAAAGTAAAACACAAAATCCAGGCACCAGGTGACAATTCAATATCAAAAAATATAATTGGCCACAGTGAGGCTCTCAGGCATTCTGTATAGCTTTCAAATATTTATTCTCCTGAAGATCAACTTTTCTCATTTGGGTCATTTATTCCTGTTATGCAGCAACAATTCTCTCCCCATGAATTACTTAATCATATTTTCTTTAAAATGTTTAAAATATTTATAACAAATGGCTTGAATTAAAGATTAAAGTCTTCTTTATAACATAAACAAAGAATAATGCACTTTTTTTTTTACTTTACTGAACTTTTTTTTGGTACATGTGCTCGATTTTACCATGTCCCCAGTGCAAAGTTATCAACTTCTACAAGAACTATAAGCCATAAAATGCTAAATATTCTTTAATTAGGCCATGTTAAACTCAGATCTTATATATATATATATATACAACAAATTTGCGATCAATTTGGCGGTTAACTATGGATAATCATGCGATTAATGGCAATTGACAGCCCTAATTTTATATCAATATATTGTGCATATATATATTATATGTGCATATATATATTATAATGTGAATATACTATATATATATATATATACTGTATATTAATGACAGCCTTGTATTACCATACTTGATATAGTTATGTTTATTTATTAACAAAAATGCTCCTTTTGAAAAATGCGTTTTAATCAATATTGAAGGGACAAACCCACAGAGACTTTTACACCTGACTCTGCAGTTCCACTCGGCTCGATGGGTGGATTTAGCCGCTTTCACCTCATTGTTGAAGCAACTACTGTATAATTTGCAGAAAAGCTCCGGGCAACTCCTGTCCAACACCAAACGGCAGACAAAGTTAATGGAAGTTCTGGTGAAAATATAGTGGAGCATTAAGCTGCATTTCCCTCAGGAGTCAAACCAGGAGAGTAAATATTGAACTTTGTTGGCTGCCAGAAACACGACTCCAAATGAATGCTAATGTTGCCCTGCTGGATGTGTAAACAGGCAACTGTTTACTGTTTGAGACATGCATGCTTGTTAAAGCTGATGGGGAGATTACAAGGAGTACAAGGATACAGGTGCAAAATAAAACAAAGGAAACATTTTGACATTTAATCAATAATGCTAAGATTCCTAAATCATTTTTTACAGCTATACAATCTGGGGAAAGCGCTGATTTTTTTTAAGGCGAGACACCCCAGGCAAAAACATGGTTTTTGATGCACTGGTCAATTTTGAGATTTTGGGCTAATTTGCTTCCACAACACGTCTTCTTTCAGACTGGTGGAGAGAAAACATCCAAAATACACATTTAGGTGTTTATTTTGCTACTTTGTCTATTTGCGTCTTTAGATTTCTCCTAAATTCGTCAAAAGTTACCATTAGATAATGCCTCATTTGCATATTTAAACTTAAATTTACAGAAAACATGTTATACAAAGAATACTTGTCTTAATGTAAGTAATCAACTGGGGAAGTTTCATGTTGATATCTATTAGTTATTTTTTTTTAACCTATTAACTTGTAGTGTTTTACAATCCATATCTTTAAAGGACGTGTTCTTTTTTTTTTTTTCAGACACTTCAGTAACACTTACAAACTTTCTACTCACTAAGTTTCATTCCTATCTGTATTCTGAAGGTTTTTACTGGGGGCTGTGTTCATATATCATTCATAGCCTGATTTATAGAACATTTCATTCCTAAAAACATGGTGAAAATGGATTTTTTCCATGGCTGTTGACAGTATTTTCTGAAATTTTATGGAGTGATAAAAAGAGACATCTAAAATCCCCTCTGTAAAACCTTCGGCTCTGATATGTCAGCAAAATAAAAAAATTCTCAAAATGTGTAAAATGTGTGAAAATTAGCACATATTTGATAAGAAAATGCCTCATTTGCATATTTAAACATACCGTTTCAGAAAACATGTAATACAAAAAACAATTGTCTTAATGTAAGTAATTAACTGGGGAAGTTGCATGGTCTATTAGTTAAATTGTTTACCGTATTCACCTGTGGCGTCTCCCCTTAAATTTAAGTTGTCTCTGCTTTATAAGCTTGTGGTTGTCTATCACGGCCTCCTTTGCAACACACTGAGGTCTAATCACGGCATCGACTGCAATCATTGCTGTTGATTTCAAAGGCTTCCAGGAATATTTCCCTCTACATCCAGATTTAGACAAAAAAAACACAATATTTTTAGCTTTGTGGGTTTTATATAAACGTAGGCAGAGGACGTCATAAGGATTCAGGTGGTGTCTTGAACCAAATTAGCGGCCATGTGCGCCACGGTTTATTAGGTTACCATGTGTCTGGAAGGCATGACGCCATTACAGCAGCTGCAATTACCCTGTGTGATATTTCCAGGCAGCAGGAAGAAATGAAGCCTGTTTCACACTGGCAATTTACTTCAATGCCTCTTTGCATTATTTTTTGGCTTGATTTAACCTTATTAGCCTCACATGGACTGTGGTTTTCTGGCAATTTGGTCGCGCTCCTGAAAGAACCTGCACTGTGGAGATAAGAACACATTTAGCTTCCACGGGAACACTTTGTCATTGTCCGCTGAAAAAAACCCAGAAAGACAGAGGATGTGGAAGAGAGAGAGGGTGACAAAAGTGGAGGAAAGAAAGCCATTTGTGTGACGCTATCACTCTCCTTTCTCCCTTTTTCCTTTCTCTGGGGTCGTGACCGACAGTATTGTGCAGCTTTCATCAACAGGAAGTGACCCTCCTTCACTCAGAGAATATGTGATCCATCCAACTACTCATATCCTTTCTCTCCGCTTCTATTTCCATCTGGCTGTCTGAAATCATAGAATATATTTGAGACATTATTCTATTTATTCTTTACAAATGTCCAAACCCACTATAGGGAGGCTTTCCAGTCCGCTACCTTCTCAGCTGGAACAATTGAGATACATAGAAAAATTCTTCTTTTGTCAGCTGTTTTTAAAGCTTTACGATCCAAGTCACGTCACAAATCTTTAGCAGCCAATTGTCAAGTCAAGATGCAAGTCATTCAGGTTTCCGATTATAATAATGAGCCATTTCATTACCCTTAACCTTTCCAAGAGTGGGCAACCTCTGGGTCTGGGAAGTGAAGCCAATGTTGAAGTGCCTTAAACTTGCATTCTTTCTAATAGCCAGCAGGGGACGACTCCTCTGGTTGCAAAAAGAAGTCTGATTGTATAGAAATCAATCAGAAAATGAGCCTACTTCTCACTTGATTTATTATATCAGTAAACATTGTAAACATGAGTTTATGGTCTCAATCGCTCGTTTCAAGTCCTCTTCAATACAGCATGATGTTCGTTTAGTAAATTATGGTTACATTTAGAGTCAAATAGACCATAAAGCAGGAGATGCTTTAGGGTGGGGCTACCTTGTGATTGACAGGTGATTGATGGCGTTGTCTGGTCTGGGTGGGCATTTTCATCTTACAACTTTCAAACAAACCCTTTCACAGTGTGTTTTGAGTTCAGGAAAGATAATTGTAACATTCTTGTCGCCTAAATATGTCTTATTCAGAGTTTGGTTGTACAAAACAGCAGTTCACAAACCAACGGGTGACGTCACGGTGACTACGTCCACTTCTTATATACAGTCTATGGTTTCAAAGTTGTTAGAGCATATTTGAGCTGAAACCAAGTCTTTTCAATGCATTTAAATTGAAGTTTATTTATTTTCTGGTGGGTACACTGGATTCCTACATGCAGATACTCAAAACCTATCTTGAAACCTTTGCTCTTACAGGAAAAAGTTGGGCAAATAGGCATATACGCTTAGCTAACTCTGGTTATGATTAGTTTAACAGTGGCTACATGCACAAGGCCTGGCACAATATTATAGTTAAACATTCAAAATGAATAATTTGAAGAAGAATTCTACAGAGAAAATGCTGTTTTTTGTTCATTTTTGGCACAAAATATGGTTCTAACCCACTGAGACCCACAATAGACCCATTTTTGCCTTTTTTTAGGGGAGTACAAGGGGTCTTTAGGGGGAGATACATAGAAGAGCCACATAGAAGTTGTGAACATCATCTGAAAGCTGGGAACATGAAGATTAATTTGAGATGCAGCGCAGCACTATGTGATAAGTTCTTCTAGTCATAAATCAGAAATAAACATGAATAACTAATTAAAATAAATTGTTTAAATGCATAAGGGTTTGCTGACAAGAGCTTCCCTCTAGCTCTAAAACTGAACGGTTACTGAAAGACAGTAAAGTTGGTCAGGATTGCCCGCGATCCCGCGGATCTCAGGGGGTTAAAAGCATCAATGATAATTCTTAGTTGCTTGAAACAAATGAATCACAACAGTACAATAAATGACATTCAGAACTGCATGAACATCAATGATTGAAGTCAGATAAATGTATGCTGTACTATACTAAGTTGTGGGGCTACAGTGTGAGGCAAGTAATACCATTACTCAAAACGTTCTGAACGTAATGGGAATAAAAAGAAGTTATTGAGCTCTCCATTTAATCCCTTTGACTGAATTTACTTCAGGCCTGATAATAAAATATGGAATTATAATATAAGGCCTGTCTGACATTATGTAACTTTTTATTGCTTCAGGATTGAAGTCTTTCCTTTCAATTCACCACAGGCATTATGTCCTATAGGTCTAAGATCTCGTCAGTCCACTCTTCTCAGCATTTCCACTCTGCGTTGTATTCGTGTGTCTCATGATTTACGCATTATCCTTGCGCAAGCTCTTCCTCCCGTTTCATCACTTACTCATCGCAGGAAGCAAATGAACTTGAGACCCATAGCATTTTCAATTTCTAGTAAGATCCCATTACTATTGGTGCTCACTGGGCAAGGGCCAAGTCTAATTAACTTTTCAAGTGGCTCCCACATCTAGGAGAAAAAGAGAAAACACATCTTATTCACGTTCCTCCAGGGATTAAGTCCCTCCTCGGTTTATGAGACCACTCAATCCTGAGACAACAGCCACATGCGCGCCCCTCAACTAGCGCAGCTTGAATGAAGCGATGTGATGTGCTAAAGGGTCTAAAGAGGTCAAAGATTGAAGTATACTGTAACAGAGAAGAAAGATTGTCTGAATCAGAACATGGAGATGAAAGCGCTGTAGAAGTAATCGTCAGACTGTTGTAACCCTGCTGCCTCGGAAGGAGAGGGTGTGAAAATATGAGTAAATGAGCATGAATCACTCACTCTTCATTTCCTGTAAGAATATTATATGCAGCAGGGGTTATATGGAGTGCCAATTTTAGATGTTCTTGTTGATCAGTGTGCCATATCAACATTAAGTTTATCATTAAATTGATATATCACACGACATCAAAATTTAAATCTCCAACAGATCTGTTATTTTATTCCATATAGCAACATTTAAAAAACAAAAATTTTTCTCCCATAATCAGGACATTGTAATTGTATATAAGAGCACTATACAGGAAGGCTGTCATCCATATCTGAGTGGAAATCATTTGTTCATCAGCAATAAAATACAAGTTACGAGAACACGATTATTAGTCAATCAGAAGCAAAGTAGGGAGGATTTTCGCGTAAGGGGAAAAAAATCAATCAAATTACCTACGGGTGTCACGATTCTCCGAATCCATGATTCGATTTGACTTTCGATTATCGATTGAAAAATTTATTTTTCAGCACTGACTGCTATGCCTTCATTAGACTACAGAGTTTTAATTCATGAAAATCAAAAGATCATTGCCAGTCATTATTGTGAAATAAACCCTGACAGGGCGATGTGGCACCTCCACGAAGCTTTCATCACCCTGAAGGGGGTTTATTTCACAATAATGACTCGCTAGCTGTACATTATCCCGCTTATTACACGGCTACTTGCTTAACAAATCAATAAGAGTCCATAGCAGCGGTCTGCTATAAAGAAATAACAGACCGTAGAACTCCGTGATTGACCAATCAGAATCAAGTATTCAACAAAGCCATGTAATAACGAAGAGCATTTAGAAATCCAGTATATCTATGGACGCAGTTCTGATCTCAGACTCTGGAGGACCATTTTTGTGTCAAATTATTGATTTCTTAAGTAAGTAGCTGTGTAATAAGCGGGATAATGTACAGCTAGCGGGTCATTGTTATGAAATAAACCCCGTCCCGTCAGGGTTTATTTCACAACAATGACCGGCTCGCTGTACATTATCCCTTACTTAGTTCCCTTACTTCAGGGGTCAGTTATTTTTCTATAAATTCCACCAAAGCATACCCCACCGTGTGCTGCATCTGTAAGAATTGCAGGTTGTGTATCAAAGAACAGTCTCGGTTCAGGATTATACATGCAAAATGATCATATCCTTGCAATCTCAGCGGACTCCTGAATGTCATCAATTTGTAACAGCTCAATATCTATTGAAGCATTTTATGTGAAATAAAAAACAAACATAGTCAATGTTAATGTGAGTTCACAAATAAAAACCTTGTACAGTCCAGACTCCCCCAAAAACCCAATTCGTTTAAAATCCTCCTTTACTAAGTAAATGACTCGTTTTCATTGTGCTGTTCTTGAATGTGCTTTCATTATTAAGGACACTCCATCAACGCGTTGCTCTCCAAACCACAAGGGCGAAATCCTTCTCGGCTACGTGAGAATCCGTCTTGCATGATTCAGTAAGTAAGATCGCTGCCCTTGACTCAGTGATTCATTCACTTCTCTGTAACATCAGAGCGAGTGGCTGTTGAAAAAAAGGACTGATGGCAATGACTGCAGGGACAAGTCTGGTTTCATTCAGCAAAATCAATAGATGAAGCTGTTTAGTTTCTGCTCTACGGCTTACACCGGTATATTCATCATTTAAATAATCACTTTAGAAAATGTTACGGTTTTTAACTTTTCCTTAAGGCCATGTATTGTTCTGTAAAATATATGATGTTCTGTGAATGTTCTACATGGCCATATAATAAACGTATGAACTCAATAGGTTCCAGTTAACTGTTTGAGCTCCCACAGTGCGTATAAGGATATATTATATATTATTAACCCCCCCCTGATGGCAATTCATGGAGAACTACAGGATATTGCCCATAGAGTTCATTGAGTCAAGCACAAGCAACGCCATTAAAAAATTATTCCTAATGTGACTGAACCATCACACAGAGAAGCTGAAAGCCTGATTAAGTTTGGTATCACGGGCAGTTCAAAAGGCTCTTTCACTGGGCAAAAGTCTCAGGACTCAAGACGAATTTCGCAAACCCAACTGAAAACAATCTCATAAAACAAGAGGATTTGATTTATACATGTATTGAGTGATTGCATGTTTGGTAGTTTTAAAAAACAGCTGCCCAAGGAGCGATTTTAGTTAGCGAGAAAAAGGAAAACGGGTTCAATAAATTGTTAAAACTGAGAGCCTAGAGGTTGTCCAAGTCAAAATGACTGCACTCTGTCAAGGACAAGGGCACAAACCAGAGAGTAATGGCTTAGCACCAAGTTTGGTGTTCCTCTGCCAGAGTGGATTGAATTATTATGTTCCATAAAAGTTTAATGGGATTTCAGCAGGCCTAATATATAAAAGGAAGGCTGCAAGACTGAGCTGCTGGGCTTCGGTCTTTCCTTTATGGCTTTCTGCACTCCGTACCATCTGAGAAAGGATTACTGGGCAGGACGCTGCCAAACAAACAGCTGAGTGGACACAATATTTCATGGTTTGGATTTTGATTCACTGGCTGAGGCGCGTAACCACGTTGCAAATCACATTCAGGCAAACGTAAGCACACCTTTTAATGCTATAGCGTCTATCTCTGCCAGGAGAGTCTTTAGCAAAGACTTTGAACTACTTTTCTCCATCGCTGCTGAGCGCCGAGCGGTGTAATTTAGAAGTGTGTTTAGTGCAGGTCCACATCTTAGGGTCAGAAATTCCACTTAAAACACAATCAGTCGAAAGTGCACCTCACATTTTGGCTTGCAACTCCTAAACCTTTTGATGTATAATGAATCTTCTTTTTCCCCTGAGCTCTTTTCAAATTAATTTTGATACAAAAACATCTGCTGAATTGAGAAGTCTTGGAGGAACAGTGTGTAGCATTTAGGGGGATCTATTGGCAGAAATGGAATATAATTTGGGCTGTCAATCGATTAATCATAAATTAATCGCAATTAATCACACATTTTTTATCGGTTCAAAATGTACCTTGAAGGGAGATTTATCAAGTATTTAATATTCTTATCAACATGGGAGTGGGCAAATATGCTGCTTTATGCAAATGTATGTATATATTTATTACTGGAAATCAATTAACAACATAAAACAATGACAAATATTGTCCATAAACTCTCACAGGTACTGCATTTAGCATAGAAAATATGCTCACATCATAACAGGGCAAACTGCAGCCCAACAGGCAACAACAGCTGTCAGTGTGTCAGTGTGTTGACTTGACTATGTCTTGCCCCAAACTGCATGTGATTATCATAAAGTGGGCATGTCTGTAAAGGGGAGACTCGTGGGTACCCATAGAACCCATTTACATTCACATATCTTGAGGTCAGAGGTCAAGGGAGCCCTTTGAAAATTGCCATGACAGTTTTTCCTCGCTAAAATTTGGCGTAAGTCTTGAGCGTTATTTAGCCTCTTTCAAGACAAGCTAGTATGACATAGTTGGTATCAATGGATTCCTTAGGTTTTCTAGTTTCATATGAGCCCGCTGCAATCTAAAAATTGAAAGTTGCGTTAAAACAATTTTGCGTTAAAGCATTATTATCACGTTAACTTTGACAGCCTTAGATATAATATGAATAAGTTTATTTTCTTTAGTGTAAAATCACCTAAAAATAAGAATCGCCGTGTTTTCGTTACCTTAGAATGAGCCGTTTATATCTACAAAGGGAGCGGGTCCTTTTCACGGAGCCGGCCGCCATGTTTCTACAGTAGCACCGTAGTTCTCCTACACGCTTGGCCCAAGGGAGAAGTTTCAGTTGGTTGCAATCTGCAACATCACTGCTAGATGCTGCACCTTTAACAGTTGCAAATTCCTGTGTTTTCTTTGTGTATCATTTTTTTTTTTTTGTACATTCCATATTCCTCACCATTTTAAATGCATTTCCCTTTTAGATGCGCTTTTCTATTTCCAACAAAAAACATTTGCAAAGCCCATTTTGGAAGCTTTGGAACCTGCATTGTGTACATTGCCGCTTTTATCGGCACATTCCCACCTTTTATGGCATATTACCCACATAAAAGTGTTATGAACCCACTGTTGTCACAACATGGTTTGAATGTGCAAATACATTCTGAGTTAATGTCACTTTTATAGACAACAGTGTTGCAACATATTGGTCAGACAATTCTGAATTATTCTCAGGGCTGTCTTTGGCTTATCTTTGCCCAATTGCTTTTCTATCTGGCCTGACTCCGGATGTGCCTCATTTTCATTCAGAGGCAGACAGTCCCAATTTAACCTAGGGCACTGTCACTAGGTCTTCTGCAAGGCTTTGTATTGTACACAGAGCACACAAAACAAATATACAGAGCATGAGTGAGCATATAATGGTGATGTTTTAGATGATCTTATTGTCTCACAACACAAAAATCTTCAGGACATTTTGCACAATTAGATTACAGAGTGTGTCACTGACATTTAAAAGCATTTGATCAATGTGGACTTTTACTTACAGTATGCATTCACACTACAGCTGAATTGATGTTCATTGCTTTTCTGTCACAGTTAACAATAAAATGTAAAAGGTCAACTTTGGTATTTTTCAACCTGGACCCTATTTTCCCATGTTTTTGTGTCTAACTAATAGGGACAACAATTTATGAAATTGGTCCAGTATTGAGGGAGCGCGCTGTAGCCTGCAGCTGCTCACAGGCTGCAATATGGTGCTATTGGGGCAAGCTGGCACCGTCATTTATGTCCACTAAAAGTGCTTGTTTTTTGCCATTATCTAAAGGACTTTCAACATCATGGCTGAATATGTTATGATGATTTCCACAATGTGGATGAGGTCTTTGAATTTGATGGCCGCCCGTCTTTATTTGAGCCAGAGTATACGGATATTCAGATTCCACAATGACACTTCTCCCTGAGCGAGACTTGGAGACGATAACAAACAGAACGGATCAAGCGAAAGATAAAAAAACCAATTTATTTCTCTGTAGGGTCCTTTCCATAATGTTGTCAGACACTTATAATAACAATCTGAGCCTGTCAGTGGCAAAACAAGCACTTTTAGTGAACGTAACGTTACATTGACGCTGCTCACTTGCCCTCACAGCTCATTTCTCGGCTGCCGGTTACAGCATTATCTCTCAATAATGGACCGATTTTAAGGATTGTTGTCCCTATTAGTTGCTTAGACACAAAAACATGGGAAAATAGGGTCCAGGTTGAAAAATGCCAAAGTTACCCTTTAAGCTGATCAGTTATGAAAGCATAAGCAACGTTTGCTACGATTGCGAAAACGGAACAACAACACAATACATTTTACATCAACGCAAAGTGCCAAATGTTGCATTTGTTCTTTTTACTTCCAGTATGCAGGGAGAAGAAATATCATTTCTAAAAGTGGACAGCACAGACAGAATATCACAATATCTAGCCGTTAACTATACTGCAAAGCATGCAGCCACACGGGCACATATTCTGTACGGCTGAAAACAACTTGCAGGATCCCACGAGAGCACACTTATCTTCTGCCCTGTTTCTGTGATTAATGTATTTACCAGTAGGATGAGTGTAGGACGTTTTTAAACGGGAGGCACAAACTCAACATTTTCTCTAAAAGTCACATTGTTTTAACTTCTACATTGGCCAAATGCTAACTGCTTTTCAAAAGCTGTGAAATGCAAATTTTCTCTGACCCATGGATCAACATGCGGTAGCTGTTCTATCATGAAATACTAGAAACTAAACCAGTCCTGACTGTGTGCTAGAGTCTAGGTGGCTCCATTGCCTGCTGGTTATCTGCTGCAGAATCAGCAATGTTTTCACATGACTTGATCCACTGATATGAACAATATTTAAATGCAATATGGGTGTAGCGAAGATGCAGAAGTCCTCCTCAAAGGATTTTATATAGCACCCGTCAAAGAGGAAATGATCCCATGCAACTTCACTTCCCATTTTTGCCCGTGTTCATATTGCATGGCAGTGAATTTGCATTTGGGTCGTAGATGGATCTGCTCTCTGTAAATTACAAACATGTTTCAAAACAAAGAAAACCTACTGCTGAATCAAATGTGACTTACAAACACAATACATAATTATGGTCAATTATACACAATACATAATATTATGTAATTAGCTATACAAAATGTACATATGGATGGAATATGGCAACAAAAGGCTGAAATTACTGAAAAACACTTAAAAAAACAAACAAATACTGCTTATACAGTATCTACAGTAATTACACACTGAGTGGTTAGCCTGTTTGTTCTGTTTGCATGGCCACATTTATAACATCATTGTATATGGGACAATAGACAGAAAATGATACCGAGAGGATGAAAGGCAGCTGGCGTCACAACAAGCGAGTGAAAACTGCGTCACTTATTCACCATCTGTGTATCTATAGTTGCAGCAGTGATGTAAATCCAGCTCGCTTGATGGTATTACAATACTCTTCAAATCTGTTTCTACTTCAGTACCAAAAATAAATAAGTAAAAGCAATAAAATACCATCATAAAACATCAATCTATAACATGGCGATGACTACACCAGAGTCATAGCGCCCCTTCATCTGAGTTATTCTGGCAGCCAGCAGGAGCAGCAGGCCGCTGGCCACCTCCAGGCTGTAGGAGAGCCAGGCGATGGCTAAGGACCAGCCGAAGGAAACGTCCACGTGGGCGAGGTTCTCTGGGGACACGACCCGCTGGAACTCCTCCATGGCCTGGTTCGAGTATTTGATGTAGATGCTGACCCCGGAGAGGGTGAAAAGACCTGTTAGTGCACAGAAACAAACAGATGGGAAAACAAACCTTCCAGATTTGAACACATTACCTTGTACTTGTCCAGGCTGTTCTCATACACCGCTCATAGCTATATCTATGAAAAGTAAATGCACTGCAATTCATATATATCCCACAAAATAAATTTGTATGTAATCCACAAAATTGGCTCAAAAAACCCTTGGTGTTCGTACCCTGTGTGAAACCAGAAGTCAACGTTAATTTATTTGTCAAGTAACTTCTGTACTTAAGGTATATGAAGGACGGAACCTGCCAAAATAAAAAATAAATGAATTAATAAATAAATGACTTGATAAATAAATACAGTAAATATGTCATTAAAGGTAGCAAAAATAATATAAAAAATAAATGGAGACATTAATTAATTGATAAAATGTGACATAAATTGATATTTCTGTTTCAATTTGCTTCTTCATTTATCTTTATTTATTTGCTTGTCTGTATAATTTCCCCCTGTATTTTTTATTATTAGTATTTGTTATTTATTTTTATTTATTTTCTATTTATTTTTAAATATATTTATTTATTTATGCATGATTTTCCCTTTGTATTTCATCACATAATTATTTCCCCAAACTTATTTATTTCTATATTCTTTCCTTTACACATTTCTTTTTTACATTTATTTATGCATTTCTGCCTGAGGGGGCTGTCACTCTACATGTGTCATGGGGTCAGATTGCATAGATCGACTACATGCTAGCCAGCTAGCTGCACCCCAGTCTTCATTATCGGCTCCGTACAGCGGGTCGTCGACCTGCTGCAGCTCCCCCCACTGCTGCCACGGTGTGCAGATCAACCATCTGAACCTGAAGTGTTTCACGGACCCACCGTTAAACTCCTCCCCGAGGTTTCTTTTTTTTTTTTACTTTGGCAGGTTCCGTCCTCCATGAAGTTACGACACTTCCGGAGTTATTTTAACAAGTTGTTTCCTGTGAAGACGGAAGTTTATTTTGAAAAGACTGGAGCGGTAATTGACACATACACCATGTGTTGCTGGACAAAGCACGAAAAAATTAGGAAAAACTTGAAGTGTTGTACGAGGATATGTTGACCTGTAACACTGACTGATCCATCTTGAGGAATTGTAATGAATTTTCTAGACGTGAGACCCTTTAGCTGCCTAATCAAACACCATAATCACCATGATGTATTACACTTTTTACAAGGAGGTCATTAAGGTGATAATGCATTAATTAGCAAATCCTTCCCTAACATAATTGTCTTCACTTAACTCAATGGACGGTATTAGATAATATAGACCTAAGCCCGTTAATGAGAAACAATTAGTATAATCCTAAACCATAAAAGATTTAAAGCCGTTTCAAGAAAAAAAAAAAATTGTCTCATTCATATGCAAATTATTCCAGCAAGGTGCCTCTATTCATTCGTCATTTACTCTACAGTGGGAACCTGTGGAATTTCTACTGTGTATCATTTTTGATTTTCTGAACGGACAAACCGCAGAGGTGTGCCGACAAGAATAACATGAGTGAATGTCAACCCCAAAACACTTTTAAATACAGTGTAGTCACCGCTGCGCAATTCAGACTGACCTTTAGCGTGGCACCGTGGAGGGCAGAAGCACAACACGGGGTAATCATCTGCTACATTTAGACCCTGTTAATTACTGGTCATTTTAAATCACAACTGTGGTCTTGTCTCTCAATGTCTACCCATGCAGTGTGCCTAATTAGCACATAAGCGCAGAAGATAGTGAGAGAGAAAGAAAGGTTAGCAGGTGCAAATGTCATTAACCATGCTATAAGAAACACAGCGGACCTTTTTTTCAATAGCAAATCATTTTCACATATGATTTTAAACTACAGTGTTAATTGCGGCCTACTGGATATAATTGGAGTAAATGCCTACACCGATTTGTACAAGTACTCATGAACACAGTCTTTCTTGCACTCAGGTGCAGATTGCAGTTGATTAGATACTTCAGCAAGGTTTCCCCTTCATTTCTACTCTACAGTACATCTATTTTGCATGTAAAGTCTTCTTTGTACAGCACAGTCTGACTTCGTATAGTTCCCTTGCACTTCATGTGAGGTCTACGTTGTTACTGCACCCACAACACACTAAGGTTTCGTGCTCAATTAGAAAAGCAATACCAATCTTAACATTTTAATGGCATGAAGGTAGCTTTTTAAGAACAACCTCGAGTTGTGCAGAGCTGCAAAATCAGACCCGAGGCCAGTTTAATCAGTACGCCGCTACGTGATGTGAGTGCTCAGAGTGGAATTTCAAAGACAGAATTGACACATAGCTCGACATTAAACTTGTATTTAGTCTACCGTCTCTCATACTAAAATTTCAAACTCCGAAGTAGGTAATTTCTTGGCGTGTAGACTAGAGTGCATCTGAGTTTGGCTTGTGTCTAAATGGGTGTTTTTTTTCTTCACTTAAAGATTCAGTAGGCAGAATGTTTTTGGCATCATTGGGCAAAAAATCCATCCAAAGTTCAGCAGCAGGCTGCTGCTCCCCAGGTGCTCCACAGACAGACTCAGGAAATCCTTTAACCCCCGAGCCATCAAACTGTACAACACCTCTCTGGAGAGGAGGGGGACAAAAGAGGACAGTCTGCAGGACAGTTAATGCACACAGTGCACTTTAATAGACTGAGCTACTTTTAATTCTGCACACCACAAACAGCTCTACTCTGCACCTTTATGGACTTGTTTTACTGTATTCTACAAACAATGTACAGCTTAATTCTGCACTTTAGTATATTTTAACAATAACTCCTCTACCTCAGTTATTATCCCACATTATATTCCATATTTGACATTTCTTAATATCTATATCTACTATATTCTATTATCCAGCACTATATCACTTTCTGCACTATATTCACATTTTTAATAGTCCTGTATCTCAGTTGTTCCCCCGCACTATATTAATTTTTAACAGTTTCTTCATCTCCTGTTATTTTTATATCTGGTATATTTTTTTATACTCTGTATTACTTACTTGTGTCTTTTTACTAACATGTTTGCACTATGGAACTGTGATGCTGGAAACTTGAATTTCCCTCAGGATCAATAAAATTACTATCTATCTATCTATCTATCTATCTATCTATCTATCTATCTATCTATCTATTTATCTATCTATCTATCTATCTATCTATCTATCTATCTATCTATCTATCTAACCTTTCAGCATATTGTAATTCAAGTGTTCTGAGAGAAAACTAGACTTCTGCACCTCCTCATGGCTCTGTTTTCAGGCCTTAGAAAATTTAGCCTGTGACGGGAGACCTTGGCCAATCACAGGTCATTTCAGAAAGAGAGCGTTTCTTTGCTCCGGCTGGTGGGCGGTGCTTGGTATTTCCTCAGCTGTTCTCAACATGGCTGCCGGGTTACAAACGTTCTCATTTTGCAGCTAAACAGTACACTACAAGATATTTCTGAAAACATTTGAGGAAATGTTGAAATAGGCATTACAGTAACAGAATATTGATTCATATTTGATCAGCGCTGCCTAGTTTGACCGTTTGATCGGCGAGTGATTGACAGCAACTCAGAGACGGCAGGCTCCAGCTCGGTTCTGATTGGTTGTTTTCCTCCGGTCTGTGAAATCCTACAGATGCCATTAGGAGCACCTGGAGGACACAACAGGAATTTTTTTCATATTACCTGTCTCATGCCCTACTGTCAGGATATGGTGACCGTTTTATAAAAAAAACTTTTTAAAATCATATTTGCTCCATTTCTAGCCACTGCTGCTTTAAGTTAAGACCACCAATTGATATCAACACATTGTTGTCTGCAGTTTCCTGATCTACACAAAGACATGTAGCCTAGAACTGATCCTCGAATAAATATGATGTCAATGGAGTGTTTTTGCAAACATAGAAGCAGCGCCATACTAGATTATGAAGTGTGAAGAGGGTTTTGTTGTTGCCTGATGATGCAGCTGATTAATGAGATGCCGAAATCCGTCAAGGACAAAGTGTTCTTTATTCATCTCTGTTTATGATGTTTTAGTTGTGTTCACGGTCCTTCAGTTTGAAAATAACAATACAGCAACACCTCAAAAGTTAAAACAATATGCATCAACACCTTTCTGATATTAATTATTAGACTGGATAGGATAACATTGGCAGATGATACTATTATTTTGCCCTTATTTGTACTACTGTTCCTTCAGGACATGAATCTGCTCTGTCTGCAATGAAGGAACGGTAGATTTGGTGAGACAATCAAGACCAAACTTCTTTTGACAACTTTCCAGCAGCTAAATCTGCATAAGCTGAAAGGAACATTTTAACCTCACACAAGCCTCGGTTTTAAAATGAAATAGCTGTTGTTTGGTTTTAGCGTACTATGTCAATCCTTTGGATTACAGTGTTGTTGCAAGTGACAGAGCCAATTCTCAGGAGCAACCCTGGCTCTCATGTTTCCTGCCTGACCATCTAGTCAGACCTAGTAAACGGACATTTCTTTCAAACTCCACAAAGTAGATGATTGGACTCTCTGAGGGGTGCATGGTTTCAGCGGGTTCGCTCAACTGCAACTGTTCAGAGCCAATTTAACATCCATTCTTCTCTCGCTCCTCTGTGAGCTGTAGCAGATCCAATGCAGGTTCGGCACTGATTTGTATGACCTTTGATTTTTCATTTTCATTAGTGCCTATGTGATATTTAGAAATGGTGAACTGAGAAAAGTCTTGATGAATTGAAGTAAATTGGGGCTGCGTTTAACAGCTAAATCAAAACATCCCTTTACAAACTCTCACATGACTAATTTTCTTCAAGAATTCAAGGTAACACGGTGTGAGTAATTGATATACAAATGATCCTTTTGTGGATGAAGTATTCCTTTAAAATAACAACTATTATACAGTTCATCGAGGTAATTTCAATGGCTTCACATGTTCTCAATCAAAACAAGACGCCTATGTCGCCTACCTCTCAAATCACATTAGATGGTTAAAGAACAGTTTTGATTAAACAATAATATATCTTTATGAGGAATAGCAGAGAATAGTTATTTACTTAAACTGGTAAATGAAGCAGCTTTATTCCTCTTTGTCCCTCTGTTCCAGAGGTGAGGAAATGAAGATGGAACCATGCTGGTGAAGATGAAGCTCAAATAAGAAATGCATCAGCCTTCAGTCTGGATTCCCATACGGATTTCATCACTGAAGGTGAGTAGCTGCTATGTGTGTTCATTGTGGAAACCATAATCATTGTCAGAGGGAAATCTGTTTCCATAACAACTTATTTGATTTCTCTCGTGGCTAGATTGACTTCTGGCAGCAGACTAATGAATGTGACAGAGCCACTGATGTGAAACCAGCGGGCAACATCCAGGTCTGAAAAGTGAAGCCAATTCTGAAGTGCTTTAAACTTACATTCTTTCTAACAGCCAGCAGGAGGCGACTCCTCTGGTTGCAAAAAGAAGTCTGATTGTATAGAAGTCTATTAGAAAATGAGCCTACTTCTCACTTGATTTATTACCTTAGTAAACATTGTAAACATGAGTTTATGGTCTCAATCGCTAGTTTCAAGTCTTCTTCAATACAGCATGATGTTCATTTAGTAAATTATGGTCCCATTTAGAGTCAAATAGACCATAAAGCAGGGTATGCTTTAGGGCGTGGCTACCTTGTGATTGACAAGGCTCTACCACGGCGTTGTCCGGTATGGGAGTTGTCCGTGTTTTCGTCTTTCAACTTTAACCATTTCACAGTGTGTTTTCAGTTCATGGAAGTTAATTATAACATTTTGGTCACCTAAAAATGTCTTATTTAGCGTTCGGTTGTAATTAGCTCCACCCTCTTGTGTCACTTCTGGTTGGAAATATCCAAGATGGCATCAGCCAAAATGCCAAACTTGAGGCTTCAATGGCAGTCCACAAACAATGGGGCTACGTCCACTTCTTATATACAGTGTATATACTTGTCCTTTTTAAAGGAATAGTATGACATTTTGGGAAATGTGCCTATTAACTCTCTTGGGGGGGGCAAGATCGTCCTAGAAGCAGCAATTCTGAATGGGAGGCCGTAAACGAGGTAACAGCAGTGTGTGCCTTATTGCTGATTTCACACTGACACCGAAGTTGACATTTTCCATTATGTTGTGATCCAATGTATGGAAATAAATGAGGTGGAACAATTCTCATTATTGAATCTTTCAGTATGCACAGCTGAATGTTATTTAATATAACTATAATATTATTTCTCGTCTGTTACTTCTCTTGTGGGACCAGACGGTCAGAGATGTTTTGCTGATGAAGTGCAGGAGGTCAGGATGACTTGGGGATACAAAGCAAACAGTTCTCTGAAGCACGACAACAGAATAAAGCTTCTTTGACATTTGCGTTATGCATAATTAACAATAGGAAAACCAGTGAGAGAAACGTGGGCTGCAAGTATATTTCTTAGGCTGCTTCTCTTTAAGCGGGCGTATGTTGGTTTGTCTTTTACAGGAGCCTGAAGTTAGATGGAGAGGTACATGCTTTGGGGATTGTTTGGTTGTTTCCCGATCTGGATGATGCCATTTCTCCAAAGGACTATGTGAGTATTCATTAGTTTTGTTTGAATTTTGCTGTTCTACAGAAATATATACAATTGCATGTCATTTTGTGAGTATGTGAGACATCCATGTGGAAGATAAATTATAATAAATATCTCAATAATAAATTATTGTGATTGATATTCTACATTGTTGTCGATGAGCTTCTGATTGACCATTTCAGTGTCCATTGTCATTCATACACAGAAGAGAAGGATTTTATCAAAGCAGACACTGCAGATTTACAAAGTACATGTGGTTCAGGTGATAGCCTGTACTGATGCCTTTGATTTCACTGGTGTAAAATGTGTTTTGCATTGTGATTTTATTTAAATAGGACCCATTATGCTAATTTTCAGGTGCATACTTGTATTTTGGGTTTCTACTAGAACATGTTTACATGCTTTAATGTTCAAAAAACACTTTATTTTTCTCATACCGGCTGTGCTCCAGCTCTGCTCTAACTAGCTTTGTATGAGTGCGGGCCACACTGAGTTGTTGCTGACATCACCATGTTACAGAAGAAAAGGCGGAACTTCAATCAAGGCGTTTCAGGCAGTTCAGGAGCAGCGTTTCTGTGGGGGAGAATAACTCCCTTTGACGTGGACTTTGTAACTTTGCAGACCTTTTACATGAACAAAACACTACATAACACACTACAGGAAAGGGAAAAAGCACAAAAGCATAACAAGTCCTCTTTAATTTTAAAACCTCATGCAGTTTTAGGAGAACAGAATTAATTAATGTAAGACCCCTTACAGTTTGTCGAACAATACAAGTTACTTTGCTAATCTTTTGATCTTCAGAATGATTTATTACAGTATGAAAAATATCATCATCTGTGAGCTTTTAAAATAACGTCCTATGATTATTAACAATGTGTGCTACAGCCAGAATGCTCCTGTCTTTACCTTTAACTCACACACACTCACTTATGTCAGTATTTTTTTCATTACATTAGATAAACAAATGTGCACGGTATGATAACCGTCAATTTTATGTATGATAACCCTATTCTGAAATGATACTAAACTTAACACTTCACTTAACACAGTCACTAGTGTGGATGTATATCTAAACACTTGGCCAGTGTCCATACTCTGTTGGAGTATTTTGCTGTGCATTTTTCTTTTTTACCCAGTATTGGATGCAGTTTTGAAAGTGTAAGAGCTGCCTTTTTGTTCATAGTAAGCTTGATTTTGATTAAATCATTGAACTCAGCCTACTGCCTCCTCATCATTACCTGCATTTTGGGTCCAACCTGTTATCCCTGAGAGTACCTGACAGTAAATGCTTGCAGGTCTTTTGATGTAGAGATGTGGACAGGCTGTTTGGTTCAAAGCATGAAATTAGTCGTCGGGGAGGCCGGGCCTGTCAGCAGAGATGGAGAAGTAAAAACAGTAATAAGACCCTTTACTTCTGTGAAAGATTTGTGCATTCAACCTCAACCGTACCCAAATCGGGATTCATTCCCTTCGAGTTTCGGACCTCATATGCTTTTCTTTGATGGATATTCTATTTATTGTGCTTGCTCAACAGCTGAAACCCACAGTGAAGGGAAAAAAGCAATCTTTCTGTTACTGTATTGCTGATGAAAGCATATCCTTGTAGTGCCATTTAAGGAACTAGTAGGTCAGGTCCTCTTATTGTATGGACCAAAACAAGGACATTTCTGCCCAAAGAGGACTCTCCAATGCCCTCAAAGAGGGTGATGCTCAGTTTTATCTTTGAGCTTCAATTCTGTTGGTCATTCAGTTCATACTTTAGAGCATTCGATATTATTTTCAATACTCTACTGCTCATAAATGCTCATAGAATGGGTTAAATGCAGAGGTCAAATTTCTTATATGTATGTATATGTATATGACAAATATAATACAGTTTAATTTTAAGTTTAAATAGAACCATAATTTACTAAATGAACATCATGCTGTATTGAAGAAGACTTGAAACTAGCGATTCAGTCCATAACCTCACGTTTACAATGTTTACTGAAGTAATAAATCAAGAGAGAAGTAGGCTCATTTTCTCATAGACTTCTATACAATCAGACTTCTTTTTGCAACCAGAGGAGTCGCCCCCTGCTGGCTGTTAGAAAGAATGCAATTTTAAGGGTTTATGTTATGTGTGAGGCAGATGTGCAGATAAGAAATTATACTTTTAAGAGTCTACAACAATGCTCTTTTGGGGCAGTGCTTTAAGATAAATGCGTTTTACCAAATTTCATGGCAATCCATCCAATAGTTGAGATATTTCAGTCTGGACCAAAGTAGTGGACCGACCAACCTACAGACAGACATGCTTTTAAGTGTTCACAAAGTAAGTAGTACACCAAACGCCCGGGCTGCTGTGCCTCATGAGTTCATATTTTCATTTTAGGAAGATTGTCTGTTTATGATTTGACTGCCTGAGATTATCGGGACAACAGTCTGTTTAATAGGCCACAATATGTCTAATGGACTGTCTTATGTAATCACACTCAATTTCAACAAAAAGGAAATTCTATTTTGTTTATTTTCTAAGGACGCCCTTTGAAAACACAATGACACAAGAGAACGTGCGCTGACGATTCCAGGGCTAAGTCTGACTGAATCTTTCACTCAACAACAAGCTCTTCTGCTATTATGTGCCACTTTATCATGATCAGCAATCACTCCACATGCTGTAATCAATACTTAATTATGTCCATCTCCAGAGTGAGAAGGTTTGGTGTCGATGGGCACTTTCACAGGACATAGTCCGTTTGGCTAATCCTAATCAGAGTGAAATTGTCTGGTTCAGAATCACAGTGCACAAATTAGAGCAGACCAATTTTTTTTTTAATATATATATTTGCTGACGGGCATGTTACGAAGGAGCAAATTTATCTTTTTTGTCTCGAGAGTTGCCACTTCTACGCAGGGAATCGCAGACTTTGATATATTGGTGCCGAAGTTTTTTCACTTATACCCTTTTCCCACCAAAATTAGCACATACAGTATATGCAGTTTTTGTATTGCTGGGAACCCACTGAAATAGGCCATAGACTCCTTTCCCAATGCCATGGTATGACTTTCTTTTTTCTTTTCTTTTTTGGTATGTCATGTTCAACGTCACGGACGCACTGGAAAACAGGGTTAATAAACAGTGTGAGGCCAGTGAAAATGTTACGGTGGTTACTTCTTTCTTTATATCTGTTACATATTCTGTCTCTCTTTCAAACTCGAGGCTGACTAATTTGGAACGATGTTGGACGGAGACGGACAGACTTTGTGGCTGAGATGACAAAGAGTGGCAGAAGCAGAGCTGGAGCCGATAGATAGGCTACCCGTGGCTACTGCAGAGTCATTTGTCCCGGGAATGAATGCTGATTGTAACCTTTTCCATTGAAGACAAAATCCAGATGTCAGTGGGTTTTTTGTCCTGTTGGAAAGTGGATTTTGACTCAGCACTGATCTACTGTGCGCACAAATCCCTTCTCCTCCTGTTTATCCTGAATGACTTTATAAACGTCACTATTTTTGTGGACTTTATTCAGCATATTCTGTATGTTCTCTTCGACCAAGATGTCAAACAAACATCGGACTTCTGCAGAAGTCCAAGTCAGTCCTTTCCCACTCATGTTAACCAGTCATCAATCTCAGAACCCATCGGTCTGACGACGGATAAGCCTCTGGGGGCAGGGGGCTTTATATTTCTGGGGTTCTGGTGTAGCCAGCGGATATCCGGCTATCAAGACTTCCTTTTCTGTGCGCTGCTCATTGTTTACAGTCCAATTAGTAACTTGAGATGCAAAACTGGACTTGGAGCTGAGAGACAAGTAGCCTCCAATGAACCAATGAAAAGCTAAATCATTATCAGACCGTGTGGCCGGTGGGTTTCCAGGATTGAATTTCAGCCAATGCGCTGCGCCTCTTTTGCTCTCCACACGAACTGTTTGACGTGATTGGTCGATACTACTCGGACTCCAAATGGAAACCAGAACGCTTCCAATGTCAAAATCTTGTCCCGTTGCCTGCAGATTCTACACGTGAATGCAGAATCTGTTCACAGAGATTTACTGTGTCCATCTCAATAACAGCCCGCGCAGGCAGCCTGCCTTTTGGTTTGCATGGGAACGGTCTGAGACCACCTCTCACAAGCAGTCTTTTACCGATTGTTTTGGTCCGCACCAGAGTACGATTACTGCGTTCACAACTGCCCAAACAAACAGCACCAGAGTTTGATTAAAATGGACTAAATGTCGGCGCCCTTAAATCATGTTCAGGCTCATCTGGAACAAACTTGTAATTATGATTTATTTTATGCAAATCTGACTGACAAGTGCTACAAAATCATTGTCAACTACAGACTGTATTTATTCACTCCATTCCACAGCATTGTAGTGTTTGGTAAAGGGTGTCAAAACAGTGATATAGCAGATGGGAGTCCCATCTCCCACAGATGGATGCACTACTATAATTGCATCTGAGTGTCTCAGACGGATCAATCATGCTTTTGTCTATTCACAAAATGTGACAAAAGGATCGAATAAAAAGAAGGAAGTTCTGAGCGGTATGCCACAGTTTCTCCTCATTTCCTTATAAAATCCCCATTTCTACTCTTCTAATAATGGCGTGAGCAAAAACATCATAACTCAACTCAATTAGGTTGAATGGATTTTAAATGTCCACACAGATATGAATTATGTAGCTGCAGACTCTACCTATAACAGTCCTCTCCTGTTATTTACACAACACTAATCACTGTTTTATTATTGGACCTCTCAGAAGATTAAGGCTGCAGTGGGCAGAAAGTTTTTGGCATCATTGGGCAAAAATTCCATAATAACTTTTCAGCATATTGTAATTCAAGTGCTCTGAGAGAAAACTAGACTTCTGCACCTCGTCATGGCTCTGTTTTCAGGCTTTATAAAATCTAGCCCGTGCGTAAGACTTTGGCCAATCACAGGTCATTTCAGAGAGAGAGCGTTCCTATTGGCTGTGCTCTGGCTGGTGGGCGGTGCTTGGTATTTCTTCAACTGATCTCAACATGGCTGCCGGGTCACAAACTTTCTCATTTTACAGCTAAACATTACACTACAAGATGTTTCTGAAAAAATTTGAGGTGAAAAATAGACATTACAGTAACAGAATATTGATTCATATTTGATCAGCGCTGCATAGTTTGACTGTTTGATCGGAGCTTGTGAGTGATTGACAGCTGCTCAGAGATGGCACCGGAGGACACAGAGGCACATGATTTTTTTTTCAGGTGACCTGTCTCATGCACTTCTGTCAAGATATAGTGACCGTTTTCTAAAAAATAGCTTTTTTTAAAATCAGATTTGCTCCATTTCTACCCACTACAGCTTTATAATTAGATTTATGCAGTTGCCTTAAGTCAGAAGTGAATCAGAAGTGAGAGCGAGCAGTTGAAATAGAATTTTTCAAGGTTTTCTATGTGTAGTTAACGCACACATAGGCACCTGTATATGTACAATGTGCCGCCCACACACTTTTTCACGCGCTGTACATCTGACATAACCAAGCAAAGGATTCGCTTCAAAGCAGCGTACACGCCAAGTTCATGCAATTGCCATCGGCTAAGGAAAAACATCTATGTGGACTCACTGCAGAAGAGAACGTAGGATGCGGATCCAGCCAGCAATTTGGGACTGCAGGCCAACGAGCTGACGAGTCCAAAGATCCAGCCGAACACCAGCAGGACCAGGCTGAGGGGCAACAGGATGACCACCACTTTGTGCAAGCCTGCAAACACACATTCACATGCAAACATGCAGTGCTTAAATATTTTAAAGGCTTTGATTTTGTTCTACAAGTCAGCTGGATATACTGCTGAGAGAAACCATTTGCAGAAGCAGTTGGGGAGTTTTTCTGATTTATTTCTACCATCCAGGGAGCCATCTCCATTGTCAGTTGGGTATGAAAATCAACTTGAAGAGTGTTGAGGCTCTCTTAAGATAGCTTCTGTCACAGTAGGGGGAACAGTTTCAGAAAACACTATCTTTTGCGAGAACGTTCATGTTTGCTTAACGTGTGTTTTATTGGATTTTCTGACAGCACGCTGTTGCTTGTGAATGTAATGTCTTCAGCAGCCAACTGCACCTGTAAATTAATTTGTGAGGAATCACTGACTCACTATTTTAAAATCCAGTTGATAAACAAAGCCACTCACCAAGAAGTTGCCTTTCCGCTTCTGACAGGCTGGACATATTGGCTGTGAAAGAAGGGATGACTGAGCTCATGTTTGCTCCTGAAAATGTCAAGGGAAAAGGTTACACATGACAAGACGTGCGGACGGAGCTGTAGGACGAGAAAATTGCTACTTGATAAAAAAAGGTCACTTCTTTTTATCTTATAATTGTGCAAAAAATCAATATGTATAGAAATCCAACATTAAACCATAAGACATCTCTGATTGACACATTTTCTCAGCCCTGCATGTTGAGTTTTGCAGAATAAAGCTCAAGCTGCTGCTTCTGTGAGCTCAGCCGGTGCAGCAGAGAACAATAGTGTCAGTGCATGTTCCACCTTTATGTCACAGGTGCACTGCTTGAAGGGCTTCAAACATCATTTACCTAGCTGCGTGAACTGTGGGCGGCACCAGCAAACCCATTGGACACATCTGGCACCTCAAACTGTGCAGAATGCAGCTGTGTCAAATAATATCCTTTAGAATCTCTTTTGCAGCCCCCCCCCCACCCCCCACCCTGCATGTTCACCTGCAGCTGCCTGCAGGGGGCTGATACAGATGTGAGCGGTTATACAGTTGCTACAGATAGCTATTAGAATAGAAAGGGAATAACTACGGATATTAGATTTTGCATCTGTTATTGCACTGTGGGGATCATTACTCTCTGAATGAAAAGTGAAATTTTAAGAATCTTATGAGGAGTTAATAATTCAGCACATAGCCCAATCTGTGTCATTTATTTCTCCAAACTAAAAACACTGGCATATGCCACCTCTTCTGTGCATTATTAGTATCACAAAACTAAGATTCACAGCAAGCAGTTTTTGCAGAGTGATGAGGAATAAATCAATGAAATACAGCTGCTGCTGACAATGAATGCGCAGCAACATGATCCATGCAATGTTAGATCCCAACACCATCACATGCAATCCACAGTATAGATCGATTTAGTCTTTTTTTTTGTCATCATGAGACGATCAATACAGGAATTTGCATAATAAGCGTTTTATGCACAACAGTGTTGATGCCACATGATAAAATACTCAGAATTACCCCATAGGGTGAGAAGCAGTGCAAAAGTTATTCTGGGAAAATGAGGGCTGCATCTGATTTTATTACAGCTCAAGACATAAACCCTCTAAATAAAAAAGCTCATGCAAACTATAGACTATAATATGTAGGCTTTAAGTTGAGTTGA
The DNA here is from genome assembly GCF_043250625.1 of Sebastes fasciatus. NCBI lineage: Eukaryota > Metazoa > Chordata > Actinopteri > Perciformes > Sebastidae > Sebastes > Sebastes fasciatus. The sequence continues at coordinate 26,955,664 of NC_133807.1, read as the reverse complement.
CATACCTTCAATAATTCTCCACAGTCCAGAATGAGAACTCAGGTCGTCTGAACCTGTGCAGTTGGATTTATTCACATCGATAATGTACCAGTAATCAGTCCCAATAGCCACAGCGAGGAGGGTAAAGCTGAGCAAACCTATAAACCCAGCAGTTACAACCACCAGTCCGTACCTCATTATATATATATACAGTCCACTCGCAGAGCGCAGTTATACTAACAGCAGTTTTTACATTTGTCTATTCTGCATCGACGCTCCAAGATGTGCGATGCGTAAAAGCTCTCCTCCACTCCCTGGAAAGTGCTGCTTCTTCATGGCAATCACTGTCCTAAAACGTATAGTTTAAGATAGAAAACTGAGCAATGCACATCCCAGTTAATTGTTTACTTTAAAAAGGAAAATACAAACAAAAAAATCAAGAGAGGAGAAGAGAGATGCTTCTTTTTCCTCACCAGTTTTCCAGCACACTGACAGGTAATTGAGGCTCACAGCGCTCTTGGATTGAGACACTGTGTCAAGTTGAGAGAATAAAACGCAACATTGTCGGTGCGGAATTCCAGAATAGAACGCGAGAACGTGTTGTGAAGGTGCTTGGATTTATTTTTTAATGCAACATCCGGTCACTGTTTAGTTATCTGATATGTACTTGACTCTTACTGTAGCTTAATTGCAGACTATTTTCAAACGCAATTGGTTGCTGCCCTGACCAGATATGTATAACTGTACCCAGCCTACCAGACTTAACTAATAATTCTAATTCTCAAATGCATTCACATAAAACTGCTGAACGCAGAGTAGCTATCTTGAATTAACGATAACAAAAATGTTTTATTTACTTGAATGTAAAGTTATTTTGCACTAACCATATAATGGTTGTCCTTAAGGACAAGTACCTTAAGTACCTTATTGCCAACAATTGTTGGCAATAAGGTACATTCCTGGAATGTAATTTGCAATGTGCAATACTCTTGGCACTTTATTCTATTTATTCCTTTATTCTTTTATCTCGTCTTGTTTTTATTCTTGTATTTATTGTTTTTATTGCGAATATTTTTATTCTTGTACTTTTATTGATCTGCACCTCCCCATATGCCACTTACTGTGTTCCCTTTGTCATTGATGATTGTGCAGTATGAATGTGTATATGTCTCGGTGGACTGCAGAAACTGAATTGCCCTTCGGGGATAAATAAAGCTATCTGTATCTGTATAATACTAGACAGGTTACCCATCTTCACCTGCCATTTTACAAAACAAAACATGGCCAGTACTCCCTCAGATATCGTGCTGTGCAAATATGGAACACCAAAATACATGTTATCAGGAGCTCGTTATCCTTAGAATATTTTAAAAGGAAATTATCATCACATTTAATTCATGATGTCTTATTTTTTTTTTATATGTTTAGATATATTTTCTTTTTTTCTGTACTGTTTTTTTGTATTGTATTTCATTGTTTTTATTGGATTGTTTTCCACTGTTTGGTTAGGTTTTTCTGCACATTTTGTGTACTTCTTGTTGTTGTTTAACTTTTGTTGTATTTTTAAAATGATGTTAGTTTAGATCTTTCTTCCTTTTTTGGTATTGGTTTTTTTCTCCTGGGGTTTGGGGGAGGTCCTTTGTATAAGCCTGTGGCTTATTGACCTCTCCTGAAACATTTCTTTTTTTTTTTTTCATTAATTGGATTTTGTGCAGTTTTATATATGTGCAAAAAAATAAAATAAAAAAATAAAAAATAAATAAAATAAAAATCAACATTTAAGGCTAAGCAAATTGCCTCATGTACCTACACTCAATAATAAAATACAAAAAACACCCCCAGCTTATATGATAATCACATTTAAGTTCGGTTGGCATGACATCCTTATGACATTAAACAATCATTTAAAATACTTACCTGTTGTACTTTTATGATCAGGCACTTAAAGACACCTGCCTGTCACACCGGAGAGGGTCCTGTGGGCGGGGCAGCTTCTAATTAACGTTATGCGTCTAAAGTTCAGCACACCTGAGTCAAACGAAGTCACATCTGATTCACAACTGAGTCAAATGATAAAGAAAAGACCGCATCTGTTGTGTTGCCAGCTTTGTAAACAGACGGCTAAATAACCCTTTAAACTATATGAGAAGGGCAGTTATAGTTGTATGAGGAACAATAACGTAAAAACTGTGGAGAGACGCACTGATGGATGAAGTTAGACTAACTACCTGTCGAACTAGCTAACGAGCTCTGAGGTAAGTGTTTACCACTGAACCCCAGTCAATGTGATTTAGCTTTTTTTTGTCACTGAGACTTAATGTTAAATTACAAACAAATCACTATACATTAACGTTACATTACAAAACAATTACGTGTGGATGAAGAGAGAAAAAGAAACCCCAAAACAAACAAACAAACAAACAAACAAACAAACAAAAGTAAGGGAATGTGGGAATAGTGCTATAGGGGTTCTCTGTAAGGTTAAGGTCCTCAACTAACATTGAAAGCTTCATAGCATTCTTTGTCTTCATATGTTTCAGAGATGAAAAGTAAAGACACATCTCCTTATGAAAAACAAAGAAATTTGGTCTTGATTTCAGGAATCTATTTTTATGTATAAAAAACTTTCCAATATTGATTATGGAAATGATTGCCAAGTCATATAATGGGTATCTTTCACAATTGTACCAAATATAGTATTTTCCTTTGTTAGATTAGAAAAATTTACAAATTTAGTGGACAACAAATAATGCAAATCATCCCAGAAAGCATTAGCAAAAATACATTCATAAAATAAATGTTCTGTAGTTTCAATGTGTTCATCACAGAGCAAGCAATTAGTTTGATCAGTACCAAAACGGTTTCTTAAGAATTCAGCAGAGGGGTATATTTCATTGAGAACCTTAAAGTGAACCTCCTTTGCTTTTGGTGCAATAGGAAATTTGAAGAATTTCGATTTTAGACTCTCAGCATCTTTTTTAGAGAAAAAAATATTTTTTTGGCACTGACCAACAGAGTCTTAAGGTTAAATTGCAAACAAATCAATATACATTAATGTTACATTACAAAACAATTAACAAAGTTTAGCATTAAGCCAATATGTACTAGGCTATAGAGGCACATTTGGCAACAGTCACAGCTCTGGAGTCTGTGTGGATAGGTCTATCAGCCTTGCACATGTTAGACAATTCATCTCATTCCCACCCATTCTTCCTTGTAAAACTGTCTAAGCTCTGTCAAATTGAATGAGAACTGTGACTGAAAGGCAATTTTCAAGTACTGCAACAAATTCTCAGTTGGACTGAGGTCTGGACTCTGACTTGGCCACTACTCTGGGATGTTTTGAAAGCCTTTTGTAGCTTTATGGCTTCATGTTTGGTGGTGTTGCCTCCCTGAGTAATATATTATACCTACCAAGCTCTCTTGCAGACTGCAGCAGGTGTTCACCAGAAAATCCAGCTATTTTCAGTGTTTCCCTTTGGAGAAATATAAGGTCTTTTTGATGTAAAAGCATAATGTAAAAAGACACACACAAAAAGGAGGCAGAGGAGATTTCAACATCTAACCTTTTAATGTTCATTGCAATTTCACACTTGTCGGCGTAATTATTTTTTCAGGTCAGCAAGCAAATGTTAAAAACTGAACTGGTCAGAACATTTGACAGGAAATCATAAAACTTGCATATTAAGTTGACATGCTTAGGTGGGGGGGCGATACATAGTCAGAAAGGGTAGCCAAATTTGAAGGGGAATAGAGAAAGTCTTTGTATTCACAATTGTAGAGGTGTGACAGGAACCAACTGCAGTACCTGCAAATTATCTTGGAAATGGCTTTAACTTTCATCAGCACCTATTTTAAGCGACCGACTTTACTGTCTTTCAGAGGCTGTAGCAGGTTCAGTTACAAGTGAGCATGGGAATTACCATCATATACTTCTATCATAATGTTCTAAGCCCTTATACACTTTTACAATTTATTTTAATTAATTAATTCATGTTTATTTCAGATTTTGACTAGAAAAACTTGACACAGAGTGCTGAGCTGCATCTCAAATTAATCTTTAGGTTCCCAGCCTTCTTTGGGTCTCAGAAGGTTAATTGGTTTGTGTTAAAACAACCTCATAATTCTCTGATTCTAGCTTCTTAAATGTGAATATTTTCTGGTTTCTTTATTGTGACATTAAATTGAATATTTTTGAGTTGTGGACAATACATTTTACGACGTCATCTTGGACTTTGGGAAACACTTTCTGACATTTATAGATCAAGCAACGAAACGATTAATTGAGAAAATAATCATCAGATTAATCGACTTTGAAAATAATAGTTAGTTGCGGCCCTAATAGCACTGTGATGCAACTGGAAGAGGATGTGGTACCAGTATGTAGCACACACACACATTGGCTCCAAAAAGTACATCTACACTTTATCATTTTTTGACACAATGTGCTGCACAGTCCTCTTAAATTCTTAATTTTGTGTTCTCTGCGTCCTGAATAAAGTATGATTTCCCAGTATTTTCATAAATCTGTAGTAGGTACGGACAGCTCACAAATGAGAACACAATGTTAAACCTTTGACAGCCATTCCAGATGTTCTCAGTCGATAAAAAGAAAGACATATCCGAACAATTTTCTAGTCAGAAATAGGTAGACAACTACTTCCGGCATGGTGTGTTCTGTACCCAATTGTGGCCATTTCTATAAAAAGCATAATTATATACATTAACATCAAGGAGAGGGAAAGGTTTACTTGTCAAGCCAGTGTAGGATGGAAAATGTGTAGCTTCCTCTGGATCACTGCAATTTTCTGATGCATTAAAACTTCTGCAGCCGATTTGTAGCTGAATTGCACTGAATTGAGATGCAATTATGCAAACATAATTGCATCTCCTGATTGTTATTCAACCAACATAGGTTGTTGTCTCAGAAACACCGACTAATTATTTGATATTATTTTCATTCATTTAGTTGCAAAGAAGACATGCTGCACACAACACACATTTTTATTAAATATCTATCTGTAAGAACTTCAAGTCCAGGCATATCTCAGAAACTAGATTGCACAGATTATGACTAGCGAAGAATTCAATCAACCTGTTTTTATAAATGCAGCAATTTGATTTCCTATCAAATAAAAACAACTATTCAAGATATGTACCCTCGGCTTGTATGGTCACTGCACCCGGAAACCTGTGTAAATTAGCAATTTCTTTTCATCAGAATAACTCAAATGCCATTTTAGTCGGAAAGTAGCAATACAAGGTTATGATGTTTTGAGTTGTTATGTAATCTTTTTAAGTGCTCTTGAGTATTTTCCACCAAAACATTATTGACCAGTGTGTTTTCATCTTATTTTGCAGACTTCCACAATTTGCTTAAAACCTCTGCCGCATTGTTTTGCTTTAAATTACTAGACCATGGACTATTATAGCTACAATGATTCATGCTTGATGTAAGCAGTATAACACTACTGCTGATTTATGATTATTGTTGGCAAGATAAACAAGAAATTCCACACCTGTCTCTTAAATATGAAGCACATTTGTTTTCCTTTAAAATTTCTGCATATATTTAAACATTCTTTTTGCTTTTGCTTAGTGTAAAGCAGCATACAAGTCAGTTTGCTGTTCACCTGTGCCCTCAACAGCTAGTTTGAACTTTCTGACATTGAAATTTTCGCACCATCCTTCTACAATCCATGTCGTCCATTAGCACATAGGTGTCATGTAAATGCACATGTGCAATACGGTTGAACAAGTGGACATGTTGCTGGTATTAATCTCTCCTTCTGTTTGCACGTTGTGCTACAACAGGCTTTTTCCCACAGCTAACCTGAAGCATTTTATCAATCACTAAATCTACTGTTTTTTTTGCAGATTCATCAGAAGAATGCTGGAGGAATTCACTCAGTCACTTTATATCCAAACTCTGGAAGGTAGTATGAAGATGCGAGAGCAGTGTGATGAAACAGAGCGTCAGAAGGTAGGAAAAGTTGACCTCTCCTTGTGTCAGCTCTGCATTTTGTTGTTGGCCAAACTAACTCTGGGTTGCCAGGTTTGTCTGTGTCCACCAGTCTCAATGGCCAGATTGCGGTCATTCATGTCCTTATCAGTTGCTCACAGTGCCCAGATAATCTGCCTCTGTATTAGCTGATAAGTGCTAAATAACATTTGAGTTTATTTTAAAGGGACAATTCAGGTGTTTTGAAGTGGTTTTGTATGAGGTACTTATCCATAGTCAGTGTATTACCTACAGTAGATGATGGTTGGCATGCTACCAGTTTGGAGAAGCAGACAGAAGTTTCCGCACGGAAGCAAAGCAATGTACTGCTGTGGATGGGCCGGCAGTAAAATGTATTTTAGCCACATAAAAAAAACTAAACCTAAATAAAATCTATATCCGTTTAAGTGTACGCTATGTTTATCTATATTATTATTTATAGAATATTTTTGCAAGTTTATCTTGTCGTGAGACATCTTAACAGTTTCTGACAGGGAACTGAAGCTGTTATCTATGCTCTCGCCAAAGCAACCAGACACCATTGGGAAAAAAACAGTAATTTTACCTCGCAGAACATTGGAGTTACTCGTCTACCGCTGCCTCGATCGGTTAGTTTGTTTCTTATTGTGTGACTTGGGTTAGTTTGAACTCACCCAAGTCACACAATAACACAAACAACAGCTGCAGTTCCCTGTCGGAAAGGGCTGACTCATGGTAAGGTAAACCGGTGAAAATATTCTAAATATAGCGTATATTTAAACTGATATTGATTTTTTTAGGTGGGCCTTTCTTTTAGGTGGCTAAAAGACCTTTTGCTGCCGGTCGCGTCTACAGCAGTACATTGCTTTGGTTCTGTGTGGTAACTCCTGTCTGTTTCTCCAAACTGGGTGCGTGCCGACCGTCATCTACTGTAGGTAATACACTGACTATGGATAAGTACCTCATACAACCCCACTTCAAAACACCCAAACTATCGCTTTAAGGTATGTATTAATCTAAAGTGTTCAATGTCCTTCTCGTTGGCTATAATTTGGTTGGTCTGTTTTGTGTGAGGTCTGTGCACTGTAGATGAGCAGCATTCCATTGTAATGGTAGGAGCTTGGCTCATTGGCTTTAAAGTTGTTTGCGGATCTGTTATTGCTCTTTTTTGGATCCTAATTAAAAGTGGCAATTAGTCTATTTCAGCACGGCATCGAGTGTGTGTTGTGTTTCTGTGGACTCTTCAGTTTGCAAAGTTTAAGTTGGGTGTTAAATCCATTTTCAGTAGCCTTGTTTTGTTTCACGGTGTCCCTACACATCCCTGCCATATAGCAGAATGGTTCAGTTATGTATTTAAATATCTGTAGCCAGGTTCACGTTGGTATAGGTAGGTGTCAAGATTGTTTTATGGCATAGAAAGTCCTCCTTCCTTCGTCTTTGAAAGCTTTCAAGAAGAAATGGCCCATAGATGAGATGTGTATTCCATATAATTATGTTTTAAAACCCTTTCTGACATTTGGGCTTTTTGCCTTGGAAATCATGGCCTTGTTCCGTCCCAGATTCACTGCCAAGGCCCAGTTCTGTTAGAATATCTGTAAAAAATGCAGCTGTTGTTGTAATGCCTCTCCATTTTTACAGAGTATCTAACAGATGGAGACCAGGGACATCTGAAGGGTGAAGTAATGCTTTGTTGTGTGATAATTTGTCAGTCGGACTTATACTGAGACATGATATTAAAGATATTTTTTATAATGATGCTGCAGAATAATTTGTCCAGATCCTACTTAGACATACCGTATATGCCTCAATAGTTGTTGGGTCACATTTATTTCCAGATTAACAAACTGGCATGGTAATCCTCAGTGGTGGAAGACGTTCTCAGATCTTTTATTTCAGTAAAATACTCTGTTACCTAAGTAAATTATAAAAATATAAGCATCAGAATATAGTTGAAATAGTTGAAGTAAAAGTATTCACAATGCAGAATGGCTCACTTGAAAAAATAGTGTATAATATTATTGGATTATGATTAATGTGAATTATATCACATTAATGTTGCAGCTGGTAAAGGTCGAGATAATAATAATTACTTTATTATATACTGCTGGGGAGCTTGTAAATATCCGCGCTGGGACCAATAAAGTGTTTTCTTATCTTAAACTATAATAACACATTATCATTTATTTAATGATATTTTGTATTTTTAGTCTGACTCTGAAGTGGAGTAAAATCTGAGGTTGTGTAGTCAGAAAGAAATGAGTTTACCAGATCTCTACAGCCTGATCCTCATCTCTACTTGAGGATGGCTTGAGCATAAGTGTTCGTATAAAACACCTGAATCACCGACCGAACTGTTGGTAACCGGGGTCATGTAGGAGCAAGGTTTAAACAAGAAGAAGAATACATGGAATAAAAAAAGATGCTTGCTCCCACAATGTTATAGGAATGTAGTGCTAGATCGGTGGAATACTCTTTCAAGATTAAATCAATTCTACATTGTGTTGCTGAATGTTAGTTGTTTGTGTTTGCCTTTCCTAGTTTTAGGCCCTGCATCTTGGCTACTACTCTTTGACTCTCCCCCTCTCCCTCTCATACTACAGGTGAATAGGGTAAAAAATGTTCTAATAGATATCGCCATGAAACTTCCCCAAGTTGTTTACTTACATGAAGACAATTATTCTTTGTATTACAAGTTTTATCATAATTTATGTTTAAATTTGTAAATGAGGCATTATCTAATTAGATGTGTTAATTTGCATACATTTCCAGAAACAGAAAATCTGAACATTTGATTGAAATTCTTGTTTCATTTTGTTGACATATTAGAGCCAAAGGTTTTTACTGAGGGAATTTTGGACATCTCTTTTTATCACTCCATAAATCAGAAAATACTGTCAACAGCCATAAAACATCAATTTTCTCCATGTTTTTAGGAATAAAATGTTCTATAAATCAGGCTATGAATGATATATGAACAAACCCTTCTGTAAAAACCTTCAGAATATAGATAGGAATGCAACTGGAAAGTTTGGTGGATGAAAGTGCTACTGACGTGGAGATTTCTGACTCGGAGTCTGAGAAATCAAATGTTAAAAAAAACGCCTTTTAAAGATATGTATTGTAAAATCACATACATTTAGAATAGGGTAAAAAAATTAACTAATAGTTATCACCATGAAACTTCCCTAGTTGATTACTTACATTAAGACAATTATTTTTTATATTATACGTTTTCTGAAATTTTCTGTTAAAATATGCAAATGAGGCATTATCCATTGCTAACTTTTTGTGAATTTAGGAGAAATTTACAGACAACGTGTAGTAAAATAAACACCTAAATGTGTATTTTATATGTTTTCTCTCCGCTAGTCTGAAAGAAGACATGTTATGGAAGAAAAATTGACCAGTGTATGAAAAACATGTTTTTGCCTGGGGTGTCTCATCTACATGGATGCTTATACTGTACACTGCCATTCTGTGAATTTTTTTTTTTGTGTGTGTGTTTTTCTGGAATGAAATGCAGCTGATTCAAGGAGTTGGCTGAATGTCATTTAAACGTGATTTGCATAAAAGCTTAGGGCGTTTAGCACATCTGTTTAAAACAAGCAGTTGCCTTTAATCCCCAAGAAATGAGAATTGAATTTCTGTCTAATGTTTGACCTGAACCTAGCACAACACTAGCTGCAGGCAAACATACTGTAGCCAGTGTTGCAGTTCAGCACACAGAGGGGAAAAAACAGTGCCTGTAAAACATATTGACCTCTAGCTATCCATTCTCACCAAAGATATACATCTTTCTGGTTCACACACAAACAGAAGATCAGAAAGGTTGATTACTTGCACTGAAAACATTTTTATTTAGTTTCAGAGTTCATGATTTTGCTTTGCTACAATCGTTGGTGCTCTCATTGTTATTGCAGACCTGTTAAAAGTCTGTCACGTTAAAGGCCAGTTAATCTGTTTAAAACATCTCCAGTTCAGTGAGTAGTGTGTAATGATCAGGGCTAGTGAGCAGACCAATTATGGGCTGCGATGCTCGAAGAAAACTTTTGCCAGTGTAATTATAGAATTAAACAAGAGGAGGCAAAGTGTCAATGTGAAATGTGTTGGGCTTGACAGAAGTTTGTATGTGTTTTCAAGAGAGGAAACTGGAATACTTCTATAATTACCACACTTTGTTGTGGATAAACAGCTATGGAGCCTGAAAGACTTCCTATACATACTCTGAAACCATGTCTTGTAATATTTAGGTCATACAAGTGTTGTGTACTGTAAGTGACAGCTGATGCCAGTTCTAGTTTAAAACTCTGAGTTGTTGGAGGTGTATTAACAGATGTCGGGAGGTCGGTTGCATTGTGTGGTGGATCGAGGGCAGGTGTTGTGCTTGTCGGGATTGCAGCAGGATGTGTTACTTTCACAGCACTTGTCACTGGCTATCACTGTAACAGAGGATGAGCTAAGAGAGGTACACACTGCCACCCAGTGTAGGGAATGGGAAAATCCCAATAGCAATACCACACAGTTCAAAGCGTCCTCTCTGTCTTTTATGTATGAATGAATGAATGAAGGTTGGACTGTGTTGGGGTTGAGAAATAGCTGCAAAGATTACATTTTAGCATTTTTGGTTACCATCGTTTTTCAATTTTTTTCTTGACAAAGTAGAAGGCCACGTATTGAATTTTGTTTTTAACCAGGTAGCTCATCTATCCTTTTCAGCAGACACTGTGACTCATCATACTGTAGCAGGAAAAGCAATTAATGATACCTCAGTCCCATTTATGTCCCCTAGAGAGCCAGCACGCCCTACATCAGGACCCTGGAGCCAGCACACCTAGAATGAATATAGTCATCAGCAGTTTTTAATTACACTGCTTTTCTTACTGTGTCAAAGTTTGCCCTGTGGGGAAAGGTTTATTATGTTGTCGGGTTGTCCGTACCATTCTTGTGAACGCGATATCTCCACAACGCCTGGAGGGAATTTATCGAAAAATGGCACAAATGACTACTTGGACTCAAGGATGAACTGATTAGATTTTGGTGGTCAAAGGTCAAGGTCACTGTGACCTCACGTCCGTCCATCTCAGGATTTACCGGTGGGAATTTCATTACATCTGGCAATTTATCCACTTGGACTCGAGGAAGAACTAATTTGAATTTGGTGGTCAAAGGTCACTGTGACCTCACAAAACACATTTTTTGGCCATAACTCAATTCATACGCTAATTATGACAATTTCACACAAATGTCTTACAGGATAAAATGTTGACATTTTGGGCAGACATGGATGTAAACTGTAACTTGACTGGTTGGCGGAGGCATTCTACGGCAAGGGGTTATTTTGAATATGGCATTATAGTTATTATTGAGCCCTAACTATAATAGGCCTTTTTCACACACATAATAACAATATTTAGGGATACACTGATCCGACTTTTTCAGTCCCGATACCTATAGCGATACTGAATACTGATCTGAATTACAATTAAAATTCCAGTCTATGATGTATATCGTTTAAACATAGAATTGAATTGAATAAATTGGCCGCATTGTCACCGATACCCCATCCAGCTATTTAAGTCAGTATCGGCCCGATATCCGATCCAGTATCAGTATCTGTGCATCCTTAACAATATCAATAATGGCTGAATTTGATTAATTCAGTTTCAGGGTCCTGCTGTGCATGCTGCCTTAAGGCCTTTGAACACCAAGTACATATTTTCATCCGAAATTGTCGGACGTTTACGTTCACGTTAACACATCGACTCCGAAACATTCGTCCGTCATTAAAGTTTACGGAACAGGTTTGATTTTCTGTGTTTTTTGTTTGGCCAGTTTTGACGGTTGTTTAACCACTCAGAGCCATTGTCTGTCCAAACATCATCATCCAAATTGGCATGATAAACATATCACTCATCTCCCAGCACAAAGCACTTTACGATAAAGAAATAAAAGAATACAGAGATGCGGAATTTAAAGATAGATTGTGACAGGTGATTGCAGAGCAGCTTGGAATCGGGGTTTATCCCAAAACAAAGGATGTAGGAAAGACGGTAGTGATTGTGCTCTAGGCTGCTAAAAGATATTTTTTTTGATAATGTCATTCATTCATTAGCCCCGTTTGGGACTAGCACTATCCATTACACCCACGTAATTAATTCAGTTTTGTCTTTGAATTTTCGCAGCGAATAAAATAACAAAACGCATCGGACTCAGTGTGCAAGGTTTCTGTGCATAAATTTTTTTATCGGATGACGGATTAAATAAAACGCATATGAAAATGTGCAAAGACCTTTACTGTCGCACTGCTATGAGTCAGGTTTACATCTAAATGTAGTGCAAGTGCATTTCTATCAACTACCGCAATGCGAATATTAGACTTAAGTGAGTGCATCAAGAAAAACAGCTGGTGGCACTTATTCTCTGATGTATTTAATAGAGTGCTAGTCAAAGCTCGAACAGTGGAAAACCATGTTGAACAAAGTAATGAAAATATTGCATTTATGTTTGTTTCATGAATTAAGTTGAGGAACATTACGGTCTCCTCATCGGTCCACACAGATCGGATGTTTTGTCTGCTGCAATATTTCATCTTTTCAGTGGAGTGATTACTTCATGTACATCATAATTAATTTTCGCCATTGCATATTTAAAAATGTGTTTTTATCCACATGTTGAAGTGTCCTTGGGCAAGACACTGAACCCAAGTTGCTCCTGATGGGCAGGCCAGCCTTGCATGGCAGTTCTGCCGCCATCGGTGTGCGTGAGTGAATGACAGGTAAATTGTAAAGCGCTTTGTCTATTAAGGTTGAAAGGTGCTGTATAAGTGCTGTAAGTGATGTGAACTGCAGCCCATTTACCGTTCCCACTAAGACAAGTAAAAATGGCTGCTATAAAAAATACTTATTGAGTCATCTGTGCTCCATGGTAACTAAGCTAAAACCATCAGTGATGGCAAATAATAGAATGTAGGATAATACTGACTTCTGGACATTACATTACAATAATTTGGTAGACACTTTTGTCCAAACTGCCAATTTGGGGTCCAGTGTCTTACCCAAGGACATTTATGTCGCATTCACACCAAGAGCGAAACAAATTTTAGCCTCTCTTTACTCGCGCGAGTTGGACCGCCGGTATCATTTGTGTTCATTTGCGCTAGACGTGCTGGAGAGGAGAAGAGGCTTGTCTCCATAGATACAAACAACTTTTCTTTCCGCCATCAACCATGGAAGAAATAACCACTGTTGCTGCTTTGTACATGTTGTGGAAGTCCCAGATATGTCGGAAAACCAAACGCCGTCATGTCTTGGTTCATAACATCACCCGGCGGCGAGGTGTATTCACATACAGTGCCATTGCACTGACTATATCTAGCAAGCCATACGTCGCCACTGCCGTTTGAACCCAAAATAAACAGATTGTGCTGTGATTTAATTGCAATGCAAGGATGCCGAAACAACTACATAATAATGCAGATTTGTTTGAATTCGTGCTTTGTCAGGTCTGTGCAAGACGACAGGCAAAAACTTTTAAAATGCTTGTTTTCTGAATGGAGTTTGGCTCGATCAGTGCCAGGCTATGCTAACATTGTAGCTACTCCATCAACACTCAACATACCATCATCTAGGCATAAATACAGCAGCGAAACATTGTTATTTTTATCAGACAGTCTGTGGTTTATACACTTACATTTATACACAGAGTTTCGTCTGGTCTTGGTACAAATATGATGGTTGGTGTAAACGTACCGTTAGACAGCAGGAGCCAGGGTTCCAAACATTGGCCAACCCCCCCTACCATCTGAATACTGAATCACAAATTTCACTCATATTTTCTTAGCTTGACATACAATTCTAGTCCCAAAGTCAATGAAGGTATTGTCAAGTTTTTATTGTCATCAGCATTTTCAAAAATCATATCAGAAAACAAGTATAGTAAAACAACATACATCTACATATATTAAATACTTTCTAAAATATGGCTGGAGGCTGTATAGAGCTGATACAGGATGCATAGGTGACCAAGCCTTTTAGACCTTGCTTTCTAAAATGTCTCTCTATTAATTGCACACATCACAAAACCCTTAGTTTAGACATTAAACTTGAACTATTGCAGATTTTCTCTCTTCCTGGGAAATAACTGACAAGAATCTACAGGATAAATTGTATACAGGTTCAGGTTGTCCTCTGTGCCAATAACGTCTGGGCAGCTTGTGCCCTTTGATGGGTGTCAGGAGTGTGTAATAAATTCAGTGAGTCCTGTGAGATCGAAATACATAAAAAGGTTCCTGTTGGCTAAGGATCAACTAGAGGCTACTGATCACATTTTACAAAAGCAGTGTTGGATAGGAGGAACACTCCAGCATGTTGTGAAATATAGTTGTTTGCTGTCTTGTCCAGAGTTAGATGAGAAGATTCATATCAGCTCCAGTGGGACGTTCTTGGCCTAGCTGTGCACAAGGACTCAGAGGGAAGACTGATATCCCAGCTTTGTACAACGTGGAACAACATATCTTCCAAAGCTGTCTGAAGAAGCAGATTGCTGTCACATTGGAGATGGGTTTGACCAACAACCACTGGAGTGCACAGAGCGCTCACTTCACAAATAAGATTCACTACAGTTTCTCATCTCACTGTGGGCAAACAGACGGAAAACAAACAAGCGTTACTTTAAGATTTGTATTCAAACACATCTGCTTCTGCATGATGTTTTATAGGATGTCACTGTTGTACTGTATTCCAGTAAGAAATCTTTAAGTAAGAGATACAGTGGAAACTGCTTATAGTGATCACGATTACAGTGATCAACCGCTTATATGGATCAAAAGGTTTGAACAGAATCATTCCTATTTCCTGTTTGAATAATTTGCTTATAGTAATCAAGTAGTCCGCTTACAGTGCTCATTTAGTGTCTTTTCATGCATGACAACATATGGAAAAACATTTTAAAACTAAGTCGGACTAACGTAATTGAATTGACAAAGGGGGGCACCGTCCATCTGCATGCACGCTCACGCTGCAGAGCTGGCCAAAAACGGCAATGCCTCACCCTTGGAGAGGGAAAAGGCAGAAGAGCTGGCAGCGAGCCAGTATTTAGCGAAGAGGTCCGTTTCATTACTTTGTATTCATGTAATAAATATACAAATGTCAATTAGATGTTAATCTGCATGAGATATGAAGCACAACAACAAAAATTTGGTTATAATAATCATCTGCTTATAGTGATCAATTTGACCCGGACAGACATGATCACTCTAAGCTGTTTCCACTGTATATCTGTTATCTAAATCCATTATATTTTCTAATCTTACCACCCGACTCTGACCACGAGAACAGTGTTTAAAGGGATATAGAGTTCAGTATGGTTTAAGGCCCCTAGGCAAAACACCAGAGAAGCACTTTCTGAGTTCATACCTGGTACATTAAAAATTATGTATAGTCCATCAAATGCTTTGAATGTGCTCCCCCTTTTGGTTTATTGCTTGTCCCTGATATGGATATATGCCATTTCTACTGATATCCTTTGTTCCTGATCTCTGTATTTCTATACGTGTTACACAAAAACATATTCAGCGTTTGCAGTGATGCTGAGTTAAGTCCTCTTTGGATGTACATTGCTCAGCATTGCAGAGGTGCCTGAGACAGTATAGTCTATTTGCTCCAGTCCACCTCATTTACTTCAAACTGTGCTTTTATGGAAGCTGTAAATGGTCTATAAAGATAAATGAAAACACCGTCGGCACCAGCCATTCGCTGTCTTTGAAGACAGTGGTGCATTACCCTTAACTTAGAGTGATGTCAATGACCATGCTGTTTCTAATAGAAAACATGTCAAAGTAGTAAAGAATGCAGCCACACTGATCCTTCATTGTTTGTTTTTCATTGATTTTCAGTTAAAGGTTGCGTCCGAAATCCCATACTATGCACTACATTCCCAACATGTGTGCTATAGTTTAACATACTTTTGCAGCGTAGTAGTATGTATCTTTTCGGACGCACTAAGCAGTAATTTACGTCGTCACTTCCTGATAGCCTCCTTGCCGGTTGGAGACGTGTAACCATGGTAACCCATGCCAACCTCGTGACGGTTTTTGGCAATCAAAGTCTGAATTAATTTGAAAATATATATTACGCTTGGCATCGCAGTTGCTCAATTTCTCTTTGTTCAGTGACTGATCGGTGTGGCTGCCCTCAAAGATATTTGGTTGTCACTGTTGCCTATATTGAAGAATTGGGACAGCCGCTGTCTTATTCTATGAAATGACACGTTTTCACACAGTACGTGTTGTTTGCTGTTGGCGTTGTCATTTGAAAGACAAAACATTTAACATTTACAATAAAAACCGCACATCTTCCTAAAATGTTCACATCTTCCCAATTAAAAAAACAACAACAAAAGACATGGGTTCGGGCACCTGGCAGCTAGTATAAAAACAGGCAGGAAAATGTTACCCGGTCAGTCCGTTTCATTTGAGCTGATAGAGGCAGGTCCTGCGCCCCGCCTTCTTGCTCCCTCTTTGAGGACCCTGATTGAAAGGGATCAATACTCCCAAAGAGAAGATACATCAACAGTTGGACCATCACCCATCAGCGTGCCTCCCTGGTCTCCGCGAAGGTACTTGCCATCAGAGCCCTTGATGGCGAAGCGTCCATGTTCCAGGAACTCGAGGAAAAAGTCCTCCGGCTTTTCTCCATCTGAGCACACGAAGCCACTGCTAGAGACGTACCAGAACTTTCCATTCACACCTGCAGAGGGATATCAGTGGATTATATGTTAGCTATTTGTTTAAATTAACAATTGATTTAGTAGATGCTAAATATCTATTAAAACAGGATACAGATATTGATAGTGTTATGCTGAAATGCAGTAGGCTGTGACGTGCACACTTGAAAAACACTGACTTTTTACGTTGTAGGCGCCATCATTGAAGATCAGTGAGAAAATGTCATAGACGGATCGATTTGCGTTCAGAGTGTTGGAGTTCTTGTGGTGGCACACGAAGCCATTCTCGCCACGAAGGATCATCATGGGACGGTTGATGAGTTTCATCAGGAACAATTCATCTTCACCTGGATTGAAGGACAAATACAGTTCATCTCTTGTCCATGTTTGGGTCAACGAAGGCTGTACCTGTGGCACAGCATTCAATCTCAAGTGGCTTGCCTGAAAGCACTTACCCACTGTATCGCTGACTGCTGAGAGTTGTCCATTCTTCTTTGTACAAACATACTTTCCATTACTTGCTTTGAGGGCGACCCTCTGTCCTCGCCATTCAATGTCAAACATTGTATTTACCTCTCTGGGGGGGAAGAAAGGGCATGGAGAGGTTAAGGAGAGGTGAGAGAAAACAGAGAGGAAACCTCCTCTTTGATAGTTACAGGAGCTACTTACACTTCTGTAGCAGTGGACTGGATCTCTCCGTGTGTCACTAGAGTCCAGTAGGATCCAACGTTGGTCCTGAACATAGACTTTTTGCTCTCTTTATCAAGCTCCATCTGGAAGGTCTCCATGTCTGTCTCCACATCCTGATTGGCTGAAATACTCACCCCTGGTAATAAGGGAAGAAAAGACAGCCATAATTTTGTCTTTGTTCAGTAGCAATTATGGATTACAATATTGCATCCTCTTGAATGTCATTTGCTCTCTCAGGCTTTGCCAAAGAGACGTGCATGCATAATACAGTTTTAATCCAACTTTTAATGACATGCATACAGTACATTCTCTGTTGTTGCAGTGTGATACCTACAAGGACTCATTGAAGGGTTTTGTCTCCTCATATAGGAGGATGCAGGAGTTTTTAGGTTATACAGCATTTTATTTGGCAGATTAATAAAATGCCTTGATGCTATGAATATCATATTCATATTAATTACTTCTTCATACACTCAGTTTAGGTCTGTCAATCGATTAAAATATTCAATTGCAATTGATCACATGATTTTCCATAGTTAATCGCGATTAATCACAAATGAATCACACATTTTTGATCTGTTCAAAATGTACCTTAAAGGGAGATTTGTCAAGTATTTAATACTCTTATCAACATGGGAGTGTTATTTGCTTTATGCAAATGTATGTATATATTTATTATTGGAAATTAATTACCAGCACAAAAACCCTCACAGGTACTGCATTTAGCATGATAAATATGCTCAAATCATAACATGGCAAACTCAAGCCCAACAGGCAACAACAGGTGTCAGTGTGTCAGTGTGTCAGTGTGCTGACTTGACTATGACTTGCCCCAAACTGCATGTGATTATCATAAAGTGGGCATGTCTGTAAAGGGGAGACTCGGGGGTACCCATAGGACCCATTTTCATTCACATATCTGGAGGTCAGATGTCATGGGACCCCTTTTTAAAATGGCAACGCCAGTTTTTCTGGCTTAGTTTCAAAGTTAGAGTGAATATCCCAGTATCATATGAAACTAGAAAACCATGTCAAACTAACTCGTCGCTCCAAACTTTTTGGCGAGGACACTGTCATGGCCATTTTCAAAGGGGTCCCTTGACCTCTGACCTCAAGATATGTGAATGAAAATTGGTTCTATGGGTACCCACGAGTCTCCCCTTTACAGACATGCCCACTTTATGATAATAACATGCAGTTTGGGGCAAGTCATAGTCAAGTCAGCACACTGACACACTGACTGCTGTTGTTGCCTGTTGGGCTGCAGTTTGCCATGTTATGATTTGAGCATATTTTTATGCTAAATGCAGTACCTGTGAGGGTTTCTGGACAATATTTGTCATTCTTGTGTTGTTAATAGATTTCCAATAATAAATATATACATACATTTGTATAAAGCAGCATATTTGCCCACTCCCATGTTGATAAGAGTATTAAATACTTGACAAATCTCCCTTGAGGTACATCTTGACCAGCTAAAAAATGTGTGATTCATTTGCAATTAATCGTGATTAACTATGGACAATCATGCAATTTATCACGATTACATATTTTAATCGATTGACAGCCCTAAAGAAAACATAGTTATGAATATTATATTCCATATATATTTGCTCTATCATAGAAAATCAGAAGCTATGGTCAGGTTGGATTGGATGAGGAGTAGTGGTACTACAGGATGAGAGATTGGGATGTTTTACCCTTTTTCTCCACTATGAAAACATGTCATTATTAGAATCTATCTCACCATTCAAGTTTATAGGTGTTGAGTGTTTCATACTCAAAAAATAGTTTTTATGCAGAGGATCACTTTTAACAGTTAACCTGCTTTCTGGCCATTTGAGAGCTGTGGATGTTCCCATGTTTTGCTTTGTGAACCTTTGAACAAATTTCATGTTATCAACTCATGTGATCTGTTTTGCATACAAGAGCAAGTGTGTAAGTAAAGCTAAACCCAACACAGAATAGCATGCAAAATCTGCATCAAATTGTGCCCATCTCTCCAGTTAGTCAGTGAGTGCTCTGTTCACTAAACCAATCTAGTGTTTTACACTTAGCCCACATGTATCAACCCTGTCTGTTGAGGTGTGTTAGGTTGTGGTGAATACACAGACACAAAGCCTATAACTGAACTGTGTCTGCTGTAGTTCAAATTAGAAGCCACAGAAATGTCCTTCAACCTTTCTCTTAAGCCTGTTACAACCCTAATCCCCCACAGTCACCCCTCCACCCTTCCTGTTCATTCGCTTGCTGTAATTCCCTGAGTGGTGAAATGCAAATCTGCGCTGCAGGGCCCACTAAGCAGCTTTCAGTGCCTTGTTCCTTAAAAAACGTGGAACTGCCACAAGGCCGAACACTACAGTTAAAAAATTTAATTATTTGCCCTATATTAGGAGAATAGAGTGCCAGGTTGTTGAAATATTGCCCTGACGGTGACCTTTATTTGAATGCAGAATTTTATTCATGCATAAGCATAACGATGACTGCAGTCTAAAGTTAGCTTGAGAACCTCCTTCCTCAGATGTGCTATAGTATTGCATTTGCATTGTACAGCTAGTTTATATAAGGCTGTTAGGTGTTTTAATTGCTGCAACAGGACACAATTTGCTCCCCTGTCCTCCCACATTGTGCGCTTGAATAATTATACAGGACAGAGCAGATCACATCATGCAGCTCGACAAGAGACCTTGTAACTCATTTGTCTGGTAAGGCCTGGCTGTAGCTCTGTTTTGCTGCTACCTCGCCGCCCCATAGATCCACATAATTTGGAGAACTTCACTCGATGGATAACTGTAAAGAGCGAGAAGCTGCTAGACTTAAAATCCATTGATGGTAATTGACACCCGTGGGGCACAGCTTTGCCCCGAAGTCATTTGCACGCTGCTTAATCTTCAATGGACACACAGTGGAAATGACAAAGCCCATTACCACAATTACCTCCACAGTATGGCCGTCAACCGGTCTGGATCCAGCATGTAGACAAGAAAGACTGGGCTTTCTCTCATTAGCTGGTAAATGTTGCTGATTTGCTTTTTTGTTAGTTACTGTAATGTAACTGTAAAGATTCAATTAAACAAATCCAGGCCATCTGAAGTTATCAACCCCTCACTGCTATAGAGTACACCCAACAGTGGTACTGCTCCACTCAGGAATGTACTATATTCTTATTTGTCAATAGCAAAAATCTTTTAGAGATTAAGCTGAGAAATGCAGGGAACTGAATACTGAAAGGTGACGACTAAATCTGAGAGGACAACAATCTAAGAGTCATTTTAAAAAGGGTGCACAAGGACTTATTGCAGCTGCATAATGATTGCAAAATCATAGTGGGGGAAATTGCTGTGTCTTTCAGTCTGTCAAGAATTTCATAATTTCTTCTTTCCTTAAGTGTGAACTCAGCACGGAGCCTCTGAGAGGAGTTTTCGCTACGTTTAGCTTACGTAGTTCGCAATATTGTTTTCTTGCCCATTTGTTACCATGAAGGCACTTTTACTTTGCCTCATTTAATATACATTCAAGTTTCTTTGCAAACCATCAAATCTCCTTTAACCTCAGTGACTTTCAACAATGAAAATCATTTCCGCTTTGAAAGTTCCCTCAATGCAACTGCAGCACTCCAATCCATTTTCTTTATGAAACTATTCACTTTTAGATGATGTGTTTTTTTCTCAAGACTGCATCACAGGCTGTTTACCTTGCTTGACCGAGACAAATCTTTTATTGGCGGCTTGAAAAACTACTTGTGGATGACTCTCCTCGAGATCAAACAGCTCATCTTTTCCAGGCTTGGAGCATCGGCCAGATTTCAGCGTCCCCGTGGGACCCACCGGGGTCAGGTATTTCCCATCGCAGTCCTTAAAGGCCAGCTTGCCAGATTTCAGCTCCAGTGTGAAGCTAGTAGTGTTGGTGTTCTCCTTCACCAGTTTGCCATCATTGCTGAGAAAACGGCTGTCACAGGTCTTGAGGCTGTACTTGCCATCGAGGTATACCAAGGTGACAAGGGAGTCCACTCCCCAGGGAATGTTGCTGTCCACTGAGATCTCTCCATCTGAAGAAGACAGATGGGCATAGCGCTTACGTGCCACACTGAGCAGGCTGGCCTGTGGGTGTAAAGCCATATGGATGGACCACAGCTCTTGTTCGCCAATGGCTTGGGCAAAGCAGGTCAGGTAGTCGGCCGAGCCACCGAAGTAACGCAGGTAAGGCTCTGATTGTAGTGCCCAGCGACCATCAGATTGAGGCACAATAAGGAAACGGCAGTCAGGGTCAGGCTTCTCCGCCCCACATGCAATCTTCCCATCTTTGTCAGAGCCCAGATAGCGTCCCAGGTGGCTGCGGAGGAACACCACTTGGCCATCTTGATCGTCCTGCTCTAAGGTCCAAATCTGCTTCTTCTTCATGCTAACACCCGAGGCGTTCACCTTGAAGCCGAAGGCCTCGGCCGTCAGGTAGCGGTTCTCATAGTTGATGAGGCCAAACTGCAGCTTCAGGGCCCGGCTAATTCCGTTCGTGGGCATGCTTGAACAGGCCTCGCGTTAAGATCGCAAGCAAAGACGTTTAGGACAAACAAGGGAAGGGGTAATGAGGAAACGCAGGCATGAAACTGAAAAGCAAAAAAAAAAAAAAATGCTTGATTTCTCCTCTCTTCTGTCTCTCAAGCTGTAAATTAGCTCCACTTATCTCCCTTGATGGACTGTTAAGTGTTCCTTCCTCCTCCCGTCACTTTCTCTCTTTCCCCCAGAGGGCTTGCACAGGCACTTGCTCTCTGTTCCTTAATGAGTTAGGATTAAAATCAGCAGGACACAGCACCTCAATCCAACAAGCCGCTGACGTCACATACCAGTGAACCAACCGCGAACCTCCCCTCCTCCCACTCCTTCTCCGGTACACACTCAGCGCAGATTCATTCTCTATCTCTTCCAAATCTTCCCTTTACTCTCATCTCTTACTTTTCTCTTCCACCCTTGTAACTAACACTGGCACACGTATTTGTCAGCCTGACTCCCTATTGGTTGTTACTGTCATATTTATGTCCATTTACTAGTAGCCTGGCCATCCAGCCATAGGATTATCCTACCTTTGATCTGCTGGCGAGCCACAGCCTAATTGGAGAATGTCCAGAGAGTAAAGGTGCTTTTGGTTGCTCCCCGCTGCTTCTCCTTCTCTTTTGAGTCCCTTTTCAAACCGATAAAGTAAGTTTTTCAGAAGTTAGTTTGTGTAAATATAAGCATAAATATACCTTCTGCTTGTTAAAGACTTGTAAAGATTAAAATCGTATTCACAAAGAGCCTCTTTCACATTGCATTGGAGCAGGGTTAATGTACATGGCTGACTGATTTAGAGGCATAGTCTTAACTCTCAATGTGGTACAAAGGTTTCTTTATAGAAGTTCTTACCCCAGTATGCAGGTACAGAGGAGTTGCATAGCAACATTATGTTTGCTTCAGTCTTCAGAGAAATTTACATTTCTGAAGTCAGTGAGCATAGCGAAGACGGATTTGAATAGCACACATTTGAATGCAAAAGCCTTACCCATTTGCCTATGCTCCACTTTCACCTCGTTGAGTCCCAACCTAATTATTGCCAATCCGTCCAGACCCACCCCTGTTATTCTGTCAGTCAATTGATAATAGATGACGCAACTCCATGACCTTTGTCACAGTTCACACCAAGTTCAGCCTTTGTAAGAGCATTACCACCCTCTTTCACTAAGGTTCCTGGGGATATTGAGAGTAATACCAAGGACAACAAATTGTAAATACCAAAATCACAAGTGTGTGATTCAAACTACAGCACAAAGCAAAATCCTTGGGGTTTTATTTCTACTTGATGGTCTTTAAAGGCAAATACTCTCGTCTATTAGCCTTGACAGTTAAGAGCGATTAGCATTGTGATCCCAGACCACCATAGGGGGTTAACGCTCTAATGTTAATTTAAGGACAAAGGTTGGTAAAAGCCCAAAGCTGAAAAGAAGCTGTTTGTAAAGCACAAACATATTTATGTTGATGTGTGTAGCCAAAGAACAGTATTCCTTTTATTTAGGTCTTACAGGGTGAGGAGCTCAGATATCCGGAAGGAGCTTTGAGTAGTACTTCTGCTTGGTTTTTTAAGATACAGTATGCTTCATCAGAACTGTCAGATGGTCGAATAGCTTCGGAAACCCCCTCCCCTCACCTCTCGGACGTTGTAATTAGGGGGACTGTGTCTGACTATTTCTGTAATTTTCAAAAAACTGACAAGCCAACATTCACACCCAATTGATATCATGTCTTCTCCCTCTCCACAAAGGCCTGCTTTCCAAACCCACCTTACAGTGTGGCCATTAGGAACAACTGTTAACACATTTGATTCCCCGATGAGGTCGGCCAACACGTCGTACAAAGTACTTCTTGTCGAGCAAAACCCGACCCTAATGCGTCTAATCAGGATGCCTCTCAGACACCTCCCCGTGGAGGCCAACTTGGGGACCCAGAACTCACTGGTACGTGTCGAGTTATGCTCCAAAACAAACTAGTTTGTATGACGTGTTGTCTGGCTGTAAATATACGTACATACACTACTAGTCTACTGTGGGTTGCATTATCTTATATTTCCTTCCACCTATCCGTGTGGGATGTTGAATTTCAAAATCAATGAAACTGGCAAAATAGCAATCTTCAAACTTGACCAAACATTGGTTGGTCAGCTCTTACTTGCCTTGAATTGTGATTAAAAAAACCTTCACATTGAGCCCCCACCCATCATTCAAAAAAACAGTGTACATTATTTGTCATGTGTTTTCACCCTGTGCTCACTGGGTGGCAGCATTGCCTTGTACCAGTACACAATAGTGGTTTACTATTACAGGTAGATGATGTGTTCCCATTAAGAGAGGATATTTGTATCACAGTTTCAGAAATACATTTTATGGTATACTTTAGTTGGGAGGATTCTAAATCCAGCTATCCACCTATCTATAAACCCAACTTCCCATAATGAGATAGTGAGCATTGTAGTGGTGCAATGGTTCAACAAGCCCATGGCTCGGTTTGTATTGCAGTTTTTGGGTCACGGTTTTGAACATTAGGGAGAAGCAAATCATAACCATTTCCTGTGTTTGAACTCCAAAATATATAAATTGATTGATTGATTGATTGATTGATATTTATATATTATATGAAGCCATAACTCACATTTATACATGACATAAGGCAGGCTACTTAATGGTCAAGTATATGGAGAATGGAACCTGCCAACATAAAAAATAAATAAATAAATGACTCATAAATGATAAATTAATAAATATGTCAATAAATGAAGCAAAAATTATATTAAATATAAATGTAGCCATTAATTAATTGATCAAATGTAACAAATAAATAGTTCTGTTTTAATTTGCTTCTTTATATATTTATCTTTGTATTAATTTACTCTTCTGATTAATTTTTCCTTTTATTTATTTATGTATTTATTTGTATTACATTTAAAATGTATTTATTTATTTTTTAAATTATTTATTCATCTATTTCATATTCATTTTTAAATTTATTTATTTCAGCACGATTTTCCCTTTGCATTTCACCACTTATTTATTTCCCGAAATGTATTTATTTCTGTATTCTTTTCTTTCTACATTTCTTTCCATATTTCTTAGTTCTTTATTATTTTTGCTATATTTAATGATTTATTTATTTATTTATGTATTCAATCATTCATTCATTTAGTTTAGATTTGGCAGGTTCCGTCCTCCATACAGGTAGGCCTATGTTCAGATCATTACCTCTTCTATGTCTCTGGCATCTCATCAAATAATTAGCAGGCCTGTATTTAGTAGTGGTGCAATGGTTCAACAAGCCCACGGTTTGGTTTGTACGTCATTGAACGGTTCATTTTTGCAGTTCAGTATTTATAATTGTGTCAAATAGTGTTGAGTAACTTTGAAATATATGTTATGGCGGTCCATGCTTATTCGATTATTTGCAAATACTAACTGAGCTACTAGATGATTAAGAGGAAATGCAATAGCAAACTTTCTTAAAGGGACACTGCACCAATTTCACATGTCACTCGTCATATGGTAGGAATATTACACAATCTGTTAAAACGGTTGTATATTGTATTCTGTGGCTCTGCAGAAGCTTTGTCATCTTTCTTTGTGAAAAGATATGACTGCTTTCCAGGCAGAGGGAGTCTAAAGGACACTATTGAGTTGCATAACAGGGGTTTAGGATACAGTGTTTGTGAAGCTTGACCCATACTAGGAAATACAGGTCAGGATATCTCTGCATCTGCTGCATTATCTTTGACTAATCCTTTTAAAATCTGTGTCTTACAAGTCCTCTACTTTTGTGGGAGTGCAATACTAATTTCAGAGTATCCCTTTATTCATCAACTATGATAATTTTGGGACCTAAATGGCATCACTAGCTTGGAAAGGTTTAGATATGTTGTGCTGTTATTATAGCAGAGATAATTGAAAATACAAGTGAGATCACAATCAATACTGGAATTAATTAGTAGACGTATTATGACACATTAAGGCCCTAATATGAATGATATTTGTTTTTAAAAATATAACCCAATTATCTATTTTGGGACACGGCCCAGCTTTCAATTAACTTTGCAGTTCTGCACGTACGTACAGCAGTGCTTCTGTGGATCATGGTACAATTTATAAATATCCAGTAGATGGCAGCGTTGACTATAAATTGTTATGCTGTGAAATGAGAAACATTTCATGAGAAGAATGTCACTCATTTTTTCAAGCTTCCTCATAGAAAGGAGTTGCATGGCTGGTTGAACACAAAGCAAAAGCTGAATTAATTCATGACAGTGCAGCAAATTGATTTCTGAGAGTATATAGGAGAGACTTTCTTTATTTCTTCCTTTTCTCATCCTGGATAGGACAGTCTCAATCAACCAATCCATGCACTTACTGTATATATCAGTCTGAAGTCACCTGAGCAATTTTGACAGTTTATTGATAAATGACTATTAGAACAAGGGAAAATAGATAATTGTTAGTATAACATTTTACAAATTACAGTGTGATTGTCTTCTATATCTGAGATTAAACATAAATAAATTACATAAATATGTAAAACATATTAGACTTTAGATTTGTGTGAGCTGTCTGGCTCCCAAATATAATGATACAGAGTGTAACATGAATCATGAAAAAATACAAAAGGATTCGTTTGTTGCAGGTGTGAAGTGATAAACTGGTTTTGAGATCTTTAATCAGCTGTACATTAGGGCTGTGCATTGGCAAGTCAGGCGATACGATACGTATCATGATACAAGGGTTACGATTCAATATATTGCAATATATTGTAAGCAAGGCGATATATTGTTTGTAGAACTGTCATAGTTTAAGAACACACTGCCATGTGCGGAAAATCTGAGTATTTAATAGTTAAAAGTACTTTTTATGCAATCAGAACAGTAAGATTAGCATTTATCACAGTCTCTGTAACATCCAACATCATACTGTAGCACTACTTTTAGAGGGCACATATATTGAGAGGGTGCATATCTTTGCAAATTAAATAAAAGTATTGACGGAGTTAATCTTTGCATGTAAACTATTAATTAAAAAACTAGTGTTTTGAGAATCAATACAGTATCACAAAGCATAATATATTAATATTTTCATACACCCCTACTGTACTTTCCTATTTCTTTTTGCAAACACACAAACTGAAAATATGTAAGAATCTGTTGCTGAGGATGTACTGTTACTGATGTGCCACGAGTCTCTGATAATGGAAATAATATTCAACAAATGAGGACGGTGTTTCTCCTGTCCTTCAGATGCCCCCACTCCCTGCAATTCTGGGTTGCCTGGCTCTCCAGGAACCTTATGAGCAATAACTGTTCGTCATTTAAGCTGTAGTGGTCCAGTGGCCATGCCAAATTGCAAATAGTGACTTAAATGTCTTTAATTTCTCTCCCTCTTTGTCTTTCTTGGTTGTCCTCCTGTCTTTGTGCCTGTCTCTCTCTCTTTTCTCACTCCTCCCTCTCTTTCCTCGTGTCATATCCCCTGCTGGTGTTCCTGGTTAAAAGCAAGTCAGAAAGAATAATGTAACCTTTGCTGTTGGCTCTAAAAGAAAATGATTGAAGGAGGGGGGAAAAGAAATGAGTGAAAGGGGTTGGTTACTCGCAAATACACAGACATGCATGTGCACCCACGTACGCATACTGTATACATGCACTCACACACAGATCAAATGGTGAGCGGACGTCTCCCCCTAGGGCATGAACATGGATTAATGTGCCCAGCGCGATTATTTCATTTATAACTGTCCTGGACCTTTTCAGATAAGACCATTTTTCAGGTTGCCATCCACTAGCACCTTTAGACTGCATCTATTAGCCTGCCAAGCTCTCAGAGCTGCGTTTAAAGGGCCAGTATCCTGCCCGTTTAGCTCGCATTGGGAAGCACTTTCAGAAAGAAGTCAAGGTTGTCTGGTGGCGAATTGAGCCCAACTAACTCCCAAAGGACCAAGGTGCAAATGTTTTAAGTAATCAGAAAAATGACACTCAAAAAAAGGATGTGAATGTGACTGTACATCTCTTTACAATGAAATATCAGAAAGTAGGGGTGGGGAAAAAATCAATACAGCTTAGTAAAGTACTCCAGGGATGACGTATTTTTGTAGGCCAACCCGGATGTTAGCATCCACGTGGTTCCCTCAACAAAAAGCCAATACGATTTTTCCATTGGGTTTTGGATTATTGCAGAAAATAAACTCTGTGGCAAATACATGTTTATGATACTTACATGTTTTGTTCAGTAAGATAATCTCCACGAAGAACACCACTTTTATGATTTTTAAAGCGTGAATGCAATCGGCAGATGTAAAAAGCTAACGTTAGGCTATAAACAAACTACACCACAGTCGCATGAGCGTGAGTATAACGCGTCGGCGTGATAACGTTTAGTAGTCTCATTTAGCGACTTGTTAGTAACCGCCTTAAAA